>NW_027555625.1:82302745-82912745 GCF_003287225.1 Phascolarctos cinereus | reverse complement strand
GGCTCCAGAGGAGAAAGTGAGGCTGGTGACTTTGCACAGCCCTGCCTCACTTCAATCCAAGTCACTTACAAGTCATGGCATCACCACCCTGATGTTGTGGTCCTCTTTGAGAACAAAGGACAAGCAATAACAACAGCAATCTGAGGTCCAGCTTAGCTGAGGTCAGAGATATTCATTACTAGGTTGTCTACGAGGCAAATACAATTTTTAACACCCTGCAACTCACAAAAGTAATTTATTAAGGCATGAGGAAGAGAGATTGTGATTCATCCGGGGAGTATCCATACCTATGAAATTATTCTGTATCTAAGTGTTACTCCTCCACAATGGCTGGGCTATCCACTTCCTTTATTTATTTATTTATTGACTTCCTCCTTTCTGTTGCCCATCTTCCAGATGTTTTACCACTTGGAATCTCAGATGAAAACATAGGAAATTGTGAAAATGGTTGTTAATAACCAAAGCCACCACCTTCAAGAATCCAGAGTCACTCCCATGCTTTAATATTGGAATAGGCATTTATTGCCCAGTATTGGAACATATACCATTGTCCAAGGACCAGGCTAGATACATTCAAAGAGACTCATCATCAGGTTGGCCATAACATGATGAATTTTTCAACCACAACAATCCTCAAAGGCCATCTACTAATTTATAAAGAAGTTGTGAGTTACATGTGATAAAGAGAGTACCTACTACAACGAAAACATGGATCCTTAAAGAACTAAAGTGGTAGCAGCTGCCTGGGAACCTTCTTGTTCCAATGGTGTTTCAAGTAAAGGTTAAATGAGTGACCTTTGATCAAATATGTTGGAGAGGGGATCTTGGCCAGCTATGACTTGGCCTACATCTGACTTGGCCACCTCTGAGATTCTTTTGGATTCCATAAGTTCTTGAATTAAAAGTTTGGCCCAAATGAGGCTTTGCTGGTCATTAGTATACTCCCGTCAAAATTAAAGGCTACATCCCTCCTTTCTATAAATAACAACCAAGTTGTTTTGGGGGGAGAGTATAAGATATACTTTGTAAAAGGCTTTCTTGGTGTGGTTTTTAGGAAACATCTGCTGTAGAAAAACAAAATATATCAATGAATTAAAAATAGAGATACAAAAATTCGGTTCATTGATTTTTGACATTTCATTTTTCTAAGTTACCTCTGACCTTTAATATACTGGATAATTGAGAGATGACAGCACAAGATAAATTTCCATGTTCTTTAGAAAATGGACGTTTTAAATATGAGAATGAGAAAATGCATATTTAAAAAGAGAAATTGAAGTATACATATTTTTTAAATTATTCAAAAGCTTGGAAAGCTAAAAGATTATGCACACTGTCATAAACTGGATTCTGAGTGGCAGGGACCCCACGCGGGTATTCAACAGGTGAAGCCAAAAGAGTGCAGTGACTGGGCCTGCCAGTAATGGGAAACACTCCACTGCTCTCAAAAGGTGATGGGCAGTGTGGTGTAGGTGAAAGAGCAGTGGCTTAGGAGTCAAAGGACCTGGGTTCAAATCTACATTCTGCCACTTACTATTTGTGTGCCCTCGAACAAATTGTTAATCTCTCTCAGTTTCCTCAAAGAATACATAGTTGATAGAAGATGTAGCAACTTACTGACAAAGAAATGTGCCAGCACAGTGTAAAGGATATCATTAGAGAGGCATATGAGTGAAAAAGGAGATGGGGGAAAAAACTCAATTAGATAATAGGCTCTAATTCGTTGCTGTTCAGTCATGGCTGCTTCTCCATGACCCCATTCGGGGTTTTCTTGGCAAAGATACTGGAGTAGCTTGCCATTTCCTTCTCATTTTACAAATGAGGAAACTGAGGCAAACAAGCTCAAGTGACTTGACCAGTGTCACACAGCTAGTAAGTGTCTGAGACTAGAGTTGAACTCAGGTCTTCCTGACTCTGGGCCTTTGCTTTAACCCACTGTGCCTCTAAACACTTTTGCTAATTCTCCATTTAACTAGAAGGTCCAAGCCTCAAGGCAGTTTGCAACTTCAATAAAAAGAATCAGGACTGAAAATTCTGAATCTGTGTTAGGATTCAGAGTGCAAAAGCATTTTAGAAATAAAACAATCCACTCCCCTTATTTTACCCTTGAAGATACAGAGGCACAGAGCAGGATGTGCTTTGCCCAAAGTAGCAAGTAGCAAGGTCTGGATTCAAATACAGGTCTTCTGCCCCACTGATCTTCATTCATAGGTGTAGGGCTAGAAGGGAGCTTAGAGGCCCCCTAAGCCAACCCTTTATTTTACAGATGAGGAAACTGAGGTCCAAGACAGTGAAGTAACTTGCCCAATGTTATACAGGTGAGTAAGCATCAGAGGTGGCCTAGGTGGTACAGTGGATTGAGTGCCAGACCTGGAGTCAGGAAGATTCATCTTTCTGAGTTCAAATTTGGCCTCAGACATTTACTGTTAGCCTCAATTTCCTCATCTGTAAAATGAACTGGAGAAGGAAATAGCAAACCACTACAGTATCTCTACCAAGACAACCCCATGAAGAGCTAGACATGACTGAAAAATGACTGAACAGCCACCACCACCTCTGGCTCCAGTCAGTGCCCTTTCTTTCCTCTGTACTGATCACAATCTTCAAGTCTGATCCTTACAAATACTTCCTCAGAATGGCCATATCTGTCTACTCTTACTATTTATTTTAAAGAGAATTAATTGTAGATCTCTTATTACTGTCTGCTGCTTAATCCTACATATTTTCTTTGGCTCACTTTGTCAGAGATCCTAAAACTGACTTACAAATTAAATAATCAAGTTTTGTCCCCCAGAACATCTAAATCCCTCCATAGCAGTAAGTTGTTAGGTGCTCAAGTAAAATCCAGTAGGGGTGGGGATAGGAAGGAAGGTGCACAGGGATTGCCTTTAACATCTTCCCTAAGAGGTAATCAAGAAGAGATTACTGATTTCTTAATTTAAAAAAAAAAATTCCAAGAAATTAACACTGATGGTTGAGCCTCAGAGATGGAAAGAAAAGTGATTCCAAATCCAGAGGACCCAAGTTTGGACATCAGCTCTACTACCACTTCAGTTGTTAATTCACTTCAGTTTCTTCATTTGTAAAATAAGGAAGATATATTACCTTCCTCAAAGGGTTTCAAGGCTGGGTTCTATAAACTGTAAAGTTCTATAGAAATAGGTTTTTGTTTTCTCCTAGTATATAAGACTCTAAAAGCATTAGCAAAGAGTCCCTAATTTTGGGGAATAATCTATCCCCTGAAGTGATCTCATGGATTCAAATCTGCACTATTTGAAATTATGCTTATGTAAAATAAGATCATTGCTTCCAGCCCAATGGAAATAGGTAGTGCATATTCAAATAACATGAACACTTTGGGGGCTGCTTATTCCTGGACTTTGCTAGAGAGAAACATTAATCCTAATGATCTGAGAAGTTAATGCACCCTCCCCGCTCCTTCGTAGATAGCTATGGGGAAATGGATGGGAGGGGGAGGTGTGGAATGGGAATAGATGAAGAAACCAGAGACTATCCCTTGAGCCCCTACTGCATGCAAGATGCTATGCTAGGAGTGAGTGCTATCTTCAGTAGCCTCAAAACATCTCCCTTTAATTTCTTCATTTATTTTAGAGGGAGTAAATATTAGATCTCATTTAAAATTAAGAAAGACAATTTTCCTCCTTTCAAATACTGTTAGTTTTCTGATTTGTTTAGTTATCACTGACTGTGTGTCAGGAGGGCTTAAGGATTATTTAACCACAGTAAACTTGTAGGTACCAATAGAATGATTAGAAACAAATGATTTTCTCTCCACTGATGCTACATTCTCCAGAAGCAGCTGTGGCCAAAAGAGCAGAAGCATTTGTTGCAACGATACAGTCCCTTTTTGCACTTCCCAATCATTTAGTCCATATCCAGGATTTCATCGCTGTGGGAAAACTTCTGGTGTGGAAATTCCATCCACAGTCCCAAATCAATAACAAAGGCATAGAGAGTTCACTGAGGCATTTGCCTACAACTTGTGACTTGACCTTGGCCACACCGCTAGTATATGGCAAAGCCCTGAACTCGAACTCTCCAGGTCTTCCTGCTTCTAGTCTGGACATACCACACCAAGCAATCTCACCTTCTACTTATAATGGTTAACATTTAGAGACATAAAGGAACATTTTAAAAATAGCCCACAAGATGATATAAAAATGAACTACCAGATATTTAGAATAGGTTTCCTGTTGGTTGATACACATAAATTCAGATATCAAGATTCCAATACTATTTATGTGATAAAGACTTCTTTTCCCTGAATGAGAGAATATGTAGCTCGTAGTCATTTCCTAACCTGCCCCCAAAATGTGCTTTGTATGGGCATTCATTGATAAAGATACTCTGAATATGGTAGCAAGCTGAGTAAACTTTATCCATCCATGCCTTCATCCAGTTTCGTCCCAGTGACAAATAGCTTTGTGCTGAGGATTCTCAAGTAAGTTACAAAAAATCCTTGAACTGCTGCTTTAAGTGAGGGTGTCTACCAGTATAATCTCTTCAATCACCCATTCCATTTCTTCTTCCTTAATCAGATGTAAATCTAAAGAAGTTTTCTAAATCTCTGCATATATGGAAATTGCATTCAGACAACACTGCAAGATCATATTTGGCTTGCTACCATACTACAACAGTGAGGTTTTCTTTATGATTTTCCTGACTGTCTAATCCTGCCGCTATTCATGATCATGGATATATGAATAAAGCTCCAGTCCCAAAATATTCAATTAAGATAGCAGAAGCTAACAGAAAAAATATTGCAGCATTTTAGCAAGGGATAATAGGAATACTGATTTTACACCTTTCTAGATCTGTGGTCTCACTGAGGTGGATGCTTTCTCCAGCCATGGAGATCAGAAATCATACATATTCTCTCATCATGCTGGACTCTTGCCCATGTCCTCCCACAAATTCTCAGCCCATGAAAATATTTAATATTGCTATAATTTAATTGGAAATCTGACCCTTAAATGAGTACCTGAAGTATCAGTTGAGGTATTTTGAATTTAAATCAGTAAACAGTCCCATAAACACCTAATTTTTCTTTTTTTGTAAAAAAATAAAAAATCCCTCATTTTAAATAATTCAAAGTACATAAAAAGCATATCCACTTACCCCTACAATAGTTGCTATGATTAAATTCTTCTCAGGATCAGAGCTTATATGAGTGAGAAATTAATGTAAAAATAAAAAGAGCAGCAGTAGAGAGCTAGCTTGTTTGACTTACCCTGGAATGAGACTGTCACATACCAATCAGTGACTTTAAATGCAGGGATAACTAATGCCTCTTCTAATTATATAATCTCTAGGTCAAATCCTAGCATCAACTGATCATAAAACCAAACTATGTTGAATTTCACAGAACAAAAAGAGACTGATGAAAAAGTTAATGATTTTCATCTTTAAAAAAAATAAAAGTAGAAAGCTTTGTATTTTGAAATCATCTCATTGCATTAAATTAATACTTACAGAGTAAACTTTGAAAATATGTTTTCCTCCTCTGGTGCTCTTGTATAAAGCAACTACTTTGGTAGGGTGGTATTTTCAAGGAAAAGTCAATTTGAAAAGGTGACATTGAGAAGCAAAATACAAAGAAAAATGAAACTTGTTTCAATGTAATTATTTCTCTATAAATCATGATTTTGAAATGTTGATACAATTCTTTACATCTTTATATCTCTTGGAATTTTGTTATACTTTCTTTTAGTCACCCTGACTTTTTTCCCTTGGAGTGCCTACCACAATGATAATACATAATATTAATTCAGTACTGTGGTATAGTGGAAATTAGTCTTAGCTATGGAGCCAGAAAAATCTGGCTTTGCTACCCACTACCTATGTAATTTTGGGCAAGTCATTTAAACTCTCTGGGCCCAAGTTTCCCATATTTATAAAATGGGGAAGGGGGAGAAGGGTCCACAATATAATTTCCAAGATCAATTTCTGTGCAAAGACTGTGATTCTATTAACGCCTAATAATGTGCTTTATCTCCCAGAGGAAATAAGCTTTAACTGATAAAGATACTGTAACAGCTTATATTTTCTTCCAAAGAAATTCTAAACACTGCTAATTTTCATAAAGATTGCTTTACTAATTAAGAACTATTCCCTAAGTGATATGTGGACAAGGCATATGAATAGTTTTCAAAGGAAAAAGCATGACCTAATCAACAACCATCTGAAAAATTATTCAAAAGCACTAGTAGGCAGATAAATGAGAATTGAAACTACTCTGAGGAATCTATTCACACCCATCAAAGATGGAAAAATTTAATGCTGGAAGGCCTGTGAAATGACAGGCACGCTAATTCGCTGCTGGTGAGGCTGTGAATTGGTCCAACCATTCTGGAAAATAAGGTAGAATTCTGCAAGAAATAGTGCATATCCTTGGACTCAGAAATCTAACTACTGGGTTTATAACTCAAGGAGATAATTGACAAGAGGAAAAGATAGATGTGTGTTTGTGTGTATACACTACATATGCAAATATACACAAACATATGTGCATGTATATTCATAACAGCACTATTTAAATAAGAAAAAAGCTATGTGCCTAATAATTGGAGAATGGCTGAACAAACTTCATGGTAAAGTATAATGAGTGAAGGGGCCAGAACCATAAGGGGCCAGGTCCTATGCTCAAACACCACCCTTGTGATATATTAATTAACGGAATATGATTATACTATGATGCTAATGATGAATATGAAGAATTTGGGAAGAAAACATTAATACCACCTTAAACAACCAGGTGCATCAACCTCTTAAACTCTAACAATTTCCATCTTCCCTTGACATTGACCACACAAAGGGATAATTACAACCTTAATCTAACCAGCACCCATAGCTATCCATTTCCAGGATTCAGAACTCTGAAATTCTTCTTTTCAGTCATAGCCATCTACTTACTCTTTAGAATTCTGCCCCACTACTCCTAACCCTATCGTTCCTCCTCACTGTGATTTCACTCAACCGTGGTAACCCAATCCATCACCCTTGCATTGCTCTCATTTAATAGCTAATAATAATAATAGCTAATATTTTATATATTGCTTTAAGGTTTGAAAAGACCTATACATATATTACCTCATTTGATCTTTACACCAAAGATATAAGGTAGGTATTATTATCATCCTCATTTTACAGACCAAGAAACTGCGGCCTAGAGAGGAAGTGGCTTGCCCAAGGTTACATGGCTAGTAAGTGTCTGAGTCAGCATTTTAATTCAGGTCCTCCCAAGTCCAAGTTCAGCTCTCTACCTATTCATCATGCAGCTAGCTTCCTTTTACCATCTCAACCACATTATTAAACAGTTCAGGTATACACTAACAGCTACATTTGAATCTCCTGCCTCCTGCCCTATTGTACTATCACCAATAATGCTTTGTCAGACTCCTACCCTGGTTTTCTCTCTTCCCCCTCCCCAATCTGCCTTCCCAATCCACATTTACCTGCTGCAGAATACTGATGAATAGAGACACAACTGTGCCAACTGGACTCACTTCAAGTTCATGTTGTCTAATCTTAACTGGACTCTCACTGCTGTCTAGCAATCCTCTTCTTCCCTGATTGACTCTAACCATAGCAACTATTCCAGACTTTCTCCCTTCTCCTCAAGCCTCCTATGCTCATTCCTCCACTTTCCCTCTTAGCATAGAACCTTCCATTCTACTTTACTGGGGGGAAAAAGCCATGTCTTGTAGGCTTCCTTATTTCCTCTACTCCACACCTCAAAACTCATCTTTCTTATTCTGCAGCCTAAATTAGAACTGCTCCCAACAGCAACTGGCATAAAAACAAGGAGACCACCAGTTTCTCCTACTCATTTCAATTCCTCTACCTGTCCCAAATGGCTCTACAAATTGAGAGATTATGTAGTAACCCAGGCATCAGCCCTAGGGAGAAGAAAAAGAAACTCATACACAAGGCTTAAGAGTTAAATTAAATTTGTTTGAAGAAACTCTTTATAATCATCTGACAATGGGAGGGGGGACTTCCAATTCTGCATCCAGACTGGAGAGATCATGTAGCAGTTCCCCAGACTGGGATGATGTGACAGCTCCAAAATGGCTTTCCAGTTTTCCCTCTTTATGGAGGAAAAGTCTCATTTCTGATATATGCTGGAGATGCTCCCTTCTTTATGGAGTTTCTAGGACAGCGATTGATGGGGAGCTAACTACACTTCCAGATCAATGCTTTGGGCATAGCATTGGAGCATAGTATTGGTAGAATGGGATGACAACAAGGGACTGAAATGCTCCCTGATTTTCCTAAGATTTGCTAACAAGGGGGATAAAAAGGCTCTTATCTGTAATGTCATGGGTCCACTTGACACTGTTAAATGAGTGGGAGAGAGAGACCTCAGATGATTTTAAGGGTGATAGCAAAAATAAGGGACAAATAACAATTACAAATGCCAATTGTCTAGCAAATTCAAGAAGAATGTTATCCCTATCACCCATAATTTGATGGGTTTTGGGTCATTCTCTCAAGAATCAAAGGATTTATTGAGGTATTAATGTTTCATTTTTTTCCTTTTAGAATGCTATACATGAAGTAACCTTCACTCAGATTCCACAGAAGGGAGTAAACTTCCAATACACAAAGATTCTAACAACGGCACTAAGATCTAATTTATAAGTAGATAGATAGATAGATAGATAGATAGATAGATAGATAGATAATAGATAGATAGATAGATAGATAGAATATATGCATGCATATCAATTATATATTCTATACCAAGGGATAATGAGTCATTTATATTTGGGGATTATAAAGTGAAGAAGGATGACACTTGCAGTTACAAAATTCTGAGAAACAAAGCCATATATGTATACACATAACAAGATTTATAGAAATAACAAAGAAATGGAAAGCATTGTAACAGCTAAAGTTTTACTGGTCCTACTCTTCCCCCTTTACTCCAAACTCTGAGAGAAAAATGGTTTTTCTCCTTGCCAAGGCTAACTGCTACAACTGTGTTCTTGATCTCATCCCTTCCCATCTCTTCTGGAGTTAGCCCCCTTTCTCATATCATCAATCTTTCCTTGGCTGCTGGCTCTTTCCCTACCACCTACATATATATTCATATCCCTCCATCCAAAAACAACAAAGACAAACCAAAGGAAAAAAAACAAACAAAAACCATCACATGATTCAGCCATCCCCTCAAGCTATTTTTCTATATTACTCCTCTATTCTACAGTCAAACTGGTTTAAAAAAATAATAATAAAAAGCTGACACTCATTGCCACCATTTCATCAAGTCCCACTCTCTTCTCCTTATCTTGCAAGCTGGCTCCCTGCTTCTGGTTTCTCTCCTCTCCAAACCACTCTCCACATGATTATCAAATTGATATTAATAAAAACCAATCGGACCATGTCCCTCTCCCACTCAAAAATCTTCAGTGACTCACTTTTTCCTCAAAGATAAAATATATAATATATATAACTTCCACCGAATTTTCCAATTTATTTCATATTAATTTCCATATACTCCCCCCCACCACCTATTATGTCCATCCCAGCCAAATTGGCTTAACTGTTCCTCCATCTCCTATATTATTGCTTGCGCTTTCAGTGGGTGCGGGAAGGGCTAGAGACAGAGAATTTGGAACTAAGTTTTTTAAAATTAATGTTAGAAATAAATAATAAAACTCCCACAAAATTCCATCTCCCATCTCAATGCCATTATACTTGGTGTCCCCCAATATCTAGCATGAATGCTTTCCTCACCTTTGCCTTTTAGAATCCCTAACTTTTTTTTAAAAAACATAAATGTCATTTCTAAATAGGAAGGTATTCCTTATCAATTATGAGGTTTTTCAGAGGTTTTTATTGATAAGATATTATTGTGTTGATTGCATTGAGGTCCATGGTATTGCAGAATTTCCTCAGTGAGAGCTAAGGACTGTGACCAAAGACACTAACATTGGGAACACAGAATGAGTGTTAAGAAACATTTATTGCCCAGTTTATGACATGCAGTTAGGCACTGAGTCAGTCCATCCATGAAGTTATCTTGGACAGTTGCTGCATGGAATTGAATAGGTGGGAGAAAATGGGCTGGATCCCATTTGGCCAATTTCACAGCATTCTCAATGGTCCCAAACTGCTCTTGGCCACAATATCCCATCTTTTAAACACCAACAGTGTTTAAACCACCATAGTGCTCTTTGACTATGAATCATGAAACACCACGATCTCCAAAGTCTCAAAATTACAGGTGACCCAACGTACAACAGAAATGTGAAAGGTTGACTTAAGTAGGATCAAGGATTTTACCAAAAAGATGTATAATAGATATTATCAATGACAT
The DNA here is from genome assembly GCF_003287225.1 of Phascolarctos cinereus. Taxonomy (NCBI): domain Eukaryota; kingdom Metazoa; phylum Chordata; class Mammalia; order Diprotodontia; family Phascolarctidae; genus Phascolarctos; species Phascolarctos cinereus. The sequence goes on along the minus strand of NW_027555625.1, from coordinate 82,902,400 downwards.
GTATAACTGGAGGAGGTGGGGGAAGAGAGAGACAGAAGATGTGGACAGGTTACCTAGTAGGAGTAAAGGATAATGGAAGGATGGCTAAAGTATTGTATTCATATCTATGAAATATTAAAATAAAGATCTACAACAAAGTAAGATGATATATGGAGGATTACTTGTTTTTTAGAATTTTTTTATTATGAACTTTACAAACATCAAATAAAATGAACATCTATATATCCATAGAAGAGAAAAAGTAGATTATGAACAAAACTACTTTTCTTTCTAAATACATAAATTCAACACATGAGTTCAAAAGCTATCCTACTTGTCAGATTCCTCCTGGCATATATGGAGGATTTATAGAAAGACAAGGTTAAGAATCACACAGAATGTTCACATAGGCTATTATTTGTACTGATGGACGAAAATGAGATCACAAATCCACTTAATAATCATCAAAGAGTAAGTATAATTTGGTAATGCGCTTTTCTCTTGTAGTTAAATGTAAGGGTAGAGGCTGTTTGAACTAATCAATAATCTCTCCCTACTTGTTAATCAATGAGCATTTATTAAGCACCTACTATATGCCCTGCAGGCACTATGAAAATCTATACTAAAACTCTTCAGGGCTCTCCTTAGAATCCGAAGGGAGATGTAGCAGCCCTGCCCTGGGAATCCAGCCAGATAGTGTGAGTATAAGTTGCTCTCATTTTAAAATTCTATTGTTTTATATACACGTGTACATGTGTAGATAAACACAATTTTGACACAAAAAAGAACTTTTCAGTTCTTACTGTGCTTAATCTTCAGAATTTCTCTGTGGTTACACATTTTTTAGGTTGAGGATGTATATGCACTCCTTTTCACAGGATTGAAAACAAAAGCCCCAAGCTGATAACTGACTTTCCCAAGACCACACAGAAATTTTAAGAAATAGCTCTCCCCTGTGTTATGCATTTGGTTTATTAGAATGGGCTGCTTCAAGTTAGGCTTCTGGCAACTTTTAAAAATGTTTCTCCCAATTAATATGTTTTGTTCATTCATGCTTTTAAAGATATATATATATATTGTTCTCATTTCTATTTTTTCCACACTTTGTTAATTCATCTATGTTTTCCCAGGGTTCTCTGAATTGCTCATATTTGTCCATTTTTATAGTGCAACATTCCCTGATATTCTTATGCCACAATTTCTTCAGCCATTCCTTAACTGATGGGAACACTCTCAGAATTTATTTTAAACTATCTCTTAAATTCTGAAAATAAAGTTGCAAATAGAGAAATGGATGGATGATTTTATTGGATAACTCACAGTACAGTAAGTAGCATATGAAACTTTTAAGGGAAACATTTGGCCATAATTGCTTAAGATTAACATCAACTTGAATGTTATTACTTTAGTTTAGAGACCTACATCTGTAGCTTTAGTTTCAGCCCCGGCAGCTGTGTAATGAAAGGTACCACTCCATTCCAATCCACGAATGTCAGTATATTCTCCCTTACCTTCCACTCTGAAACAGTAAAAATGTAAGGTGGTTAATATGACATACTCTGTTCAGAAGTATCTGTTTACCTGATGAATAAGGCACTGCTGGGGTAACTGATGCACGCCAGACATTTGTTTCTTTCCTGTTTCAAACTCTGGCCTGATATCAAAGCATGAGGTTAGTGTAGGGTTCCAGGATTTTATTCCAGCCAGCCCCTTGTCCCTCAGCATAGCTGATAAATGGGATATAGACAGCTAATGAGTTTCTGATGTGTTAATACCCTATTATCCCTTAAAGTATGAATACAGCTCTGATTTAGTCAGAAGAAAGGATTTCATTAAATGATCAAACAATGGGACAAATCCTTGCAGGATTTCAAACAGCCAAGCCCTGAAAAGGCAGCAGTTCAGGAGCAGGAGCCGGCAGCTAAAGAACTAAGCTTCTCTCCCCTTCCCCCCTCCTGGCCCAGCCCCAAAGGTATGTAGCATCAGCGCTATTCATCCAGGAACCAGCTCATCAGAGAGTCAGCTGGAGGAAAAGGCAGCTAGAAAGAGCTCAAGGCACACTACAGACAGCCAGAAATATAGAGTATGAACACAGGAGCAGCATCTCGTCTGGCAATGAAGAGCTGTAGAGAGGAGCAGACCCTGGGAACTGAAGGTTAGCTCTCTCTTGAGTCTGCAGCCAGTAACTTGGCCACCTAATGGGAGGGTTGGGGGTGGGCAGAGGAGAGAAAATCCTGAATCCTTCTTGTGTCTCCTTAACAAGTAGTAAAATCCTCTTGATAATATGAACTCATCTAAGTCATGGTAAAGTATAAACTCAATTTGTCCTGGGTATTCTGGGTCCTTCCACATCACATCCGAGGTTGAGACTGAGTTATGGCTGATCAAATACCCTTGGACTAGTCTTTGAAATGAGGTCTAGAAAGCTATGGACAGAAACAGAGCATCAGAGCTGAGCCAATTAGAAAAGAAGTCAGTGATACACAGTGATTTCCTTGGGGGAAGCCTGCATGGCCTGCACGTGACAGTGGCCCTTCTCTAAGGAACCACATAATTTCAGGAGAGGAGAGACCCAGGCAGCCCAACTAGTGGAGACGGTAGGAAGGGCAAGGAGTTCTCTGAGCTACAGAAACAGGAGCCAGTGAGCCAGTGGAAGCAGAGAGGAGTTCCTGGGCAGGCAGAATAATTCAAAGAGCAACTCTTCCGGATCCAGAGGAGGAGGTCCTGGGCTACAAACCTCCGGTTGAGAACAGGAAGAGTCCTAGACCAAGGAGGGAGCACTGGGACAAAGCAGCCCAGGTAGAGCTGAGGAGACTACGGGGACGAGCGAACCCTTCTCTGGGAGGATCTAGGAGGAAAGAATAGACTTTCTTGCAATGCCAGAATGCTACCCTTTTGCTGGGAGTCTTAACCATCTGTGTTAAATCTGGAGGACTGTGTCAGTCCCTGCGGAATCCCCTGGGACTCACTGTGGAGGAGGGCCGCTTGACTTTCTAGTGACCTGGGTGCTTCCCCTGTGCAAGGCCCTTAGTCCCAGCAAAGTATGCTATCCCTTGGGGGCTGTGGAGGCTAACTACAGAGCTAATAAAAGTGGTTTTAACTGTTTGTGCAAGTCCCTTCTTTTGTGAGCTTTGTCAAGTTAAATAATGCTTGCACTACATTTAAAGCAGCTGGAGTGCGGCCAAAGACCTAAGGGACTTTTTCCTTTTGTCATGGTGACCTAGTCATGAGCTAAATAGTGATGCTCCCAGGGGAAATCCCGACATGGGAGCATAAGCCAAATAGAGATTTATACGAGAGATGTTCCCAAGATTTAACCCGGTTCGTGAAAAAGCAGTCCTTGGGCCATGGGTTCACCTAAATATTCTTTTCATTATGAAAACATTTAAAGGGATTTTCTTAAATTTAAAAAAAAATTAAGATATTTGGTTTCACCAAAGCTGGCTTGAACCGCTCTCTTTCCAATAGGTTGCCATAAGATTGGAGGTGAGAGTTTGCCTAGTAGAAAAGAACCCTGCTCTTTTAAAACTTGCTATTTTTCCATAGCAAATATATACTTTAAAATGTCCCATTTTTATAACTTGTAATCTAACTTATTTTGCTCATGTCTTTTCAACAGATTAAAAAAAATGCCATCACCTGCCATAGCCACACAGGAACCTGATAAAGTAAAATGAAAAGTTTGTAGAAACCTCAAAAAATCACTTTGCCCTCAATTATCAGAATATTTTAGGTGAAAGTGTTTTTTATCTGAATTACTCAGAAAACTGCACAAATCTTCTATATCATATGAGCTGTACACACAGGCATAACCAATAGAAGAAGAGCTTAGCAGAGAACTGTTCCTGAAAAGCTAAATATGACAAAATGAAATCATTAATTATATTCTAACAAATACCTACTATGCTGCTGCACTCTAGAGAACACGTATGAAACATGTGCAAACATCAAAACAAATTGAATCCATCTACATCTCACAAATGAGTGTTGCTGGTTTTACTGTTTTTTTCATGCTTCTTTAAATTGCAAGTCTATCACTTGCCCAAGTGTACTAGTTTAACCTAATTTGCTCCTAATTTCAATAGCACATTATACATTATTTTGTCTCACTATCTCATTATGTTTTATCTCATTATATTTTATCTCACTCTATTTCCAAAAGAATAGGACAATCCCTCTACAAATAGCCATCATATGGATCACAGAACCATATACTTAGAGATGGGAGGGACCTTAGAGGGTCATTGAGTACAACTCGAATTTTATAGATGAGGAAACTGAGGCCCAGAGAGGTTAAGTGACTTGCTCGTAGTCACATGGCAAGTAAGTGTCAGAGGTGGAATTTGAACTCAGTTCTTTTTTTTTTTCCAGCCAAAGACAAGGTTTATTAGAACATCTGCCATATTGGCCAGACTCAAGGAATCTAAGCATTTGTATCACTAATACAAGAGGGCCAGATTTTAAGAATCTGAGCACTTTAATGGAGACGAGACGAATCTTATAAACAGAAAGACTGTAGGAGGGACCCAGGAGTGGCCAAGTAGTCTGGGGTGACTAGAGGAAGGGCCTAAGGAGGATCTGGATGGGAGTGGCCAGGAAGCCGGGGTGAACAGAACACCAGGGACCTGGACCACATGGCCAAGGGAGAACTGAATCTAGATAGGATTAAGGGTGGGAAGTGGCCAGCGGCAATCAGGAGGTAACAGAACAGAACTGGGAGATTAGAACCCAGTTCTTCCTGACTCCAATTCCCACATTCCATGTCTACGTGGACATCTATACAGTTAAAGTGCCTTTAAGTTTTAAGTATCATATTTATCATTCAACACACAGATTTTTAATTTTTTCAGTGTGTTCTCTTGATATTATCTCATTTGATCTCCATAATACTCTCCAAGTAGGTTAAGTATTATTACCTCCATTTTATAGATAAAGAAATTAAAGTACAAAAAGTTTAAGTAATTTTCCTGATGTCATGTAAGGAGTTAGAAGTAAGGCTAACTTTACTTCAGACTTAAGCATCAATGCAAAAGAAGAAAGGGAAAACCTGAAAAAAAAAGTCAGGTCAGATTCATAACGAAAAAAGTTCTGCACTGAACATAGAAGGAACGAATAAATAATAAGTAAAGAAATTAAAATGAAAGAAATTGAATTTAAAGTGCATTTTCTTTCGGAAACCCAAAGCACAATTCTCATTTTGGTCTTCTCTCAAATAAGATTAACAATGCTTAGAAACCAAATTTATTTTAAAAGATTATATTTTATGTAAGTGTGATATTTAAACAAACTACTCTGAAAGGCAGCTAAGTGGCTCAGTGAATAGAGGGCTAGGCTTGGAGTCAGGAAGACCTGAGTTCAAATGTGACCTCAGACACTTAATAGCTGTATGACCCTGGGCAAGTCATTTAACCTCTGTTTGCCTTAATCCACTAGAAAAGGAAATGGCAAACACTCCAGTATCTTTGCCAAGAAAACCCCATGGATAGTACTGGCATGCTATAGTCCATAGCATCACAAAGAGTCAGACACAACTGGACAATAACAACTCTGAAAGGAAAAAGCAGTAATAATATGGCCTAACTAGAATATTTGATTTTTTAAAATTTCACCTGTTTTCTACGAAACTTCCAGTGTATTTTGCTCCATTTGGGAATGTATAAGTCCCTGTTCCATGATACATGTTGTCCTTGAACTCTCCTTCATATACTGCTCCTGAAAAATGTTCGAGTCTTCCGATTCCATTCATCTGTTTAGATAAAAAGGAAAACTAGTGACTCGTTTTCATAGGCATTCCCAGATCTTATATAATTATGAGGGTGACTGGTCAATGAGGGCCAGTCCGTAAAGCATTTGCAGATATTCTCTGCCTGGTTTCAGTCCTTAAAGTAGAGGTTCTTGACTTTTTTTGGGTTAGGGTCCTCATTAGCAGTCTGGAGAAGTCTACAGATCCCTTCTCAGAACAAAGTTTTTAGGTGCATAAAATACATAGCATTACAAGGGAAAACAATTATGTTGAAATACAAATAAAATTTTTATTAAAAAAAAAATACATCCAAGGACCCAGGCCTTAGAGCATGCTCAGGTACTTTTTGTCTGCTTCAAATGAAACCACATGCAAACTTTGGAGAGCTCGTTTTCAGCCAAGTCTTCTAATTGGCTTCAGAACTGGAAAAACTGATGATGATTCAGGAGCTGATTTAAAATTGCACAAAAAAGCTTGTGATCCAGGCCTCTCCCAATCTCTTTTCCTAGAAGGGCAGCTACTTGGAGGTGTCAGGTGGGGGAGGGGAACCTGGCCTCATTCCTCAGCCTGCATGCCACATGTCACTGCCTTGGTTCCATTTGTGTTTATTCTTTCCTCATCTTAGGAGTATTCTGAAACGGGAATAGCCAAGTGACCTGGCAAGCTCCAGAGACAGAGAGGTCCCATCAGAGATCCCACCTACAACCAGAGGCAGGAGCGGTAACCCCTAAAGTGGTGGTGGCTGACTGTGCAAAAAGAGACCGATTGTGAGCCTTAGTTAGAGAAAGAGTAGTGGCTATAGATACCTAGAGGAAATTTCATGAGAACTCCACAAAGGAGAAAGTGACTTCCAGCACCAGGCCAATACACATTGGCCACATGTGTTCTGTAATACGCGTACCTCATTAATACTGCATTTCAAGTTTGAATCTGTATTTCCAGCAGGACTTTGGGAACACAAAGGAGGTGTGTGCCTCAGGTTTAAAGGGAATGTTCTGCCTCGATTCTTCTGTATCTACCCTCTCAGTAAGTCCAAAGCTAATGGAGTTTCAATTAGTTGAGTGATAATAAAGAGCACATAAGAGGGGAAAATTCAGGACAGAGTTGGAAACCACACTCCGTCAGCGTTACTGGATAGAAAACTGAAAGCAGTAAGGAGTAGCTTCTCTCTTCCGACTCGGCCAGCCAGTTGTCAGTATAGGTTGGGGGAGTGCCCCAAGAAGGAGTGCTACATCTAGTACAGATACAAGTCTGTCATCTACCCAAGTGTGCTAGTTTAATCTAGTTTGTGCTTAATTTCAGCAATTAGATTAGCAGATTATTCCAGTTCTATTTTACCTCTCACAAAAATAGGACAACACCTTTCTTGAGAGCATTTATGTGTGTCTGTGGCCATATACTATACAGTTCAATTGTCTTTAAGCTTTAGTTATCACATGTAGCATTCCACACACTAGGATTATTTACCCATTCTGACTACTAGACTAATAATAACATACTGATTAAAAGTGAAAAGAACTTGTATTACTTTGTCATCTTTCCAGGCCCCTATATAGGTTATTCCGTTGGGGGTAGTATGAACCCCTGCTCCATTTCTTTCAAAGACTCCAGGAGATATTCTTGTACAGTCACCCTCTAAAACAAGAAAAATATCCAAGATTGGATGCAAAAGTAAAATGTTTTAGCAGAATGTGCATTTTGTACTTTGATGAACCTCTTCTAGCCCTCTCTGTCCCATGGGTCTGAGATGTATGAAGTGATCTGTCCAAGGTCATGAAGTCAGTGTCAGAGGCTAAGGCTCAAATTCTGGAAGCCCAGTGCTTTTTCCACCTAAGGGGTTCCTATTTGGGTATGCCCTTTTTAATGGCAAAAACATTTTAAACCCTCACATGATATTAGTTGTGTAACGATAATAATACTAGCACTTATATTGGGTTTTAAGTTTTACAAGGCACTTTACAAATATGAACTCATTTGATACATCCAACAATCCTATGAGATAGAGGCTATTATTACCCACATTTTACAGATGAGGAAAGTAAGGCACAGAGATATTGCCCAGGGTCACACCCAGCTACTGTCTGAGGCAGTATTCAAACTCAGGTCTTTCCTTACTTCAAGTCTTTCCACTCTAATCACTGTGCCAATATATGATAAAATGATAATTTTTGATGCACGTATGGATTTTCAGATCATTTGTAATAATCCAACTCCTAAGACTGGGAACCACTTACTATATTCTACCATACTAAACAAACAAACAAAAAACCTTTTAATCTTCTACTCTGACTTTTGCGCTTTATGTTCCAAAAGACTGGCTCCTAGGTGATTAATTTAGGGGCTATTGAAATCCATCATGTTTAAGAATTAAAATGTTTAATAGAAGTGTTACAAAAAATGTGGCTCTCAGTTTTTACTTGTCATTTAATATTTACTTACATAAAAAGCAACTTAAAGAAATTCTTACCGTATTTGTCTCCATTTGGAAATATATAGTATATTTTATATACTTCTGGATCTGTTTTCAAAAAGAATAAATATTATTTATGCTTGAAGAATTTCTTATCACAAGATATATCACAATTAGCACAAATTGACCCACTATACCTTATCATAGCAATATCACAATGACTTGGAGGGTCTTTGCTATCTACTTGGCTAGTGCAGAGAAACAATGCAACACATTCACCTAGGTTCCAGTCATCCATCAAGCTATTTCAAGTCTCTTGCCTTTTGTTTACATATCTATACAATTTCAAAGTTTCATTTGAGATCTATGACAAAACCACCTGCAAAGTGTCCTCCTGATTAGACTCACAGAAGTAGAGTGGAAAATATTAGAAACAGAGGCTTAGGCTGAGCTTTTGTTAACAGATGGGTGGCTATATATTGGGATATTCTGAGCACAACTCCCTTTCCCCAACTATTTTACTGAATGCAGAGCTGCAAAAGATCTGAGAGGTCTTCTAGTCCAACCTCATTATTTCCATAATTGAGGAAGCAGAGGCCCAGAGATACTAAATGACTTGCCTCAGGTCAGACAGTGGTAATCATACAGAATTTTAACCCAGGTACTAACTACAAGTCCAGGGTCTCTTCCATTACATCACACTACCTTCACTTCTCTTTCCATTTCACCACAAGGCCTTACCACCCCACCTTTCCTTTCTTTCCCTAATTCCCACCTCATTCTGCACCCATAGTGACTCCAAACATCTTCACAGTTGTATGCTCCAGTTCACAATCTACCCACCCCTAACAGTTCAGCATAGTATGCATTCTTTTTAAAATTAAAGTGATTGTATTTTGGAGATGTCATGGTACAACTGGGAAGAATGTATTCAGAGACAGACTGTGGATTCAAATTCCAGCTGTGCTCCACCTCTGCCTGTGTGTGACCTTGGCAAGACGGCTCAACCTTTCTGGGCCTCAGTTTCCTCCTCTGGAAACGAGGGGATTGGATTAGATGCCCTTCTGGCTCCAAATCTATGACTCCATGATACCCCTCGGGTTCTCAGGTGGCACTGCGGCCACTCAGCCTTGGCACACCCTTTCCTGGGCACCCCACGGACACACCAGCAAACAGAAGGCCCATGGAGGAGTGGTCGCAGCAACTAGGACCCCCCCCCCCCCGGTGGATTACTCGGTCCAACTGGCTCTGTTTTACAAATATGGCAACTACAGGTCGTGGAACCTGTAGCAGCGAAGGGTTCCCTCATCTAGCCCAACTTCACCTGCCTCAATTTAACAGATGGGGAAACTGAGGCCCGGGGCGGTCCAGCGATTTGTCCACTGTCACGAGGTAAATAGGGGGAAGGTTGGAGGTAGGGGCAGCCCCCGCCCCCACCCCGGCCACCTTTGAACTCTTCTGCCGACGCCTCGTTCATTTTCAGGAGGGGCACAGATCTCTGAACGCTCGGCGGCGGCGGCTACTAGATCACCCCCCTCCCCACACCCGCAGCCCACCGAGCCGCCCCCGGTGCGGGCTCAAACTGGCTACACTCGGGGAGAAGTCCGGTCGGACGCGCGCCCCCGTCGTCAGGGAGACGCCCCTTCCCTCTTTCCCCTTCCCTCCCCCCCCCCACTTCTTACCCGGAAGTGGAAGTGCCAAGGCACCGCCCTCCGCGGAGGAGCCAATCAGGAGGCAGCGGAGTCGTGAGGGGGCTGGACCAGCACCGCCGGGAGAGAGCGGCCTATCCGAGGCTGGTCCTGGCCCCGGACAGCCTCAGGCATCGGGTCGTCTGCCTCCTCCCGCGACCGGGTCGAGGTAAGCGGATAGGGAGACTAGCCTCCTGCCGCCGCAGCAGCCCTCAGGTGGTGGGCGCTGCCGCTCGACCTCGGGAGGGCGGAGGATTGTCGGGTCTGAGCCTGCGCTTGGTCGCGGGCCGTCGCTGCCGGTCTTGGGGCGGGGGGTGCGGTGTGGCGTCCCTTTCTGGGGGGGGGGGAATGTGGGGAGGGGCCAGGATCTCGGTGGTGTGGGATGAAGGGGAACCGAGGGTCCCTGCTGACCGGCTGGGGTTCTCCGGCAGATGTAAGGTAAAGCTGGGCTTTCTGGATGGTCATCTCCATCCTGAGAAGAGTGGAAATGGGATCCTGGGAGAGAGGGGAGGGGCGGGTGGAGGAGAGGCAGATGTGGAAGGCGTTCCACCATGTGCCTAGAAATATAGGGGTATTACGAGGAAGGGAGCGAGGATAGAAAGGCGTAGGAGCAGTGGAAAGAACACTGCGTTTGGAGTGGGTAAATCTAGGTTCCAATGCCAGTTCTGCCACTCACTGGGTGACTTCACACACTGAACACCCAATCTTAGCTTCTTTGTCTTTAAAATTAAGAGATTGGTTTAAATAATTTTTAACCACCCCTCACCCCCACCCCCAGATAAGGGATAATGGTAGACCAAGCCTAGATATGAACCTAAGGAGTAATATCTTTCTTTTTTAAACATTTATTTTTTTAAAATTTTGAGTTCCAAATTCTCTCCCTCCCCCACTCATTGAGGAGGTGAGCAATATGATAACCATTGTATATGTGAAGTCATGCAGAACATATTTTAAAAGGTAATTTCTTATGCAAAAACCTAACGATTCGAGGTCTTTTCCTTTTGTGTCTAGAATGTAAGAAATGTAATGTGAATCTGACACTCTGATTAAAATAGATTGGGTAATATAGTATCTATATGTGAGTTATAGGGTGTATTTATAGCTCTTTATTTCCCAGTCTAGGAAGGATTTGAGAAGGTAATGTGTGGGGAGAGTTAATGTACAGTGTGAGAAGAGTGTGACACCTCAAAACTCCAATTAATGCCACTGCCAAGATGCTCTATACCCTAATTAACTCACTTTATTAAATGAGTTACAGAATCAGTCAAAGGCATGAACTAGGTATGAACAATTCTTGGACACGTCTGTTGAACCTCTCAGTGGTGTAAACTAGTACAGACAAAGCATTAATTTGGAGAAAATGGAATACTTGAGTCACTGAATGAAAGCAGATGGCACTACATAGGAAATGTTTTGTGGCTGATTGAAGAGATCTAATCAAACCCAGTGAAGCTTTAGATATAAAGGCCACCTAATTTGGAGTTGGGCATTCCAATAGTAGGCTAGCCTAGTGATGGCACAGCTTTGGCCAGGCCCCTGAAAGGGATTCATTTGGGAGTAGGAGGATCACTCTTCTACTCCCAACCCTCCATCAGAGGACGACTTTGTGAATTTCAAAAGGCCAGAATGTGGACTTCCATCAGTGTCTTGGGTAGCAGCGTCCTTGAATCCCAATGCAGAAGATACTGCCATTAGCCACTGTTCTAGGGATACAGATTCAAGAGTTAAGCTCTGGTAGCTCTGAGGCGCTATACCTAGAGGTTTCCTGGGAAACCAAATAAATCATAGGGAAGGGGGGGTGGGGTGAAGGGCTGGGAGTACTTGAAACAAATCACCCTGATCTTGCAAAGGCAATGCAGATAGTGCCTACCATCAGGGTGACACAGTGGACAGAGCTTTTGGGGCAGCTGGTCGAAAATTGGATAGAGTATGGGCCTGGAATGAGGAAGATGTGAATTCAAATCCTGCCTCAGATGCTTATGAGCTGTATGATTGTGGACAAGTCACTTCACCTCCCTCTGCCTCAGTTTCCTCATCGGCAAAATGAGGGATTTTACTTAATGACTTCCAAGGGCCCTTACATTTCTGAATCTATAATCTCTGGATCCTATGATAAGTCCAGGATCTTGATTTTGAATCTTGGGAAGCAGTGGTCAGACTAATGCTACCGCAACACTGCGACTGATAATGCTAAAGGAGCTGATTGATTCTGAGATCTTACCCCCTTTGTTGTGTTAACTTTAGCAGTGGTAACAGGGGTAGGGTAGAAGGGAAGGGAATAAGTATTTATATAGTGCCTACTGTGTGCCGGCCACTGTCAGACATTTTTACAAGTAGTATCTCATTTGATCCTCACAACAGTCCTGGGAGGTGGGTACTATTACTATCCCCATTTTATAGTTCAGGGCACTGAGGCAAACAGTGGTTACGTGACTTGCCCCGTCACACTAGCTAGTATGAGTCTGAGGCCACATTTGAACTCAGATCTTCCTGACTCCTATTATTCTATCCACTTTACAACCAGCTTGCCTAATGGCAATTCATGTACCACAGGAATGGAAATCCACATAGTTGGTAAATCCACAGGCCCCACAGAAGGAAAGCACACACTTTTCATTGGTCTTATTCCTCAGTTTGATGGTTTTTATCAAAACTTATGGTCAGTGTTAACCTTCTATTAGTATAAAATTTGGCACAGTGAACTTAATTGATATGCTGGCTGAATAAGAACAAAAACTGGTAGTATATTATCCATGATTGACATGCTGAAGTGAGATCTCGGTTTAGGTTGTAAATGGAATATTTTTCTATGTATATTTCTATCACATTCTATGATCCCTTTTGATCATATTCCTTGTCCACATTATTGTATAGCACCTGCTTGCTTTACTTAATGCTTTATGTTTAAATACAAATGGACAGTAGAGGAATTCTTGATGTATAGAGCTGATAAGTCAGTTTCAGAAGGCTTTTTTCCCCCACCTTTTTTTTTGACCAGAAGAATGAAGTTTGGGGGATTGATAAATTGTCTTTATAAAAATCAGAGAATCCCATTGTTGAGTGCTTGCTGCTTTGGAGCTTTTCCTGACCTTACCTTTGTGTGATTTGAATATGTCTATCTCTTTGCAAAGAAGGTGAGGGAATTTTACTCCATCTTCATGTTGTTCTTGGACTGAGGCTACAAACTGGAGCCAGAAGTCTCTTGTAATAGGAATTTTCATGTGGGTTGATGGGGTTGTTGCTCTGCAGCAGAAAAATGGTCTTGAGTCTTAAATCTGGGTGACTTTATTTTCCTTTAGTTATGACATTTTAAAACTTTGGAATTAGGAATACAGTGGGTGTGAATATGGTAAAGATTGCAGATGAAAGTGTTTTTGTCCATAGCGTATGATTTTGTTACTGTCAGTAGACCGTAAACACAGTGAGATGGCTGTCTTAAAGTTCAGCAAACTCTTTAAGATGATTTTGGAATAAAATAATTTTCAGGGTAGGAAATAATAAAAATATCCTTGTGAAATTTACTTTTAACTTATTTCTAATTTGGGGAGAATGTCTACTTTACATGTCTTTCATATAGTAAATATGTTTATGAAAAGATATGAGGAATGAACATGCAATTTCTTTGGTATAGGGAACTCCTACATGAGGAAACTCCTTCTACCAATGCAGATTGACACCTAGTCTTAGCTGCCTTGAACGTCAAGAGGGTAAGTGACTTACCCTAGGGTTACACAGCCAGTATATGTTGACATGGGATTTGGACTCAGGTCTTCCTGACCCCAGAGCCATCTCTATGTCCACAAAGCCATGTTGCATCTCTATTTCTGAGAAGTTATATGGAAATTAAAGTTTGTAAATCTAATTTTTTAAAGCATTTTAGGGTAGCTTTCTTAATAGGAATCATTTGGCGAATCCTATTTCAGGTTTGGATAAAACAATGCATACATGTAATTTAGGTAAATAAATTATGCAGATGCTTATAGTAAGAAGCCTTAAAATAATATTCATTTTGTTTTCCCTCCTTTTAGGTAAAAATGAGCTCTTTTGTGAGAAGAAAAGGAAAGCCAAACAAAGGAGGTGGAAGAGGTGGTGGAAAAGGTGGAGGAGGAGGGCGAGGTGGCAAGAGTCATGCTAATAAATCTCAAACCAGTGGCAGTAGAAAAGGCTCAAGTAAAATTTGGGATGATGGAGATGATTTTTGTGTCTTTGGTGAACCAGGAGTTTCATCCAGGTCATTATCCTTTTGGAGTTTTAAATCTGGGAACAATTTCAGTTGCATGAGTATAAAGCAACTTGAGTATAAAGTACAGATGTGTGAGAGTGTCAACAAATATAAGTTAATGTTTTCTTAAATGTATATAAATACAGAAAAGCCTCAACCTAAGATTCTATTTAAATATATTTGATAGAATGTAAGCTCCTTGAGAGCAGGCACTGCTTTATTTTTGTCCCTATTTTATCTCTATGTCCCTTCATGTGTTGTCCCTTACCATTCCCCTCTTCCTCTCCCCCCCCAACCTGGCACACACTAGGTACTTAATAAATGCTTGTTAATTGATTAGTTGAAGTATAAAACTGCAGTTATCCTTTTTTGCAAAAAAGGTGCTTGAGTGTTGGTAAATTAAAATGCTGTGTTCTGGAAATAGTACATTTCTGAGACAGGCTAGCTGACAAGAGGGTTTGAAGGCTCCTTTTTTAGGTATTGTTGGATTTCAGTAAATATTTCTGTTCAACAAATGTCTGTTAGGCTCCTTCTAGGTATTTGGGCTACAAAAAAAAGTAAAGAAAGAACAGTCCTTACCCTCAGTGGTCATACAACTTAATAGAAGCGATAAGACATGTTCACAAACAACTGTCATTACAGAGACGAACGAGAGATTCAAACAAAGTGCTGTGAGAAATTTAAGGATGAAGAGATCACTTCTACTTCGAGGTTTCATTGAAAGACCTTTGTCTTACCTTTCTTCTCTCTCCACCCCATCCTCAGTCAGTCACTTCACCTGACTGCCAGATCAATCCCTTTCTGCTGGCTCTATCCAGCTACCACTTCTCCCTCCATGAGCTGCCTCCCAGTGTTCCGTCCTTGGTCCACCACACCTAATGACCAGGGAAGAAATTGAAAGTATCCTGCCCACCTCTGAGCAGCCCTGACCAGTCATTAGTGGTTCTACCTTTTCTACCCCACATCCAAAAGGCTTTTCTGTGACCAATAACATTGATTAATGAAGGGTTGAGACTTTTTTCCTTTGAAATGCTAATTTGTTTCATCCACCTACCTACTTATATGATCCTGATTTTTCTCAGCCAGTGCTTAGGCTGTTAAGTCAGGAAAGGGAACCTAGAACAGTTGGAGTTCCTAGAGAGACAAACTAATGAATTAGCCTTCTGTTGTTTTTCATTTAAGAATTATTTTGTGCCAGATTCTTTCATTTATCATTGACTTTTCTGAATTGGGGGGGTTATTTGTATTATTTATATCTAGTATTTGTATTATATATATCTAGTATTATTGTACTAGAAAAGAGCTGTTTCTAGGAAATCAATTACTCTGTCATCTTCCAAGGAATTTCAAGTAATCTTTCCATTATTACACATCTTTGTTCTGGGTTTTTGTTTTTTGTTTTTGTTTTGCTTTGTTTTTAATTCTCCTGGCAAAGAAATGGAAGCAAAATAATTATTGATTAGTTCTACCTTCTCATCTTCTGTAATCATCATCCCATTTGTTCTAAGCAGTAATCCTGTCCCTTCTTTGATTGTACTTTTTTCCCCATTAGAGCTAAAAGAATTCCCTTTTTGTTCTTAGATTTCCTTTTCTATGACAGCTTGTTTTGAACTTACAGGACCATGACATGCTTTTGTGTTAACTCTTGTTCACTTGCCCTTGCTTCTCCAGAACTTCTGTATATACCCTATCACTATCTAGGCTGGTTGATGACTTCTCTTTTTATCTATAACAGTCTGTTTAGACAATTTCCCTTTTTCTTCCTCATCAGAATGTTTTTTATTTCTGCCTTCAGAATTCATCTCCTTGCAGACTCGCGTCTGGTACAAAATAGTGGGCCAAGGATATCCTACTTATCTTTTCTGTGAACCATTAGAAATCAGCTCTGCTAACATTAATGCATCTTTGATGTGTTTTACCTCCTGTTAATTCTCACTGCCACCTTTTATCTGGATTCTTGTAATAGAGTTCTAACATTCTTCTGTCTGTAACTTATCCCTCCTCCGGTCCTCCCAGCACATGACTGCTGGAATAGTCCCAAAATCAGTGCTTCCGTTCCGGTCAAAAAGCATCAGTGGTTGGAGAGGCAGTCTACTATAGGGAGCACAGCACAGGGCTTAGAGCCAGAAGAGGTAGCTTCAGACCGTGCTAGCTCTGGTGCCAGTTGTATGAGAGTGGACAAACTGCTGCCTAGCTGAGACTCAGTTTCCTTACTGCTAAAATGGGAATAATGATGCTCCTAGAGTTATTATTTGGAAAGCATTTTGTACACTTTAAAGGACTATAGGAATGTGAATCATTATAAAAATTTAAGTGGCGTACAAAATGAAGTCTAAATTCTTCACTTCACATTATCTTTCCAGCCTGCCCTGCTATTGCCCTATACATAAGCAAACTGGACTACTCACTGGTCCTAGAATATTTCCTGCTTTCCCACCTCTACACTTTTGCTTATGCTCTTCCTTCTGCCTGAAATACTCTCCTTCTACATTACCATTTATTGAAATCCAGCCTGTTTGTCAAGAGTCAGTTTAAGTGACATTCCATAAAGAATTTTCAGAATACCCCAATGGAATGATTTCTTCCTCCTCTACACTCCTATAGTATTTCATTTGTACTCTTTTATGATACTTTTATTCTCTCCTTTTACAGTTATTTGTGTATTTGTTTTTTCCTCTTTTTTCTTCATTTAGATTGCAAGTTCCTTGTGGGCAGAGACTGAGTCTTGCCTTTATATCCTACAATGCATTGCACGTAACAAGTTATACCTAACATTGACAAATAGGGAGAGACCATTAATTGTTTCCAGACTCTGCCACTGCCTTAGAGAATGAACTCATGATGATCTGACAACTTTGTGCAGCTCTGCCTCACAAATCCAATTCATGCTCAAGTCAAGACATCACCTTATGATGTCCTTGGTCTTCTTTGAGAACAAAGGATGAACAACGGTGTTGATACCTCTTACTTCCAAAGTCTCGAGTCATAGGGCGAGTTGTGTTTTCCTGTGTGCCTACTGGGTTAGTGAAAACAATCATGAAACAGCTGTTTAACTGTTCATGTTCTTGTCAGGTTTTTCTAGGCAATATAATGAGCTGGTCCCCTCCAGGGACCTGGAAGATAGATCTCTGGCCCTGTCCTTACTTTCTTTGTCTTCTTTAGTAAGGTGCTTGACAGTCCATTTAGTGCAAAGTGTGGTGGGTGACTAGGGAATAGGTAACCTCAGATCACAGCTAAATGTAGAATTCTGGTCTGATTTCCTTTTTAGGTCTAGCAGCAGCACTAGCAAAGGAGGAGCACACCCAAAACGGAGGCCTGAAACCAGAGTGCCCTTACAGACTCTCCATATGACTTCTGAGAATCAGGAGAAAGTCAAGGCTCTTCTTCGAGAACTCCAAGGACAGGAACCAGAGGCTGGATTCGAGTTAGTTATTTTATCTGACTATGCCAAGGCCTTTGCAGACTGTTTTCAATTATTTCTTCTCATCCACTGCTTTGTTTTTGTGTCAGTAATTGCTTCCATGTCTCTCTTTGAAAAGAAAGTTGTGGTGGGAACAAGTAGGTTTGATCTTTGAGTAGGAAAATTTGAGTCCCTGAGCATTAAATATAGGACCACAAGAATCATAGAAATAGAACTTCAGGGGACCCATGGCAGTTGTCCAGCCCCCAGTTTCACAATAAAAAAAAAAACTGAGGCCCACAGAAGTAAAATGTCTTACTCACAATTATCCAGGTTGTAGGAAACAGATCTTGGCAATCAAGCCCACATCTTGTGACTTCCAATGCAATGGTCTTTCCACCACACCATCCTACCCTCTATAACATAACAATCTTCCTGACACCATAGGCTTTCACCTTGGCCTTGGTTATTTTCCTTTTCTTTTTTTAATGGCATAAGACTCACAACTTCAGATAGAGAAATTGCTCATTTCACATCCCAAGAATTAGTGTATAGTTAATTAACAGCTCCTTTTCCTTCTCATTCAATCATCAGTATCTGTTCCAAATTAAAGGGAAGGAGCTCTTGGGGGGAAATAAGGATTTTGGTGGTTGTTCTAGAAGGGGAAAGAATAGAGTGGGTGGTAGCTAAATTATTCAAATCAACTAAGGCTTTATTGATCTTGGAGTGGTCATGATCTGCATCCTGAGGATCCTTGAATTAAGTTGTTAGAAATTTGATTAGATTCCTCTTTGAAATAAATTAAAATTATATTATTACTTCAGTAATATGTTAATATCTCTTTTGTCAGAGGAGGTGCTTCTGGGGAAGAAGAAGAGGCTGATTATTGTGATGATGAGCAGTACTGGTCTGCCAGTCGGGAGGCTTCCCTTGTTTGTAACCATGACCCCATGGAACCTGCTGGCTCTGTACTTGTGAAGCCTCACATTCCTGGATTTGAAGTGTCTCCATTTGCAGTCCAGAAACTCTCCAGGTAAGTTTTTATGCTTGGGCACCTGCATGCCTTGCCCCCTTCCTCTCTCTTTGTATGTATGTCTCCTCCTTCGATCTTTCCTCATCCACTCTCCCTTCCTCTCTCTGTCCATCCCTCACATATGCAAGTGGAGAACCAGCTCATAGTTAGGAAGATTTGGATTCAGACACAGTGTTTGAGTGTTTGGGGTGCAAAGGGTGGCAAGGAGTGTGATAGGGCAGCCAAGAAAACTCACACGATCTTGGGCTGTATTGAGAAGCATAGTCCTGTGTTCAGGGTGAGGAAGGTGAGAGTCCTGCTGCACTTTGGTCATGTCTACAGTGTTATGTTCAATTCTGGGCACTCCTTTTTTTAGGAAGGACATTAATAAACTAGGGAGTGTCCAGAGAAGTGTAGTTAGTTTTAGACGATAAATTTCAGGCAATCTTTTGATCGATCAGCAAGCATTAAGCCCTTACCATGTGCCAGATGCTGTGGTAGGCACTCAAGATACAAGTATAAAGAATGAATCTTACATTCTAAAGGGGGAGACAAGAAGTATATCTACAACATATTATTTTATGTATAAGGATGACTATGTAACTATGAAGTGAAGAAATGCAAACTAATCAAATACTGTGTGGTTTGGGAGGAAGGGCAATTTGGGGGATCAGGAAAACTTCACCTCCGAGTTTGTAATAACCTGCTCTTGGGTCTGCTTGCCTCAAGTTTCTCCTCATTCCAATCCATCTTTTATTCAGCCACTAAAGTGATTTTCCTAAAACGCAGGTCCAATCATGTCACACGTGCTCTTCCCCCATCCTTCCTCTCCTGTCTCTTCCAAGATCAAATACAAAATTCTATGTTTGGTATCCAAAGCCTTTTATAACCTAGCCCCCTCCTACCTTTCTTTCCAGTTTTCTTATACCTTACTACCTGACATACTGTATACTCTTCAATGCAGTGACCTTGGCTTCTTAGTGCTTCCATAAACAAAACACACAATCTCTCAGCTCTGGGCATTTTCTCTGTCTTCCATGCCTAGAACACTCTCTGTCCTCATCTTCATCTATTGACCTCCCACTAAAATCCCACCTTCTACAGGAAGCCTTCCCTAGCCCTTCCAAATTATAGTGCCTTCCTCTGTTAATTCCTATTTATGCCATGTATAGCTTGCTTTGTGTATATTTATTTATGTGTTGTCTCTTCCATTAGATTGTAAGCTGCTTGATGGCAGGGACTGTCTTTTGCCTCTTTTTGTATCCCCAGCACTTAGCACAGTGCCTGGCACATACTAGGTGCTTAATAAATGTTTACTGATTGGCTGACTGACTGATTGGGACTTGACCTTCATGTTAAAGGAACAATGGAATTGTGTGAGGCAGAAGTAAGGAGGCTGTACATTCTAGCATAAGGGAGGGGCAGAGAAGATGGGGAATCCCCTATACTAGTGAAATTAGTCTAGATCCTAGAGTAAGGGTGGGGACCTGCAGCCTTGAGGCCACATATGGCCCCCTTGGTCCTCAGATAAGGCCCTTTGACTGAATCAAAACTGGTCAGAGAAAATCCTTTTATTAAGGGGGTTTGTTCTGTGAAGTTTGAATTCAGTCAAAGGACTGCATTTGAGGACTGAGAGGGCCACATGTGGCTTCAAGGCCACAGGTTCCCACCGCTGTCCCAGAGCACATCTAAAGTCATTTTGGTATTTTCATCTCTAAGACCCTGGAGGTATAAGACACTTTTACAGTTTTGTTAGGCCTGCTCAATAAAGGAACAGAGATCCTTATGACCAGAATCACTCTGGCATCTACTGGAAGTTGATTCACTCAGAAATTTAAAAACAAACAATTACTCAGAAGGGAAGAAGGAGAAGGGAGAGGACAAGCATTTCTGTGGCACTATGTGCCAAACACGGTGCTAAGGACTTTACAATTATTATCTCATTTGTTCCTTGCAACAACCTTGGGAGGGAGGTGCTGTTATTACCCCCATTTTATAATTGAGGAAACTGAGGCAAACAAGTGAAAAGACTTGCCCAGGGTCACACAGCTAGTAAGTGTCTGAGGCCATATGTGAACTTGGGCCCCTGACTCCAGGCCCAGTGCTCTGTATAGCAGAGCATCTTATGTTCCCAGAGGCCTAGCCCACCTCTTGGTTATTGATCAGCCTCCTTTCTTTTAACTACAAATGAGCGAGTTTAAGACAACCAGATAGTTTGTCTAACTGAGAAGGTCTAAGTCCTTTGGAATCCATACCCAATGATCAGATGCAACCTGAGAAAGAAGAAATTCAGAGTCTATTTCATCTAATGGTTGTTAGTAATAGTGGTTTTGTTTCTGTTACAGCAGGTAAGTATGACCATCTCCCTGTAAAATGCCAGGTTTAATTGATAACTCTAGAATGGATATTCCTGTTTCACCGTGTGTCTTCTTACATCACTGTCTCTTTCTACATCAAGTTAGAGACTTGGATACTTGTCTTATCTTCCCAGTTAAGCTCAGAGTTCTTTGAGTGATCTTGTCCCCAAAGTACCCTTTATAGTACTTTACATATTGTAGACAGTATGAAAGTAAGTCTAATAATAATAAAAATTATTATTAGAGGGGCAGCTAGGTGGTGCAGTGGATAGAGCTCCAGGCCTCGGAGTTAGGAGGACCTGAGTTCAAATCTGGCCTCCAACACTTGACACTAGGCCTAGAGTCTGGCCTTAGACATTTCCCAGTTGTGTGACCCTGGGCAAGTCACTTAACCTCACCAAAAAAAAAAAAGAATTATTATTAGAGCAGCTAGAATTTATGTACTGCTTTAAAGTTTACAAAGTTTTTTATATTTTTTAACTCATTTGACCCTCAAAAGAACAGGTAGTTTTTATTATTAGCATTCCCCTTTTACAGACGAGGAAACAGAGAGATTAAATGACTAGCCCAGGTTTCCACAGCTGGGAAATGTCTCAGGCCAGACTCTAGGCCCAGTGCTCTATCCACTGAGCCCCCAGCTGCCTATTTACGGTCACAGGAGACAGTTAGTGGTTAAACAGACTTGGGAATAAAATGCCCATAACCTTAGAGCCTAATTCAATGTATTAAATTTGTGGTGTCATGACAAAACGGAGTTGGGGAGTTTGTGTCATGTCCTTCCTATTCTGAAAAAGAACAGAAGATCTTTGTGGCTAGTGATGTCACTGACATCTGCTCAAAGTTATATTCATTTAGAAAATTTAAACACATAATTACACAAAAACTAGAGGTCCCCATGATTCCACATTAGCATATTTAGCAGAATTAAATTGCAGTTATTTCTTATTGCCATAGTAATTTCTCACTGATTCCAGGCTTGTTTTCTCTTCCTGTAGGTATGGTTTTAATACTGAATATTGCGAGGCAGCATTGAAGTCCTGTGATGGTGATGTTGGGGCCTCCCTGGAACACTTGCTCTCTCAGTGCTTTTCAGAAAGATACGCAGAGAGGATGGAGATCCCTGCGGGAGCATCCCGTGTCAGTCGGGAAGAGTGTATGGAGCAACGGCAAGAAGAAGCCTTTGCTCTCCGGTCAATCTGTGGAGAAAAGTTTGTGGAAAGAATTCAGAACAGAGTCTGGACAATTGGGTTGGAGCTGGAGCACCTAACAAGTAAACTCTGCAAATCCAAACAGACGAAAAGTGCCCCAAATGTACAGACTGCCCGTGAAATCTGTCAGTTCTATCTCCAAGGAAATTGTAGATTTGGATCAAAATGCAAATTTAGGCACGAAAATCCCTCAAGACACCTTTCAAGAAAAGCAGAGCGATCCATAGATGATTCTCATCTTAGATCTAATGGAGATGTCTCTTTTTTATATGAACTTGAGATTAGATTTTCTGAAGGCAGCAAATATCCCTTCCAAGCACCTCTGGTGGCATTTTACTCCACCAATGAAAATCTACCTCCGGCTTGTCGTTTACACATTTCTGAGTTTCTTTATGGGAAGGCCTTGACGTTTGCTGAGACTGCTGAACCTGTAGTGTATTCTTTGTTGACCCTTTTGGAGGATGACAAAGACATTGCCGAGCTATTAACAAATGCCCATCACAAGTATAGTGTTCCTCCGGTAAACTTGTTGCCCGTTCCCTCTGTGAACAGAACAGATTATACTGCCAATCGCAAACCAGCGGTTCCACATTGTTCCTGTGTTTCCAGTCCTGTGCCAGAAGGTTTGTAAACTATCAGAAGTATTGTTCTTTGGCTATTGAGCGGAGAAAATCCATATCGAATTTAGGAGTTAGACTTTCCTCTGTGCTGCTTCCCATATCTGCCCATGACGATAGGCAAAGCATTTCCCTTTTCTGCCATTAGAGTGGTCACAAGCAGAAAGTGAAAATGGTTCCTACTTCCTGCCATACTTGGCAAGAAAATTATTTGACCTCTGTACGAGAAGTTTCTAGTTTTTAAATGAACTTATTTTATTTGCCCCAAAGATCTATTTGATTTAATTACAGACTCATAGGAAACCTGTATGATCTTAACATGTGCATGAGAGGCAACATATTGCAATAGTCTTTAATGCTACATATTGGGTGTTTTTTTATGCTGAACAAAAAAGCACAGTGGGATTTTGTATTCTCTGAACATTTTAGTCATTTACAATATAAAGATGGTCTGCTGTGGACTTTCAAGAGATACTGTAGAGGTAGAAATAATACGATTTGGCTACTGATTAGATATGTGTGGTAGGAAAGAGTAAGGAATTGAGTATGATGCTAAGGTTGCAAATCTGAGTGACTGGAAAGATGAAAATAAGGAAATTCAAAAGGGGATTGGGTTTGGAGGAAAAAGATAATGAGTTCTGTTTTGGATATGTAGAATTTCAGCTGCCTATGGGACATCCAGTTCAAAATATCCAATAGGTGGTTGGAAATATGGGACTGAAGTTTAGGAGAAAGGTTGGGCAGGATGTATAGATGTGAGAATTACCTGTTTAGAGGTGATCATTAAACCCAGGGGAGCTAACAAGGTCACCAACTGAGACTGTATAGAAGGAGAGAGGACACCACACTAAAGAGTGGCAGAAAGTTTGATATGGCACCCAAGTCTTAGGCTCTGTAAAAAGTGTAGTGTCCAGGATGAGGAGGCTGAGCCTCCTGTCACATCTGGTCACCACTGGACTATCGTGCTCAATTCTGGGCACCATTTTTAGGAAAGACATTGATAAATCAGGGGGTGTTCAGAGAAGAGCAACCAGGAAAGTGAAGGGCCTCCCATTCTTAGGCCCTATGACGCTCAGGTCAAGGCACTGACTGCAGAAAAGAATACATCAGGGAAACGTGACAGACGAGTGTCTAACAGGCTGTCAACATGGAAGTGACCTTAGATTTGTTCTGCTTGCCCCGAGTGGATAGAAGAAGGAGAAGTTACAGTGAGACATAAGGAAGAACTGTCTCATGGCGCTCTCAAAGTAGAATGCATTGCTTTTTAAGACAGTGAGTTTGCTCTCCCTAGAAGGCTTCCAACAAAGAAGCCAAGAAGAAGCAGTGTTCTCTGCAGGTCACTGCAAAATGTCCCTTGCTTGAAGTGAAAACTTCAGCCCTCTGTTCTTATTGCTTGCTCTAGTAACCATCTCTAAAGGTAACTGCTATTGTAGACTACATGTTTGCCACTCTTAATTTGCTAACCCTATGGACTCCTCAAGAACATATTCTTTATAACTCATCTTTTCACATAAAATTTATTTCACATGGTTTCATGTGACTGCTCATAAATTTTTTTTTTTTTAGGCAATTGGGGTTAAATGACTTGCCCAGAGCCACACAGCTAGTAAGTGTCAAGTGTTTGGTCTGACTCCGCCACCTAGCTGCCTCCTGCTCATACATTTTTTAAAGCAATACTTCTTTATGCTACCAAAATTCCAACAGAAGCAGTGCCTTGATTTTTTATTTTTACTATCAGGTTTTAAATCTTACTGTAGCAGATATGTTCAAAGAAAGGTCTATAGACAGTTAACTATTTCAGAAGTTTTTAGTGGAATGACAAGAAGCATCTGATTGAATATACTTTCAAATTTATCAGAGCCTTAACCTTACCTCCTCCCTCTCCATTTTTATAAATGTAATTATTTTATTACTTCGACAGCGCCCTTTTTCTTTGTCAGTTTAGCTCAACGTTGAAAATGTTTCTTTTTTTTTTCTTTTTACTATCTAGTCAAGAAAGAACCAGAACTTGAGGAGGAGGAAGATGAGGATGAAGGTCTTACACCAGTTATGGTAGAGAATGAAAGCTATGTCAACCTCAAGAAAAAGATTTCCAGGAGATATGATTGGCAGGCTAAGTCTGTATATGCTGAAAATGCTAGGATTTGCAAGCAGTTTCAAATAAAAAAGGTAGAGTATGGTAAAACAGTGCTCAGCAGTTTATAACAGAGAGAAGAAAGGAAGCCTGGTATTCCCTTTCCCACATCTTGCGGTCACTTTGGTCTGCTTAACTTTTCCGTACGTCAGGTTCTTTTCCGACTTTGAATATTAACCCACAGGGTAAGGGACACAGTGCATAGCAATAGGCCATTACGACGTTCCAGTCATTCTTAGAACCTTGTGGTTATAGTGCGATAACAGACCAAGTGCTGCTCTGAACAGAATTAGTCCTAAATTAGAAATCTGCTAATAAAAAGATTAATTTCTGAAAGACATACAAATAAAGATGATTTCAGTAGCTGTTAAGTAAACTGCCATGGTGAAGTTAGACCTATGACCTGGGCCAAGTCGTATCGCCACTCGAGGCCCATGTTTCCTCGTGTGTCAAATGGAGCAGTTGGGCTGGATGGTCTCTGATGTCCCTTCGGCTCTAAAACGTGATGCTTTTACATGATGAGGAAAAATTCTAACTTGTGTGTTGTGAGGTCAACATTGAGAATCAGAGAAGGTTGTTTTTTGTTGTCACCGTAAATATCAAGGCAATCAAGCCTTTAAAAACAAGAATAGAACATCTCAGTTGTTCAGAAGTCACACATATATGCAAGTGAGATGTGCTGGAAATTATGTGGTTTTATACATTTCTTAGATGGTGGAAAACTCTGCTCACAATGGTAATAGATCCGAAGTGGCCCCATGGCTGCTCAGTGCTGAGCTGGGTCTCCGGGCGAGGTTATTGTGCAAGAGTTGTGCGCATGTGAAGACGTTTGATTGTTACTGTTATTGCTTTATGTGCTGGAGAAACTGTCATGGGGAAAGCAGGCAGAGAGTTAGACCCAAGGAGTGAGCTTCTCTTGTGGGCTATTGTCAATGTCCTCGAGGCTTCGTGGGATGATGATTACACAACCTGACTGTCTTGATACCTTTGGATTCTATTAGGCTTCCAGACAATACCAGTCAATTCTGCAAGAGAGACGATCACTCCCTGCTTGGGAAGAAAGAGAAACCATTCTTGATTTGCTGAGCAAGCACCAGGTGCTTGTTGTGAGTGGTATGACTGGGTAAGAGTATTCATTTTTTGTTGTGGTTTTTGGTTTTTGGTTTTTGGTGAGGTAGTTGGGGTTAAGTGACTTGCCCAGGGTCACACAGCCAGTAAGTGTCACGTGTCTGAGGGCGGATTTGAACTCAGGTCCTCCTGACTCCAGGGCCAGTGCTCTATCCACTGTGCCACCTCGCTGCCCCGTAATGTGTTCTTTTTTTTTTCTTTTGGCTACGCGATGGGGTTAAGTGACTTGCCCAGGGTCACACAGCTAGTAACTGTCAAGTGTCTGCTGGATTTGAACTCTGGTCCTCCTGACTCCAAGGCCAGAGCTCTATCCACTGCGCCACCTAGCTGCCCTCGTGATGTATTCTTAGTGGAGATTTAATGTAAATGTTAGCATGGTAGGGCCCCTGGTTAACCTAGACCAATTATATGCTAAGAAAACAATATTTGTTTTCATCAGAGTAGAACTGTTTTTTGTTGTTATTGTTATTTTTTAATAGAAGTTGGCACTATATTGGTTGGTGGGGTTTTTTATTTATTTGGTTTATTTTCATTTTCTTTCTGGCAAGTGCTTATGAGTAGGTGGAGGGCATGCCCACTTACAATACTTTAAGTATTAAAATACTTTTAGGGTAAGATTCCAGAGGGCTCATATTTGAGTTTAAAGAGAATAATTTCCGAGTATTTATTTTGAAGAGGAATTCATCTTTAGGATTTTCTGTGGTTTCTAGGTGTATCATTTTGGGCATAATATAAAATATCTTTTCCCTGTTTCTCCTTTCTTTGGTGGATGGAGAAATCTACCCAGGAGCAAAAGTAAACTTAATTTTGTATTGAGCAACTGTGAACCTAATTTTGTATATATTTTTTAACATATAAGTATATTTTATCAAGGCTCAGAGGTATTTGCAATACCTATGTAGCTATAGCTTCCCCCATCCTGCCTGAAATCTAAATGAATAAATATTAAGGGAGAAAAATATTTAGTGTTTTATAATTAAGCATAATATTGTTACATAGAAGTATATGCTGCAGTTTATAGTCTCTAGTGCATTTAGACATGAACTAATCTTTTAGCCAAAAGTATAATCTTCAGAAGTGTCATGCCTCAAAAAGAGAGGCATCTAGGTGGTACAGTAGATAGAGATCTGGACCTGGAGTCAGGAAGACCTGAGTTCAAATCTAGCCTCAGGCACTTATTAGTTATTTGGGAAATCACTTACCTTTGTCTGCCTCAACTTCCTCATCTGTAAAATGGGGAAAACAATAGCACCTACTTTTCAGGGTTGTTATAAAGACCAAATAATATCTGTAAAACATTTTATAAGCCTGAAATTGCTATAAAAATGATAATCATTGTTATTTTTATTGTTGCTGTTATCCATGTCATGATCATCACCCCCATTTTATAGCCAAAGAAATAGATTTGTTAGGAGATTGGTCTTTTCATCTGAGGTCTTCTAACTTGAAGATTCCTAATCCTTTGTTTAGCAACTATAAATTAAAAAGTTGAAAGATTCTTTTTTCTCATAAATGAGATGAAGCTACACAGCTAAAAGTATAACTGGTTTTATCCATTTTCCACAACATGTGATCACTTATTGATTTTTCTAGAGAAAAGATAGGAAAAAACTATGGAAATTAAGACTTTTTAATATAAAGTTTGCTTGGGGTGGGGTGGGGGGCTCTTTTTCATATAGATGTGGAAAAACTACACAGATCCCTCAATTCATTCTGGATGATACTCTGCATGGGCCACCTGAGAAGGTAGCAAACATCATCTGTACCCAGCCTCGACGGATCTCTGCTATTTCCGTAGCTGAACGTGTAGCTAAAGAGAGAGCAGAAAAGATGGGTCTTACTGTGGGATACCAGATCCGCTTAGAGAGTGTCAAGGTTTGTATAGTTTGTCCACTTATTGGTAATGTATTGTTGCTTTTTTTTTTTTTTGGTGAGGCAGTTGGGGTTAAGTGACACTCCCAGAGTCACACAGCTAGTGAGCGTTATGTGTCTGAGGCCGGATTTGAACTCAGGTCCTCCTGACTCCAGGGCCGGCATTCTATCCACTGCACTATCTACCTACCCCTACTATTGTTGCTTTTAAAAGAATACTTTTGATCTAAAGATTTGTAGAAAATTTGGATGATAAATCTTCAGGCAGTCATCCTTAGAACACTGCAAAATGCTTTTAGAGAAATTTGAGGCAAGTCTTATTCAAACACATCTTTATTATTTCTATGGAGGTCTTTTTTTTCCACTTTGATTTTTTTATTAATTTATTTTGAGTTATCAATAATCATTTCTGCAAGCTTTTGAGTTTAAAATTTTTCTCCCCCTCTGTCCACACCTTCCTCCCCAAAACGGCGCACAATCTGATATAGGCTCTACATATATATTCCTATTAAACATATTTTCACATTAGTCATCTTGTAAGGAAGAATTAGAACTAATAGGAGGAACCATAAAAAAGAGAAAACAAAACAGAAGGAAAAAAAAAAGAGCAACTAGTATGCTTGGATCTGCATTCAAACTCCATAGTTCGTTCTTTGGATGTGGATAGCATTTTCCATCATGAGACTTTTGGAGATGTCTTAGATCCTTGCATTGCTGAGAAGGGCTAAGTCTATCAATATTAGTCATTACACATTGTAGCTGTTACTGTGTACAACATTCTCATGGTTCTGCTCACTTCACTCAGCATCAGTCCATACAGGTCTTCCCAGGTTTTTCTAAAGTCTGCCTACACATCATTTCTTATAGCACAATAGTATTCCATTATATTCATGTACCACAACTTGTTCAGCCATTCCCCAATTGATGAGCATCCCCTCAATTTCCAATTCTTTGCCACCACGAAAAGAGCTACTATAAATGTTTTTGTACATGTGGATCCTTTTTCCATTTGTACAATCTCTTAGGCATACAGCCCTAGAAGTGTTATTGCTGGGTCAAAGGGTATGCACATTTTTATAGCCCTTTGGGCATAGTTCCAAATTGCTCTCCAAAATGGTTGGATCATTTCAGAACTCCACCAACAATGCATTAGTGTTCCAATTTTCCCACATCTTCTCCAGCATTTATCATTTTCCTGTTTTGTCATGTTGGCCAATCTAATAGGTGTAATGTGGTACCTTAGTGTTGTTTTGATTTGCATTTCTCTAACCAATAGTGATTTAGAGCATTTTTTCATATGACTGTAGGTGGCTTTAATTTCTTCATCTGAGAACTGCCTGTTCACATCCTTTGACTATTTATCAATTGGGGAATTACTTGTATTCTTATAAATTTGACTTAATTCTCTATATATTTTAGAAATGAGGCCTTATCAGAGAACTGGTTGTAAAAATTCTTTCCCAATTTTCTACCTTCCTTCTAATCTTAGTTGCATTGGCTTTGTTTGTGCAAAAACTTTTCAATTTAATGTAATCAAAATTATCTTTTGCTTTTCATAATGTTCTCTATCTCCTGTTTGGTCATGAATTCTTCTGTTCTCCATAATCTGATAGGTAAACTATTCCTTGTTCTCCCAGTTTGCTTATAGTATCAGCCTTTATATCTAATCATGAACCCATTTTGACTTTATTTTGGTATGTGGTGAGATTTGGTCTATGCCTAGTTTCTGCCATACTCTTTCCAGTTTTCCCAGCAGTTTTTTTCAAAGAGTGGGTTCTTATCCAGAAGCTGGGGTCTTTGGGTTTATCAATAATAGATTACTATAGTCATTGACTACTGTGTCTTGCATATTTAACCTATTCCACTGATCCACCCTCTATTTCTTAGCCAGTACCAAGCAGTTTTGATGATTGCTGCTTTATAATACAATTTAAGATCTGGAAGCTAGGCCACCTTCCCCTGCATTTTTTTCATTAGTTCTTGATATTCTGGACTTTTGTTTTCCAAATGAATCTTGTTTATTTTTTCTAACTCTATAAAATAATTTTTGGTAGTTTGATTGGTATGGCACTGAATAAGTAAATTAGCTTAGATAGAATTGTCATTTTTATTATATTAGCTCAGCCTACCTATGAGCTACTGATGTTTTTCCAATTATTTAGATCTGACTTTTATTTGTGTGAAAAGTATTTTGTAATTGTGTTCATAGAGTTCCTGGGTTTGTTTCAGTAGGGAAACTCCTAAATATTTTATAATGTCTACAGTAACTTTAAATGGAATTTCTCTTTCTATCTCTTGCTTTTGGACTTTGTTGTTAATATTGTTGTTAATATATAGAAATAGCTACGATTTGTGGGTTTATTTTATAGCCTGTAATTTTGCTAAAGTTTATTATTTCAAGTAATTTTTTACTTGATTCTCTAGGATTCTCTAAGTATATCATGTCATCTGCAAAGAGTGATAGCTTTGTTTCTTCTTTGCCTGTTCTAATATCATCAATTTCTTTTTCTTCTCTTACTGCTAAAGCTAACATTCCCAGTACTATATTGAACAACAATGGTGATAATGGACATCCTTGTTTCACCCCTGATCTTATTGGAAATGCTTCTAGCTTAGCCCCATTACATATAATGCTTGCTGAAGGTTTTAGATAGATGCTACTTATAATTTTAAGGAAGACTCTATTCCTATGCTCTCTAGTGTTTTTAATAGGAGTGGGTGTTGTATTTTGTCAAAAACTTTTTCTGCATCTGTTGAGATGATCATGTGGTTTCTGTTAGTTTTGTTGTTGATATGATCAGTTATGCTGATAGTTGTCCTAATAGTGAATCAGCCCTGCATTCCTGCTATAAATCCTACCTGGTCATAGTGTATTATTCTTGTGATAAGTTGCTATAATCTATTTGCTAATATTTTATTTTAAAATTTTGCATCTGTATTCATTAGAGAAAGAGGTCTATAATTTTCTTTCTCTATTTTGACTCTTCCTGGTTTAGGTATCAGCAGTATATTTGTATCATAAAAAGAATTTGGTAAGACTCTTTCCTCACCTATTTTCCCAAATCATCTATCTAGTATTGGAATTAATTATTCTTTAAATTTTGATAGAATTCACTTGTAAATTCATCTGGCCCTGGGGATTTTTTCCTAGGGAGTTCATCAATGGCTTCTTCAATTTCTTTTTCTGAGGTGGAGTTATTTCAGTATTTTATTTCCTGTTTTGCTGATCTGAGCAATTTATATTTTTGTAAATATTCATCCATTTCACTGAGATTGTCAAATTTATTGGCATACAGTTGGGCAAAATAGTTCCTAATTATTATTTTAATTTCCTCTTCATTGGTTGTGGATTTACCCTTTTCATTTTTGATACTGGTAATTTGGTTTTCTTTGTTCTTTTTTTTTTTAATTAAATTAACCAAAAGTTTATCTATTTTATTTTTTTCCATAAAACCAGCTCTTAGTTTTATTTATTTGTTCAATAGTTTTCATCATTTCAATTTTATTAATTTCCTTTGGTTTTCAGTATTTCTGATTTGGTGTTTAATTGAGGATTTTTAATTTGTTCTTTTTCTAGTTTTTTTAGTTGCATGCCCAATTCATTTATCTTCTCTTTCTCTCTTTTATTCATGTAAGCATTTAGAGATATAAAATTTCCCCTAAGGACTGCTTTTGCTGCATCCCGTAAGTTTTGGTATGTTGTCTCATTATTGTCATTCTCTTAAATGAAGTTATCAGTTGTTTCTACGATTTGTTGTTTGACGCATTCACTTTTTAGGATTAGATTATTTAGTTTCCAATTAATTTTTAGTCTATCTTTCCTTTATTACATTTTTATTACATGTAATTTTGCATTTTTGAACATATGTACTTTATGTATATGTAAATATATACTTTTATATTTACATATATTTTTACATATGTAAAATTATTTTTACATGTGTATTTATTACATATAATTTTTATTGCATCATGATCTGAGAAGGATGCATTTAATATTTCTGCCTTTCTGCATTGGACTGTGAGGTTTTTATGCACAAGTACTTGGTCAGTTTTTGTGTATGTGCCATGTACCACCAAGAAAAAGGTATATTCCTTTCCATCCCCATTCAGTTTTCTCCAGAGGTCTACCATATCTAACTTTTCTAAAATTCTATTCACCTCCTTAACTTCTTTCTTCATTTATTTTGTGGTTAGATTTATCTAGTTTAGAGAGGGGGAGGTTGAGGTACCCCACTAGTATAGTTTTGCTGTCTATTTCTTCCTGTAATTCCCTGAACTTCTCTGAGAATGGTGCATATATGTTTAGTAATGATATTGCTTCATTGTCTGTGGGGCCTTTTAGCAGGATGTAGTTTCCTTCTTTATCTCTTTTAATAAGATCTGTTTTTGCTTTTGTGTTGTCCGAGATCAGGATTGCTACCCCTGTTTTTTTTACTTCAGCTGAAGCATAATATACTCTACTCCCGCCTTTTACCTTTACTCTGTGTGTGTCCCTCTGTTTCATATATGTTTCCTGTAAACAACATATTGTGGGATTATGGTTTTTAATCTATTCTGCTATCTGCTTCTGTTTTATGACAGATTTCATCCCATTCACATTCACAGTTATGATACTATCTCTGTCTTTCTCTCCATCCTATTTCCCCTGTTTATGCTTTTCTTTCTCTTCTCTCCTTTTCCCTCCTCACTAGTGTTTTGCTTTTGACCACCGCCTCCCTCAATCCCCTCTCCCTTGTATTAGCCCACTCCTTTTTCTTCCCCTTTACCACTTCTTTCTTTTTGGCTAGGCAATGGGGTTAACACAACTAGTAAGTGTTATGTATCTGAGGTCAGATTTGAACTCAGGTCCTCCTGAATCCAGGGCCAGTCCTCTATCTACTGTGCCACTTAGCTGCCCCTCCTTTACCACATATTTCCTCTCTTTTCTTTCCCCTTTTTTTTCCTACTGCCTATAGGGCAAGTTAGATTTCTATACCTAACTGATTATGTTGTTTACTCCTTGAGCCAAATATGATGAGAGTAATAGGTTTTTGTGCTTTTTCCTGTAACATAATTTACCCTTGTCTGCCTCCTCCTTTCCTTTTCTCCCAGTACAATCCTTTAATTAGATCTGATTAATCCAATCTGATTAATCCACTTAGATCCATTTAACCCACTTAGTTGTTTTATTTTTTTATCATTACATCAAAGTCAACCTATACCCACCTCCTCTGTCTATGTATACTCCTTTAAAAATGGTTGGTGTAATAATAATACAGTTCTTAAGAGTTACAAGTGTAATCTTCACTTGTAGGGATGTAAACAGTTTCCCCTTATTAATAACATGTTTTTGGATTTTTTTTGTCTTGTTTACCTTTTCATGTCTCTCTTGAATCTTACATTTGAAGATTAAATTTTCTGTTGAGCTGGTCTTTTATTTCTTTCACAACATGACTAATCTGGTCTTTTTATCAAGAAGGTTTGGAAGTCCCCTATTTTGTTGAATGGCCATCTCCTCCCCTGAAAGTTTACACTCATTTTCACTAGGCAGTTGATCCTTGGTTGTAATCCAAGCTCCTGTATCTTACGAATATCGTATTCCATGCCCTATGATCTTCTAATATAGAAACTGCAAGGTCCTGAGTAATCTTGACTATGATTCCATGATATTTAAATTGTTTCTTTCTGGCTGCTTGCAGTATTTTCTCTTTCATCTGGTAATTTTGGAATTCGGCTACTATGTTCCTTGGCGTTTTAAATTTGGGATCTCGTTCAGGAGGTGATGGGTGGATTCTTTCCATGGCGATTTTATGCTGTGGTTCTAGGACCTCAAGGCAGTTTTCCTTGATGATTTCTTGAAAAATGCTGTCTAGGCTGTTTTTTACTTTGTGGTTTCCAGGTAGACCAGTAATTTTTGAATTGTCTCTCCTGGATCTGTTTTCCAGGTCAGTTGTTTTACCAGTGAGGTATTTTACGTTTTCATCTGTTTTCTCGTTATTTTATTTCTGTTTGACTGATTCTTATTCTCTCATAGAGTCATTAGCTTCCACTTGCCCAATTCTATTTTTTAACAAATTGTTTTCTTCTGTTAGATTTTGCACCTCCTTTTCCATTTGGCCTATTTTGCTTTTTAAAGAGTTCTTCTGCTTAATGAGTTTTAATGCCTCCTTTCTGTCTAGCCAATTCTGCTTTTTAAGGAGTTGTTTTCTTCAGTGTACTTTTTTCCAGTTGTCCAATTGTATTTTTTAGGGACTTGATTCTTCAGTGTACTTTTTTTCATTTGGCCATGTGGTTTTTAAGGACTTGTTTTCTATAGTTAATTTTTGTCCTTCCTTTTCCAAGCTATTGACTCTCTTGCATACCTCTCATATCTTTTCCCAGTTTTTCTTCTATCTGTCTTATTTGACTTTTAAAATCCTTCTTGAGCTCTTCCAAAAAGGCTTTTTGGGCTTCAGACCAGTTCACATTCCCTTTTGGGGTTTTGGATGTGGGTTTGTTGACAATGTTGTCCTCTTCAGAATTTCTGCCTTGATCTTCACTGTCCCCATAATAAGAATCTGTGGTCATTGTACGTTTCTTTTTGGTCATGGTGTTTGCTTATTTCCTGGCCTTTAAAAAAATTGAGTTCTCCTGCTGGAGGAAGCAGTAATCCAAGCTTCTTGTGCTGGGAGCCCGGAGCCTGGTCACTAGCTTTGGTTGCTGGGGACTTCAGATGCTGGCAGTCGGAGGCTGTAGGGTTCTGGCAGCTTACCTGGTGTTGGGCTGGAATCAGCAACACTGGAGCTCTTGGGGTAGGGATGGGGAGTCTGGCCCCTAGAGGATGCCTGCTCACCTGGGCCTTTCACTCCTTTTTTTGGCTCCATGTAGATGGATGTTTCACTGCTTCAGGATGTTTCTATGCCTGTAGCTTTCCCTCTTGGAGATGTGCTTCCCAGAGTTTTGCTGAGGCAGTGGGAGACTTGGCTACCAGTGAAGGCACGTGTTGGTTTTCCAAGCCTTGTTTCCACTGGTTCCTCTGCCTGTTCACAGGCACTCGGAGGTCCTGGTGTTGGTGCTTATCTGCTCTACCACCTGGGGCTCAGGATCTCCTCCTGGTATGCTGAGGTGGGACTTTCCACTAGCTTGCTGGGATGTCTCTCATTCTATGCTGCTCCCCCCCCCAACAGCAAGAGGGGCCTTTCCTGTTAATCCCTCAGACTTCCTGGGCTATAGGACTGCTGCACTCCATCTTTCTGCTAGTTCAGTTGTTCCAGGGTTTTTCCTGGGGCAATATTTTATGCACTTTCAGAGGTTAATAATGGAAGGTGAGAGCAACTCATTTCTTACTCTGCCATCTTGGCTGCCAGAAGCAGAACCCTATGGAGGTCTTTTAATGTTCACTGACAGAAATTACCAATTAGGTTTTTTTTTTTAGTTTTACTTTTTTGCTTTTTGTTGGGCTAGTGATTTATTGACCTTATTCAAACAAGAAACAGTTTAATTCTGATTTGTATTTATTTGCCATAGTCACTTGTCTGTTTTATAGTACTTTTGTATTTTATATTTGTATTTTGTATTTTATAATACTATTGTTTTAGACTTCAAATTGTTATGTGAGGTAGAACAGAATTCACAGTAAAAATATTTGTTAAGTTTAGGTTTGAATGAACAGAAGAAAATGATAGAGTCACCTCAATTTACAGATAATATTAATTAGTTTAATTTTACTTAATTAAATTAATATTTCCTTGGTGTTTTAAGGCTTACAAAATTTTTTTTCTCATAACTCTTGTGTTCAGATATTATTATGCCATTTTACAGGTGAGAAAACTGAGTCTGAAGACCTAGAGACCTAGTCATTTGACTAGATTCACAGAGCTGGTATCAGGGCCCAAGGACTCCAGCCCAACTATGCAAACTGCCAAGCCTGTGCTTTTTCCTATTCCATATTGTACTGTGGTTATTCTATTAGTTTGTATCCCTTCCTATTCAGGACTGTGAGGTAACAGAACTTTAGATGTGTATGTCTCGTTTGTTTTTTTTTAGCTGACTAAATAGCTGCCTTTTGTCTTTTTTACATTTAAGTCCTCAGCTACTAGATTATTATACTGCACTGCAGGAGTGCTACTGAGAAGACTGGAAGGAGACACAGCTCTCCAGGGAGTCACCCATATTATTGTTGATGAAGTTCATGAGAGAACGGAAGAAAGGTAAGAGGCACAATTGCATAAAATTAGGACATAGCTGAAAGTTACTCTTAGGTCAGCTTCATAACACTAGTGATTAGCACTCTATGGTGCTGTAGAGAAGACCCAGGCTGGAGGTTATGTCAAGTCCTAATATCTCATTTCTGTGGGACTGAAAATGCGAGACTGGCCGCATCTACTCTAGTGAAGATTCATTCATCATAGTAGGTTATGATGGTAGAGATAGCTACTTGTCAATATTATCATTATAATATATATTTTATATATACATAGATATATTTTTTCACTTTATATTCTTTTTTATTAATTTATTTATTTTTAGTTTTCAATATCCACTTCCACAAGATTCTGAGTTCCAGTTTTTCTATCTCTCCCCTCCATGTACCCCAAGATGGCATGCATTCTGAATACCCCTTCCCCCAATCTACCCTCCCTTCTATCACTGCCCCCCTTTTCTCATCCCCTTTCCCTTCTGTTTTCCTATAGAGCAGGATGGATTTCTATACCCCATTGCCTGTATATCTTATTTCCCAGTTGCACATAAAAATAGTTTTTAACACTCATTTTTAAAACTTTGAGTTCCAAATTCTCTCCCTTCCTCCCTCCCCACCCACCCTTATTGAGAAGGCAAGCAATTCAATATAGGTTATACATGTATAGTCATACAAAATACTTCTGTAATAATCATGTTGGGAAAGACTAACTATATTTTCCTCCATTCTATTGCACTCCCTGTTTTTTCTATTTTTTTTTTGACCCGTCTCTCCTCGAAAGTGTTTGCTTCTGATTACTTCTAATCTGCCCTCCCTTCTATCATCCCCCTTTCTCTTATCCCCTTCCCCCCATTTTCTTGAGTATTTCCATACTCAATTCAATGTGTATGTTATTCCTTCCTTAAGCCAAATCAGATAAGAGTAAGATTCACTCATTCCCTCTCACCTCCCCCCCTCCTCCCCTCCACTGTGAAAGCTTTTTCTTGCCTTATTTATGTGAGATAATTTACCCCATTCTATCTCTCCCTTTCTCCTTCTTCCAGTAGAATCCTCTCTCACCCCTTAATTTTATTTTTTAGATATCATCCCTTCATATTCAACTTACTCTTTGCCCTCTTTCTATATATATGTTCCCTCCAACTACCCTAATACTGAGAAAGGTCTCATGAGTTACAAATATCATCTTTCCATGTAGGAATATAAACAGTTCAATTTTAATAAGTCCCTTATGATTTCTCTTTCCTGTTTATTTTTTCTTGCTTCTCTCAAGTCTTGTATTTGAAAGTCAGATTTTCTATTCAGCCCTGGTCTTTTCATCAAGAATGCTCAAAAGTCCTCTATTTCATTGAATATCTATTTTTCCCCCTGAAGGATTATACTCAGTTTTGCTGGACAGGTGATTCTTGGTTTTAATCCTAGCTCCTTTGACCTTCGAAATATATTACAAGCCACCCCCCTCCAGTCCCTTAATGTAGAAGCTGCTAAGTCTTGTGTTATCCTGATTGTGTTACCACAATACTTGAATCATTTCTTTTTGGCTGTTTGCAGTATTTTCTCTTTGACCTGGGAACTCTAGAATTCGGTATAAAATTCTTAGGAGTTTTTGTTTTGGGATCTCTTTCAGGAGGTTATCAGTGGATTCTTTCTGTTTCTATTTTACCCTCTGGTTCTAGAATGTCAGGGCAGGTTTCCTCAATAGTTTCTTGAAAGATGATGTCTAGGCTCTTTTTTTTTATCATGGCTTTCAGGTAGTCCAGTAATTTTTAAATTATGTCTCCTGGATCTATTTGCTAGGTCAGTTGTTTTTCCAGTGAGATTTTTCACATAGTCTTCTATTTTTTCATTCTTTTGGTTTTGTTTTATAATTTCTTGATTTCTCATAGAGTCATTAACTTCCATTTGCTCCATTCTAATTTTTAAGGAATGACTTTTTTCAGTGAGTTTTTGGACCTCCTTTTCAATTTGGCCAATTCTGCTTTTTAACGCATTCTTCTCCTCATTGGCTTTTTGGACCTCTTTTGCCATTTGGGTTAGTCTATTTTTTAAGGTGTTATTTTCTTCATTATTTTTTTGGGCCTCTATTAGCAAGTTGTTGACTCATTTTTCATGGTTTTCTTGTATCACTCTCATTTCTCTTCCCAATTTTTCCTCTACTTCTCTTACTTGCTTTTCAAAATCCTTCTTGAGCTCTTCCTTGGCCTGAGACCAGTTCATATTTTTCTTGGAGGCTTTGGACGTAGGAGCTTTGACTTTGTTGTCTTCTTCTAGTTGTATGTTTGGATCTTCTTTGTCACCACAGTAAGATTCTATAGTCTGAGTTTTTTTCCTCTGTTTGCTCATGTTTCCAGGCAATTACATGATTTTTTAAAGTCTTTGTTAAGCTAGGGCTCTGCTTCCAGTGTGGAGGGTGTACTGTCCCAAGCTTCACGGGTTTTGTGCAGCTGTTTTCAGAGATACTTCTAGGGACCTGTAAATTTTCAGTTTTTCCAAGGTGGTATGATCAAAGGAGAGGTATTTACTCATTTCCTGGACTGTGCTCTGGTCTATGAGTAACCACAAGTCTTGAAACTGTGAGGAGGATTCCTTCTCCACCACAAGCACAAGTTCCACCACACTAGCGCTCCTCCATGCTCCAGGACCATGACCCAGATCCAAGCACAGGCAAAGCAAGAGAATCCTGCCTCAGGGCCAACAAAGAGATCCCCCTCTGATTAGCTGCTCGATCCTTCCACTGTCTGTGGGCCGAGAGCTGCATCAGGGCTAGTGCTAGACTACACTCCTCTCTCACAGGTCCAGCAGACCTTTCCTACTGACCTTCTAAGTTGTCTGGTGTTTGTGGGTTGAGAAGTCTGGAAACCACCACAGCTGCCCGTGATTCAGTCCTCCGAGGGCTGCTCCAAGTTCGCTGGGGCCCTGTCTTTGTCTGCACAGCCCACGCTGAACTGCACTCCTTTGTCAGCCCGGCACAACAGACCTTTCCATTAACCATCCAGGTTGTCTTGGGCTGTAAATTTGTTTTACTCTGTCTTTTTGTTGGTTCTGCTGCTCTAGAATTTGTTTAGACTCATTTTTTACAGGTATTTGGAAAGGTTTGGGGGAGAGCTCAAGCAAGTCACTGCTTTTATTCTGCCATCTTGGCTCCACCCCATAGATATATTTTTTTAAAAATAAAAAATATCTACTTGGGTATAATGCCATGCTTGCTACATTTCATTCTGCCCCAGTCACTGGCTAACTTTCTTAATCCCTTTTAGTCATTTAAGAGTTGTTAGTTGTTCCGAAAGAAGTTGGACTGTTATGTGATATAGTCCAGAGTTCAGGGCATGTTTCAGAGCTCTCTTAAAATAACTGGGAAAGGGGAGGGGCACCAAAATAGTAGTCACATAACTGTCCCCAACCAAAACAGGTACTTTGAGGCAGTGGATAGAGCACTGGCCGTGGAGTCGAGGAACTGAGTTCAAATCCGGCCTCAGACACATAACACTTACTAGCTGTGTAACACTGGGCAAGTCACTTAACCCCATTGTCTAGCCAAAAAAAAAAAAAAAGAGGTACCACAGCAGAGTGCAGAATGGCAAGACTGTTCTGACTTAGTGACAGGGATAATCTTGAATGCATTCAGTTCAACAAGCATTTATTAAGTGGGTGCGGTGTTCATGGCCTTTGCTTCATGAATCCGTGATTTCACCCCATGAGAGATGTGAGGATGATCCCGTCCATTGTCAGCTAAGCTAGTCCTTGATGACAGATATCAGTAGGCTAGCAGTGAAAGCCCTTCAGCATGGTAGAGCCTGCTGGGGCTTGTTCTCTGTTGCCACAGCTTTCAAGAACCCAGGGCCAAGACAATTCCAGAAGACTCATGATAAAAAATACTATCCACATCCAGAGAAAGAACTGATGGAGTCTGAATACAGATCAAAGTGTACTATTTTCACTTTTTTAAAAGTTTTTTTGGTTTTTTTTTTCCACTTTTGTTCTGTTTCTTCTTTGCCAACATGACTAATGTGGAAATATGTCTTATGTGATTGCACATGTTTGACCTATATAAGATTGCTTGCCATCTTGGGGAGGGGAGGGGGGGAAGAAAGTGAAAAAAGCTTGGAACTCAAAATCTTTCAAAAAGTGAATGTAAAAATTGTCTTTATATGTAGCTAGAAAAAATAAAATACTATTAAATTAAAAAAAAAAAAACCTGGGGCCACCTCTGTGGCACCATGAGCAATCGGAGGAGGAAGACCTAGAAAGACGAAGATAAAAATGAAATGTCCGTATCCCTCAGATAGTTTATCTTCTACTGAGGAAATATAGCATTGTACACATATATAAAGATAAAATATTAATTGGAGGAGGAGAAAGCACTATACGTGTATGGAGGAGGGGAGGCAGAGGACATCAGGGAATACTTTACAAAGATGTCGGTACATGGTCTGTGCTTCCATGAGAGGTGGAGACAAAGAGGGTGTATTCCAGGCAGGGTGGTGCAGTTTATATGAATGCACAGAGGTGGGAGATCAAACTTGGAGTTTGAGAGTGGCCAGTTTGTCAGAGACAAAGTGCATAATGAGGAGTAATGTAATACAGGGCAGAAGACTGTGGTAGATGTTTCTTTTATCCTAGAACAGCAGGGAGCCACTGAGGATTTTATACAGCCACTGAGGAACATAGTCAAATTGGTGCATTAGGAAGTTTATATCAGCAGCTGTATGGAATGAAGAGAGGAGAGACTGGGGACTAGGGGGCAAGTTAGGAAGCTGCTGGATAATCTAGATGAGAGGTGAGGGAGTGTGAAATAAGTAGAAATAAGAAGATGGACAAGAGAGACTTCATAGAGGTAGAATAGACAGAACTTGGCAACTGATTGGATATGCAGTTGAAAGAGAGAAGAAAAAGTCCAGGATAATTCTAATTTAGGAAACTGAGTGATTGGGAGGGTGGTAGTGTTTTCAACAGAAATGGAGACGTTTGGCAGAGAGACAGATTTAGAGTGGAAGGTAATCAGTTCTGTTTTGGACATGTTGACTTTGAAATGTCAGTAGGGCATCCGATTAGAGAGATGTCCAACAGGTACTTGGCAATTTAGGATAAGTTCAGTGGAGAGATTAAGATTGGATTTATAAGTTTGGAAGTCATCTGCTTTGACATGCCAGTTGAACCCACAGGAGTAGGTGATATCACCAAGGGAGAAAACTAAAGAGAGAAGAAGGCCCAGAACAAAACCTTGAAAGGCACTCGTGATTATAAGGCAGGAAATGGAATATGGTCCAGCAAAGAAGATTGAAAAGAAGTGGTCAGGCAGCTTAGAAGAGAAACAGGAGAATCAGTCATGGAAACCAAAGGAAAAAAGTGTAACCAGGAGGAAGAGATGGTGGAGGAGGCTGAGGATGAAGAAGTCCACATGATTCAGTCAGTTCCTGAATCCTGTTGATTCTGCCTCCACAACCTCACATCTCACCTCTTTTCTCCACTCATACCTTAGGCCTGGAGAAGTGGGAGCCAAATTGTAGAGGGCTTCAAGTGCTAGGCTGAGGAATTTATCTTTTATTCTAGAAGCTATAGCTATTAAAAGACATCACCTCTACTCTAGTTCATCTCTTGCCTAGACTATTTCAGTATCCACCTGACTGGTCTCCCTGTTTCTAGTCTTTTCTCTCTCCAATACATCTTCCATCGATCTGCTCAGTTGATAGTCCTGAAATACAGATCTGATTATGCCATCTCTATACTTGCTTCTAGGATAAAACATGAACACCTCAGACTAGCACTTAAACCCTCTACAGTTTGCCTCCCACTTACCTTTCCAGGCCTAATTCATATCATTTCCTTCTGTGAACTCCCTGTTTTATTCAGATCAGCCTGTGAGCTGTCACTGTGCATCGCTGTGACTTCCTATGGGGTCATCCCTGCCACTTCTTCCTTACTACCCTTTCTTAGCATTTTAGCATCTTTTTTCATTCAATTTTATTTTCAGTTTTGAATTCTCTCTATTCCTCCTTTCCCTTCCCTACCCATTGAGAAAAATAAAACCCAATACTAACATATATTGTCATGCAAAACAGATTCCTGCCCCGAAAGAAAGAGAAAGAGAAAGAGAGAGAAAGAGAAAGAGAAAGAGAGAGAGAGAGAGAGAGAGAGAGAGAGAGAGAGAGAGAGAGAGAGAGAAAAGATAAAAAAAAATGCCTTAGTCTGTACTTTGAGTCTGTCAGGTCTTTATCTGGAGGTATATAGCATGCTTCATCATGAGTCCTTTGGAACTGTGGTTGATCATAGTGTAGATCAGAATGCCAAAGTTTCAAAGTTGATTATCTCTACAATATTGTTATTGTATAGATTGTTCTCTTGGTTCTGCTTACTTCACCATGCCATCAATTCATACAAATCTTCCCAGGCTTTTCTGAAACCACCATGCCCTTTAGCATCCCATCACATTCACAGCATAACTTGTTTAGCCATTCCCCCTTTGATGGGCATGCTCTCAGTTTCCAATGCTTTGCTTCCACAAAAAAAAAGAGCTGCTATAAATATTTTTGTACATATGAGTCCATCTCCTCTTTTTTTATTTCTTTGGGGTATAGACCTAGTTTCAGTATCATTGGGTCAGAAGGTACACACAGTTTAGTAACTTTGGAGGCATAGTTCCAAATTGCTTTCCAGAATGGTCAGACCCTTTCACAGCTCCACCAACAATGCATTAATGTACCCGTTTTTCCGTAGCCCCTCCAGCATTTGTCATTTTTTTTGGTCAACTTTGTCAGTCTGATGAGTATGAGGTGGAACCTTAGATTTGTTGTAATTTGCATTTCTCTAATTATTAGTTATCCAGAATGTTTTTTCATATGACTTGTGATAGCTGGATTTCTTTCTCTGAAAACCACCTTTCCTGTCCTTTGACTACCAATTAGGGGAGGAAGATCACTTGCATAGCTGAGTAGAGAGGATGGGCTGGAGTGAGGAGAGAGAGACTTGAGTCAGGGAGTTAACCAGCAAGTTACAGCAATAGTCCAGGCAAGAGGTGCTGAAGGTCGGCACTAGGATGCTGTCAATGTCAGAGGAGAAAAGAGGCAGATACAAGAGGTGTCACAAAGGTAAAAATGGAAGGACTTGGCAACAGATTGGGAAAAGAAAGCATGAATTGTAGTGACAAAGTGATAGAAGGGGTCAAGGGGAACAAGAAGTAGATTGACTCTGCCTGACTCATTGTATCAAGGTGGAGAGGGAGCAGCCTGGACCTCAGACATGTCCAGGAATGCAATGTCTTTCAGAGAGATCTATAGGTCTAATTTTTAATGAGATGAAAGAGCCCTAGAATGGAAGGGTAGTTTATTCATAACAATTGAAGAGACAGAGGAGGGTGGATCAGGACTGCAGTAAGACATAGCAAGGGAAAAGGATTTTTGCATCAACAGACAGTCATCCTAAATCATAGGGATTGGGAAACATGAGGGTGGGAATTGACTAGCCATATGTCTATTGACTTGGGATATTATTCTCTAGGGTCCTGGGATGAACAAGGTCAGGACAGGGGCAACTTCCACAGCTGCTTTTTTAAAACTCTGCAGAACTAGAAGTAGACAAGGCCAGGGAGAACAC
Source organism: Phascolarctos cinereus (assembly GCF_003287225.1). Classification (NCBI taxonomy): domain Eukaryota; kingdom Metazoa; phylum Chordata; class Mammalia; order Diprotodontia; family Phascolarctidae; genus Phascolarctos; species Phascolarctos cinereus. The sequence goes on along the minus strand of NW_027555625.1, from coordinate 82,858,882 downwards.
CTCACCTGTGGGAAGGCAGAGATGAGAGATGGGATATTGTGTGTGAGGGCTATGCCACAGAGTGACTAATGTATCACTAGATTGGGAAGGTGGATCGTAGGTTGAGAAGAGCTTTATAACACTAAACAGAGAAGTCTATGCCTACAGCTTCTCACTTGATCTAAACAACCACTTGTTTAGGGAGGCAGGTAATGCAATGAGGATATCATTCATATTTTACAAATGAAGAAACAGAAACTCAGGTAGGTGAAGGAACTTGCCCAAGGATGCAAACCAGTAAATGTGGAAAAGTTGGGATTTAAATTTAGACTCTTTCTACTATACCACATCCGTAAAATCTAAATAAATAAATTATTCTCCTCCTTCCTAAAAGGAAATAGCTAGTAAAATACATGTATAAAAGGCCTAAATGGCCACATCAAAAACACAAGTGGGTTTGAAGAAGAGAGATGTTAAAAAAAAAAAAAGGAAAAGAAAATACAAATATACTAAAATGTGGGAAACAAATTTAAAGGGTTGCTATTTTAAAAATCGTTAAACCACCTTTGGGACATATGTTTCAAATCTGCATTGTAGAGTTTGAATTTGTAAAGGTTATAAAGTTTTTAAGGAAATTGTGATGAAAAGGGTAAAGAACATGACAATGAGTGCCTGTTGGGAAGTCTGTTTCTATTGCAAGGTAGTAGTCATGAATAAAAAAGATGAGGAAAATCTGAATGGAATAAATACTTGACATTGGATTTGGTTGTCATGGGTATCTTTTTTCTTCCCTTTAGTGATTTCTTGCTGCTGGTTTTGAAGGACGTTATGTTGCAGAATTCAGATCTTCGTGTTGTTCTGATGAGTGCCACTTTGAATGCTGAGCTTTTCTCGGAATACTTTAATTCCTGCCCAGTTATTAATATACCAGGTGAGAAAAAATATATTCTTAAATTTTGTATTATTATCCATGCCTACATACATACATACAAAATATTTTTAAATTGTGCTTCAGTAAAGAAATATATTGATAAATAGTTTTTTTCTGGGTAAGAAGTGATTATGTTAGCAGCAAGTCAAACTATAGGCATTTTATGAAATTGACATGTTAATATTACACCTAATTTAGAAATTTTTAATTGCATCTATGATTTAAATTCTCAATTATTTAGAATTCTTGGCTTCCCCATGTTTAATACGCAACCTAAAATAGTTTTATTGTAGAAAGAAGCTATCTTGCTATAATATGTGCTTTAATTATAAAGATCACAGAATTTAGTAAGTATTCTGGTACTCTTAAATAGTGTAGTTAGAATACCTTTTAGATATCTTGATGCTAATTTGCTTCAGATCACTTACTGTCTTTGGGTTTTAACTTCTCTGCTAATTTTTTTCTAAAGGAATGGTCTGGAAGAACTGATTGGTAAATTGTTAATGGTATTTGTCTGGCCAAAATGGCTATTGGTAGTGGATTAGGAAAAAAATAAGAGTATATCAAGTATACAGTATAGTGCACTTGATTACAGTTACTATTAATTGGTTATTTATAAATCCTTAGCTGAAAGAAATTCCTTGAGTCTGTCAGGTTTAAAAAATGAGTGAGCTAGCCAAATTGTAATTGTCCCCACCTTGTTAAGGCCACTTCCCATCCAATCTCCACCTTCCTGTAGTCATTATTGAAAAGCATTTTTCAGAAATATTTGATGTAATGGAATTATTTGGTTGAACTTTATTTCATAACTTCAAGATCCTGTATTTGTTTTTTTGTTTTACTAAAAACTTAACATTGAACATCAAGAAACCTGATCAAACTTGGTAGTGATGATTCACTTTTTAATTGATTTTAGTGCAGTGGTGCCCTAACCATCCTCCAGGGCCATCCCTTAAATCCCTATCAGTGTCCTTTCTTCCTCTCATTTCTATTCACTTTTCCTTTTGTGTGCCCATAGTTTAATCTCTGTCCTACTTTTTTCTTTTTCACTTTGTCATTTCAAAAAACCCTTTCCAGATTTCTTTGCATTCTTCATATTTATCAGTTGTCTTGTGTAGTCTTCATTTATGATTTCTTGAAACATACCTCTGGAAAACCAGGCTTTGATAAAGCCCATTGGTATTCAGATGGAGCTACTTTAAACCCAGAAAATTTTGGCTCTCATTTATTGGACAGTAAGTTGCATCCCAAATCTCAGTTGTTTCTTGTTTCGATTTGATGGCTCAGAGTGAGTGTAAATAACAGTTGTTTCTGTTCTGGCCAGAAACTGAGGGTCTTTCCTTCCCAGACTGATTCTTTTGTAAAGGCAAACTGGGCCATCTTTTGCTACAGTTCCTACTTGCCTTTAATCACTGAATGGGTGTTGCCTCAGACAAACTGAGACCTGGGAAAGACCTTAGCTTAAAAAGGCCAAGGTCTCCCACTGCATCTGGGGCCACTGCCAGTCATCTTGACTGGCCTCAGATGACTAGAGGAGTGAGTAAGGCTGATGACTTTGCACAGCTCTGCCTCAGTTAAATCCAATTCACTTGTAAGTCAAGAAGTCACCCTCCTGATGTCATTGGTCCTCTTCCAGAACAAAGTATGACTACCAACAAGACAAACAACAAATAGTTTTAAATTGTATTATAATATTACTCTATATTATTGTAGCACAGTTTAATTAACCATCCCCCTGTCGTTGGACCTTTAAGTCGTTTCTGGTTTTGCAGTTAAGTAAAATGCTGCTTTGTAAATCTTTGACCAGCCTGTTTTTGTTTGTTGTTTGATGTCCACCAAAATGGAATTATTGGGTCAAAAGATAGGGTTATTTTTCTAACTTTTACTGAATACTGCCAGACTGTTCTCAAAAAGATTCTGCAATGACTACATATGTATAACCTGTATTGAGTTGGTTGCCTTCTCAATGAGGGTGGGTGGGAAGGGAGAAAATTTGGAACCCAAAGTTTTAAAAACAAATGTTAGAAAAAGTTTTCACATGCAACTGGGAAATAAGATATACAGGCAGTGGGGTATAGAAATCTATCCTGCCCTATAGGAAAATAGAAGGGGAAGGATATAAGAAAAGGAGAGGGGGAGATAGAAGGGAGGGCAGATTAGGAGAAGGGGTATTCAGAATACATGTCATCTTGGGGTGGGGGGAAGGGAAGAGATGGGGAGAAAATTTGGAACTCAAAATCTTGTGCAAGCAATTGTTGAAAACTAAAACAAAAATAAAAAACAAAAAAAGATTCTGCAAGTTTGCAGTTTTATCAGCAATGAATGAGTGTTTCACTACCAATTATTTGGAAACTTTTGATACTTTAGTGGCTACCAATTTATGAAGACATTCTTGCTGGCTCAGGAAATAATCTTAAATTGCTGTTAACTCAGCTTCATCCAGACCTGTAGCTGAAAATTTCCTCTCACTGGCCAATTACTTCATTGGATGAGAGAGCTAATAAGCCAGTTGGCTTCATTCTGTTCTGCTGTCACTCACCATACCCTTAGTGTTGTCCCGAGTGTGGGAGTTTGTTTTTGTTTGGGTTTTCTGTTTGTTTGCATATGTGTGTCTTTAGTGAAAAATTGTGGATGGACCAGTACAAATTCATCCCCAATGTGAGAAACAAGTCAAAACCCATGGTCCTTATGATAGCAAGTCAAATAGCTTTACTTTTCAATAGGAAGGAGGACACAGGACTCATTACTGATTCCTGACAGAATTCCCCCAGCAAGTAAGAAATCAGTACAAGTTGTATGTTCAGAGACATAGACTTGCATACTCAAATATTTAAGTATTGCTTAACTACAAAAAAAATCCACGTGCAATTAATGGAAAGCAAGGAGCATTATTGGTCCTCTAGTCTTGCTGTCAATTTTTATTTTTAAAAAATTATGGGGAAATTGAGACTCAGATGTTAAATAACTCATCCAGTATTATATAGCAAGTCTTTTGGCTCCTTGAAATCAAATGAGTGTTTAGTTATGGAAAAATTGGTAGTAGAGAAATAGTCAACAAACATTTAAGTGCTTACTATATTCCAGGCACTATATGAAGCCCTGGAGATACAAAGAATGGCAAAAATATGGCCCCCTGCCCTCAAGGAACCTCATATTCTAAGGAGGGGGAAGGGAGGGTCGGAGAGACCATGCAAATAACTGCACTGTATATATAAAGGTGGGTGTGTGTGTGTGTGTGTGGTATAAATGGAAGTCAGTCTCAGACAGAAGGGACCAGCAAGAATGAGGAAGGGAAAATAAAGGGAGATGATTGGAATAGGCCTCCAGAAGATGGGATTCGAACTGGGTCTTGACAGAAGCCAAGGAAGCCCGGAGTGGGAGGTATGGGGAGAGATATTCTGGGCATGGTGGGGCAGCCTGTGCAAATAGCAGCAAGGAGGCTGGTAAGACTGAATCTTGGCATGGGGAGGGAGTAAATTGTAAAAAGACTGGAAATATGGGAGTGGCTCACATTGTGGAGGACTTTAAATGTCAAACCAGATTTTACATTTGATTCTGGAGGCCTTAGGGAGCTGCTGGAGTATATTGAGTCAGGGTAGGTGGAGCTGGGGAAGAACACTGACATGCTCAGTCTTCGGTTCCAGGAAAATCACTTTGGCATAGGACTTGCCTCCTGAGTGCCGAGTAGAAGACTGTTTGATAGCCTAGACAAGAGATGACAAGAGCCTGGATTAGGGTGGTTGCTATGTGAGAAGAGGACACATGTAAGGTGCTATGAAGGTAGACATGACCCTAGTTTGGATGTTTAGGGGAGTGTCTGTGAGGAGCTGAAGTTTGGAACCCTGGGGATTGAGAGGAGGGAAAGCTGGAAAGAAGAGGAGGGTTAAGTGAAAGGGGCGGATGGGCAGGGCAGGGGGAAGATGATGAGTTTGAGATGCTTAACAGGCCTAGAGCTCAGAGGAGAGGCTAGAGCTAGATGCCTAAATCTGTGAATCATCAGCATAGAGGTAATACTTTAACCCATGGGATCTGATGCAATCGCCAAGCAGAACAAGAGGGAGAAGAGAAAAGGACCTATAACAGGCTTAGGAGATATCCAATTGAATGTCAATAAAATATTACAAGCTACAGTTCTTTTTATAAATGATTTTTTTTCAATGAACAATAATCAGATCTCTCTCCCTCCTGCTCCTACCCCCCACCACTGAGAAAAAGAAAAATAAAACCCTTGTAACAAATAGCCATAATCAAGCAAAATAAGTTCCTGCGTTGGCCATGTCCAAAAACATGTATCTCATTCTGCACCCTGAGTGCATCACCTACCTCTCTTTCAGGAAGTGAATAGCGTGCTTCATCATCCATCTTCTGGAATCATCGAATTGATTAGAGTTCTTACAGCTTTCAAAGTTTTTGTTTTTATTGTAAGGTTGTTTTTGCATAAATTGTTCTCCTGAGGGTCTGTAGCCATTATGTAAAGTGGGGTCTGGTAAGTGTTATTTCTAAATATATTTTTTTCTTCCAGATAAATTGCTAATATCCATAGAAGTAGAAAAGGAATAGGATCATGAATAATAGTAATCTTATATTTCCATAGCACTTTAAGGTTGGCCATGTGCTTTTGTAAGTATTAATCATAGCAGGCAAATAAATACCCCCAATTTTTTATCCTTTAAGTATTTTCATCAGCCCCCTGTTGTGCAGGGCTACACAGCCTTCAGCTATTGACCTGACAAAAATTAACAAATGACGTGCTTGTAAAATTAATGGATTTTTTACTTATCTTAAAAAGAATCACAGTATAAATTTAACGTTAAATATTAGTCAATAAGTCTTTCCTTGCAGTTGTTTACATGTAAATAAATGACTTTTTACAAACAAAATGTCAGTTTTTCAGTTACTTCCTCTAAGACTCCATCAAGATTCTTTGACAGTTCACATTCCTTTTTCTTATTATGCAACCACAGCTTGGGTTGTTCTCTGTTCTTGAAGTTTTACTTTTTTGTTTTGTGTTTTTTCATAAAGTTCTTCCCAGATTTCTTGATATTCTTCATACTTGTTTGTCTTAGTTGAGGTAGAGTCCATAACATTAATGTACCACAATTTATTATGTCATTCTCCTATCATTAGGCATTTAGGCTGCTTCTGTTTTTTTTTTTTTTGCAATTACAAATAATGCTGGTATAATTGAACAGATAACGATCTTTTTAAAAATTCCACTTTCAGGGTGTATTTCCAACAGTGATACTCTAGGATCAGGAGTTATTTCCGCAACTTTTACTTTTTGCTTTGGACTGCCACTAGCAGTGAATGAGGGTACCTGTTTGTGTTCCATAATCCTACCACCATTGAGTTTCATTGCTTTTCATTATTTTTGCCAGTTTGATGGATAAGAGGTGGTACCACAAAGTGGTTTAGTTTAGTATACCTTTGATGATTAATGAAATTGAACATTTTTTAAGAGTTTATAAACAATTTGTGTTTTTTCTTTTGAAAATCATGTTCACATCTATTTATCCATTCAAAAACCATTTGAGATATTGTAAGCCTGTTGTTGATTTAGCCTTTATACAGAGAAACTATGCGCCCTCCTAAGAGTTTACTTCAACCAAGAAGCATTCTTTTCATATTTATTTTCTCTTTGTAGGCCGGACATTTCCTGTTGATCAGTTTTTTCTGGAAGATGCAATTGCTATGACTAAGTAAGAAATATATTAAGGTTCGCTGAAAACCAGTGAAAAAAACAGGTTTTTGCTTTTTTTCCCCTCTACAAGCCATTATCTAGTAGTATGCCAATCCTTCATTCATTTGTTATTATTGATTAGCGTCCTTTTCTAAATTTTGACATTTCCAATTATATATGCTCCTTAATTTTAAGTGGTCTCATGTTTGAATCTATCACATCTTCAGGCCAGTTCCAATTTATTGCTGATATCATGAATATAATTCTGTTTTGTGCTTTTTCTTTAATATCCCCTAGTTCTTTAGGCAAATCTGGTGTGAAAATCCATATTCACCCAAAAGATAAGTTAGGGGATGAGTTTTATAAAATTAAGAATCCTTTTTAAAGTCACAGTAAGATTTTTGTAAATAGCTAGCTTCCCCAGTGCATTTTAAACTTACTTTATTTAAATGCAACTTTTTGAGTTTTAATTTATTGTGGGACATGTGGTATACTAATATTTAAAAATTCATTGTAATATATAAAGAAGGTAAGAGATTTTTGTTTATAAGGAAACTGAGGCAACATCATTTAGTGGCGAGCAAGCCAGCTGCAGAGTCCAGAAGCTCTAAAGTCCCACCTTTGACACATACTGACTTTTTCGTGTCCCATACAGCTCTAAGAGTATGTTTGAGTTGAGGAGCAGTTGTTAATCTTCATTGGTGGAAAGAGTTTCCTCACTAGGGGCTTCCCTACACCAATGAAATCAGAGATATGGACCCAAACAAAGGAAACTGTGATGGCAGCCTTTGAAGTGGCTTACTCAAGTACTACTGAAATTCAGTAGCACAAGCAGGATGAGACCCTTAGTTTCAGTGTACCTGCTTAGTATCAATTTTATGGATACACATATATTTATGATTATAAAACATATCAGAATCTAGTTCTTCCTGTACTTTTTGGAATTCTCCCAATTCGGACAAGGTTGACTTTCCAAATCTAGACCAAAGAGAACACTTGTTATTACCAGCATTATTTTCTACTCCTTAATTAAATTAACTACATACATCTCATCAGTGCATTTGACAAGAGCAGTATTTAACAACTTTATCAATTGAAATTAGACAACATTAAATTAATTAAAGGATTAAGATCTTGCAAGGGTTGGAGGTGGTGCAATGGGGCATCTTGATTTAAACCAAAAACAAAGTTAACGTGTGGCCATTTACAGTTACTTTTAATGTAAATACAGTGATTCTAGTTGTAACATTTGTGAGTTCTAGCAGCTTCACCAGATTGGCCTGTTCCCCATAGAGAGAGCTAGATTTCAGGCATGGCTCTTATATATAAATTCTTCAAGTTTACTACAGGCTGTATAATTAAATTTTTAAAGGTAGCTGAATGAACCTGCCCAACTTGCTTCTCAACAAAATTGAGGGCAACCAGAAGGACTTTGGAAGAGTAGTATGGTTAGGGAAAGATGTGACATAGATCAGAGCTACAGTCTCCTATTTCTGGGGAAGCAGTATTGTCAGAAGGCTTGCACAGGCCACAGGCCATTGTGATTGGTACACCTATCTCCCATTTGCTTTTGTTCCTCAGGTATGTGATCGAAGATGGTAGCCCATATATGCGTTCCACGAAGCTAAGTTCAGAGGAAAGAAAAGCAAGACGCAACAGGACTGCATTTGAAGAAGTAGAAGAGGACCTGAGGCGTTCCCTGCACTTCTTGGATGAGAGCTCTGTTAAGGATTCAGTGCCAGATCAACAACTAAATTTTAAGCAGCTCGCAGCCCGCTATCCAGGTAATATATTTTCCAGAGTGTTCATGAACTTTCTTTTATCTGTAAAGTTGCTTTCTCCTATTTTTTTCCTCCAACAATGATTTAGTACCAAAAATGAAAAATGAGAATTTATAACAAGTGAAGCAGAAATAAAGGAAGTTATTAGAAACATTTTCAGTCTACGCCAATGAAACTGACAACTTAAATGAATCAGACAAATATTTACAAAAATATAAAATGACCAGATTAAGAGAACAAGAAATGGAAAACTTAAATAACCCAGTCTCAGAAAAAAAGAAAAAAAAAAAGAAATGGAACATGCCATCAGTGAACTCCCAGAAGGAGGGGGGAGAAAAACAATCTCAGGACCAGGTGGATTTACAAGTGAATTCTAGTAAATATCCAAAGAATAGTTAATTATAGTATTATGTAAAATGTTTGCAAAAATAGGAAAAGAAGGACACTTAACAAATTCTTTCTCTGATATAAATCCCTAAACCAAGAATAGATAAAACAGAAAGAAAATTGTAGAACAATATCCCTAATGAATCATGACATAGAAATTTTAAATAAAATATTAGCTAAGAGGTTACAGCAACATGTCAAAACAGGTTATATACTCTGACCACATTATATTTAAACCAGCATTCAGAGTTGGTTCGGTATTAGAAAAACCACAAAAATTGTAGACTATATTAATTTTTTAAATGAGTGAAATCACATTGTCTCAATAAATGTGAAAAAAACCCTTTAGACAAAATGCAACACCTATTTCTGTTAAAAGCACCAAAAATATAGGAATAAATAGATTCGCCTTAATGTGGTAAATAGCATCTATTTAAAACCAAGAGCCAGCACTCTCTGTAATGGGAGTAAACTAAGAGACCTTTCTAATAACTTTAGGGGCAAAGCAAGTATGGTTATTATCACCACTACTCTTTAATATAGTGCTAGAAATCCTAGCTGTCTGTAATAAAAGGACAAGAAAGAAAATGAGAGAATAAGCATAGGCAAAGAACAAAATTACTGCTTTTTACAGACAATGTCATAGTCTACTAACCTTAAACAGTCAACTAAAAAAGTAATTGAAACAGTTTCAGTGGATTTGCAGGATATAAAACAAATCCATATAAACTATAAGTCTTTCAGGACGACAAAGAGAAATTCCATTCAGAATAAATATTGAATAAAATATTTGTCTGCCTACCAACACACACAGGAACTATGTGAACACACCTCTAGAACTCTCTTTACAAAAGTAGACCTAGGTAATTGGAGAAATGTTAATTGCGTATGAATAGATAGAACCAATACAATAAAAATGACAATGTAAGCGGGAAGGAAAGGGGCCTGGTTGTACCCCAGTAGTACCAGATTTCAAACTATGTTACAAAGCAACAGTCACTAAAACTATTAGATACTCGTTGGAAAATAGAGGTCAGCAAATGGAAGAGATTAGGTACACTGCATACAGATGCAAGCCAGCATAATAGCCTGGTGTTTGCTAAACCCAAAGACCACAGCTTTTGGGGTAAGGACAACAAAAACTGCTGGGAAGACTGGAAAATAGTCTGGCAGAAATTGAGTTTAGACCAACATTTCACACCATCTACCAAAATAAACTCCAAATGGATACCTGGCAGAAATAAATGATCATATCACAAACAGATTAGAGGAGCAAGGAAGAAATTACCTTTCACAGCTATGGATAGGGGAACAGTTCATGACCAAAAAGGGATAGAAAGGATCATAGAAGACAAAATGGATAATTATGATTGTATATAATTCAAAAGGTTTTCACAAACAAAACCAATGCAACTAAAATTATAAAGCAGTTAACTGGGGGAAAAATCTTTGTATCAAGTTTTTTTCTGATAAAGACTCTTATTTACATCATATGTTAATTAATTGAATCAAATTTATAAGAACAAAAGCCATTGATCAAAGGATATGAATGGGCAGTTTTTTGAAGAAGAAATCCATACTATCAACAACCAAAAGGAAAAGATGCTCCAAATCACTAATAGAGAAATCCAAATTAAATATGCTTTGAGGTTCTATCTCATGCCTGTTGGATTGGCAAAAATGACCAAAAAAAAGGAAATTGACAAATGTTGGAGGAGCCACAGGAAAACAGGCATATTAATGCACGGTTGGTGGAGTGGAAACCAATTTGGAATTATGCCCAACACCAGAACCATACCCCAAAGAGATCAAGAAAGAGAAAGAATCTATATGTTCAAAAATATTAACAGCATTTCTTTTTTTTGTCATGGCAAAGAGGTGTAAACTAAGAGAGTACCCATCAATTAGGGAATGGCTGAATAAATTATAGTGTATTAATATAATGGTATATTATTATACCTTAAGATATGATGAAAGGGGAGGCAGCTAGGTGGCGCATGGATAGAGCACTGGCCCTGGATTCAGAAGACCTGAGTTCAAATTTGGCCTCAGAGGCTTGACACTTACTAGGTGTGTGACCTTGGGCAAGTCACTTTACCTCATTGCCACAAAAAAAAAAAAAGGAAATAGGAGATCAAGTGTTTGAGGGCAGCTAGGTGGTACAGTGGATAGAGCAGTGTCCCTGGAGTCAGGAGGACCCGAGTTCAGATCCGGCCTCAGACACTCACTAGTTGTGTGACTCTGGGTGAGTCACTTAACCCCAATTGCCTTACCAAAAATAAAAATTAAAAAAAATACATATACATATATCTATAATACATATATATATATATATATACACACACACACACACACACACACACACACACACATATACATATGTACACACACACAGTCTGTTTGGGGGATAAAGGATAGAGGGAGACTAGGGGAAAAGTTTTGCTCCCTCCCTAAAAATGAGGAGGTAAGAAGGAATCACACACAAGTAGAACAAATTAAAAGGTTCCATGTCAGCAAACCTGCCGTATTAAGTACTTGCTGTGCCATGCACTGTGCTAAAGCACTGGGGATAAAAATACAAGCAGAAAGACAAAACGTTAAATTTATGTTGAAATTATATACTCTATAAGCTTTACACAATAGAGATTTACAATTATATGTATATAATCCTCTCCTTTTTTTGTAATCTGTATAGAAATGATCATTTATTTGGTGTTAAGTTCAGAATTTTTAAAAAATAAAATAAAATAATTCAATTAGATGAGCTAACATGTCCATTCCAGCTCAAATATTCTGTGATGTTCCTTATTTCTAACTGAAGAAATCAATGTGTCAGTAGTGAGTCCCTCTTCCAGGCAGATAGATAATAAATATTTTAAAATATTATATGTATATAATAGATTACAAATTTATATATTTTAACTAAGTAAAATATATGTAAATATATGATCTATACATATATGTATAAATGTGTGTTTATATATATATGTGTGTATGTATGTATGTATATACAGACACATACACACATACATATATAATTATTCATGGACCTGATCACACTGCTGAGCTGCTGTTTCTGACCTGGACCACTTTGCCCCTTTATGAAATGATTGAAATTCATTGAAATACTGATTTGTGTTATTCTGTTGGCCTTTATTCATTTTTCAGGGTTTAGTAAATCTGTAATCAAAACAATGTCAGTCATGGATCTAGAAAAGGTTAACCTTGAATTAATAGAGGCCTTACTAGAATGGATTGTGGATGGAATGCACTCATACCCACCAGGTAATTTCACTATTTGTGTTTTTTACATGTGTGTGCACACATACACATGTACACACACACGAGAAGTATGGCAAAAGAAGGTATAAAGTTGTAGTATGATGGGAGATAGCTATAGAAGGAAGGAATGGAATTAACAATGGCCCCAAAACATTACTTTAGCCATTAAGTTTCGCATCTTCCTCTAATAAAAACGGTAATGTGAGCATTAAGTTGAACTAAATCAGCTAACTTGGGTTTTAGCATGTCTGCACTTTCTAGTGCCTAAATACCTATCTGCTTTTCCGAAGGCACATAGCTAAGAGGAATCAGTATTATATTGAATGACAGAGTCCAGTTCGAGAAACAAATCATAACAAAAAGTTAAATCCAATGAATAATAACTGTGACAACTATGTAATTAATAGTTGTGACAGCAATAAATATGTTAAAATACACCAAAAAAAAATCCAAAGGGGTAACAGAAACAAGCAGGTTGATTTGGTATCTACTGTTTTAAAGACAATATGCCCATAATTTGTTCTATGTTTAACAGTAAGAAACAAAAGTTTATGGACAAGAATACAACGATTTATGGTCTTTTAAAATTTTGTTTTGTTTTTCTAGCTCTTTTGTTAATTTTAATATTTGAAATCTCATATTTGTCAATGGAAGGTTTTTTAAAATAATCTAAAATCCTGTATTTGTATTAAAAAATTAACTGTATAGTTACAGGATGAGGAAGATATATATTAACAATATATTAATATGAAAGACTTCAACCTTTTGTTAATTACAACATTAGTAGGAGTCAGCAGTGTAACACGACTGCCAAAAAAGTGGTATTCTCTGATAGCATTAATAAAAATACAGAGTCCAGGGCAAAAGAGATAATAGTCTCCATTATAATTGTACACTTTTTAGATATGAAGTAATCAAATTCACTAGACTACATTTTTTTTCATTGTTATGAAAGAGGGAGGTCGGTATTGGGGTACAGTTAGCAAAAGTGGGAGGTATGACAGAAGTGTTATCTCTTGTCAAAAACATTAAGAAAAATTGAATAGTAATTGAATAGAAATTGATCAAGGAATAGCCACACACATAAAAGAGGATAGTTGTAGTTAAGAATTAGTTCTATGGCATTTTGAGATCTTCTTGGCTATTTATTACTTTATATTTTCATAATCCACTTTCATGTTTGCCATTAGGGAGAAGTGGCAAACAGATGATTGTTTTCTTGATGGCAGGTATCATTAGCAGGGAACCAGGAATGCCATAGGTGTTCAATAAATATTTCACTAAAACGAAGGGTTGGTAGTAACTCCCAGTCATGTTAATGACATGTTAATGACAAGGGTAACCTTAGGCATTTCATTTTTCATGCCTCTTTTTCCAGTTATTTAGAAAGAGTCATCTTGGTGTAATGGATTGAGTAATAGACTTGGGATTAGTAAGACCTGCATTGAAATCCTTTGTTGGACACTTACTAGCTGTGTGACCCTGGCGAAGGTATTAACCTTTCTGAACCTCAGCTTCTTCATCTGTAAAATGAGGGGTTTCAACTAGATGGCCTCTGTGGTCCTTGCCGGGTCTTATTTGTCAGAACGTTGTGTCCCAGGGAACATTCATGGTTATTAAGTGATGTCATATGCAGATATATAAATTGTTATTTAAAATTCCCAAAGCCCTTGTGAGAGAAAAATAATCTAAAGAATACAAATTATGAGATTTTTTAAATGCTAATTATGACTTTGTTGCTTAACACTGATGAATTCTTAACATTTTATCATTACAAATTGGTCTTAGCTCCTTCACATTTCATGAGAATAATTCTCATATATTTAGGTGCTGTATTAGTATTTTTACCAGGACTAGCAGAAATTAAAATGCTTTATGAACAGCTACAGTCTAATCCCCTCTTCAACAACAGACGTAGTAATCGGTAAGTTCTGTTTTCTACTGAGCCTTTTCTACAACTAGATAAGATAATGAGAAAGAGTACTAGTTCTGGAGTTAAAGAACCTGGGTTCAAATCTCACCTCTGATGCTAATTACCTGTGTAACCTTGGATGTTTTCTGAATGGATGATTGACGCCTGAAAGTTTACAGAATTAGATTAGCACAAATGCACTGTGAGGTCAGTAGTGCAAGTTTTTGTCTCCATTTTAAAGATGACAAAGCTGAGGTTTAGAAAGACGAAGTGTTGAACAGCTAATAAGTGCCTAGGTAGGACTCCTCCAGTCTTCCAATTCCAAGCCCAGTGTTCCTTTTCGTAGATTTCTCTGCCTCCGATAAGAGGCATACAAATACACATACCTGAATAGTTAATACATGTATACCATTCTGCTATTCGGCACCTATTCATTCAGCATTTAGTACGTCAAGAAAAAAGCAGTGTCCTGGGCACTGGAAGAGACTAAACAAAACAATATATGCTCCCTTTCCTCAAGTCTGTGTCAATTATGGCTTTCAGCAAAACAAGAAAATATATTTCATGCAGGATAACAACATTTTTTCTCTGTCTGCTGAACTCATTTTAGAATCATTAAAGGATTTCCTATCTGGTCATGTTCTGCAAATGTTCTGATTTGAAAATGACCCAATACATACTGAATCAACCAGAAATACTCCAAAGCCTCCCTTGGTAAATCCAGAGCAGTGTGAGTGACCAGTCAAACTTATCCACACTGGAAAAACAAAGTGAATAAAATATAGTTGTGGCTACTGCATTGTATGTAGCTAAGTGGGCATCCCAATGAATTAGTTCTTCAGTGTGTGCCTCTACTCTACTTCCCACCTCATTCTAATCATGCTACCTCTTTTTGAACTATAACCTCCCCACCAATAACCTGGACTCTTCGTCTGGGTCCTTTGGACCTGACAAATTAGCAGCTAACCTAAACTTCACAGAACAAATCCGCTTAATAAAAAGACTGGTTCTGTAAAACTTGGACTCAGTCAAAAGGCTGCACCCAAGGTCCTAGAAGACCACATGTGGCCTCAAGGCTGCAGATTCCCTACCCCTGGATTAGTTTTTGTCAGGCCCACCCCACATCCCTTCTCCTTCCAGTTCCCCTGTGTGTCATCTTCCCACATTAGAATGTGAGCTCCTTAAGGGAAGGAGCTGCCTTGCTTGCATTTTTTACATCTCTAGAATTATCACAGTGCCTGCTTAATAGAAACTTTGTAGTGACTCTGGACCTCAGTTTCTTCATATATCAGATGAAAGGGTTGGCCTAGACAGACAGCCTTTGACGCTCCCTCCAGCTGTACAACTACGATGAGTATCTTACTAGACACCTGCTTTCTCCACATATTTATGTGTTTAGAAAGCCAGCTATTAATGAAAAAAATCTCTTCACTCCAGAAAGTCAGTTTATTCCCATTTTGTTAATAAAATATATCTCTTTGCCCTACGTATTGGCAGAACCTACTTTCAGTAGCCACTTTTGGTTAGCACTTCCTTGCCTAGAGAAAGGCAAACCAGATTCAGTTACAGGAGATAGGATTCAGTTTAGAGAGATGTTTTGATGGGTGTATTTTCCTATCTACTTTTATGGTGATCTAATCAGCTCCCGTGGTTACAGTTACCATCTCTGTGCTGAGGACTCTCAAAACTATCTTTCCTCCCCAGTCTCTCTGCTGACTTCTGGTCTGGCATTTCTAATTGCCTTTCTGACATCTCGAACTGGATGTCCAACAGACATCTTAAACTCAACATGTTCAAAAGAGAACTCATTATCTTTCACTTAAACCCTGTCTCTCTTACCTTCCCCATTACTGTAAAGAGTAACACCATCCTCTCAGTCCCTCAGGCTCACAACATAGGAGTCATCCTGGATTCTTCACTATCTCTCTCACACACCCCCAGCCCCCAACATCTAAACTGTTGCCAAGGCCTGTTGATTTCACCTTTGAAACATCTTCCAAATGTGCGCCCTCCTCTCTTTTGACACTGCCACCACTCTGGTACAAGGCCTTCATCATCTCACACCTAGACTATTGCTATAGCTTACTGCCTGCCTCAAATCTCTCCCTATTCCAGTCCATCCTCCATTTAGCCACTAAAGTGATTTTCCTAAAACACAAATTTGATCATCCGCCTACTCAGTAAATTCCAGTGGCTTTCTGTTGCTGCCAGAAGCAAATACAAAATGATTTGACATTTGAGTTTGACAACTCCTTCATAACTTAGGTCTTCCCATACCTCTCCAGTCTTCTTACACCTTTATATTGTTGTTCATTTGTTTCAGTCATGTCCAACTCTTCATGATCCCATTTGGGGTTTTCTTGGCAAAGATACTGGAGTGGTTTGCCATTTCCTACTCCAACTCATTTTATAGATGAGGAAACTGAGGCAAACAGGATAAGGGACTTGCCCAGGGTCACACAGCTAGTAATTGTCTGAGGCCAGATTTGAACCCAAGAAGATGAGTTTTCCTGACTTCAGGCCTAGCACTCTTTCCACTTTGCCACCTAGCTACTCTCTTATACCTTACACTCCTCAACATGTACTCTTCAGTCCAGTGACAACTGCCCTCCTCGCTGTTCTACAAACAAGAGACTCCATCTTTTGGCTTCAAGACTTTTTTTTGGCTGTGTCCGGTACCTAGAGTTCTCTCCCTCCTCCACTCTACCTACTGACTTCCGTGGCTTCCTTGAAGTCCCAGCTAAAATCCCACATTCTACAGGAAGCTTTCCCCAACTCCTCTTAATTCTAGTGCCTTCCCTCTGTTAATTACTTCTTATTTCTCCTTTATATAGCTTGCTTTGTATATATGTGTTCCATTAGACTGTAAGCTCCTTGAGGGCAGGGACTATCTTTTGCCTTTTTTGTATCTCCAGCACTTAGAACAGTGCATGGCACATAGTAAGTGCTTAATAAATATTTACCAAATTGAATTTAATTACAGTAGGAATAAAAATTCTTCACTGGATATTTTAATATCTGAGGGAAAGGTGGTTGATGGATGAATATAAAAATGCAGTATTTGCATTTCTTGAGCTTCAGAACTAGTGATATGAAGGAGAAAAATTGCTGTATATTGTTTCTGAAGTTTTATGGTATATAATAAATAAGATACTTTGTCCCTCAATTTGGTAAACTTCTCAAGTATTGAGTTCAAATAACTGAGTAGATACGTACTGAGGGATCAGAAAGAGCTTCCCACTCAAACATTTGTACTTTGAGGAAAGGTTTAGAGGCCGGTGCTGGTGGTTAGAGCCCTGCTGTTGTTAGTTTTTCATGAGAATTGTCTGTGAGCAGGGATTGGTTCTTTTAATCCAGCTAGTTGTTCTCATCTCTTTTCAGGTGTATCATTCTTCCACTTCACTCATCTTTGTCCAGTGAAGAACAGCAGGTTGTGTTTGTTAAACCTCCTGTAGGAGTAACCAAGATCATCATTTCCACCAACATTGCAGAGACATCTATTACCATCGATGATGTTGTCTATGTAATTGATTCTGGGAAAATGAAAGAAAAGAGGTATCCTCCTTCAGTGGTTTCAGGTGTGGGTTGGCACAAAATAAGACAGGGTTGTGAAGGGGCCAAAGAAATGTTGGTGAATGAATAGGGCACAGGACCCCAGAGCAATTCGGTTCTCTATTCCCTTTAGCTAAAGCCATTTTACCCATCAAACTGGGACAGAATTAGACCAGATGTAAAGAGTAAAAGAATGGGTTTTATATGGTGGGACTTTAAAGTAATGAGACATCTCTAACTGTGGCTTATGGAAATTTGTGTCATCATTTCATATATTCACATATGCAGAAATGGTCTCTATGCAGTAATGTCTAACAATAGGTGCTTCCTCAACATCTAACAATATAACAGCAGAAAGAAAATTATATCCCACTGTCAAAATAACAGTCCTTTCTTTCTATCCACAAGTGAAATCTTGGTCATCCTTTCCCAGGGTCACTCTTTTCCTTCATTGTTATAGGTATGATCCAAGCAAAGGGATGGAAAGTCTAGAGGATACTTTTGTGTCTCGAGCTAACGCTCTGCAAAGAAAAGGCCGAGCAGGGCGTGTTGCCTCTGGAGTCTGCTTCCATTTATTCACTAGTTATCACTACAATCATCAGCTTTTAAAACAGCAGCTGCCAGAAATACAGAGAGTGCCATTGGAACAGCTGTGTCTCAGGTATACCTGAATATCTATGATCTGCTTCCGAGTGTTCTCAGTTTTTCCTCATTGACTTGGTTATATCCATTCTTTTTCCAAAAGGAAGAAATTTTGGCCCATATTGGCATAAAAGAACTAATTCATGTGTCAAGTCTATATGCCGAGGTAGATAGAAGCTCCTCAGGGATGCTTCTGCCATATTTCTTAAGTGACCTTAGTCCCTTGTTTTGTAAAAGTAGCCCATTTATGACAGGCTTCATTCAAAATGATTATATTAAATTAAACCCATTTTGAAAGAACCTTGATGAAGGACTAAAATAGACCTTAAGAAAAAATGAGGAAGTTGAGGGTTTTCACCCGAAGTGTCAGAAATATAAAATGTTTGGTCAGATTTGCTTAGCCTTCTAAGAATAAATTAAATCACCAAAAATGTTTTGGTGTTTTGAAGGATTCAAAGACACATGAAAGTAACTTAAGATGCTTACAGCCTGCTCAAGAAGACGAAACACAAACATGAAAGGTTAAAAATCAACAAATCATTTAAGTAACAGTTCAAAACAATCTGTCACAAGGCATATAGGGATAGGTTTAGGGGTTGGACCTATGATTTCATCAGTATAGGGAACTTCTAGGTAATGAAATTTCTTCTTTCAGTATCTTCTTTGCAATTTAGAGTCCTGGAGAGTTGCCCAGAACACTGCCCTGAGCAGAAAGGAGATTTGAATCTAGGTCTTCCTCAATTTAAGTCCAGCTCTCTAACCATTAAGCCACACTGCCTCTCCACAAGGTAGACTGTTGAGTTGCCATATTAGTTACATGGACAATAATTGCTTTAAGAGAAATGTGAGAATTAAGTGGAATCAGCTCCCTGTTTGTGATCACTGGGAGATCTGAGGCATTTGGAATGTTGAGAGAGAAGATTCTCCTCACTGTACTCTGAAGTTTTCTGAAGCTCAGACAGACTCCTTCCAGGAGAACCTCATCAGGGACCCAAAGTGACCTTTGAAGCTGGTAACTTGGTCATTGGAAACATGTGAGAGGTGATCTGGGAACTTAAATGTTATTTTTGTCTTTAAGAAGAAAAAAAGTATTCAGTCTTCTGTGTCATCATTCCATCAGTGACAATGGTCTGCATAAGATTGATAAATAATTTTCTTTCCATTTTAAGAATTAAAATTTTGGAGATGTTTACTGATCACAGCCTTCAGTCTGTGTTCTCTCAACTCATTGAGCCACCTCGAATCGAGTCTCTCCGGGCCTCCAAAGTTCGACTTCAAGACTTGGGAGCTTTAACTGCAGATGAAAAGTTGACCCCCCTGGGATATCATTTGGCCTCTTTACCTGTGGATGTGAGAATTGGCAAGCTCATGCTGTTTGGTGCCATCTTCCGGTGTCTGGATCCTGCCTTAACAATTGCAGCTAGTTTGGCCTTCAAGTCCCCTTTTGTAAGTATTGTAGCCTGGACAATATTTCTGTAAAATGACAGAATCCAAATTCTGTGTATGGACAGGGCAGCTAGGTGGCACAGTAGACAGAGCACTAGCCCTGAAGTCAGGAGGACCTGAGTTCAAATCCGGCCTCAGACCAATCACTTGACATTTGCTATCCGTGTGACCCTGGGCAAGTCACTTAACCCCAGTTGCCTAATTAAAAAAAAAATTGAGGTAATTCAAATTCTGTGTATGGCCTTGAGTAGCCATAAAAACTATTGCTTAGATTCCTCAGTGAATACTGTTATGTGGTACAAAGGCTTGTTTGCACAGACAGGGATTCAGGCTGATTTTTTTTTTACAGGTTTTTTTTGTTTTGTTTTTGTTTTTGTTTTTTTGGGGGTTTTTTGCTGAGGCAATTGGGGTTAAGTGACTTGCCCAGGGTCACACAGCTAATATGTGTCAAGTGTCTGAGGCCAGATTTGAACTCAGGTCCTCCTGAATCCAGAGCTGGTGCTCTATCCACTGTGCCACCTAGCTGCCCCTCAGGCTGATTTAATACTTTCTTTTCAGCTCAGATGAACATTCAGATGATACTTTTGATAGCATAAATCCTTCGCCTCAAAGTTCAACTATACTTCTCATGTATGAAGGATCATCTTTTGTTCTAATACTGTTACATTACATTTAGAAACATTTGTATTGGCAGCAGCAAACATTAGGGACCCATAGTGAGACTGTCATTTGCTAGTACTATACGAGTAATGTTATTTTCCAAAATGTTAACCTTTTCCTCTTGGCTTTCTTCAATTAGAATTTGTTTTCTTTTGGTAGAAAATGAAAAGTAGATTAAATGCCTAATTTTAAAACTGGATAAAAAATATAAAAATGAAATAGCCCGTGTAATTTAGACTTTTTAAAAAAAATTTTGTTTTACAAGTAGGCTGCTTCTGCAAAACTGAGAGAAGTAATCTAGATAGAATAACAAAGAGGATTAAGACTTCCGATTTTGAAAAAAAGAGAAGAATGAAGATCAGGGACCAGGGGATATTGTGAAAGTAAAAAAAAAAAGCATTAACTACTTATGACTATGAGAGTAGGAGAGATTCATGAATGTTGTAATTCTCCTAAAATCTGCTAAACTGAAGATGTCAAAGGGTTAATAACTTACAGCATTGAGGATTTGATACCATCTTTAAGTGTGGCTGGTGGAGTCTTGCCAGCTCGAAGTAAAAGATCCACAGTAGTTTATTGTGGGTGGACAGAAACACAAGGACACATCAAAATTGAGTTTGCAAGAACACCCCTAATTGCAGTTAATCAGCCACAAAACAAGTATGCTTTTGTTTTAGACTAAATGTTTTCCCAGAGCACCTGGTACTCACAGTAGGACAGTGCTAGTTAAAAGTGCAGATGAAATGTGGCTCTCAAATCTTAATTTCTATTTAGGTGTCTCCCTGGGATAAAAGGGAAGAAGCAAATCAGAAAAAGCTGGAATTTGCATTAGCAAACAGCGATTATCTGGCCCTTCTTCAGGCATATAAGGTGAGGGTAAAACACATTTGACTGACTTTTTATAGGATCATAAATTCAGAGCCATCAATGTCTACACTGACCCCAAGACAATGCACACTGTAAGTTCAGTTTGCTTTTTTCCCCTCTCGTGTTTAGGGTTGGAGGCTTTGCACCAAAGAAGGTGCTCGTGCAAGTTATAATTACTGCAGAGAGAACTTCCTGTCAGGAAGAGTTCTGCAGGTGAGTCAGTTCTCTGCAGGATGGCAGCTTCTTCCCTTGGTTCGTATGAGCATTCCCACCTTCTTACTTCACTTTTGGGGGAAGGTAGAGAAACTTGTTACAGCTAAATCATACCCTTCTCCCTTAGCAGATGAAAGTGGTATTTTTGTAGAACCCTTGGCTTTATCTGCAAATACACCCCATGGTCTAAAACGATTATGCAAAGTCTTGTATTTTAGGCCCTCATGGAGCCTTCTTACAAGCCTCATTATTCTCCTCCTTGATATCCTACTTAACTCTCTTTTTACATATAGATATTTGGTACTGCATGAATGATTAGACTAGACAATGATAGCATTGAAGATCGAAGAATTAATTGCCTGGATTTGTGTACAATGTAAATTTACTACATGTCAGTTATTCTGTATCTGGGTGACATTACCCATATAGAAGTTGTTACATGACAATAATGAGCATACATTCTCCTTTAATAACTGATGAGTTAATAACATTTTTAGCTAAAGGCTTTTGCCTACCTAAAGGGTATGTTATTATGAAGTTCCTATCCTTCAGTTACATAGGTTACCTCTAATCTTTAAGACTGAGGAGCAGAATATCCACACCTTGCTTCAGAAGATCCAAGTTTCACAGATGTGGGTGCTTCCTTGACTGATGTCACTTGAAACCCCTCCAGGCATCAGCGGACCATTTTGTGAAATTTTATGCCTAGAAAAAGTATCCATCCCCTCATGGCTACCTTTCTGGTGATATGAAACTAGAATAGGTGTGGTGCACCTGTCAGCCTGCCAGGCTCCTATTGATGAGTCTTACCACACATAGCTGGCAGCAGTCTGTTTCTAGTAGATTTGAAACTTTTTTAGTTGTCTCCAACAACCTGGGGTCACCTTCAATCATGTTACAGCGTTAGAATAGGTCTCATTTGTAGGTTTCTTCAGGATGCATAAAGAAATTTGAATATGGCACATGTGTTCCATTAAATAGATTCAACCCTATGCACATGATAGTGCCAAGCTTCCACTGAATGCAAGTTCACATTAGAGTAACTGGAACCTTATTAAGAGGACAGCTAGATGGTGCAGTGGATAGCGCACTGGGCTTGGAATCAGGAAGACTGATCTTCATGAGTTCACACTCAGTCTCAGATACTTACTAACTGTATGACCCTGGGCAAGTCACTTTAACCCTGTTTGCCTCAGTTCCTTATCTGTAAAATGAGCTGGAGATGGAAATGGCAAACCCCTCCAATTGTCTTTGCCAAGAAAACCCCAAAATGGGGTCATGAATAGTCCGACGCGACTGAAACAACCTAACAACAACAACAAAAAAGTCTTTAAGAAAAGAGCTCAATAAAAGCTGATTTTGAAGCAAGTATGTATAGGAAACTTTCAGTCTTCTTTTTTCAACTTGGATTTGTGGCTTACTGAACAAATTTTTCTGAGTATCAGGAAAACAACTGGAAGAGAGTCTGAGTAGTGCTTATTTGTTTTCAGTTCTGTTATTATTTTCATCTACTCTGTTACTGTATAGCCACTTACAACTAAATAAGAGCTAGAAGAGATACCTTGAATTTCCCCCTCTGCACATTTATACTCAGCTATAAAGAAAGGGCCCTAAAGCAAAAGCATTTCATTATCTTCTCCTCTTGTCCCAAATCACATACTCTGTGCCCTGGGTAAACAATAAACAGGAAGGTGGAAGATGGGATCAGTTGGTGCTTTGCATCCATTTGAGAGAGAAATCTGTCCATTCTAAGCATGCAATGGGAGAGCAAGGACTAGTTATGGGACAGGATAGAGAACTTCACAAGTTCTCAGACTCTTCCTGACTTGGGTCTTCAAACAAAATACTAAAGCTACAGTACTGTGAATCACAGCAAATCCCCTGAAACTTGCGCCTACATAATATTCAAACTAAAATGCCAGTATCTGTGAAAAACTGAACATCTGTGTTATCTGCTGCTTTGGAACAGCTCTACTATTGTTCCTCTTCATTAAGTTATACAAGCAAGATGATTTATCTTAGTAACTCATAGATACTGTTTTTATGCCAAGTAAAACTATGCATGTAAATTTTTTGATACTTTTCGTCTAGTGCTATTTTGATAACTGAAAGCATCCATTGGTGCAGATTGTAACCCCACATTGTCCTCTTCTTGTCTGTGTCCTTCCATAAATTGTCAAGTGATGCCCTCACTGAAAGATCTCATCTGTTTCTTTTAGGAAATCGCCAGCCTTAAACGGCAGTTCACTGAATTGTTATCAGATATAGGGTTTGTAAAGGAAGGATTGAGAGCAAGAGATATTGAGAAGAGATGGTCCCAGGGTGGAGATGGTGTACTGGATGCTACAGGAGAGGAGGTAAAAAAAAAACTTCATTTTCTCCTTATTTAGAAAGAAAATGAATAAACTGTTGTTTTTACAGATAGTTCATTAGGCATTCTTCATTACATAACCCCAGGGCTGGCTCAGTGCTATTTTTCTGCCTTGGATTCTTAGTCCTTTCCATAACAGATATTAGCTATTACTCAAGAAATGGCTATTTGATTTCCTGTTAATCCTGCCCAAACCCACAAGGGCTATGAAGGATCATTCACAGAAATGCACATTCAAAACAGTCTGACCTTTTTCTACCAGAATACAACTTCCTTTGTGACAGTTGTAAGATATGTGCTTTCTCAGGCTATCCATGGTACCACTTTGTTCCAAATATTACCAGATCAGATGTTTTATATAGAAAATGTGAACATTTATGAAAAAGACATCTGCTCCCCACCCCACTTCCATTTGCTTTAGAAATAGAACATAGGGCAGCTAAGTGGTGCAGTGGATAGAGCGCCAGCACTGGAGTCAGGAGGATCTGAGTTCAAATCCAGTCTCAGACACATAATACTCAATTAGCTGTATGACTCTGGGCAAGTCACTTAATCCCAATTGCCTCACCAAAAAAAAAAAAGAAAGAAAGAAAGAAATAGAATATTATACTTATTCTACAACCACTTCACAGATGTCTGCAAAGTGCCTTCAGCTTTTTGGCCAGTGTAAATGTAGTAAGAACAACCTTATATCTCATTTGTAGCAAAAAATGTATTTTCATTTTTACCAGGGGAAAAAAACCAATATTTTTAAAATCTGGGTGCTAATTAAATGTATTCATAAGTCTTCTATCACTCAAGAGAAACATTAAAAAGGCAAACAGGAAAGGAAAAACATAAGTTTTATTCAATAAGGTTAAACTGTTTACATCCCTATATAGGAGGATGATACTTGTAATTCTTAAGAACGGTATTTCTATTAGGGAAGTTACAAGGAGCATACACAGACAGAGGTTTCAGGTATAAGCTGACTGTGATGAGATGATATTTTAAAGAAATTAAGGGGTGAGAAAGACGATTGCACTGGGAGAAGAGGGAAGAGAGAGATATAATTTACCTCATTCTATCACATGAAGAGGCACAAAAGACCTATTACAGTGGAGGGAAAGAAGAAAGTAGGGTGAGCATTGCTTGAAACTTAGTGTCATCAGATTTGGCTCAGAGAAGGAATAACATACACACTTAGTTGGGTATAGAAATTTATCTTACCCTATGGGGAAGTAGGAGGGGAGAGGGGCAAAAAAAAGGGAGAGGGCTGATAGGAGGGCAGATTGAAGAAGCAGTGGTCAGAAGCAAAAGTGTCCTATCACAGGCATAAGTGGCCAAAACTATTAACAGAGATTTTCTGTTTTTCCTAATTTTCTAATTATTAAAGAAAAACATATCAGCTGTTCTCTAGAGCTGATGATTTAATCGTATTTCTTCCACAGGCAAACTCAAATGCTGAGAATACCAAGCTGATATCAGCAATCTTATGTGCTGCTCTGTATCCAAATGTAGTCCAGGTAACAACATTTCCCCTGGTTTATTATTGTTGCCTGCCCATTTTTAGACTACTTTGCTGCATGAAAGGGAGAATTTCCAAGATGTTCATTGTATAATTTAAAAATATTCCTTTAATTAGCAAGCCTTTTAGACTTTGCTGAAACATCCTTTGAACGAAGTGAGATAATCCTTTAATCCTTCTAACTTACTGGAATAGACATAAATATTATTGGATCAACCAGCCTTTCTCCTTTGGGTGTCAAAGCAGATTCCATGCCGAACAAAGAATGCTAGATGTACATTTGGACCTACTGTGGGACCCCTTCTTCCTTTGATTAGTTCTGCTTTGCAGTAAGAATACCTTTTGGATCTGGATTAATGGTGGATTAATTAATTCTGTTGGAATAAGTAGTCTTTGGAGGGGAGTGCCCAGCACATTTGGCATTCTGGAAACTCAAACCTCACCCTGTCTCTTGGACTTTCAAATCAAGTGTTGGAACTCCAGCTGCAACAAGCTCCTCATTTCAGATTTCTAGAGAATTTTCAGCTTGTCAGCTTAAATTCTAAACCATTTCTCAGTGCTCAGCACATGTTACACATTCAGTTATTATTGCTTACTTTTCAGATCCCCATGGTTATGCTTTTAAGATCAATTGAAACCTACATTAGAAAGCCATTTGGAAATATTTTGCTAGGATCCTGAATACAATCCAGTATTTACAATGGCTGATGGTTTTTTAGGGAATGCACACTGGACAGTCCAGTGTAGAAGGATAATTTCAAACATCATCTCTGTAGCATGGTGACCCAGATCTCCTCATTTCTTTCTTTTATGACTTGGTAGAAAAGAAATAAAATTAAGTGTAACTATCAGTAGTCACAAGGGTTGATATAAATTAACTAGAAAACAAGGGGGAAGGAAGAGGAGCAGGAACCCTCAAACAAAGCTATGTTTGTTGCCCACGAATACACCTTCTAAAAAAATGTAAGTTATACATTTAGTTTTACTGGTCATTTAGGTGAAAACTCCAGAAGGGAAATATCAAAAGACCAGTAGGGGAGCTGTTAGAATGCAACCCAAAGTGGAGGAATTGAAGTTTGTCACCAAGAATGATGGTTATGTCCACATTCACCCTTCTTCTGTGAACTATCAGGTCAGTAGCACTGTGTGTATTGCAGATACCAAGGAAAAATCTCATTCGGTTAAATTCAGTTCTGTTCCTGCCTCTGCCAGTAGCCTAGAGCAGCAATCCAACTTAACTTAGTGGGAATGGCATGAATGTTAAACGAATTAGAAGCAACTCCACTATTTCTGAGACCTTTTCCATTTCAAGAAAACTCAAATAAAGCACAAGGCAATTTTCATATGCAAAATGGCCTTGCTACTGTGGTTGTTCAAAGCAGATTCACAGCGCCAACAATGAATCTCCAAATGACTAAGGATGTGATTATATTACCAAATATTTGCATTAAATGGGAATTTTAAGAGTTCTTGCTCAGAGATCAAAAACAGCTACTGATTTTCTGCCTAGAAATTAGTCTTCTGCTTTTTCTTTCTCTTCTTACATTGGTACCTGCACACAGTAGGCACTCTTTAAGGATTGCTGACTATCTGGCTTTTGATGTCAATAAATCTCATTTCTTTTCAGTTTCATGCAGATGGTGGGTTAATTGGAAGGGGTTAAAGTAGGGCTGTAGTTAAGGGGCTGTAGTGTTGTAGTGTTGGGAGGAATAGGGGGCCAGCCTTATCGGGCTAGAACTATGAGGGTGGATGGGGAAGGGCATGTTAGTGAATGGAAACTAAAAGAGGCTGGCTATTTGGGTAGGCCTAAATAACAGGTAATAATGGGAATTTAGCTTCTTTTCAGTTGAGTTTACTGAAGCAGGGACTAGATACTGCCAATGATCTCACTGATGCCACTTGGGGCTACATGTTACAGATGAGACACTTTGATAGCCCCTACCTGGTATACCATGAGAAGATCAAGACCAGTCGAGTGTTCATCCGAGACTGCAGCATGGTGTCTGTGTACCCACTGCTCTTGTTTGGTGGAGGCCAGGTGAATGTGCGGCTTCAAAGGGGAGAATTTATTGTCTCCCTGGATGATGGTTGGATTCGTTTTGCAGCTGCCTCCCATCAGGTAATGAGGTAAATTGGTAAGATGTTAAACACATTGTCAGCATAGGCTCTGATAATGTGAAGTATAATAAGGCTTTCCTTTAGGTGCAAAAGGTAACTAATGAACTAAGAATTCAAGGGATATAGTTCTGAGTTCTGTGCTGAGATTATTACCTTTCTTTCAAAAAAAATCATTTTCAGTATTCTTTTTTTAAAAATTTTGAGTTCCAAATTTTATCCTTCCCTTCTCCCTTCAGCCCCTTCCACACCTTCTGAGAAGGCAAGCAATATATCAGCAATGCATGTGAAACTATGCAAAGTATTTCCATGTTAGCCATGTAATACAAAAGAAGCAAGAAAAAATGAAGTGAGAAGATTATACTTCAGTTTGCACTCAGAGTTAATTAGTTCCCTGTCTGGAGGTAGACAGCCTTTTTCATTATGAGTCCTTTAGAATTGACTTAGATCATTGTATTGATCATAGTAGCTAAGTTTTTCACAGCTGATCATCATTACAATATTGCTGTTACTGTGTATAATGATTTCCTGGTTCCATTCATTTTACTTTGTGTTTGTTTGTTTGTTTGGGTGAGGCAAATGAGGTTAAGTGACTTGCCCAGAGTCACACAGATAATAAATGTTATGTGTCTGAGGCCATTTTGAACTCGCGTCCTCCTGACTCCAGGGCCAGTGCTCTATCCACTGAGCCACCTAGCTGCCCCCTGTTCATTTTACTTTGTATCAGTTCATACAGGTCTTCTAGGTTTTTCTGAAACCATCACCCTTGTCATTTCTTATAGCGCAATAGTATTCCATCACAATTATATACCACAATGTGTTCAGCTATTCCCCAGTTGATGGGATCCCCTCAATTTCCAGTTCTTTGCCACCACAAAAAAACCTGCTATAAATACTTTTGTACATATAGGTCTTTTTCCTTTTTCTTTGATCTCTTTGGGATACAGACCTAATAGTAGTATTGCTGGGTCAAAGAGTGTGTATAATTTTGTATAAACAGCCCTTTAGGCATAGTTTCAAATTATTCTCCAGACTGGTTGGATCAGTTCACAACTCCACCAACAGTTTATTAGTGTACCTTTTTCCCCATATCTCCAGCAATTATCATTTCTAAAACTATTACCTTTCTTAAATAACAGTTTTCAGTTATCTACTTTATGTATTCTATAAGACAAATATTTAACCTAAGGTGTACTTACTAACCCTGCTAATAACCCAACATGCTTGTTGCCTATAACACAAGGTAACGTATTTAAAGAAGGAAAACTCAATTTAACATTAGTC
The DNA here is from genome assembly GCF_003287225.1 of Phascolarctos cinereus. NCBI lineage: Eukaryota > Metazoa > Chordata > Mammalia > Diprotodontia > Phascolarctidae > Phascolarctos > Phascolarctos cinereus. The sequence continues at coordinate 82,830,273 of NW_027555625.1, read as the reverse complement.
TAATTGAAATATAATCAGAATGTAAATCTCCTGCTGAAAAAGTTATAATGTAGCTCAAAACCAAATAAAAATTACTATTATCTGCTTTGACTTAATTTTACTGCTTCTCTCCATTAGTGCAGGTAATGATGGTGACTGTTGTTAAGTTTGGAAAATGCAGCATAATAGCCACATTTCTAAGGGGTAGGTTCTTCATGACAGGCCTTGTTAATGCCGTAAAGGACCATTGATAAGCCACATGTGAATTGTTTACAGTTTACAAAATGAAGATGCTGCTTTTCTTTTTCAGGTTGGGATAAAAACACTAGACATTTTTGTCATTGATAGGCTAGTGCATTTTCCTTTAATGATGTATTCTTAACTGTTTTCCTTGCCACTGATTACACCTTTGCATCCTTTTTCAGGTGGCAGAATTGGTTAAGGAACTTCGTTGTGAACTTGACCAGCTACTCCAAGATAAAATCAAGAACCCCAGCATGGATCTCAGCACTTGCCCAAGAGGATCACGGATTATCAGCATGATTGTAAAGCTTGTTACTACCCAGTAACAGATGGCCTTGGTGGTGGAATGATCTCCTCTCACCTGTTTATAATTCTTCTAGGAAATAACAGTACCTCTACCTTTGGAATTATTTGATGGTGGTTCTAGCCTTGGTAATGGCACCCATTGTTTACAAATACTGAATAGCAAAGTTGTACCTTTCTGAAGAGTTTCCAAGATATATTGAGGTACTTTGACCAAAAGCATGGGCAATCACAGCATAAGTTGTGGGGGGAGGGTGATAATGATGAGACATCCTATAACCAGGTTTACCTATTTTCTTTTTCTATGACAGTGAACGAGATTTTCCTGATAACACAAACACAATTTTAATATATTCTTACTTTTAGCCTGTTACTTTTTTCCAACACAGTCCTTCTGATTGTCATGAGCCCTGGTGAAAGTACCTATTGCTTATTTCCAGGGCAGAGATCTTGTTGACAGATCAACTAGAACAGGCCTGCACAACCCGTGGCCTGCCAGAGGATTTCACATATAAGACTCATTTTGAGCCACTCAAAATTGTGGATACTTGATTTATAAAGTATCTTTTGCTCGTTAAAAGTCAGCTTAGGAGACAGTGCTAATGAGAATGAATTATATGCTGAAACATGCATGAGTTGGTCTAGTCATTTACCACTCATTGTTCTTGGAAGCTGGACAAAATATGGCTGCCTTCCTCTGTGTAGCTGCTCCCCAAAATGCTATCTTCATCTTTCCATTTAGAAATTTTTATTGTTTTTTAAATTGTTTTAAACTCAGCTTCATATGATAAAATTCCATTTTCATACATGAAATATAATCAGCAGTAATCAATAAGGCAGAACTGATATATTTTAAATAGAAAAGATTGTTTGTATGCCCACATCTGAGCAGTCTAGCATTTTATGTCTGTAAATGCATCTGCAGTTAAACTACTGCTTATCTTAATGATGTATTAACGTTTGGGAAAGTAAACCATTTATCAGAAGAGTGGCTGTAATGCTCAAATGGCTGAATGGAAGAAACATCTATTTACATTTTTCTATGCATCAGCTAGTAAAGCATTGTAATCCTTTCACACTTTATCAGTGTTCTCTGGAAACATTAATGGTGGTAGATCATTTTCATGGTATCGTTTTTACTTACCTTTATAGGAAGCTTCCCAGTTATCCACAGTGATCATTACCAATATGTTTGCAATCATATCTTATCAGATTGTTTAAACTTTAGGGGGAAATTTGAATGGCTTATTTAAGGCGCCATTTAAAAAGAACAAGTAATCCCATGCAATTCATTTAAATAAAAACAGATATTTCTGTATCTAGTGATATAGCACCTAAGTTATAGTTTGTGCTTCTTCTTGAACTAAATACCAAAATATGGAAACTGCTAGATTGAATAGCAAATCATTTAGGAGAAATGACCAGGAATACTAAATTACTCCTTAAGACCACTGGCACAAGAAAGCTGGCACTGCCATCGTTAACAGTGTATATATGTGGGCCTTCTGTTCTTGGCATTATTGTTATAATACATATCACAGGTATTTAGTAGATAGGTGGCAACAAGTATTGCTATGTGACTTAAGGAATTTTATAAAGGTGAGTGATGCCTTTTATAAGCATGAATCTTCTTAAGGCTAAACATTAAAATCATGACATAAGAAATTATATAGGAACACTTTTACAAATGAATATTAGAATATTATGTGCTACTTCAAGGTGAAAGTTTGATTTTTTTAAACACCAACAGGTAGTTGGTATTTAGTATGGTTTTAAGGAGTGCTTGCTAAATGGTGTATTAATATCAGATATTTATTTGACTATTATTGGAATCTAGCTAAAAAACAATCAAGTATTTGTCACTAATTAGTATGCCCTAATGTTTGTGCCATGCATATTATACAAATAGCTTGTGAGAAAGTTTCAGAATGGCTGAAAACTCATGGATGTGGTTATGGGACATGGGGTGTTAATAATGTGCTATCTTCATCTTTCTGCTCGTATTCCATATCTGATTGGAGGCAAAAGGAAAAGCAAAGAAAGGATGGAACTGTTGCTGTTTTGCTTTTGTTTTCTCCATCAAGGAAGATGATCTTCAGACTGAGGAGCACTGAAAAAGGATCAAAAGCAAATTGAAACCCTAAATACATTGAAGATGTGGGAAGAGATTTCTGAGATCAGACATCTCTGAGCGAGTACACAAAGTTCTCAGACAGGCTTTCGGGGAGAAAATTACTGTGACTACTTGGGACAGACCATTGGAACTTCCTTTTAACGTAGGAAAAAGTTGAACTGTTATGGATCCCTACAATTTGGTGCAGTTGTACATTTTGTCATTTGTAATTCTTATGTGGAGTAAAGCCAGTGTTTCCTAATTGGCATTTTGTAAGCACTCTCAATAAGTTCAACAAACCTTGATGGATTACATTCTGGGGTGCTGACCTTAACTGATGTCATCTGTTGGTCTTTGTCATCATGAAATGAAAATTCTGAGAGGTACTGCAAGATTAGAGATGGGCAGCTATTATCATTAGTTTCAAAAAGGGAAGGTATAATAGATTCTTTAGGCTTTAAGACTTAAATTTGATGTCATTTCCTGACAAAATCCTATTTCTTACCAAAGGTATGATTTATGAGTACACTTAGAAAGGGAAATGGAAAGAACTAAAAACCAGAATAGGTTCAACAGACTTAATTTTTTTTGAGAGTTTTTCTGGACTGCTAAATCAAGACAGAGCTGTAGATAGAGCAGAGTGGTTCTATGGAAAGCAATTAAGTTTGAATCCCACCTCTGACATTTTTAAAAATATTTTTTTAATATCTTTTGTTTTTACAATACCTAGATTTTCCCCAATATCCTTTCCTTCCTCCATTCAAGGAAGCCATCCATTACAATAATTTTTAAAAAAAGAAAAAGGAAAGAGAAAAAATTCAGCAAAGCCAATTAATATACTGGAAAAAATCTGATAATAAACGCGGTGTTCTACACCTGTGGACCTCCTTCTACTACACTGATACACAACTTCTTTAACCATTCCCAGTCAATGGACATCTACTTTGTTTATTCTGACACATACTACCTGTGTAATCTCGGACAATTCACTGAATCTCTTTGAGTCTCAATTTCCTTGTTTACAAAACAGGGGTAGTAACTGTGGCTTTATAGTATGAGAGATGGCATGGTAGAATTGCAGAGGTATCTGTAACACTCAAGTGCTTGGGGCCCTAACCACATTAAAATGTAATTGGGAAATATAAGTTAATATGCAGCCCGGCAGGATCCTTATATATGGTTTAGTGATCTCTTCTCTATTTGAGTTTGATACAGCTGGTGTGGAGGAGAGAACACTAGAGCTGGTATGAGGAAAGACTTGAGTTCAAATGCCACTTCATATCTACTAGCTGTGTGACCCCTGGGCAAGTCACTTAGTCTGTCTTTCCCTAAGTTCCTCATCTATAAAATAAGGAGGTCAGACTTGGTTGCCTCTAAGGCAATTCAATTTTATTTTATTTTCAGTTATTAATTCTTTCCCTCCTGCCCATCCCTCACCCATTGAGAAGGCAAGAAAAGCAAAACTCACTCATTACTAATATGTATAGTCTTAAAAACAAATTCTTGCCTTAGCCATGTCAAAAGAAAGAAGGAAGGAAAGAAGAGAGTAAGGAACAAAGAAAGAAAATATGCTTCAGTCTGTACTCTGAGTCTATAAGGTCTCTTACCTGGAGGTGGACAGTACACTTCATTATGAGTCCTTTGGAATTGTGGTTGGTCATGGGTTGAACAAAATTACTAAGTCTTTCAAAGTTGATTATCTTTACAACATTGTTATTGTATAAATTTTTCTGGTTCTGCTCCACTTTGTATCAATTCATACAAACCTTCCAAGGTTTTTCTGAAACCTTCCCCCTTCATTTCTTATAACACAGTAGTATTCCATCCCATTTATATACCATAACTTGTTCAACCATTCCCCAGTTGATAAGCATGCCTGCTTCCAATCCTTTGCCATCACAAAGAGCTGCTATAAATATTTTTGTTCACATGAGTCTTTTTCCTCTTTGATCTCCTTGGGATATAGATCTAGTAGGGGTATTTTGGGTCAAAGTGTATGCAGAGCTTAATAGTTTCTTGGGCATAGTTCCAAATTGTTTTCCAGAATGGTTAGACCAGCTCACAGCTCCACCAACAGTGCAATACAGTACCTGTTTTCCTGCAGCCCTTCTAACATTTGTCATTATCCTTTTTTGTCAACTTAGCCAATCTTATGGGTGTGAGGTGGTACCTCTGAGATGTTTTAATTTGCATTTCTCTATTCGATAATGAGTTAGAGCATTTTTTCATAGAAATATTGATAGCTTTGATTTCTTCCTCTGAAAACTGTGTGTTCATATCCTTTGACCATTTATCAATTGGGGAATGGCTCTTATGTTTATAAATTTTGTTCTGTTCCTCTTATAGTATTCTTGTAAAGTTCAAATGTGACATTACGTAAAGCACTTCGCAAACCTTAAAGCACTATGTAAATGTCAATTATTAGTATACCCAAATTTCAATAAAGCATTTTGACAGCCTCATCATCCTTGCAGAAAAGATGGAGAGATGTGAGCTGCATCATAACAGAGCTAGGGAGATTCATAGGAACATAGATTTGAAACTGGAAGGGGCTTTAGAGGTCATATAATCCAACCCCCTCATTTTACAGATGAGGAAACTGAGGCCCAGAGAGGTTAAGTTATTTGCCCAAGGTAACAAATAGTGTGTCAAAATAACAGGGCACAAAAATTGGTAGTTAATAGTTCAGTGTCAACCTGGAAACCTAAAGGAGTTGATAGAGTTGCTTTTTTACAGTACATCTAAAGGCAGTAAGTAACGTTAAGATGTGCAAAAATTCTATGAAGAACCCTGACTCCAAATTAAATTAACACATACTTGATGCTCTCGACTTCAAAGCAAAAGAGGAAATAGATGAGCTTGGTAAAAAAATATGTTGGAAAATATAAATCGGAATACAAACTGAGAAACCAAAGATTTGTAGACTACACAGAAGCTTCAACTGTGTGTGTGTGTGTGTGTGTGTGTGTGTGTGAGAGAGAGAGAGAGAGAGAGAGAATTGGAAGGTGCTGGACATGGCAAAATAGGAAATTAAATCACAAAAAAAGTGATTACATTTTAAAACAGAAGTTACTTATTACTGAGGAGTCAATCTTGAATCAGTTGTTCAATGAGATCACTGATCCATTAGAGCAAAGCTAGAGCATAACTTTTTTTTAAAATGAGGGAAAAATATGGGATGATTAAATTAAATGATCAAAGGATAATGATATAGGCAGTTCTCAAGGGAAGAAATCCATGCTATCTATAGAAATAAAAAAAATGCTCCAAATCACTAATAGGGGAATAAAAAAAGCAACTCAGAATTCACCTCACACCTGTCAGGCTGGCAAAGCGGACAAAAAAAGGAAAATAATAAAGGTTAGAAGGGCTGCAGGAGAACAGGCCCATCATGAATTGGTATAGCCATTCTGGAAAGCAATTTGAAATAACTGCAAAAGGTTACTAAGCTGTGCATATCCTCTGACCAAGCTATACCACTACTAGGCCTAACAGGATCAAAGAAAGAGAAAAAGGTCCCCATAGGTACAAACATATAGAAGCTGTTTTGTAGTGGCAAAGAACTGGAAAATAAAGGGGTGTCCATCAGTTAGAGAACAGCCGAACAAATTATGGTTTATGAGCGTAATGGAATACTATCATGGCATAAGAAATGAAGTTTTCAGAGAAACCTGGGAAGACCCAGCTAGATCTATGCATAGTGGTGTGCAGAAACACTAATTTATAACATATAAATAACATAACATAGCACTATAACATCAACATTGTAAAAAAGAACAATTTTTGAAAGACTTAAGAACTTTGGTCAACAGAATCATAATTCCAGAAATCTAATAATGAAGACTCTACCCATCTCCTGACAGAAAAGTGATGAACTAAAAGGCAAAATGAGATTCACATTTTTGGATATGGCCAATGTAGGAATTTGTTCCATTTGACAATCACGTTTACTGTAAAAAAAAAAAAAAAGGGGGGTTTTTTCAAGAAGGTATGGAAATAGGAAAGAATAAAAATAAATGCTTGTTAATTTTTTAAGAATGAAACTTTGTTAGTACAGAAAACAGAAAGGTCAGTAGGAATCACAGACAAGCAGGAGAGCTTTGAAATTTACATGCTGAATTACATATATAAAAAGAAAAGCAAGTGACAGAACAGAAATTCAGTTTAGTGTTCAATGTTTTCTATGTAAATTAAAATGCTCATGTTGATTTTAACTTGATAATAAAAGGTTTTTTTAACCTTACAGAGAAAAGTGAGGGAAGATTATGAGCAGTCTCTCCTAATAAGTGGTAATGGGTAAACCCAATTTAAAGAAAACTTGGCAAAAGACACAACTAAACAATACCATACCAAAGTCACTTAAGTATAAAACTAGATGGGAGACAAAAGTAATTTTTTGTAACATTTTTACCATTAAGGAAGGAGGAGTTTCCACATTTGGACTCTCAAGTCACAGTCCAGGATGTGCTCATAGAGGAAACAAAAATAAAACTAAAGAGAATGTAAGATGAGGAAAACAGAATCAGACCAAATGTATACAGATCTTTGCTGGAGACAACTGTGAAAGTAGGAAGGAAACAAAACAAAGTACATGAAGTCAGGAAAGGTACCAAAGATATGGGCAGGGGCTGGAGCGGGGGTGGGGAGTGGTGCAAGGAGCTTGAATGACTGAAGCATTTACTGGGTTACATGGGGAGGATACAAATAGAAAAGCAAGACAGCCCCTGCTCCCCAGGAGCTCACATTCTAATGGGAGGGACAGCATACATAGAAGGTTGCAAGTCAAATGAAAAGGTCTCGTGGTCCTTAGGGTAATCTGCAGGGCAGATGGTAATGGTTCTTTAATGTTATTTCCACTGATAAAAATTTTATCAGTTTCTGAGATTGAGCTATTTAACAGGGCAAAGATTTTTGATAGCAAGAACTTACTGATCCTATTAGTATCCCCCAAAAAGCAACTGAGGGTATATCAACAACCATCAATCCATATGCCAACTTTGCCATTTTTAAAATTTCTAAGAAGAATGTACACATCCTTGATGAGACAGTATTAGTATGGAATAAGCAGGCTTTGGCAGCAACATAATAGACCACATCTTTACCAACACACAACTGAGTAAAAAATGTAGAGAATATGAGATCCCACTATGCTTACTTCTTATCAACTATAAGATTGTTGATTCATTTGGTGTCTCCCTTGCAAACAATTCAGAACCACCAAGACCATGTGCACAATGATTAAGTTCTTGCAGTGATGACACCAAACTGATCCCCTCTAAGTACACATACATATACCTGTTTTTCGCCCTATCATCAGATTGCTTCCAAACTATTACAAGAGTTTGACATTTAAGTGCAGACTACCAACAGATGGTCAGAAACATGCAAACAATCTCACTGGCGTTCTGTATTCTACTCTAGAATCATTCCCACATTCCCCTCTGTTACCTTATGACGTACCTAATCAACTGTGTAATTACGTAAGCAAGATGTTATGAATATCTGCATTTTTTGTCAGGCTGTTAGAAAACCACGATTGCTGAGTGTGTGCATTACATGCCGTCTTAAAACTATCCTGGATCATCACAAATGCTCTGCAGAAACAAACCTTATTTTGCCTCTCATTTAAGCATTAAGGCTATTTTCTGATCACTTCTCACCTACGTTACTGTTCTATCCGGTGGATTTTCAAATAAATGATTGCCCAACACTGCTCATTCATTCAGTAGAGTTTCTGTGAGAGGGTAGATGGTGTGCCAATAGCAGAAGAGGAGAAAGTCATGTCTGAAGTTATTTCTAAGAAACAGTAATATATGTATGCAATTGAATTTCAAGTACATTTATCATTTAATATAGCACTTTCATTAGTCAGCAAAAATTTTATATCATAATTAGCTATTTATTTTCACTGGTAGAACCTATTTTTTTATTAAGGGGATTTGTTCTGTGAAGTTTGGATTCAGTCAAAGGGCCACACTTGAGGACCTTGAGGCTACAGGTTCCCCACCCCTGGGCTAATTAGACGTATCTTCTGGAGGAAGAGTAGTGTCTTAATGCCTGTATTACTATGAAACACAATTAATTGAAGGAATACATACTTATTCAGTTGTGCTGGTACATTGGGGCCATAACTAGTTGTCTTTTGTCTTGCCACTGGACTCCAGTGACTGGAAGAGAAAGGCTGATGACTTCATGCAGCTCTGCCTCACTTAAACCCAATTCACGCGCAAGTCAAGATACCACTCGAAAGATTATCCTTTTGGAGAATGAAGAATGAACGACAACAACATTATGTTGAAGAATGTGTTAATGAGGAATCTCATGGGCAGCTAGGTGGCACAATAAATAAGCATGCCAGTCCTGGAATTAGGAAGACTCATCTTCCTGAGTTCAAATCTGGCCTCAGACACTTAGTAGTTCTGTGACCCTGGTCAAGTCACTTAACCCTGCTTGCCTCACTTTCCTCATTTGTAAAGTGAGCTGCAGAAGGAAACGGCAAACCACCCCAGTATTTTTATCAAGAAAACCTCAAATGGGGTCTCAAAGTCAGACATAGGGGCAGCTAGGTGGCATAGTGGATAGAGCACTGGCTCTGGAATCAGGAGGACTTGAATTCGAATCCAGCCTCAGATATATAACACTAGCTGTGTGACCCTGGGCAAGTCACTTAACCCCAATTGCCTCACCCAAAAAAAAAAACCAAAATAAAAAGTAAGAAAAAACTGAAACAACTGAACAACAACAAAAGAATCTCAAAATCTTTAATCAGATTTAGCACACTGAAATCAGGAAATTCTTAAACACACAAAGATGTTTAAGATACCCATATTGCAACAGGTATGAAAAAAGAGGAAATATAATGAAGAATGCAGTAAATTTAGCTTTTTATTCCTTGAAGACATATAATTTGTTTTTAATTCCCATTTTTTAAAAAGTAGCTTAAAATCTTTTTTGTTTCAACTTTTAGAATCAAAACATGAAAAAACTATGTTGTTTGTTGAAAAGATACAATATTGATTCACTTATTTCCGCAAATAAACAAGACAGCAGAAAAGTGACCGAAGCTTTATATTTAGTAATTTATCAAACTGCCAAAACAATTGGCATATTGCAAAAAAAAAATTAATTTTGCCCTATACCAAAAAGCAATTATCAAGTGTATGTTTGGAGACAATTCCATTAAGAAGTTAGAGATGATATCTTTTTCAATCAGGTATTCAATCATGATATGTCTGATGACATTGAATCCATTATTGTAAAAAAAGTTCAAAAAAGTTAACATTTATACTTTGTAATTAGATAAGACAACTGATGTTTACAATATAGCCATTTTAATTGTATTTGTAAGTTACTTGCATGAGAGTAAAATGAAAAAGAATATGCTGTTTTGTCATCAATTAACAGAATATACAATCGGGAAAGACATTTTTAATCTAATGAATTCATACTCTGAAGAAAAATCAATTGGTCCTCTTCCAGAACATATATAGATGGATCAAAATAGACACCAAAAAATGTGGGGGCATTGTTTCATATATTAAAAAATCAATGCTAATATAGTATGGACATACTGCAGCCTACAAAAAGAAGTTTTGGCATCAAAAAGCATTCCATGCCAACTTAAAAGAGTGTTAGATAATTCTGTCGAAATTATTAATTTTATAACAAGCCTCACTAAGTCTCAATTGTTTACCACTTTATGCAGAAATGGGCAGTGAATGTCATACTTCTAAGCCACACAGATGTGAGGTTGTTGGGTGGCTTTCTGAAGCAAAGTTGCTGTTCTTCTGTTAGAACAGAGAGCCAAGCTAGTTGTCTTCTTCAATGAGCATCTTTTTCACCTGAGTAAGCCTACAAGTGATATGGCATGGCTACAGTTTGAGCAAATTTAGAAAACATCTTTTCAAAGTTAATGAGCTCAAAACTTCATGGTTTTTTTGTTTTGGTTAGGCAATTGGGGTTAAGTGACTTGCCCAGGGTCACACAGCTAGTAAGTGTTATGTGTCTGAGGTCACATTTGAACTCAGGTCCTCCTGAATCCAGGGCAGTGCTCTATCCACTACGCCACCTAGCTGCCCCCCTTCAACACATCATTACAGGTACAAATACAAACATATTAAATATTCAAGACAAAGTAAAAAATAGGAATAAGAAATTAACATTTTGAACCACAGAATTCAGAACAATACTGAGTGCTTTGGGACATTAAGCCAGGAACACCTGAGTTTAAGTTCTGACTGATTTATGCTTGCTATGTGACCCCGGGTAAGTTACTTAACCATTCAGTGCTCTGGGCCAGTAGTATCAGCTTTTTTTTTTGAGGCTATTGGGGTTAAGTGACTTGCTAGGGTCACACAGCTAGTTAAGTTTCAAGTGTCTGAGGTCACATTTGAACTCAGGTCCTCCTGACTTCAAGGCTGGAGCTGTATGCACTGCGCCACCTAGCTGCCCCTGGGCCAGTAGTATCAAACTGTACCTAAGAATCCCAGGGGGCAGCACACTGACTTAGAAAACCACATATTAACATTATGTTCTATCATATTTTTATTTCTTTTATTAAATGTTTCCCAATTGCATTATAATTTGGTTGAGAATAAGTATTAAGTCTGATACCTCTGCTCAAGAAAACTCTCTAAGACAAGGGTTCTTAACTTTTTTTTTGTCACATACCCCAGGGGCAGTCTGGTGAAGCTAAAAGACTACTTCTCAGAATGTTTTTAATTGCATAAAATACATAGGATCACAAAGGAAATCAATTATATTGAAAAGTCAAAATATAAAAAAATGTTCAGAATTTGTTAAGAATCTGCTCTAAGATGGTACCAAATTGCATTGGAAGAGGAAGTCCCTCACTAGGAGTTCCAAAAATCAGTGAAATCAAGTTCAATCTCTATTCTCTATCCCTCATTATTGTTATTGTAAATAACTTAAAGAAGCAAATAACTAAAGCCAAAGTCAGGATTCATTTTTAACATTGGGGAAAAGGAGGGGTGAGGATGGCGGGATCTTAACTCTATGGGTATAGAAGCAAGTCCTCTCTGTGTTCTTTATAGATTCATAAAATCCTTCTCTTTGTGAGGTAGGAAGTGGTAAGAGAAGCAACCTTCAGGTAATGTTCTATAACAAGTAAAAAAAAAAATGAAGTCCAGTCTTTTAGCCCTTCTACAATCTCACTGCTACAAAATAGGAATGAAGACCCCAAAGTTATTACAAAATCCTGAATTATTTTATGCTAGTTTGCTATACCAAAACTAAAAATGTATACTCATTTTGAAGTTTTTCAACAATAATGGTCAAAGAAAAGGATTTGGGGGTGAACCTATTCGGTTAATTCAATTAAATAAAACATCCTTATCTCTCTACCCCAATTTAATCAAGCTTTTACTATAAATGATTTTGAAGTCAGTAAATTTCTTTCCCTTGCTGCAGGACTTAAATGTCAGGAGTACATCACTAGAGGGGAGGGATTTCTTTCACAATAAAAAAGGCAGAAAGAATTCCAGGACCTCCATGCCCAAATTTTCCATTTCCTTAAATTTTCCCTTTAATAACTTTTACCTTGGTCTATACTACAATGTAACAGATGCACTAGAACATTAGTAGCCTCTATGTAAACTTTTTAAAAGGCTATATTTTATCTTGAAAGATGAGTGGCTATAACCTGTAATACAATTACAAGGCCCCATTAAATCAAGAGGGCTAGTTACATATAAGAGGCAGCTAAGTGGTTCAGTGGATACAGCACTGGACCTGTAGCCATGAAGACGTGAGTTCACATTTCACCTTAGGTCCTTACTAGACCCTGGACAAATCACTTAACCTTTGTATGTCTCAGTTTCCTCATCTATTATGTACGGATAATAACAGTACCTACCTCCAAGGTTGTTAGGTAGAAGAGATATTTATAAAGTGCTTTGCAAACCTTAAAGCTCTTCGAAAATGCTAGCTGTTGTCATTATAAGTACATAACTCAAAAACCCTTCCAGGAGAAAATACTTCAGAACTCATTTCTTTTGGAAATATAAAGATAATCTTTAAAATTGTACCCTAAAACATATTTCTGTGAACATGATTTAGGTACAAAACAACTGAGAAATCATTCCTATTTTTACTTTCTTCTATTAAACTCACATAAAGGCAGGGGAAAGAAAAGTCCTTGTTCCTTTGAAGAGCTGCTTGTAGGACAACGGTGCAAATAGCTCTGAGAGACCTTCAGACTGGACTGCAATGTCCTGGTATAAAGTGAATCCAAAAGGCATAATGAGGCAAAGAAGGCATACCTAACTGAAAAATAAATGTGCTATAAAAGTGTTCAATGTCATCCTGAAGCCTGATTTGGGACCGTGTCTTTTAGTCTCTATCATCTTTCTCAGCAATCTGGAATAAAATAATTGTGGTTTAAAAAAATAATCGATTTAGTGCTATGAAAATCAGTTTGCTGCAGGTGGTAATTAATTACATTGGAACAAATGTCCTAACAACAGGGTAGAAAAGGCTGCTTAATGCTCCCTGCACAACAGATGGCAGATGTCTATACAAATCCAGGGCCAACTGTACTTAAAACACAAAGGGAATGTCTCACACAATGAATGGCAAAGCCAGTCAACTAATTGCAGGCTAGGGTAAACATGCATTGATTGAATAGAAATTTCTGTTAATGCTAGCATCTTATGCCCCTCAGATCTCACCTGGGCTTGGCCACTTAAACACCAGCTGTCCTCATTATTTCTAGCCCACAAGTCTTTATTCATGCAATCTTTTAATGGTTAAACAGCTAAAACTGGATTAATTGGGGAAATGTAATCTGGTTACTGTCAATTAGGAGGCTGTTTATCCAGACTGTGGTGGCTCTGTAGCAAATTGCTAGTCTCGGGGAGTGAGGGAAGAGAAAGGGAATTATAAATACTGCATTTATCCACAACTTTCCTCTTTTAAGCAAATATTTCACCATTAAAACATGGGGCAGAGGAATGAGGAAATTTACTTAAGTAAAACCAACCATCCACACAATTTATACATCCCACTCCAAACTTCTGAAAGCTTGGTCATATTTGTTGAAAATGCTGAATGCCCCTTTTGCTGAAGTTCCAAATTGCTCTGTTTGAGAAGTAAGCTCCTTTCATAATACTTTCTGGGAAAAGGATCATTCACGTTACAACCACTGTGAACAAGCCTTCAGAAGAACTTCTGCTAGCCTCCACCAAAGCAGTAGGTATAGGATTGGATTTAGAACTACAATGGACCTCAGAGATCATAATAATCCATTCTCACCAAAATGCCCCCCACACCCTCCACATAAAAACACACAGTCTTACAGACAACTTAACTAAGGACCTAAAAGGTTAAGTGTTTCACCTAACATCACAAAAGTAGGACATAACAGACACAGCAAGGCAGTTTGAACCCAGGATAACCAACTCTAAAGTTTGTAGCTGTGGGAAAATTGATTGCTTTGTTTGAACCTCACCCTTGCATGGCTGAGAGACCAGACCTGTTGCTTGGAGACCAGATTTGTTTAACACTTAACTCAGGATTCCAGGTTATGCTGACCAAAAAAATTTTCCAGAGAGCAAAAGATCGATGCAAGGCAAGTAAGGAGTTTTCTTTCTCCCATAGTACATCTCAAGCAACCCATATGTCTGTCTTATCTGAAAACTGCCTCTGACTAGACAAGGGTTTGTTCCTTTTTTTGAACTCTAGGTAATGTACAACTTCCAAATATGGGGGCAGTGAGCCACCCTTTTCTGCTAGACGAGTTAACAAACTTCGTTCTAAATTATTTCAGTTCTGGGTTTGTTCTCTACCAATACGGCAGCACCCCATTGCTAATGAAGGAGCACTTCCTCCAAATGCCTTTGGCAGATGGTGACCTATGCTGCTCTGACTTCTTCCAAAACTGAGAAGTCTTCAGGCAGCAATTCTCAGTCATAGCTTCAATTTAAGAAGCATTTATCTATTTTTCCTCAAATATTTTCTTTTCCCCCCAAATACATGTACAAACAATTTTTAACATTCACTGGTTTTTGGGGGATTTTTTGTTTTGTTTTGAGTTCCAAATTCTGTCCCTTCTTCTTCTTCCTCTCTGACAGGGTAAGCAATCCAATATAGGTCACACATATGCAATCATCCAAAACATCTCCATGTGGACAAACCTCAAAATTAAAAAAAAAAAAAGAAAATTGAAAAATAGTATGCTTCGATCTGCATTCAGACTGCATCAGTTCTTTCTCTGGAGACAGATAGCATTTTTCATCGAGTCCTTTGGGATTGTCTCGGATCATCGTATTGCTAAAAGTAGCTAAGTCATTCACAGTTGTTCATCGTACAATATAGCTGTTACTGTGTATAATGTTCTCCTGATTTGCTCACTTCACTTCGCATCAGTTCATGAAAGTCTTCCCAGGCTTTTCTGAAATCAGTCTGTTCATCATTTCTTGTAGCACAAAAGTATTCCATTGCAATCATACACCACGTTTAGCCATTCCACAACTGATAGGCACTCCCTCAATTTCCAATTCTTAACCACCATAAAAAGAGCTGCTATAAATATTTTTGTATAAATAGGTTCTTTTCCTTTTTAAATCTCTTTGGAATTCAGACCTAGTTGTGGTATTGCTGGATCAAAGGGTATGCAGTTTTATAGCCCTTTGGGCATAGTTCCAAATTGTTTTCCAGATTAGTTAAATTAGTACACAACTCCACCAACAATGCATTAGTGTCCCCATTTTCCCAAATGCCTTCCTACATTTATCATTTTCCTTTTCTGTCATATTAGCCAATGTGATAGGTGTGAGGTGACATCTCGGAGTTGTTTTAATTTCCATTTCCCTAATCAATAGTGATTTAGAGCATTTTTTCATATGACTACGGATAGCTTTGAAATCTTTGTCCTACCTGTTCATATTCTTTGACCATTTGTTAACTGGGGAATGGTTTCTTACAATGACTTCTTATAAATTTGATTAAGTTCTCTATATATCTGAGAAATGAGGCCTTTATCAGAGACACTTTCTGTAAAAATTTCTTCCCCAGTTTTCTGCTTTCCTTCTAACTTTGGCTGCATTGGTTTTGTTTGTGCAAAACCTTTTTAATTTATATGATCAAAATTATCCTTTTATATTTTATAATGTTCTCAATCGTTTGGTTGTAAGTTCTTCCCTTATTCATAGATCCAACAGGTAAACTATTCCACTCTCTTCTAATTTGCTTATGGTATCACTCTTCATATCTAAATCATGTACCCATTTTGACCTTATCTTTGCATACGGTACAAGATGTTGCTCTATACCTAGTTTCTGTCAATAGTTTTCCCATAAGTTTTTGTTCTAAAAGCTTGGATCTCTGGGTTTATCAAACACTGAATTACTATGGTCATTTACTACAATGCATTGTGTACCTAGTCTATTCCACTGATCCTCCATTCTATTTCTCAGTCAGTACCAGATTGTTTTGATGATTACTGCTTTATAATAGTTTGAGATCTGGTATAAGTAGGCTACCTTCCTTCACATTTTTTTTTGCATTCATTCCCTTGATATTCTTGACCTTTTAAGTTCTTCCAGATGAATTTTATTTTTTTTCTAGCTCTATAAAATAATTTTTGGGTAGTTTGATTGGTATGGCACCGAATAAGATTAATTTAGGTAGAATTATCATTTTTATTATATTGGTTCAATCTACCCATGAGCAATTAATATCTTTCAAACTGCTTAGATTTGACTTTCTGTGAAGTGTTTTGTAATTGTGTTCATATAGTTCTTGGGTCTTGTCAGGCAGACTCCTAAGTATATTGTCTAGTTATCATAAATGGAATTTCTCTACCTCTTGCTGCTGGACTTTGTTGGTAATATATAGAAATGCTGATGATCCAGGTGGATTTACTTTTTTTATCCTGCAACTTTACTAAAGCTGTTAAATTATTTCAACTAGCTTTTTAGTGGACTCTCTAAGTATACCATCATATCATCTGCAAAGGGTAATGATAGTTTTGCTTCCTAATTGCCTATTCTAATTCCTTCAATTTCTTTTTATTCTCTTACTGCTATAGCTAGCATTTATAGTACAATGTTGAATAATAGTGACAACAGGCATTCTTGCTTCATCCATGGTCTTACTAGGAAGGCTTCTAACTTACCCCCAATACAGCTGTTTGCTGATGGTAAGAAGCATTTATCAAATTTATCAATTTATCTACACATTTATCTTATACACTGCTCCACTACACACATTATACAACCCGGCCACACTAACCTTCCTTATCCTTATGCACTATATATGGTCAAAGGCAACTCAGTAATGCAGCAGATAAGTGTGGTGAAAGACCTGAATTCAATTGGACCTTAGACATTTACTGTGCAACCTGTCAGCCTCAGTTTCTTCACCTGTTAACATGAGGATAACAATAAAACCTACTTCCTAGGGTTGTGAAGATAAAAGGAAATAGTATGTACAAATTACTTTGTAAATTTTAAAGTGCTGTATAAACGCTAGCCATGATAATACTCCATCTTCCTTCCATGTGTCTTTGCACTGGTTGGCACCCATGACTAAAGTACACACCCTCCATCTTTCAGAATTTTTTGTTTCCTTCAAACTTGGAAGAATCACTACTGCTTACATCAGTGGTTCCCATTTAGTGGTTTGAGAATCCCTTGAAAGTTCTCAAAGATAATCCAAGATGGCACCTTAAGCAATAAATGACCAACCGTTTCAAATATATTCTATCATCTCAAGCATGCATGTTTTTTTAAGCATGTATGTTTTATATGACATAACTTTTAACTTGGAGCTTTGGGGTCAAAAGTTATCATTTTAGTTATTATAAACCCTTAATGAATAATTCTGAAAGAATATTGTGACCAGTACATTAAATTACCCTGGGAGTTCACTCCTTAAGGGCAGGGCCTCATTTTTGTCTTTGTTATCTCCATAGCCTAACCATTACTAGAACACAGTAATAGGTATTTAATACTTACTCATTGACTGCTTATGTGTCAAGACACTATGTGTGTGTATCAGATGGGGATGGGGGGAATGAGAAGGGGTGGAAGAAAGTCACCAAATTTTTAAAACAAAATAAATTTTAATGCATTTTTTAAAAATACATAGCATTTTAGAGGAACAACAGAAAACCAGAGACCTTGTCAAAATTTAAGTTGAAAATCACTGGTCTAAAAGAGCCATAGAAGAAAGCACTGGAGAGAGGGGATTCCTATATCCACATATAGGAATGAGTAAAGACTTTCTTCTTGTAAGAATCATATAATCTTTGACTTTTGGTTTTGGAGGTCATTCAACACTCCTTCACAATGCAAGGATAGTCAAAGACAACCTTGGATACTGAGACCAGCCACTGGTTATTTATGTGAGATGTTAACTCTTTTTGGAAATAGGAGGAAATAGGGAAAAGGGAAGATCCCAGGAGTCACTACAGACTTGAAAATGGAGAGTAAATTGAAAATAGTCCCAAAGAAATGATTTCTAGAAAGCAGCTTTCTAAGGTGAAGTCAATTCATTCATCCTGGGGCCCTTGGGTTTTATTTGCAAACAGATTATTAAAACTACTTAACTACTTAGTAGTTGCTGGAAATTATGTCTTCAGTTTATTAATTTCCAAACACAAAAACCTACCTCCCATCCCCCTGGGTTAGGCATTAGTGACTGCCTACCAGCAATCTTCCCATAGACCCTAATAAAGATAATAAAGAAGGTAATTTCTGATACTTTTTTCTTAGACTCAAGTTCTTACTCTCCTTTGAGAGTAATTTCCACTGCTATTATTAACCAGTGAATCTGACTGGTTTAAGGGCACCAAACAATTCTAGAATTATAAGAGTCAAGGACAGCAGATTTTCCTAATGGTCAACCAAAGGTGAGAAGTTTCAACCTGAAAAAATATTCAAGTACTGTAATTAAAGTGGCCATTATACTAAGAATATAGACAATCAATAAAAGGCCAAAATACTAATAATATTCAATGTGAATAGAATCAAAGCAATACGATAAAAGAATAGCAGAGAGCTAACCCTAGAATTTGGAAGACCTGGGGTCAAATCCTGCCTTTTACACATATTAGCTGTGTGACCCCTGGCCAGTCATTTAACTTCTGAGTCTGTTGGCAATTCTCTTAAGACTTGAAGATGCAGAGTTATTCTTCTACATCAGTGAAATGAAGTTCCATATAATCACAAAATCACAGATCTTGACGTTTCCTTCCCCTCCCCATAAAAATTAATTTATAGGCTGTGCTTTGCAGTGACAACTTTTTCTATCGGCTCAGATCATATTTCCCCCAGTACTTACTCATTATCTCTTGGTTAACAAAGGAGGAGTAAGGACCCACATCACAAAAGTGGATCGTACAAATAGGAGCTTCCGTGTGCCTGTGAGTCTCTCCCTTCCCAGATCTCCTATATCCCAAACACAGAGAGCATACCATGGGCAACTGAATCTCTGCATTCACTTGCAACACCAAAGTTTTCAAAAGCACAAAATGTACTCAAAGAACTCCAGAAGATTAAGGGCTTAATATTCAACAAACTTTACTAAGAAAAAAAATTAAGTCTTTCTTTCTGCAAGCTGAGCAACAGGTTTTAGTGTCTCACTGGGAAGCTGTAAGATGTCCCTGGATAAGATCCTGAACTCTAGACAAAATAATTTCATTTGAACTGCTGCAGTCTTCAGGTCCATAGGGTGGCTCTATGGTCAGGACCCCAGCAACGCAGAGGGTGCTTTGTGACTCTCCCTGTTCAGTGATGGGGATGTGATTCTTCTCCAGCCAGGACTTCAGGCTGATCTTCCTTTTTTCCAGGTCCTCAGGGTTGTAGGCCTTACTCTCTTCTGGCATGAACATATGGATCAGTTTCTCTCTCACTTCCTGGTTGTCTTCATTCAAAGTTTCAACAGTCTGCACAGCGTGTCCCATGACTCCAGTCACAGCCACAGTGCCATCTTCGAGAAAATTCACAAGGACGATACTTTGGGATGAGAGAAAATACACAGCAAGGGAATGAACAAAGGATTAGATCAACTGTCAATGCCTAGCTCTTCTCAGCAATATAATGATCTAAGACAATTCCAAAGGGACTAATGATAAAAAATGCTATTCTACATCCAGAGAAAGAACCAATAGTCTGAATGCAGATTGAAGCATAATATTTTTCACTTTATTTTTTTGTGTTTTGGGAGGTCTTTGTCTTCTTTTACAATATGACTAATACAGAAATATGTTTTGCATGTTTGCATATGCATAACCTCTATCAAACTGCTTACCATATCAGGGAGGGGGGGAAAGGAAGGAGGGAGGGAGAGAATTTGAAACTCAAAATTCTAAAAAATGAATGTTAAAAATTGCTTTTTTATGTAATGGGGGAAAAAACAGAAGTATGTTTTTTTACAAAGACACAGGAGTTCATTCATTCATCAAGCATTTATATTAGCTGCCTATAATATGCATGGCAGTGTTCAAAATGTCTACTCTTACATGACCAAACTCTAAGTAGAGGTTTATATGATACAAAACCAAGGGTTTAAAAAATGTAGGACAGAGAGAGGTAGGAATCATTCTGGGCTCCATCCAACTCAATGGATGACCCTCAACAATTAACTCAGTTTCCTAAGCCTATTTGAAGATGGGATAAATGTTCATAAAGAGGTGCTATAGTTTAGGATGTAAATATAATAAATTCAACATTAGGAGCACAGGATTTGCTTGTTCCACACACCCCTGTATGTCACTTTAAAATACATTTTAAACAGAATGAAGAGACATACGCAGGTCTCCCTGCTCTGAACACCTATGATGGCCTCGTTCTAGCTACTTCTGTTTCCCTAGCTCTCCCAAGTTGGGAGAGTTATGCCTAATGAATGAAGATCACTTATCTGCTACGAGAAAAATGTTCATAATGTATGAGGGCCATCAAAATTCTAGATGGCTTAGAGTAACTGTTAGTGCTCTGGCTATTGCTGATTAATCTCTTTCACCATTCACTCAGTCACCATTTCCCTGTCACAGTCCCCCATGCCAGAAGATGGAGCACTAATCTGCCTATAGAAGCTACAGATTCCTGCAGGAAAGGTCAATGAAAAAGAAACAGAGGAGAGAAACTTGAGAATTACTTCCTTCAGCTTGCTGCCTAATTTTTTAAAGGAACTATATACATTTTATTAACAGATCTTTCCTCTCTCACTTCACACAACACTTTTATTTTACAACTCTAGTGCCTTATGATATAATATCAAATATTACTGTTATCTGCTGCCCTCTCTCATAAACTTTCATGAGGGCAGGAACCAGGGCTTATCAAGCACAAGGCTGGATAAAATGTAGGTGCTTAATGTTTGCTGAATGAAAGAATGGAGGAGGCTCTTACCACCACTGATCCACCAGGACAGGAATAGTAGAGGGGCTCTAGGTTTCCTCCTCTTAACTCTCTCTGTGCTAGCCCCTAGTTCTCTCTGTCCATCGATAAAAGGGGGAGAGAGAAGGGAAAGGCCTTAGCGCAAAGGCAACTACAGGTGTACCTTGTTTTATGCAACAGGTGTGCTGCTTTTAAAACTGAATAAATCACTTTTTAGAAAATCATTCATCCAAATATTCATTCAATAAATATTTGATCACTCAGCTTATTACCACAATGACCAGAAAATGATGAATTTTGAGGCCCAAGACACTCTCAAAAATTGTTTATTAATTAACAGAATAGGTGTCATCTGCTTTGGTAGCAGGTATAGCCATAGTCACAAGACTAAAGATCCTGGGGGTGCTTTAGTATCTTCTGGATATTGAGCGCTGTTTGTGGTGGAATGGAAGCTTTTCAGGACACGGACGGTCAGCCTCACTCTTGTACTCCTGTCACCAGTGGCTGGATGACTGCCTGGTACAGGAGGTGCTGAACATTAAATGTGAGCTTGCTTGTTGTCTGTGGATTTCTGGTTGTCGGCTGTCAGAAGTCCCTAAAGCTTTACTGAAAACTTTTGGTCCAATTCTCTGCCCTCAGCATCTAAAGGAAGCAGGAGCAGCATCGAAGAACAATGGACAGGGTCACAAGTCCTCCCTTCAGTCTCGCTGCAGTATATATGAGCTGCATGGCCTTGCACAAGTCACTTAGCTCTCACTGCCCCCAACAATGACAGCAGGAACTTCACTGGCAGAGAGTCACCTTAGAGGGTATTTCTCATACCAAAGAAATCATGGGTTTGGTTTCCCCCCGCCAGCAGGGAAATGAATGCTCTCGTGATTCGATAACAGATATTTATTAAATGCCCGTTTCATAGAAGGCACAATGCCATCAGGAAAAGAACGATAATCACTCCCTAACATCTGGTTTTTAAGCATGGACTTTAATATACTGTCACACTGATACACCTTATGGATAAGAAACATAGGGAGAGTGGGAATAAAGTTAAAGAACTCAGCCTTAATTACAAAGAGATGACACACCATGCCATACTCACTTGGCAGAGACTGGGTCTGTTGTTAAAACCCATCCTTTATATTCATTCTTCTCACTAGCTGTCACTCTGACTTCTTTATATACATAGTCTTGCCATTCTAATGGGCTTTTCTTCATCCATTCACTCATGGTCGTCAGCTAGAACAATTCAAGCAACAACAATTTCAGATTTTAGAAATGAAGGCAATGCAAGATGACTCGGTATGCCTATTGTGCCCACTAAGGCCCCAAGAATATCAGTGATTCACCATATGTTCTAAAGCATTTTAAGAACCAAGGTGCTGAACTCCTGGCAGAACTGGATTAAAATGTAATCAGGAAATGTTTAACAAAATAAAGATACAACATAGATAATATTAATTTGTGATTTAAATCAATATGAAGCCTGCTGCAATTTTTTTCTATTTGTTTGACACTATTAGGTAAGAACTTAAAGGTTCTACAGCACTGTTTTGGAGGAAAAGGTCTTGTCTCCGCCCTTAAATTAAAAACAGTTGAGGCAGACAACATAAAAGCATGAGGAAGTTTAAGAACAATTACAAAAGAACATTACGAGCCAACACAACCAAGAGAACTGGGCTATAGTACCAGCTCTCACCATCAGACTAATGGGATATATGCAGGATTCCTGGTTTCCTTCAAATCTCAGCTCAACTGCCAACTTCTCAAAAAGGTGTTTCCTGATGCCCTCAACTACGACTGCCCCTCCCCCCAAATACCCTTGCATTTACTTTGTGTGTGTATATACATAAATGTAACTTCCTTGTTAAATGTGTAAGCCCCTAGAGGGAGGGACATTTCAATTCTTTTATATGTGTATCTTCCAAACTAGCACAAAGCAGACACTGAAAAATGCCTGGTGGTAAAATGAAGTTGCACTGGATAATAGCTACCTGTCCAGCTCTAACCTCTTACACATCAACTATGCTATCATCTATTGTTCATACTACAGTGGCCCAGTAGATAGTATTGGACTTGAAGCCTTTAGAGCCAAATTCTAATCCTGCCTCAGAGGATGACTAGCCGTGTGACCCAGGAAAAGTCACCTAAATTTGCTAAGCCCATTTCCTCATCTGTAACATGGGGACAAATGCCATCACCTAACTCATGGGGCTGTGATGGGGATCAAATGAGACAATATATGCAAAGTACTTTGCAAATCTTAAAGCCTTATTGTTACTTAGTTTTGCCCGGTGAATGGAGTGCTGAATTCAGACATCGGGAAGACCTGAATCCAAATCAATCATTTATTAAGAGCCTACTATGTGCCACGCACCGTGCTAAGCAAATCCTCTCTCACACTTACTAGTTGTGTGACCTAAGGCATATCACTGAACCTGTCTGGGCTTCAGTTTCCCTATTTGAAAGAGGGTTAATAATGTGGGTAGTACCTACACTTCACTGGGTTATTGTGAAACTAAATGATCATGTATGTAAAGCACATTTACCCGGCTGTCAGCTCTACTCAACAAGTTTTTATTACAGCATGCCGAGGAGTGGAATCAGCTAATCCAGGGGTGGGGAACCAGAGGCCTCCAGGCCACGTGCGGCCCTCCAGGTCCTCAAGTGCGGCCCTCTGACCCCCAAACCCGCACTTGAGGGCCTAACGGGCCACGTGTGGCCTCGAGGCCGCAGGTTCCCCACCCCTGAATACCACCCCACCAACGAACACCTAATAAGTGCCTACTATGTGCCAGGCACGGTGCTGCGAGCACTCACACCACTCTTCGACTCTGACCGAAGAGGCCCAGGCCTGGTCCCGGGCCTGATGACCCCGGCTCTATTTTAGTCAAAGTTCGAGGCGAAGAATCGATGCCATCAATCGGCGGGGCCGCCAGGCAGCGCTGAGAACAGGAGGAGGCAGGGCATGGGTCAAATAGAGACCTGACCCTCCGCACAGGCCGTGTGACCTTGAGGGAGTCGTTTAACCGCTCCGTGCCTCACATCCCTCATCAATAAAATGGGGATAAAAACAGCACCTACCTCGGGGGGGAGGGGGAGTGAGGATAAGTGCGGTATCGGCAAAGCTTTCAATGTGCTCTCAATGCTAGCTATTCAAAGAAGCCGTCTTCCCCGCCCCGCCGGTCACGAGAGCCCACCTCTGCGCTGGCCCCCAGGCCTCCCCGGAGCTCCTCTCCCTCACGCGGGAAGCGCCCGAGCCGGCCGAGCGCGAGACCCTGCCGGGCGCACGCGCCCGCCGCGCTCAAGCGCTCCACGCTGAGACCAGCATGCCTCGCTCTCCCTCTCGTCACTTCCTTTACCCAGGATCCTCCGTTTTGTAGTCCTACGTCTAATACAAGGCCCAGAACTGACCCGGGTTGCGTAGCAGTGCGCCTCTTCAGGGCACGTAGGGCTAAGGATTTTGTAGTACTATCGTTTCTGTAGCGTCTGACTCTTCTTGACCCCTTTTGGGGTTTTCTTGGCAAAGATACTGGAGTGGTTTGCTGTTTCCTTCTCCAGCTCATTTTCGAGATTGCCCAGTAAGTGTCTGAGGTTGGATTTGAACTCAGGCCCTCCAGACTCCAGGTCCGGCATTCTATCCACTGCAGCCACCTGGCTACTTGCTAATAAAGCGAGAACTTTAATAGTCATAGACTTGGGGCAGGAGTAACCTTTGGAGTCATATAGCTCAAGCTATTTTAAAACTTTTATTTATCCTTCCTCCTCTTTCCACTCCCCTCATTTTTACACATGAGGAAACTGAGGCCCAGAGAGGGTAATACAGGGGCGGAGGGCAGATTTCGACCCTGACCAGCATGGCACATTCCTCCATGGACCTCAGTGCCTACTTACAAACGAGCCCTTACAGCTCTTTAAAGCCCACGTGCTGGGCCCAGTGGCATCCTGCAGGGAGATTTTTATTTTCCAGTCTGATGCTTAGTGTTTTGGGGTGGCTTAGGAATAGTCCAGGGAGGAAGTGAAGATTGAAGATGATGAACTGCGTCAGTGACCTCCACATCCAGCTAGCTAAGCACATTTCAATGAAACCAGGGCACTTCCCCCACCCCCACTCCAACCCCACTATAGAGATAATACAGATTACTCTGCCATTTACCTGCTCCAGGTGGCCCCTGAGATGGGTCCAACCTGTAAGTCCTTACCTAAATTATGCTATGTTATTAACGTGGTGAAAACATGAAGCACAATCATTTCATGTCGTCTTGATGGATTAACAATATAGAATTCCCTTCAACCACCTGGTGAGAAATGCAGGGACACAGTATGTCACATCCACTGTTTTAACAGACACTTGCTGTCTTTGGATAAGAGAACCTGCAGTTTTATCTAAAAGGATTGTTGATAAAATAAATTAATAAAATTTTTTTAAGTTGTACTAATCCTCACTTATTTGATTATTCGTAAGGTTGAGTATTTTTTCAAGTGGTTAACATTTTCTGATACTTCTTTTGAAAATTGTATGTTCATGTCCTTTGTTCATTTATCTGTTGTGAACTGAGTTACCCAGTTACTTTTTATAGTTCCTTATATATTTTAGATGTCAAGTTTTTATCTGTCATATTTGCCAAAAAATAATAAATCACTTGAAGGGGATGTTCTAGTAGGAATTCCTTTTGTGTATAGGTCAGATTAGATGGCCACTAAGGTCCCTTCTAACTCTCAAATTCAACTATTTTCATCCATTGACTTTTTAAATTAATTAGGGACTCATTTATACCTACTTTAAGAGCAATAACTATTTTTGCTTTTGCTTTTTATACTCAGTACTTAGCATAGTACCTAGCACATAGTAAGGAATTAACAAATGTTTGTTGATTGATGAATTGACTCCAGAGCAGTGGCCCCTCTCTGCTCTCCTTACTCAGAACAATTTGCTAGGCAGAGAAGGGGAAGAATCCCTACCAGGGGTGGGGAACTTGTGGCCTTCAGGCCACATGTGGCCCTCTGGGTCCCCAACTGCAGCCCTTTGCCTGAATACAAACCTCACCTGAACAAATCCCCTTGATAAAAGGATTTGTTCTCTAAAATATGGTCTCAGTCAAAAGGTCACGCCCAAGGAACTAGAAGGCCACATATGGCCTCAAGGCTGCAGGTTCCCCACCCCTGCACCTAGGCCTTTTCAGACAAACCATAGCTCAAAGATCTCATAGGAAGAAAAGTTTGATAATCCAGGAAGGGCAAAACTTTGAGGGAAAGAAAAGGATGGGGGGAACCAAAGGCATCCCCGTGGCCCTCTATCAGAGCTAAGGCACTGTACTCCCTTCCCAGGATCTGTGCTCCAACCCCTTACCCTGCAAAGAGCTTCCCTCTCCTTGGGCACAACTTGGGCAAGGGTGCTGCTTCCCTGAATCAGCCTGGAGGTTTTGCTGTCCTCTCTACCTAGGCAGAATCCCTGAAGCACCATTGCTAACAGGAATCCCCTTATTTTTACAGATGAGAACACTGGAACCTAGAGAGATGAAGTGTCTTATCTTAGATCACACCAGGTTCTTTTGACTGTTTGATAATCCAGGCATTTGGCTGCTTGTACCTTCCCAGGAGCAAATACAAAATGCTCTATTTCACATTCAAAGCCCTCCATAACCTAGCTCCACTGTTCCTAACCTTTTCAGGCTTCTTATACCTTTCTCCCAGACTTGTATTCTTCAATCCAGTGACACTGACCTCCTTAATGTTTCATTAATAATACACTCTTTATCTCTCAGCTCCAGGCATTTTCTCTGGCTGTTGCCCAAGGCTGGAATGCTCTCCCTCCTTATGTCTGCCTACTTCTGACCTACCTCATTTCCTTTAAGTCCCAATTAAAATGACTTCTTTTACTAGAAGCCTTCCCCAACCCTCCTTAATTCTAATGCTATCCCTGTTAGCTACTTCCTATTTATCCTATAGATAACTTGCTTTGAATATATTTGTTTTCATGCTGTTTCTCTCCCCACTTAGAATGTAAGCTCCTTGAGGGCAGGGATTGTTTTTTGCCTCTTTCTGTATCCCCAGTGCTTAGCACAATGCCTGGCATATAGTAGACATTACTAAATGTTTGATTGATTAATTGAAAAAGTTTGAATGATTAATTGATAAATTCAAAAAAATTAAGCCCTGATAGATCTTATCTTTGGGAATGTGCTGACTAAGGAGGATTGGAAAGAGAAGAACATGGAATCCACCTGAATATATATATATACTAGTTCCTGTTTCTTTGCTTACCAAGAATTTTGATCCATCATGGATAATCTGTCAATAGAAGAGATTCAGCTAAGGGCTCACCAGATGACTGATGAGTCCCTGGAAAGCAGGAGAATCCCAGGCATTGAGTCTCAGGATGCAGGCATCAAAACCATCACTATTCTGGATGAAAAAGGGGAAAAACTGAACCACGTAGAAGGAGGTGTGGACCAAATAAGCAAAGACATGAGAGAGATGGAGAAGATGTTAACAAGCTCAGCAAGTGTTGTGGCCTTTGGGTTTGCCCTTGGAATAAGTCAACAAGTTTTCAGTTTGGTAATGTCTGTAAGGCAACATGGACTGAAGGCAGAGACTACTCACCTATAGTGTGGTTTCTAAGCAGCCAGGCGGTATGACAATCAGCCTCAGCAAAGAGCTGAAGGAGCCAATGGTAGAAACATTAAACAGATAACTAATGTTGTCCAGAGAAGATGAAAAGGAAGAAAATTTGACTCAGGTGGGCAGTATCCTGGGGAATTTGAAAAACATGGCCATAGAGATGGGCAATGAGATTGACTCTCAGAACAAGCCAATAGGATTACCAAGAAGACTGATACTAACAAAGATTATATTGACATTGACGTTGCCAATGCCAGAGCAAAGAAACTCATTGACAGCTAAAGATGTTGCTGCTGCCTTCATCTGGGAATTCTTTCATCTGCAATTTCCTCCAGCTTCTCCTGAATCACCACCTTTCTGAGTTTGAAATTTCTTTGTGCCAACCCTTTCTAAGCAAAGAGGGGAAGAAAAAGTGAAATGAGTGAAACAGATTCCTACTAGATGGCTTCTAATTCTCACTCTTTTCCCTAGTGAGCAAATTGATATAAACCATTCAGTCTTTCCTATGGGGTTCTCTTCCTCAATGTACGGGTTGAGATTGTGTTGCAGACTTTAAAATTATTATACATCCTTCTTTTTCCACCTGAGCAGACTCTTTTGCTTTCAGGATTTTCAAATATTGACAAAAAGGCAGCAGGAAGGAGGGAGGGGAGTAGAGAAGGAATGGGTGAGGTTTGGGGGGATTATTTGTTGCTGCTTCTGTTATATCAGTAAAAGTGCCACAGGCCCTAACTCTATGGAAAAGTTACATAGAGAAAATGTTCTGTCATCTGCCATTCCCCTTTGAAAATTTAACTGGGTTCATTGCCAATTTAAATGACTCTGAGCAAGTGCTTAACCTCTCAGTGCCCTGGGCAGCTCTTTATGAGGATATAAGTTGCTGAACATGTGCATATCTGCATTGGTAGAGGGAGCTGGCTGTCTTGTACTGGGAGTTCCCTACACGGATGAAATCACAGGCCGAGACCAAAAACAAAATAAAGTCCTTAAGGTAAGGGTCGTAAATAACCCATTGACTATTATTTGGATTTAGAGATTAAAAAATTTTAAATCATAAAAACTTTTTTTAAGTAAAGGAACTTAATTTCTCCCCAAATGATTGCTATATAGACATATGTTTTATGATCCCAGTTCATGCTGCATCCTCTGGGAACACTTTATATAAGTTTGTGATTTAAAATAAATAATATTTTTAGCCTCATGTCCCCATTACAAGCCTGAATCCTCATTAATTTTAGTGTGAATGTCATTTGTTTTTGAGAATATATAATTCACAGGTTAAATATCAACATTTCTTTAAAGGTTGACAAAGTTAGCAAAATGTATAAATTAAAGATTACCTCAAAACCAGGCCTGGTTCAGTATTGGGAAATTATAAGCATAATTTACATATCAATAAGAAAATCAATAAAAATCATATGATTATCTCAATAGATGCAGAAAAAGCTTTTGACAAAATATAATTCCCATTCCTAGTAGAAACACTAGAAAGCATAGGAATCAATGGAACTTTTTTAAAAACGATAAGTAGTATCTATCTAAAACCAAGAGCAAACATTATCTGTAATGTAATGGGGATAAAATAGAAGCCTTCCCAATAAGATCAAAGGTGAAGTAAGGATGTCCATTATCAACATTATTATTTGATCTTGTACTAGACATGCTAGCTATATCAATAAGAAAAGGAAAAGAAATTGAAGGAATAAGAATAGGAAATGATGAAATAAAACTATTATTCATTGCAGATGATATGATAGTATATTTAGAGAATGCTAGACAATCAACTGAAAAATAAATACAGAGAGTATAAAATATTTGGTAATCTGCCTGCCAAAATGTATCCAGGAATATGTGAATACAATTACAAAATGCTTTCCACACAGATCCAAACAACTATTGTGCTATAAGAAAGGATGAGCAGGATGCTTTTAGAAAAACCTGGGAAGACCTATATAAACTGATGCAAAGTAAAGTAAGCAGAACAAGGAGACTATTGTATTCAGTAACAGCAATATTATATAACGATCAACTGTGAAACTTAGCTACTCTGATCAATACAATGATCCACAACAATACCATCCACCTCCAGAAAGAAAACTGATGAACTCTGAGTGTAGACTGAAGCATATTTTTTTCATTTTATTTTTCTTACCTTTTTTTTGGCAACATGAATGGAATTTTTTAAAATTTAGTATTTTGTTTTTCCCCAATTACATGTAAAAACAATTTTCGACATTCATTTTTAAAACTGAGTTCCAAATTCTTTCCCTCCCTATCCCCGTTATTGAGAAGGCAAACAACATGATACCTATCATATGAGAAGTCATGTAAAACATATGTTTGAAATGTTGAAAATGTTTTGCATGACTTCTCATATGACGGTTATCATGTTGCTTGCCTTCTCAATGGGTAACAGAGGGGCTAGAAGGGAGGAGAGAATTTAGAACTCAAAATTTAAAAAAAAAGAACGTATAAAATAAAAAGAGTTTCTATATTCAGGAAGCTTACATACTAAAAGGGGGAGACAATACGTATGAGGGATTGGTGGAGAGAGAAGGGTGATTTGCTCTGGGAAATCACAGGAATTGTGAGTGGAACCAGAGGGTGGCTTCCATAGTTAACTGACATGCTCAAATTAGGAACTTGCAGAGCTTGGAACAGAAAGATAGCAATCAGACTTCTGTCCTGGGTACACTGAAAGCCTGCAAGTTGCTAGTTGGAATTTTCCCTGAGATCCTGGATTAACATAACATTCAATAACCTGAGAAATCAGCAGTTGGACCCAAGAAGATATAAAACAAAACCAAGCATAGCCTAGCCACAGAAGCACACAAAGTCTGAAGTTAGGTTTAACGAGTAAGTGAATGTAGAAGAAAATAAAAAAAGAATCCCACCATAAGGAACTATTATGATGATGGAGACCTTCAAGACACAAATTTAGAAAAAGAGAATGACTTCAAAATATCTACTAGCAAAATCTCAGAGAAAAAACACTGTTTCAGTACAAGTTCAAAAGTTCAAGTAGAATTCTTGGAAGAGAAATATCTACAATCTTTTAAAAAGAACTAAAAATTATTTTATAAATAAAATGAGAATGCTAGAGGAAATAATTGGAAAAGAAATGAGAGCACTAAGGGAGAAATAGAAAAAAGCTACAGAAGAAAGAATTGAAAAAAGAGAATTAACAGCTTAGCAAAAGATACCAAACAACACGGCTTGAAAATTAGAATGGACCAAATAAAAGTTAATGATTGCACAAAGTAATAAGAAATGTTTTGAAGAAAAAAGAATCAAAGCAGCGGAAAAATATTAGACATCTCATATCAAAAACACTTGACAAACAGATCAAAGAAAGAAAATGTAAAAATCACTAGACTGCCTAAAACCTTGACCAAAAAGACAGCCTATCAAAAAATAATAAAACTACATGGATCTCTTAGAACCACAGGGTAAAGTAAAAATTAATTCACAAGTCACTTCCCAAAAGAATCACCAAAATAAAAATTCCCAGAAACATTACACCCCAAATCCAGAGCTTTTAGGTCAAAGAAAAAATACTGCAAATAGAAAGAAAGAATTCAAGGACAAATAGTCAAGATCACACAAGATTTAGCAGTCACCACTATAAAGAAGTAGAGAGCTTAGAATGATATTCTAGAAGGCAATATAAGCTTACAACCAAGAATAATGGCCAGAATATCTGAGCATCATCTTATAGGGGAAAAATAGACTTTTAATGAAACAAAAGACTTCCAACCATTCCTGACTAAACAATAATCGTGTAGAAACTTTGAAATACAAACATAGGTGTCAAGAGAAACATAAAAAGCCTTCTCATTCTTGAAGATGCCTCCATTCCTGCAACCTTCTCACTCTGGAATAACTCCTGAAACCCCTTTCCACAGATTAGTCAGTTCTTCCTGGAACTTCCATTTTATTTTTTTATTTTTGGGCTTTTTTAGGCAGTTGGGGTTAAGTGACTTGCCCAAGGTCACACAGCTAGTAAGTGTCAAGTGTTGGGTCTGAGGCCGGATTTGAACTCAGGTCCTCCTGACTTCAGGGCCAGTGCTCTATCTACTGCGCCACCTAGCTGCCCCTGGAACCTCCATTTTAATGAAGTGCCCAGGTCAATCATATTCACACTCAGCTCTTGTTCTTTTTGGACTTCTTTCTCCACAATCACTTTGCATGAGTTCTTTCTCCTCCTCTTCCCTCTCCCCATCTTTTCAACTTCCTTTTATATGTTGTCTTTCTCCATCAGAAGGTAAGCTCCTTCTCTTTTTGTGGTGGCAAAGAATTGGAAATTGAGGGGATACCCATCAGTTTGGGAATGGCTGAACAAGTTGTGGTATATGAATGTAATGGAATACTATTGTTCCATAAGAAATGGTGAGCAGGCAGATTTCAGAAAAAACTGGAAAGACTTACATGAACTGATGCTGAGTGAAGCTAGCAGGACCAGGAGAACATCGTACACAATAACAGCAACATTGTGCGATGATCACTTTGTTAGACTTAGCTCTTCTCGGCAATGCAATGATCTAAAACAATTCCAAAAGACTCATGATGGAGAATATTATCCAGATCCAGAGAAAGAACCACGGAGTCTGAATGCAGATTGAGACATGCTATTTTCTTTTTTGTTTGTCTGTTTTTTGTTTTTTATTTCTCATGGATTTTCCCTTTTGTTCTGATTCTTCTTTCACAACATAACTAATGTGAAAATATGTTTAACATAATTATACATATATAACCTATATCAGATTGCATGCTGTCTTGAGAAGAAGAGGGAAAGGAGGGAGGGAAATTTAGAACTCAAAATCTTATAAAAGTGAATGTTGAAAACTAATAATCAATTAATTAAAAAAAGCAGGTAAGTTCCTTGAGGGCAAGGACTGTATTCCTTTTTGCTTGTATTTATATTCTCAGTATTTAGCATGGTGCCTAGCATATTGGAACTCTTAATGTTTTGAAAAAAGAAAAATGAGGGAAAGTCTGTATGTCAGGAAGGTATTCAGAGTAGTACATGGTGTAGGGGAACATGGTAGATTTGATGGGTTCTCACCAATCCAAGTGAATCTTTCCTTCCTACTTCAGAAGATATTAAACCTACAACTCTGAAACAGACTTTCAAATTGTTAAACCAATATTTTTTAAAATAATGAAACATTCAATTACATTCTCTTACAAAGAATAGTATTAATAAGAAAGTGAAGGGAAAGGGTTCTATATTCTTTTTTTTTTGCTTTTTGGTGAGGCAATCAGGGTTAAATGACTTGCCCAGGGTCATACAGCTAGTAAGTGTCAAGTGTCTGAAGCTGGATTTGAACTCAGGTCCTCCTGATCCAAGGCCAGAGCTCTATCCACTGTGCCACCTAGCTACCCAGGGTTCTGTATTCTTAAAAGTAAATAAATATTTTGAAAGTTTTTTCTTTATATCTTCCTTTTAATAACAATTTTTGTATATATTTTATAACATATATATTAGTACAATAGTAATGTGTATAATTTATAAATGAGTATACATATATAAAGAGTGTATGCTCAAAAAATTTTTATTGATGAGCTGTGTGATCAAAAAAGTTGGGTGACCCCTTCTCTAGTGCTTAGAGTCTAATTAGAGCATATATTTAGGAAGCAGTATAACATAATGGAAAGAGCAATAAACAAAAAGTCCAGAGATCTGTATATTTGGTGTAGCCCTAAATGACTTTAGGCAAGCCATTTAACCTCTTTGGGTTAAAATGTAAATGTAAAATAATGGTTAACTAGAAGATCTTTAAGATCCCTTCCAATCCTCAAATCTGTGATGCTAAAACATACACACATCAATCATAATAGTCCAAGGTAAGCTTTTTCTTTTCTTTTTTTTCTTTTAGCTAGGCAATGGGGTTAAGTGACTTGCCTAGGGTCACACAGCTAGTAAGTATTATGTGTCTGAGGCCACATTTGAACTCAGGTCCTCCTGAGTCCAGGGCCAGCGCTCTATCCACTGCAAGGCAGTCTTTAAGTGCTAAAATAGAGACAGTAGTTAACACAACATTGTTCAAAGAAGGGAAAGAATAGCTAATACTGTTCACCATACCAAGCTACCTTGAAGCCTAAGAAGACATGACACTAAAGAGACTATTGATTTATTTCTTTTGTACTGGAATTTGGAAATCTATTTGTTTTTAGGGCACAGTGATAAAAACTTTTATCTTTTGGTAAGTCTTAAAAAACTCCATAGTCTCATCCAGTGACCACTAGTGTTAGTTGATACAGGTGAAGAAACCTCCCTATGGCTAACAAAAACAAGATGATTGAATGGAATGAAATTTAAAAAATGAAAAAAAGCATTTGTTAAGCATTACATGCAGAGTACTGTGCTAATCTCTGGTGATATAAATACCAAAGTGAAAATAGTCCCTGCTCTCAAGGAGCTCACATTTAATAGCACATTTTAGCATCATGTCAGATGGAAAGGCCCCATGAACATGAGGGTACAGTGGCAAAGCAAATGGTAATGCATTGTCATTAATGTCATTTCCACTGATAAAACCATAACTGTTTTGCACCATACAACAGTGCCAAGGACTTTGGTGGCAATGACTTTCTTTTTGCAATCATTATTAAAAAGATAAGGGTTGCAGGCTCACAGAAGCAGTTGCTTAGTCACATCTCCACAGACACTGCTTCCCATCATAAGGGCTTTTGGGGGTTGGACTAGAAGCAGGACCAATGATCTGGGGAGGGTTGCCATTTTTAGGGACCTTGGGCTTACCTATCTTTTGATGGAAGTTGGTCAAGGGTTGTCGTTGGTGATATTAACTTTATCAAAAGAGTGGGTTCCCTTTTCCCATAGTAATTGCTGCTCTCAATGATGGCAGCAGGGGCCAGGCTAGAAGCAGGGCAGGTGATCTGGTTCAGGATTCTGGACTATCTCCATCAAAGTATGAGGGGAGGTGATGTTTGAGATGGTGGTGGTATTTTGACTTGCTTGACACATGCTGCCTCCTGCCTCTCTCCCTCAAGGTTAGCTTGTTACTTCAGCTAGGCTGCTTTGCCTGCCCTGTAGATGACAGTTAGTAGTTGGTGGGGATACCTAGCTTCTTCTCCACAGAGGTTGTATCTCTGGGTGATGGCTGCAGGTTGGGTTGGAAGCAGGCCAGGGGTCTAGGGGATACTGCTAATCCTAGGGCTCTTGGTCCTACTTGTCAGTTAGTGACAAATGAGTGTCAATTATCCAGGTTTATGGGTATAAATCTTCACAGATTTATGAAGACTTATTCAAAGAAAACCATATAAAACTCAACTTCAAGAATGCTGACCATTAGGAATCAATTAAATTATTATAAAAATTATGAAATTATAATATAAGATTAATCACAAAAGACCCAGTCACTTTGACTGAATTAATCAAAGGTAAATTAGGTGTGAATAAGTCTTAATCAATTTGAAAGAATCACAGAGTTTTAAACCTAGATAAAGACAGACGACTCACATAAGAAATATCTTGTGATTGATCAAAGATCAAGTCACTCCTCCTGGGCTTATAGATGAAAAAAGCAAGCTAGTTTGGGGCCAGTGAGTCAAGTGAGAGAGGAGTTCAGACAGTATAGGAACTGAGGATTCCAGAAACCTGACAGGAAATTATATTGTAGGGAGGAAAATGTGTCTTCTCACGTTACCAGACAGACTGGACTAGTAGGAGACGAGGCACCTATCAAAGAGTAGAGCTAGACATGCCGAGGGCAAACAGAAGGCATCCTGAGAAAGGCTATCTAGTTTTCAGGGATGGAATGGACCAGGAAAACTTCTAAAAGGCTTGGAGGTCTCATCACTTTTGGCAGTCATGTCCATCAGAGCTGATGGTAGCATCCTGGAGCAGCAGTGGCTCATAGCAGCTTCTGCATCAGAAGCCAAGAGATATGCCAAGGATAAGCTAGACATACTGATAAGCTGAAAGGCAGCGTCAGGGCTCTACAAGCCTCAACAGAGAGCTACAACTTAGGGATTCTTCATGAGGACTCTTTTCAGGTGGAAAAGGACTTCTAGTTACCACAAGCTCTGAGCTACCACTTTGCAACACAGATTCTTTACATGTACCTCCCTATTAGTTTGAGCCCACTCTCCTCCAGGGATATTGTGTGTGCAAGGGAAGAGTGCATTCCGCAGTTTGGAGGTATTGTTTCTATAACAACTGTCTTTGTTACACCACCTTAGTTAAATGTCTTTCCTCCAAGTTAACTAAGGATGTGGGAACCAGTGGGAAGGACACTATTTGAAGCTGTTGAGAGACCCTGCAAACCTAGCCCCTCAGGTAGAGGTGTTCTGAAGTCAGATAGAACCTTTTCCTGAAAGCTGATTGTTGATTTGTTTTTCAATGTGAGCACTTACTACCCAGAAATCAACAAACTCTGCAAATCAATGCTAGATTTATTGTTGTGTTGATTGTCTCAACTTAAGAAAGTAATAGGAAAAAAATGTTCATAATGCAGAGTCAATTTTAAAGTGTCTTACAAGTTTCCCCTCCCCCCTCCAAGAAAGCTGGTTGTTAAACATTTACTAGTATAAGCTACCCTCAAGGTTACCCCATAGGAAGAACCTGGAGAGAGTAGCAGCAGCAGTTCCCTTCTGGGGACTTCAGCATGACAGTAAGGGTGAGGCCCCCCAGTGCCACCCATTGAAATGAGAAGCACCTTCATTGTGGGGGGGAGAGCACTGGACTGGGAGCTAGGAGATCCAAGTTTGATTCTAATCTTCGCCATCGGTTAGATATGTGACCCTGGCAAGTCATGCCACCTCCTAAGCCTTGTTCCTCATCTGAAAAGTGAGGGAAATGTAGCCCTGAGATGTCAAAAATAACATTCTAATATTTTAGCACTAAATGGCTATTTTCATGACTACTACCACAGTAAGTTAAAGAAATACCAATTGGGCTTCAACACTGATATATTTCATACTTTGGGGGATAATGGATTATAAGCAAAAAAACACATTCTATAAGTTTATTAATTTCTTCTCAAGGGCATCAGCATTTCTTTGTGTAAAGGTCACATTTTTCCATCACCTGCAGCTTTCTTTTATAAATCCTATAGGTAACTAGAGATAGTATATTGTTTACTTATTTCAAGACTCAGCTCAAGTATCACTTCTACAAGAAGCCCTTCCTGACCCCCAGCTGCTAGTGCCTCCCTCCTAAACCACCTTATATTTAACTACTTTGCATGTATTTACTTATTCTGAATACACTTAGATACCTACTTGTCATTTGCACTATTAGAATGTAAACTTTTTACAAGAATGGATTGTTTCCTTCTCTGCATCTATGTTCCTACTACCTAGCACAAGTGCTTCCAAATATGAATACTTCCTTCCTAATTACTGCCCTAAAATTCTTTACCTTCTCCCTACCTATACTGCATAATATATATCCAACCAGCAGTCAGACAATAACCTGGCCAGACACTGCAAAAAACACCCTCAGTCTTTTCTCCTGGAGAATCATCTTCATTTTAAAGGCTTTAAAAAGGGGGAAATTTAAAAAAAATTTCACATTCATTTTTTTAAACTTTGAG
Source organism: Phascolarctos cinereus (assembly GCF_003287225.1). Taxonomy (NCBI): domain Eukaryota; kingdom Metazoa; phylum Chordata; class Mammalia; order Diprotodontia; family Phascolarctidae; genus Phascolarctos; species Phascolarctos cinereus. The sequence continues at coordinate 82,793,101 of NW_027555625.1, read as the reverse complement.
TTCCAAATTCTCTCCAAATCCCTCCCCTGCCCATTGAGAAGACAAGCAATATGAGATACCCATTATACATGTGAAGTCATGCAAAACATATTTCTATATTAGTTATGTTGCAAAAAAAAAAAGGCAAGAAAAAGGAAGTGAAAAAATTATGCTTCAATGTGCACTCAGAGTTCATCAGGTGTCTCTCTGGAGGTGGATAGTACTTTTCATCATGGGTCCTTTGGAATTGTTTTGGAACATTGTCCTGATCAGAGTAGCTAAGTCTTTCACAGTTCATCATCACTATAATTTTGCTATTACTGTGCACAATGATCTCCTGGTTCTGCTCACTTCACTTTGAGTCAGTTCATATAAGTCTTCCCAGATTTTTTGAACCCATCTCCCTCATCATTTCTTATAGCACAATAGTATTCCATCACAATCATATACCATAACTTGTTCATCCATTCTCCAACTGATGGGCACCCCAGAAAGGAGAAATTAAATAAATTAAATTCAAATATCCATTAAATGGTAGCAAAGTACCAAAGCATTGGATTCCAAGTCAAAAAAATCTGGGTATGAATCCTTACTTTACTACCTATATGAACTTGGATAAGTAATTTCTTTCTGGAACACAATTTCCTCACCTACAGAAAGAGAAGTTTGGGTTAGGCAATCTTTGAGATTTCCTGTTCTAAATTCTAGGATCCTATGGAGTCAATGCAAAATAGAATAGTCATGGAAAGACTCATGAAAGAGGTGATCTTGAACATACTGGATTTGTATAAGTAGAAGGGAAACAACATTAACAAAGGCATAAAATTGGTAAAGAGACTGTTTGGAAACAGTGAGTCTTGTCTAGTTAGAGCATGGGGTTCCTGCTGGGGAGTAGTTAGAAGTAAGATTAACTGGATGTGATGAGGTTTGATTCTGGAAAGCCTGGATGACCACAATAAAGGATTTAAACTTTTTCAGGTAAGGGCCAGGAGATATCCTCAATCCTTTAAACAATGACCTCATCCCCCTTTAACCTCCCCAGATCAATCTTCTACATTTTATTATTCAAGAATGTACATTACTCTATTTGCTAAATTGAACCTACAAAGCATTTGATAGCTATTGAAAAGAGGGGACTGTGAGGAGTGACATGAGCAAACCAATATTATAATAAATAACTTCATGGGTGTGAGTAGAATTCCCTGTTCATAGGGAAGAAATTGTCTATCAGTTAGGTAGAGGTATATGGTGATGCTATGGTTAGTTAGAAAAAAAGAAAAGACAAATTTCAGAGTCATCTGAAGGCTTCTTGACAGATGGTGCCATTGTTGGAAATTCATTTTGCCTAACCAGTAAGTGCACAAAATTGGAGAAAGATCTCTTTTCCAATATCAAAAATATCTCTTGAAGTCCTATAAAGATAGTATTCTTTGAATGAGCATCTTGAACAACAGCCTTGAGTTCTGCTCCATTCTTTCTTTCTAAGAGGCTATCCAGGAACACCCCCTTCTCTGTCTAAAACAGGAGTGCAGAATCTGAGGCGTTGAAGCCAAATGTCCCCTTAATAAAAGGATTTGTTCTGTAAAACTTGGACTCAGTCAAAAGGCCACCCCCAAGGTCCTAGACTCTAGAAGATTCTAAGATCTTCTCTCTAAGATGTGCTATCAGGCAACTCCCCCTTCTCCTTCTAAGAGTCTGTCCTGTAACTCTAGATACTTTTCAAAAAGGCTGGTATTCAGGAACTCTCTTGAATCCTTCAAAACACGGGAATTTGGAAACTATTGCTACTGACCACGTAGTTCTCTCCAGGGCTGACTTCTGGGAGTGAAAAGACCCTAACTGGCTGGGCCAATGCACAGGCTTCATACCCCAGGGATCAAAGTCTGTCTCTTTTTTTTTTTCCCTTTCTCCCTCTCCCTCCCCTCTCTCTAGGGTCCAGAAGGTCCTATTATTTCCTTTTATAGGCCCAAAACAAAGGGGTAGTTCTCATTTACAACAGCTTGAGTCAATCAAATTATTTCCCAATGCTGAGACAAGCAATCAATGAGGAATAAACTAAGATACTAAGAGATTAGGGCCAGGTTGTTGTTATTGTTCAGTGGATTCAGTCATTTCCAAATCTTCATGACCCTGTGGACCATATTGTCCATGGAGTTTTCTTAGCAAAGATACTGGAGTAGTTTGTCATTTCCTCCTCCATGGGATTAAGGCAAACAGAGGTTTAATAATTTGCCCAGGGTCACACAACTAGTAAGTGTCTGAGGCCGAATTTGAACTCAGGTCTTCCTGACTCCAGACCCAGGCTCTATGCACTGTGCCACCTATCTGCCTCTTTGGCAGCTAGGGCCAGGAGACATCCTCAGTCCTTTAAACAATGACCTCATCCTTTTAACCTCCCCAGATCAATCTTCTACATTTTCAATGACCTCATCCTTTTAACCTCCCCAGATCAATCTTCTACATTTTATTATTCAAGAATGTACATCACTCTATTTGCTAAATTGAACCTACAAAGCATTTGATAGCTATTGAAAAGAGGGGATTGTGATGATGACAGATACCTTACTTACTGTTCAGATACTTCTAGCAACCACCTATTCTTGGATTCCTTCCACACAGAACTGATTTTTCTACTTGTTAATGGCATCTTGTTTATTTTAGACATTACATTTATATGAAATAAAACCACTTCTTATTTTAAAATCATTTTTCTTCAGTCATTTGCTGAAGGGCTAAATGAATCCTAAACCATAACCTGATCTCCATGGAAAAGCCTTTAAAGTTTTTAATCTGCTTTATGGTTCTTATGCTGTATTCTTATCTCCTTGTAGATATTGTAATATTCCCAGCTCATAGTATGCATATGGCACCAAATATGTGTTAAATTTGATCATTTTTTCATTTTGAATAACACGGTTGAAGTATTGCTCAGCTTTCCGGTATTTGGATAGGTATTTCAGGCATAGACCTTTTAGTAAATATACCAAACACATATCATCTATTTGATAATCTTTGTTTTGATCTTCCCGCAAAACTGCCTCTTCTTTTTCAATTAGTACTAGCCAGAGTGAAATGAGGTCTCTTCTTTTTCTTCTAATTCGGAAGCCACTCCAGATATACATAAGCTCCAGGACAGGTTGTGCTATGTGCCATGAGGTCGTACTACCATAGCGTCGGGATTTCAAAGCGGCAAAGTTTTCCACTGGGAGAAAATGCCCTAAAATTTTTACTTTCATACTTTCTACTTGTAAAAACAAAGATGTTATATCCTCACCTAATGATTTCGCAAATTCAGCAGGAAGCATAGTCAAAATGACAGCTTTGGTGTATGTGTAGGAAGCTCTGGACCACTTGCTTTGTTGACAGAGTAGGTCTGCATAGTGGTAAGCAAAATGCCATTCCTGCTGGAAAATGTAGCACCACATAAGTTCCCAGTAACAGAAGTGATTAAGCTGCTGCCATTCATTTTGTTAAAAAATGCATTGTTGAAGTTTTATCTCTGCATATTCAAAATTCCCTTTCAGCATGCTTAAGCATGCATAACAAAAGACAAGGAAGACACACTTTGGGAACTTCCTGAGATACCTTAAAAGGAGATCTTCTAAATTATGCCTCTTTTCTTTTCCAGTGCCAAGGGTTACACAGATGTAACTGTCATATAGGAACAAGGTCAACAAACACAGTACATCGTGAATACTGGAAGATGATGCACCTTCTTGGAGTAAAGTGAGACCTGATTCCAAATTTCCAGCATAACCAACAAAATTCAATAGTGGAAGGAACTTAGGTGGTAAAAGTGCTGCTACCAAATTGAATATTCCAATTCCGAGTTTTATTCCTCCAGCCAAATGTTTCTGGGTTTTGCTTTGGTAGTCTGGGAAATGCAATAATAGCTATTGACAATCTTTATATATTTGATAACTTAGCCCAAAACTGATTCCAGATTTTAGAAAACCAAGCATACTTTCATCTTGTAAAAGTATCAACAATGCTTTCAGGGATAAACTTTGAGCATAGCATATTTCTGCATGAAATTCTTCTTCTGTAACCTGACTTATTCTCCGTTTGTAAATTAGATGAGACAGTGAATTAAACAGTGAGGATTTTTTCCTGAAGTTTTCACAAGTTTTCAAAACTTCATTCATTGTGGTGTTTGCCAGTTCTATATCTCCAGCATCAAAAGTCAGGAAGGCCCTAAAAACCATAATAGCACCATAGATAAGGCCGTGGTACATGCTTTTATTATACAATGGGTGAAGTGAATCCAACGCTTCTGAGAATATATTACTTAGAAATAAATATAATCCTATTGTACTTTCTTCTATGGATAAGGGAAGGTCAATTGATGTTGCTACTGGAATTTCTTCAAAGGCATCTTCAAAATGGTCCTCCTTGCTTTCCATTTCCATTCTAGGAAATGCTATATTTGCTTTCCACTCTAGAGAGGATATAAAACATATACAGGATAGCCTATATCAGATTGCACACTGTCTTGGGGAGTGAGAAAGGGAGGGAGAGGGAAAAAATTTAGAACTCAAAATCTTATGGAAGTGAATGTTGAAAACTGAAAATAAATAAATAAATTTTTAAAAATTAAAAAAAGAACCATGTGCAAAGTGCAGTGATATAGTTAAAAGGAAGGTTGCTTCTTCTTTCCTGAGTAATGAGAAAGTGACCAGTGTGTCACATCTGGTCAATATTGAAATCTTCAAGTTGTTGCATAAAAATAGAATTTTTAAAAACAAGAATTCAGATAGTTGGGTAATGCAATATGATTGACACTTTTACAAGAGAAGAGAAAAAAAGGAAGTCACACAGATAGATAGGAAAGTAGGGCTAGAGACAACCAGCTACAGGGAAGAAAAGAGGCAACAAACAAGAAGACAGACATTGAGGCAGAAAGAACTTCTGGGTCAAGTTTCAGTTCAGATAAACTGCTTCTGTCAGACCTTATTACTGACTTGGGCTATGGGTTTCATAGTATTATCATCTATACTCACTGACCTTTGAAAGCAACCTAACCTTTCTGTGCAGAAATGTGTTGTAATTGTGCATTAAGCCTGGACCTTGCAAAAAGAACCCCCCTTTTCTCTTTCGACAAAATAGATCTGTTGAGTTCTCCACATCCTGTACCCATTTTTACCTTTTATACTCAGTTTTAAAATCAGTGTATTGCAAGGAAGTTGTATGCAAAACAAATACTATTTTAAAATGTGCTGTTATTTAAGATGTACTAAAGTAGTTTCAGTTGAAAAAAAGAAAGGTAAATGCTGTTCAGTTATTCAGTTACTCTGTCTTAAACCTTCAGAAGGCTCAATTCTTAAAGACATGGCCACAATAGCCCAGTAGGGAGTTGGGGGTATGGAATAATTCTCTAGACTGTCTTAAAATGATTTTTATCTTGAGGGAAATCAAGTTGAGGATCAGTTCTAACCCACAGATCAAAGATTCCCCTCTTCCAGCACAGATGAGGGCTCTTTCAGACATTTCTAGAAATTTCTTAAACACAAGTGTGGGCAGGATTGATATATTTAATGAATGCCTCATCACTACCAGGCCCTATATAATATCATACAAAGGCATACTGATATTCCTTGTAAGAGGATTTGATGTATATATTGTTTTTGTTTTTCGTATTGTTGCTATTGTAGTGAATATAAGCCTAATATTTTGGGCCTTTGATATATGCAATATTACACAACTCCTATTTTCAAAAAAAGTTGTGAGCAGATGACACTGCTTATAAGAGAAACAGACGTGAAAGTTTAGTGTTAAAATTAAGTAAAACAGAATAAAGTTAATCTGATATACTTTAATGATATAGACAGTCATGTATGCATATAATAGCATATATGACAAGTAATTTGTATAAATAACTATAAAAACACAGTCAAACTAAATAGTTCTATAGCAAATGGACCATTACATAGCTTCCTAATCCAAACTATACTTAGGACTAGTAAGATATCTAAATTTTCTACTGCTGAGTGTTTTGCCCTCTGTAGACTAAGCATGTTGGCTTTACTTGATTGGCAGACAGAGATGAAGAGAGGAAGAATCAGTTGTTTAGCCAGTGTATAGCCAGTATTGAAACCTAGAACTTTCACTGTATATTCAAACACATTTGATGAATATTTCAAAATAAACGATATGCCATTCACAGCAGAATTTTATGGTATTAAGCATCTACTCATTTATAAAAAAGTATTATTAATAGTATCCCTTATTCCACCTCTTTGTATGCTACACTCTAAGGGGTTGCCTACCTTCTCTACCCCTAGTTTTAGCTATGCCAGGTATCTTCTTTTGGTAACAGTCTGTCTAACCACAGTTTGGGGGATCCAAGATCTCCTAAATGAAGGACATATTAATTTCCAAGTGTTTGGATCTGGGATGGCATTGACACTAAGAAGGGAGTATCACTTGGCAATTTTTATCCTTGCTTTATTGAAAAAACTCAGACAGGAAGGAAAAATGTGGTGGTGCCACTGTTTGTATCTACGGGGGGAAAACATATTGATGAGTGACTTCAGTGATTGATCCATGAAGTGTTAACAGGCAAATATTTCCTAGAAGTGTTAAGATTAAGACTTTTAATTACACCTTAATGTGAGTTAGCTTAATTAGAATGCTTTTCTGATGTCCCAGCTGTACTCAAAGGATGAGAATTGGGTATAGGGAAAGAGTGAAAGGAAATTTTGAAACATGGGGCACTTCACAGGAGGGCAGGGCTGGTTTTGAGTGGGCAGAAAATGGGATTAGGGCAGCAAGTGCCTAGAGGATAAAGAAAACAGGAAGACAGGTGCAAAAAAAGTCAAGAAAGAGAGAAAAGTAGGTTCAGGAAAAGCAAGGGAAGAAAAGTATCAAAAAAAGAGGAGTAGTCAACAGTATTATATGCTGTGGAAAGACCACTGAATGATGACTAAGGAGGAAAAAATGGCTTTGGTGACTAGGAAGTTATGGATGACCTTAAAAGTAGGGATGACCTTCAAAAGATAAGTGGAAACAAAAGCAATTTACAAGGGCTTGAGTGAGTGGTAAGAAAGTGACAATAATGAATGAATTATAAAGACTATTCTTTTTAGAAGAATTACTTAATAAGTCAAACAAACATTTATTAAGTGCCAACTATTCACACTATGGTAGATACTGGGAAAACAAAGAAGGAGGTAGGAAAACTTCCTATTTATGTCCACCAAGCTGATACAACATTGTAAGATGAAGCACAAAAGACATCCTGAACAAAAATTCCATAAAGAAACCAACAAGAAATGACATGACCTCAGCTGTCTATACACCAAGGGCTCTAAACCATTTTTTGCTTGGACCTTTTAGATGTCTGGTGAAGCCTATGAAACCCTTATCAGAATTTTTAAAAAATCCATAATTGAAGGAAATGTTAAGTTTCAGTTAGAGGATGGTAAAAAATTTTTTCTACCCAAGTTCACAGACCTCCTGAAATCTATCCACAGACCCTTTGGGTTAAAGAACCCATTTGTTATACACAAATGCACAAAATGCAGATGAAAATCAGCGTGATGTATAGAACCTATGGCAAATAGGAAAATTTGACATAGATATCAAGACTTGGTGGGATTAGGTCCATGATTGGAATATGATTCTGAATGGCATGACTACCTGGAAAAAAAAAAAAGCTAGGCAATGGTGTATGTGGGAATGGGGGTATCACATTGTTATTTATGTGAGAAATCCAAGAAGCAGATTGGAGAAGCATGATGGAAAGCATTTGGGTGAAGACCAATGGAGGCAGAAATAGAAGTTATATATAATTTAAGTACACCATAGTTTATCTGGGAAGAAAGAGGAAATAGAGAAGTTAACAGATCACACAAGCTTGGTAGGAAACATGATTAGTAGTGATAGAATATTTCAATTATTTAGACATCTGCTAAAACTCTTGTCTGCCCAAAGCAGAGAAGCTAATAATTTACTGACTTGTCTTAATAAAATTTTATCCTTCAAAAGTAAAGGAACCAATAAGGGAGTCACTCTCTGAGTCTATGCCTATGAGTATTCAAGGTTCAGTTAAGACATCTGAACTATATCACTCCTGAGTTGTCAGCTAGTTAATTTTTATTTTTGCTACAACTTTGAAACTTTGGACTTAAGGTCCTGCCAGGAAAAAAAAAGGCAAAATTAATTGGGTAATGAGGACCAGACAAGGAAAAACTTTATATCTCCAAAAATGTCACACTTTGCCCAGAGAATTCACACTTGTCCAAGAGATCATAGAGGAGGTGGGTTACCTAACTCCTCTTGCCAAATGCATGGGAATGCTGCTACGTACATAAATAACTACAACTTTCTTCAGTATTTCAATTGATTTATGATACCAAATGCTCCCTCAAATTATAGTTTGCAACTTATCTATATATTCTCATATTCTGTGGCTTAAATTTTTTTAATCTCTTACATATTTATGATTTAAAAAGAGAAAAACATAGTTCAATAAAACCAACACAGCCATTGTCCTAGCTCTTCAATGACCAAGCTTGGTCATTATAATTACGTAGAATTTAGTTTTGTTGTCTTGTACTTTCCATTTACATTGTTGAAGTCATTGTATATATTTGGAAGGAGGCTTGCCTGCGCATACCCAGATACCCTAACTTGGAAGTGCCCCGCTTCCCAAAGTTCCCTGTCACGTAGGTGTGGGTAGCATATTTTGATTGTCTACATAGCCAGAAAAAGCTGATTTCTTGCTCTGTCTTTAAAAACTGCTAGACTGTAACTGTCTCTCTCTTTTCCTGTTGGCTCTTTCCTGCTGCATCCTGAAGGTGAAGACCATAGTTCACCCACTGCATGAGAGACATGAATTGAACTGGGAGTGGGGTATACCTCCTTTCTTTTATCCCAGCTCTGAAAAATGGGCCTGGGGTTTCTGTTCTGTCTTATTTGTGTTTCTCAGTTTCAGGTGCCATGGTGATCCTGCAGAACTTGAATGTTCAAGATACGGCAACCTTGGAGCCAGGATTACAGTACAGATAGGATGATGTGGCCAACAATCCTGGTAGGAAAGCTTAGTGAAAGCCCAGGAAAACCTGGGCCGTGAGCATAAGGGGATGGGAGGTGAGGTGGGAGTTGGAAGTGGGTCTATTGTGCCATACAGAAACTGCCCCAGAGATTGGGGGGGGGGGTTATGCCTGGGAATAAGCTTGCATGTTTGTCATTATACCTTTGAAGCCAATATTTCTCTGTAAAAGCTAATCCTGTCAGTGGTAAGATGGAGCTGGGGAGCAGAAGACCCAGCCCTATGATTGAGGGAGCACCACTAGTGGAGGCTGGAGCCATTTGCAGAGACCCAGACACTCTAATCCCCCTTGAGGACACTGAAGAACCCTCGGTGAAATATAACACGGTGGATCTTAAGCGGGCGCCAGGGTGGCGTCACATATCGTTTTCCTGGTTTGGCTCGCTTAACTCTGCATCAGTCCATGTAGGTAATTCTCATACTTCTCTGAGCTCTTGATATTTGTCATTTAGCAGTTCAGTAATATTCCATACTGAGTCACTGTATGTTCAGCCATTCCCCAAACTAGATAAGCATCTATTTTGATTTCAGTTCTTTGCTACCACAAAGAATGCTGTTAGGAATATTTTGGTACACATAGGATCTTCCTTTCTGTCTTTGACCTCCTTGAGGTATATGTCTTAGCAGTGGAATCTCTGAGCCAAAGAGCATGGGCATTTTTGTCACTTTTTAAATCATAATTCCAAATTGCTTTCCAGGATGATGGGAACAATTCATAGTTCCACTAATAGGGTATTAATTAGATTTCTCTGAAGTCCCTCAAACACCAACTATTTCAGGAGAGTAATCATTATTCTGGAGGTATTCCTCTATGTATTTTAACGTTTTGAAGACATTAAATGCAGCATTCAACTCTCCCACTATTGTACTCTCCCCTCCTTCAACATCATGGAATCTCAGAATTGGAAGAGATTCCAAACACCATTTATTCTAGACAATACCTGAACAAGAATCCCCTCTACAATATGGTCAGTAATCTACCTATCCACTTTCACTATGTAACTGGATTATTTTCTTATCATAAGTTTCATGAATGATATATTTTATGCCATTTCTTCTATGCAAGTCATCACATATATGACATATGAAGTGAGCCACTTACACTCACTGTGGGTGTCTCCACTGCCTTTTGAGTTTGATTGGCAACTTGGAGATTGCAGTGTTACATGATTTGCAGACATTTCATAGCATTACAGAATACTAAAATATTCAGATAGTTCTGAGATCTCATCATTACGGATATTGCCTCCAATAATGATCACAATCCATCCATACCTGTATTATATGCCATTCATGTCCATGATCACTCTCACCATGTGAAGAGCCAATCTTCTTTAATATTCATACATTTCTTTGATAATATATTTTGAGTTCTACTTCATAATTCCTTGTTTGTACTGTGTTGTGTACTAATAAAACCCACTACACATTTTTCCAGCATCTCTAGGTGAAACTAATTTTTATTTCTTCTCCTTCAATCCATTGTAGTGTTCCACAGCTGGGTTAACATTAACATAAAAAGATGGGGTTTTATAATAGAGAGCAGCTTGAAACAACTAAATATATTGCAGTCTCACAATGATCCAGCATGCTGTCCAGCATTCTAGATCCAGCTTATGGTTAATCTGCAATGCTTATGAGAGATACAGGAATTGGGGCAGCTAGGTGGCGAAGTGGATACTCCAGGAAGACTCATCTTCCTGAATTCAAATCCAGCCTCAGATTCTCAGCTGTGTGACCCTGGGCAAATCACTTAACCCTGTTTCCCACAGTTTCCTCATCTATAAAATGAGCTGGAAAAGAAAATGACAAACCACTCTAGTATCTTTGCCAAGAAAACCCCAGATGGGGTCAGGAGGAGTTGGACACTATTGAAAAATGACTGAAAAACAAATTCCTCTAAGACTAGCCCAATTTTCATTCACATGTTGTGTCTCCTAAGAGACAACTACTCCAGTTTCAAGTTGTGGCATGGGTCCACATTACTTGTAAACTCACAAACACCCTCATACTTTCACTTTGATAGCCAGTGAACAATTAGCTCAAAGCAAAGGCATTTATTTAAAGAGCATTAACAGTTGTAACAAAAACATTTCCTGCATGAACCTGGGTTATACTCTCCCACAAATACACACAGCATTAGTGGGAAGAGTGGAAAAGTACACAGACTATACTGGCAGAGGCATACACATAAGGAACACGTGGTCAAGGTAATGTACATCTCTAGAATTCTAGGCCTTGGTATCTTTACTCTTCTTGTGGTATCCTGATGCTGTTCCTGCTAGGCACAGCATCACTGTGAGGTACGTTTCTCTTCTGGGTTCCCTGGGTCTTCTTTGTAGACCAACTCAACTCCGCATCTAAACTCTCTGAGCCTATTCTCTTCAGAGTTGCTCCTGCTGCACACTGCCTTTGTTGATGGGGGGGATCTGAGAGAGAAATTTCCTCCTGTCAGCTAAAATCTGGAAAGGCTAAGGAAAAGCTAAAGAATGATTCTCTCTCAAGAACTGAATTTTTCATCCATAGTTGGATCTCTTCTAGATGGCCATGCGTGATGGACTCCTTAGAGCTTTTTAAGGTCACAAGTGGTGTTGTTGATTCTTTAGCCATCTAATGGCCAGCCTTCCTATAAATCCACCAGATTTAATAAGAAATTTCTTCACACATCCTAAAGAATCTCTTAATCTTCTCCATACTACATCACTCCATTTTTGCAATTACTTTGTATTGGTATATTTCTATAGGAAATGAGGATAATCACATTTAATGTCTTTTCCCAATTTTAGTGTTAATAGGTTGTTTGCATAAGTCAAGTTGGTGTTATTGTGATTGTATGCCATGTCTTCTCATCTTTATCCTTTTTTCTAATGTGGTGTTAATTATGACTTTTTTTAGTTAATGGCCTGACAGTATATGGGTATTTGATTCTGATATGATTCACACATCAATAAACACATTATAAAAGGTCTTCAAGGTGCTTTCCTCAAAACAATTCTGTGGGGTAGACAGTAAAAGTATTATTAATCCTATTTTACAAATGAAGAAAGTAAGGACATGAGAAATTAAGTGATTTGTCCATGCTATTAAATGTCTAAGGCAAGATCTGACCTCAGGTGTCCTGATAGCACATGTAGTACTCTATGCACTGTGCAATATTACCTCTAATCAGTAATTAAAAGTTTTTTATTTAATTTTTTTGTCAGGTTATTTAGCCCTTGCCATGGTCAGTGCCTTCTGACTCATTTTTTGAAACGTGTTCATGACACATAGGAATAATACTTCTAAATAGGTCTAAAACCTTTGGTTCCTTCTATTTAATTCTTTATTATTCTTTACTACTTGACTATTTTTACTACTTTCCTTTATTGATTGATGGAATTCACCATCTTCACATGGATACAGTTGTATTAAAAGTGCTGAGTGTCAATGTATATGTTGACTTGGTTTGGAGGATTTCATCAAGTATCTCTCTTCATCCTCTGCAATAGATGTCATATATGGTACAGTGATCTTTTTTGTTGTCTTTTCTTTACATTTATCATGAGTGCAAGAAGAGACGACCAAACATTCCATGGTACTTCTTCTTGCCTTATTTATGTTGCATAAGAAACCAATTCTTTATTTGCTTCTTTTGTCTTGTTTTGGTTTTTTTCTTTATTTGCTTCTTTAAGAAGAACTTGTGAATAATCGTTCCTTTTAGTAGCAACTTCCTTATGTATTCTGGTTTCATTTATATCAAGAATATCAATAAATATGTAAGCCATGACCCTGGCCCCTCCTCTAAGATTCTGCAATCACAAAGACTGGGTCTAATCCAAGGGGCCTAAAAAAAGGGCCATTCTTCTTTGGCGTGTTATGCCCTTACCCAGAGTTTATTCTGAGAAATTTCCAAATATAATTTGAGCCTAGATTTTCACAGATATGGGTAAAAGGGGTCCCCAGCATCCATAAATGCACTCAAGGTAATAAAAGCATATTAAATATAGGATAGTCTTCATTATCCTACAGAAAATGAAGATGCAAAGGACTCATAAGAACCCATAAACAAATACAGAAAATATATAAAGTGCTGAAAGGACTCAAGTGGCTACAAATAGAGTAAACACATAAAGCACTGGCAAAAGTTCACCTTAGCAGAAATTAAATTTAGGGTTGTCTGTGGAGTAGTAATTTAACATTCTGGTGACTCCCTAGATTTCTATAGGCTTCATATAGTCCCTCCCAGATTCACAATACTCCCCATAGTTTGACCAACCAATTGGAAGGCAAATACACTTGGAAACTGCTATACAGAAAAACCCCTTTTCCATCAGATTTTTATTATCAGCATAATGTAGTAGAAAGAACACTGAATTCGGAGTCAGAGGTCCTATATTCAAATCCTGGGTCTGTTTACAACCTGTAGGACTTCTGGCAATTTGCTTAACATTCCTGGGCCTCAGTTCTTTCTATAATGAGGAGGCTGGACTAGATGGCTTTAAGATCCCTTACAACTCTAAATCTATGACTCTATGATCCTATGAACTCACTATAATAGTTGTGGTGATAAGTCCCAATCTCTTGCCTTAAAATAATCATGGTTTTAAGTCCCTTACTATTCTCCAGTTGCAGGGGTCACAAAGATAATCCTCTTCTTTCTCCAAGATGGACAGTTTTCAGGAAGTCCTCTTTATTCTCAGGAAGTTCCAATCCATGAACTCTCAAATTTGGGGTTACTGTTGAGGCAGCCTCCAAGGCTAGTGCTGCCCAGATCTTCCCTTTTCTGCTAGAAGGGTAGAACGTGAAATTATCCTGCCTGGGAAATTCTTTTCCTTTATAAGCTGTGGTTCAGTAATATTGTCTCTGAATCTCCTTCTTGGGACATAGAGTAAAACACATATAATTCCATTATCACTGGATCAACAATCATTTATTAAGTACCAACTATATGCCAGCATTGTGCTAGGCACTAGGAGTAAAAAGACAAAGATGAAACAACCAAGTGCTTCTAAAAGAACTCTACGCTATTACTGCACCAATTACTGCCATCTTTTAGGCAAAGAAAGTTCCTTATTAGCTTTCCTGTTGAGCTGAATGGTTAAGCTGTAGGCAAATATTTGTAACTCCTATGTAGCTTCTCTACTTCAAGGGAGCCATTAAAAGATCCTGGGGGCTGGGGAGGGAGTAGGGCACTGATGGCGTGCAGCTAGGTGATGCGGTGGATAGAGCACTAGCCCTGGAGTCAGGAGGACCTGAGTGACCCTGGGCAAGTCATTTAACCCCCATTGCCTCAAAAAAAAAAAAGATCCTGTGTGGGGAGGAGATTGTGCAGGATGTACAGGTTCTCCCTCTCTGTGCCCCCCCCAAAAAGAAACCCTTTATTCTTTTCTGTCTGCTGATAGGGGAAGAGGGAAGGGCTGAACTGATCTGTTGATTTGTTTTTATAGGCCAGCACAAAAGAATGGCTCCTGCCACAAAGATCCAGCCTTACAAAAGCCTCAGCCAATCAAATCATATGGAAGGGAAACCCAGTCACTGAAAACTAATGAGGAGTTGACTTTGTCTTCTGAACAGGGTGCCAATGCACATATCCATATTCTAAAGGAAAGAAATATATCCATCAAACTGACACAAAGGGGAACTCCCCTGATCCAGTGCCCTTTACCCTGATGATGATATGGTTTAGTTCTTCCCATGCTAATCCAATTTGTTGATCATTGGATAAGGATTTCACATTTAGGATATCAAGTTACATTAATGTCTGGCCTAAAAGATGACATAAAACTGTGATTCTCTGTACCCTCAGCCCCCATTTCCACCGTTTTGCTACCATCCCTGCAGAATCAATAGGATCAAGGGCCATTTTTAATTTTTCTTTGTTTTGTGGGTTGCCACAATCAAAGAATCCATCATGCAATGATGATGAGCCTCTCTTTACGTAGCCAGGCTGGTTACTGGACAGCAATGGAACCACGCTCAAACCCTTGTTACAACCTGTTAGAACCTGCCTGTGGTCTGTTGGAAACAGCGTTGTAGATAGATTGTAGAGAGAAGGCACAGGAGGCAAGAAACACAGTTAGGACGCTACAACTGAGAGGTAACAAGACCCTGAACTAGGACAGTAGCAGTGAAAGCAGAAAGACAGGGATTGATAGAAGACCACGTGGAAGCACAATTGCTAGGTCTTGGCAACTGATTGATTTGTACAGTATGTTACACAAAGCAGTCACCTTGTGCAAGTTGCTTGACTGAATTAAGTTTAAAAGATCACAGGGCATCTGGAAGTAGGATGAGTCAAAGATAAAGAAAACATTTGAAACATAGGTGACTGGGAAAACAACGGTGCCCAGAACAGGGAATTGAGGAGGCACAGGTTTTGGTGGGAGGGTAAGCTGAATTTTGGATGTGTTGAGTTGAAGTGACAACAGGACATTCAGGTGTAAATATTCAGTGGATAATTGGAGAAAAGGGACTGGAGCTCTGGAGAGGTATCAGGGCTACCATATACTTTTAGGAGTCATTAAAAAGAGATGATAATGAAAATCATTCACCAAAAGGTTATGAATTCTGCTTCTGTACCTTTATTTATTTCATTCCCTGGACATTACTGCTTCTACGCCTGTTGGAAATGCATTTCTTCTACACATATTAACCTGTTGAAATCCTCCCATTTTACAAGGCCCCAGTTAAAATGTTTTTCTTAATCCATTCAATTAAAGTGATTTCTCCTTCCTCCAATTCTCATTATGTACTTTGTTTTTTAACTCTCCTATTTACTTATTGCATTCTTATTTTGCTTGACTATGCATATTTGTTACAAAGGTTGGTTTTGTGGGTTTTTTCCCCCTGAGGAAAAAGAGAAGGAAAGAAGGTGAATTTTTGTTTATTAAAAAAAATAGAATTAAATTTTAAAAAGAATTTTAGGTTTAGAAGGGGTGAGCCATAAGAAGAGGTGGAATGATAGGTTATGGTCAAATACAGGAATGTCCGGGTTTCTACTTAAACAAGTGGAACACTCTGAGGTCTAGTTTGTGACCTAAGTGTGACTGAGACAAGGTAAAGGAGTAGGTCATGAGATCTAAGGAAGTTGAGGAATGGGGAAGTTAGGGTGCTTAAGGAGGCATCCATGGAGATATCAAAGCCTTCTAGTATAAAGGAAGAAACTGGGGAAGAGAAGATGGTGAGCCAGATACTGAACTCCTTGAGAAAGAAAGGAGAATGACTTGGGGAGTGCTACATATTATCATCATAATTAAAACTGGTTGGAAAATTTTGATTGAAAGGACTGCAAAGAAGTGCCATGGGGGGAGCAAGGCGTATTCTGACTGATACAGAGTACGACAGCACAAAGGAAAAACTTTCCATCAAGGACATCAGGGAAGTCTTCACAAAAGAGCTATCTAAATTGAGCCTTGATGGAAAAGGAAGATTTGTACAGGTAGATGAAAGAACAGTCTACACAGTGTAGAAAAAGGAGAAGTAGCAGGTTGAGTTCAGGAACAGCTAAGAGTCCAATTTGGTTGGGATGTAGAATATCAGGAGTAATTTGACACCAGGGTATAAAGCTAGATTAGAGCCACATTGTAGATTACCTTAAATTTCACAGCAAAAAGTTTGTTATTTCATGCCAGAGCTTAGGGAGTTATCAAAGGTTCATCAGCAGAGAAATGACAAAGGCACCTCATTTGGAAAATTATTCTGTTAGCTACCTGAAGGATGAAGGACACATGTTAGATACATGAAGGAAAAAGGATAAACTAGAATTAATACAAATCAAGAAGATAGTATAATGGTTGAGGCAAGAGGTGAGAAGGGTCTCAGTTATGGTGCTAGCATTTTAAAGGAAAAGGTGAATAAATTTAAGTGGAAAAAGTCAAACCTGGTTGAAGAACAATGGTATCATGAACAAAACAGGTAAGTTGTGAGAAGGAAGAAGTTGATTTATACTTCCTTAGGATCATAGGATCATAAATTTAGAATTGGAAGGAGCATTAAAGATCACCTAAGTCCAACTCTATCAATAATTCTTTGCATGAGAAATGTATGAAAGGTTAGTGGATGGATTCTTCCTCAAATCTCAGGGGTAGTAATGAAAATATGACTGATAAGTATAGGGCAGTTGCCACAGGTACAAACTCTGAGTAGCTCTTTTCCTATGGGGCAATGCAAATAGCAGTAAAATTGGGATGGGGTTTCTGAGAAAGGAGAAGGTGGATATTTAAAATCAGTCTAGAGATTTAGGATACATGCTCCTCTTTTGTGCTTTCTTTCTCCATTTGTGGCTGACTCTGATGTTCATTTTAGCTTGACTTAACTTCTGTAAAAAAAAAAATGAGGCAAGGGTGGGAAAGTCCACAATTCAATTTTCTCTAAGTCAGCAACACTTTAGAGATATTTCCTGCCTGTCTTTATACAGTCTGACCCTGATGCCTGCAGTACACCTGCTTCCTTTTCGCCTCTGTAATCCTTCTTTTCCTGGAAGGATCTTAGCTGTGAAATCTGCCCTGATTCCCCCCCACACACACACCCAGTTCTTACTGCTTTTCTCTTCCTCAAATTATCTTGTATTTACTTAACTGTTTATATGATATCTCCCTCAGGAGAATGTATACTCCTTGGAGTAAAAACTGTTTTTTGTTTTTGTATCACCAGGCTCTAGCATAATCAGTCAGCAAGCACTGATTAAGGGCCTACTATGTAGTAGGCCCTTAATAAACCCTTTGTTAAAATGAACTTAATTGCTCTGGGAATCATAAAAGGACAAGCATCCTCTTGGCTTTGGACATGTGCCAGAATGGGAGGCAAAATCTAATTGCATTTTAGCAGATGAGGCTAATTCTTTTTTAGCCTCCTCCTCTCCCCTAAGAAGTCCACAAATGAACAGGCCAAGGTATTCTGATTTGTCCTAAATTAAGGAAAGTTATGCTTCCCAGTGTCAGCAATTACCACATGAGAGTTATCAAATATCAAATCTGACATGAGAAAAGTTGTTTTTTTAGAGTATAGAAAAAAATTTTTAAAGACATATAAGAGATATATTACCTTGTGTTTATTTTACTTTGTCTCCAGAGATGAAAGGTTACGTATAAACAGAGCTTCATTACTATATTTTCTGTACTTTCCACACTGCAAGATAAGATTTAACATGCACACAAAATGTTGCTATGTGTATTGTCATTTGTAATATTTAATTTACTTTAAAGACTAAATGTGGTCATAATCTAGGTAACTGATCTAAGGTATCTCAGTGATCTACAATAAAAATGTATTTGCTGAGGCTTGAATTAGTTACTTTCTAAAATAATAAAACTTTTTATAAAGGCTGTGCCTTCCTGGTTTTATTCTTACTTGTCTAACCACTTCCCCTTGGCATCTCCTGAGGGGTTATGTCTCCTGGTGTAGTAGCACCCTAGGGTTTGGTCCTGACCTCTCTTCACTCTACCTGTCTCAGAGAATTTAATATTTCCCTAAACCCACTCTTGCAGCTTCCTAACTTCTCCTATGTCTGTTAGTCCACCACCATCCTTCCAATTATCCAGGTTTGAAACCTAGGAATTATCTTTGACCCTTTCCCTACATCTACCCAGTACAAAGCTCAGAGCCCTATGGATTTGGAGCTGGAAAGGACCTTTGAGGTCATCTAGTCTAAACCCTACATCTTACAGATGAGGAACTGAAGCCCAAAGAGATTAAATAATTTGCCAAAAGTCCTGTAGGCAGCTAAGTAGCCCAGTCAAAATCTGAATTTGTGTCTTCTGACCCCTGATGCACTGTTCTTTCCACTGATATACAGTAAGCACTTCATAACTAGTGTGTGAATTGAACAGAAATGGAACAAAAGCCACCCACAGTATAATAAAAGAAAAATGGTGAAATTCTTGTGAATTCTGGGGTCCAAATGAATTATGATTCACTCTATGTAGATAATACCCATTCTTAATTGAGATTTCAAATTTTGATATATGTTCCCATAAGGACTGCTCAGTATGCTAAGTCACCCATACTCTTACTCAATTCCTCAAAAAAACCCAACAAACACATTTATAGGCATTTATGAGACAGGGAGATTTGGTACAGGTCAATGGTCATGAACAATTTTTCTCTGTTGGAACCTAATTGGCCCATATAAAAATCAGAACCTTAACTCATTATTAACACCATGTTTTAACCTTAGCTCAGAATCTATCCAAATGGATGCTTTGACCTTATGGGCATTTGTATATTAACATAATCCTAAAAGGTCTTATTTGTAGTCAAAAGCATATTACAACAGATACCAAATATGAAACAACTGTATTTATACCACAAATCAAAGGAATGACCTAGTTCTTTCTCATCTGTGAAAATGGTTCAGAAAGCATTACATGAAGGTGGTGTACAAAAGTAGTAACACTCCGTAGCTGGACTGGAAACCTGAACCTGGAATATTTTTGGTTGTGTGTTGAGACACATTTGCATATGAAGTTCTCAGGAATTTCTGCATCATACAGGAGAACTGCAGTGTGTTTTAAATATTAGTAGCATTAACTGGAAAATATTAGTGTATAATTATTAAATTGAGTTAAACTATTAGATGGGTTCATAAGCAAAAATTTTTAATGCAAAGCAAGTTTCTTATTAACTTCAAAAGAGTGATATTATAAAGATTTAACTCCAGAACTAAAAATGACAGTTTTCCCACCTCACAGATCATTAACTCCTTCTTTCCCATTCTATATCTGGACACAGCAACTGTGGAAATAATGGATTTTGGGGGAACTTTGGGATGTATAGTTCTTTTGGCTCTAATTACTATGATGATTTACTTTTCTCAGGTGCATTTTATTATATGTTGAATTTTTTTATTTCTTGCTCTTTTTGTAAGTTCAGACAACTTTTTATGGAGAAAAATAATTACAAATAATTTAGTTCTAGTACATGTCTCAAGTTCTAGTCACTTTCAAATTAAGGAAAACTAGCTGAGAGAGATAAAGTAAGACCTGAGGACTGCGGCTATTAATAGCATGGCTGGGATTGGAACCTGGGTTCTCTGACTCCATCTAAATTTAGTGTTTTCTACTATTCCACTCTTGGAATTGAGTTAAAATTATTAAAGTACTGCTAAGAAGAATTAAATATTTGCTGGATCTGTTTAGTAAATGAACAAAGTGTGACTTTCCCTCCTGACTAAAACTCTTTCTAAACTTGTTAACTCACAATTTTTGGGTAAATGTGAGTTAATCAAAGTTTAAACATTATGTATCGTCCAGGTGAGAACTCCAAGTTGAAAACATTCATTTCTAGCCTTTGAACCTGAAAAGAAGATTCTGCTACAAATCTTGGATAAATGATCTATATACATTATACAGAAATACTTATGTTGCTGTATGCTACTGTTTCTCCTTGTTGTTTTTTGTTGTGGTGGTTTGTTTTTGCCCAGGGTCACACAGCTAGTAAGGGTCAAGTATCTGGTCTGAGATGGATTTGAACTCAGGTACTCCTGACTCCAGGGCCAGTGCTCAATCCATTGTGCCACCTAGCTGCCCCTTCTCCTTATATTTTAAAAAATCTTTGTCTAAAGATTCTATTTGACTTTTGTTTTGTTTTCACACTTAAAATGAAAACTTGACTTAAAAGTGAAACGAAAATGTTTCTACATTTTCTTTCTAGAAAAAATGTGTCCCTCTCCACCCTACAATATTCATTTTTAGTCATCTTTCTTATCAAAGAGGCATAAAAAAGGACTTTGGCCACCTAATTCTTACTTTGTCCAAATTAATAAAGTTTCATTGTATTTATAACTCTTCTTTCCCAGAGAATTAAGAAACATTCTACAAATATTAGATTAATCCTTACCAAAACTTCATTAAGCAGGTAAATGGAAAAACAAACTCTTAAGACTCTATGAAAATAAACATGATCTATGTTACTATATTTTACCAAAAGGCTCAGATCATCAGACATTCACTCCTTGATAACCTTTGAGGTAAACAAACGATCCTTTCAACTACTAGAAGTTTAGTCTTTTTCCTGTATTCTAAGTCCTTCAGAACTTATCCCCTTACATATCATACCAGACAAGCAAGGCAACTGACTTAAGAAATGTTCTTATTCTTTCTACCTTGTGGAACAAATCCGGCTCTTGTGAGGTTTTTTTAATTGGGGAGAAGGGGTCGTGGGGTTGGATGTCCAGGAATATCAAATATCTTGCCTGCTACATGTAGTTGGTGAAGAAGAATCAAATCTGCACTTTAATTGCTGCTCTTTTAAAAAGTGTTCCTTAGTGGGGCTGCTAGGTGGCGCAGTAGATAGCGGTCCAACCTTGTAATCAAGAGGACCTGAGTTCAAATGTGACCTCAGACACTCGACAAGAGCTGTGTGACCCTGGGCAAGTCACTTAACCTCAATTGCCTCAGCAAAAAAAAAAAGTGTTCCTTAGTGATTTTTCATATGTATGTATATATGGTCAGCCTTTACAGATGGGAGGATTGATAATCAGCAACCAGGAAATAGGACATAGGTTTAGTAATGTTTGTATATACCCCTCCCTTCTTCCTAAAGAGTCATCGTTCTACATATTGTAGACCCTTTATAATGTAATGTTATATATGTACTTGACTTAATTCTGTGCCCCACATTTTAGAAATCTATAGCGATTACTCCCTCACTCCCACCCTAAGTTAGAAGAAGAGTCTTGGGATCGTGCCATACGAGAAACAATTAAAGACGTGGGCATAGTTTAGTTTGGTGAAGAAAAGCCTTGGATAGGTTCAGGTCTGTGAGCCTGGATGGAGAAAAAATTACATCTTTATTTCTATATAATTAGTTTTCTTTGTAATTCTATGTATTTTATACATTTTAAAACGTTATTCTGAGAAGGGGTCCGTAGGTTTAACCAGACTGTTAAAGGGGTCCAGGACACAGGGCGAGTTAAGAACCTCTGCCTCAGAAGTAACAGGACAGCAGTCTCAGAGATCAGACTCGGTCTGCTTGGCCGCAGGCGGCTGACGCAGGTGCAATGGGTGGAGAGCAATTGCAAACACGCAAATTTTGAGGGAAGAAACAGGAGCGACGCAATGTAGTTTGCAGAGAAGAAATAAGAGGAGCAAAGCGTAGAGGTCGCAGACACGTAAATTTGGAGGGAAGAAGAAATAGGAGCAAAGCGTAGAGGTTGGAGGGAAGAAGGAATAGGTGCAATGAATGGGTGGAGGGGTCGATGTAAAGAAAAGCTCCCTAACAAGGCCATCCAAAAATAGAAACGCAGAGTTTAAAATTTGGAAGGGATTTGGCATCCATCTAAGTCTAACCCACGGGGCTGCCTCTGGAGGTGGCGGGTGCCCCACTCCTCCCTGGAGGGCCTTCTTTAAGGCTGGGGGAGAGGAGGTTCTGGTGCAGGCTCAGGCTCAAGGCCCTGTGCGGGGCCCTCGGGCTCCGAGGTTCTGCCCGGCCTCCCCGCCCTGCAGAAGGAAGGGGCCGGGGGTCACTGCTCCCGTTCCGGGACCCCTCCTCCGGGCTGCGGGGACTTGGGCGGGGGTCGGGGGGGGCGGTCTCCTCCTCACCCTGGGTCAGGCTCCCGACTCATCGATTGGTCTATGACCTCTTCGGAGGCCGGCATCGGGCCGATCCTAGCACAGTGGCGAAAGAAGTTTCGGCAGCTGCGTTTTACTGTCATATGTTGGGGCGCTGCAGCTGCACGGGAGACACGACCACAGCTCGAGTCCCTGACTGGGGGGAGGAGAGGGAGGAGAAGGGAGGGGAGGGGAGGAGAGGAAGGCGGGAGGAGGGTTGGGCAGGAAAGGGAGAGGAAAGCTCAGGCTTGAGGCGGGGCGAGCGCGGGTGAGCCCAGTGTTCCCATGACAACGAATCTCTCCGCTGCCTGGAATCCCAGCCCCCAAGGCGTTCGAGCTCCTCCCGTATCGCTTCTCTACCGTTTCCGCCTCGCGCCTTTGTGTGGCGCGTGATGACGAAATGACGCACGCGTACGGCCAAGGAGGAGGAGCCCTGGTATATAAATTCAACCCCAAGCATTTTCGACCTGGGAGTTGCTCGAACCGCCGAGGGGGAGGTTGGCAGTGTTTCGGCCCAGACCAGGTCATTGCGAAGTGCAGCGGATACGAAGGCCGGACACCATGTCGCGCTACGGGCGGTACGGAGGAGGTAGGAAGCCGGAGAGGGAAGCGAGGGACGGGGGGATGGGCCAGGCAGTGGGACCCGAGGCGGGCTCAGGTTGGCGGCTGTTGGGAGACGGTTGTTCCTCGTGCGTAATGGCGGACCTCGTCTTGGCGCCACACGGAGCCATAGTGGGGGGTGGGGGACGGGGGAGGGGAGCCGTCGAAGGAAAACATCTCCGCGCGGGCCTCTTCATGTGGGAGGGGATTCGAGGGGCTCCCGCGTTCCGCGACGCTGTGGCGGGTCGGCTGCGGCAGACCTGGCTGGCCTTTTCCCGGCCGCTCTCCCCGCTTTCGCGCCGTTGGCGGCGGGAGAAGGTGGCTGCCATTTTGCGCACGTTGCCCCTCGCCGTGGCGCAGGACCTGGGGCCTTCACCTCTTCCCTTCCCCCTCAGCTACCCTGCTTGCAGGCCCCCCCCCCCCCGCACCCCAGACCGGGTTAGGGCCTGCGGCGAGCGTGCGGTGCACTTGGCGCCTCGGCAGCAGCTCCAGCCGCTGCCAGGGATTGCGATGTGGGAGTTAGGGAAGTCCCCAGCGATCCTGGCCCAGAGGCCTCCTCTCCCCAAGAACTTGTTTGTGGCCTCGGTCTGGAAGGGCGCCTGGCGCGGCAGGCGGGCCCTGGGCCGAGAGGCGGCTCCGGGTCCTGCCTCGGGCCTCCGCCGCGGGAGCTGGCTTCGGCCCTTGCCCCCGAGGATGGGTTAAAGCCTCCGTTCCCCTCTTTTGGGCCGAAGGTGGGTGGAGCTCTGGGAGGTGGGGACTCCTCCCTATCTTTGTGCCGGAGCTCGGCGATTGTGGTTTCTGGGAAGTAATAAGCACGCTTAATTGAGTTGACAGAAAGGACAAAAGAAAGTATTGACATATTCGTGGAAATACAGTTTTTTTAAAAAGTTAAAATGCTTTACAAATAACTAAAAATTCAAAGTCTGTTTTGTTGTTTGGAACCATGCTTATATCACCTTTGCCATCATGATGTGGATCAACTTTAAATTGGATTGAGGTATTCTTCTAATATAGAATTTTCTTTTTTGTTTCATATAACAGAGACCAAAGTATATGTTGGCAACCTGGGAACTGGTGCCGGCAAAGGAGAATTAGAAAGAGCATTTAGTTACTATGGGCCCTTAAGAACTGTATGGATTGCCAGAAATCCTCCAGGATTTGCTTTTGTGGAATTTGAAGATCCAAGAGATGCAGAAGATGCCGTTCGAGGACTAGATGGAAAGTATGTATAGAACTTTAGTGTCTCGCAGTCATTATAGTAGTCTGGAAAACAAATATATTAGGACATACTTACATATTTTTAATACAATATGCATTCATCCAATTTTGCAGGGTGATTTGTGGCTCTCGGGTAAGAGTCGAATTGTCAACAGGAATGCCCCGAAGATCCAGATATGATAGACCACCTGCACGTCGCCCATTTGATCCTAATGATAGATGTTATGAGTGTGGGGAGAAAGGTCATTATGCTTATGATTGTCATCGCTACAGCCGACGAAGGAGAAGCAGGTATTTATTTGGAAAAAAAGGAGCGGTTGGTATATAACAGTTAATCATGTAATTCTTTTGTTAGCAAAGAAGAAAATACTATTTTTTTCTATAAAACTTTTTATGTGTTAATTGTCAGGTGTATTTTACAGTTTGTGTTTAATTTTAAAAATGTTAATATATTAATAATCAACCTGGTCAAAACCTTTCAGGTTTCTTCGTTTGAGTCAGTCGCCTTGATTCAGAATGTCACGAGCCTTAAGATATCATGCTGAGGCGCCTTGCAAATCCGACAATTAAGATCCTCCTAGACCTTGAGGTGATCAGCATAAGAGGCCAGATCCCCTCGAGCCATCTACACCTAGCTTCACTTTATTCTTTAAAGGGCAGAAAATTTGAGACGGTGATCGCCGTAACAGTAAATTTGGCTTTCAATTGGGGCCCCCCTCCGGTTTAGAAAGAGGAACACCAGATTGACCACATTCCCACCTAGAAAAATCTTCTTGCGTCAATCAAGCCTCACCTGGCTCATTTGGCTGTCAGTTTGATCGTCGTTAGATTGAAGAAAACTTCTAGATGCAGCGATCGGCTATAGATACTTCTAGATCGTCTAGATCTGCTAGACCTTGGGCCAAAGAGGGTCGACCTGCAAACTTGCAAGGTTTATTTTAAATACACATTATAGTGTTTTATATTATGTAATTCTAAAATGTAATTCAGCTTTTAACAAATCTTTTCTAGGTAGTAAAAAAAAAATACTCGACAATTAATAGGCCCTGAGTTTATTTCCAACTGACAGACACTGTTTTAAGTAGTTGTCTGAAATTTGATTTCAGCAGAGGTACACAAACATTAGTTTAAAAATGGAATTTTTAAGTCTAACACTTGTTTTCTCTAACTTGAAAATAGGTCACGATCTCGATCTCACTCAAGGTCCAGAGGAAGGAGATATTCTCGCTCACGGAGCAGGAGCCGTGGGAGGAGGTATTTTCAAAAAATGTTTCATTATGGAAACAATATATTTTTTGCAGTGGTTGACTTTGACTT
This sequence comes from Phascolarctos cinereus, assembly GCF_003287225.1. Classification (NCBI taxonomy): domain Eukaryota; kingdom Metazoa; phylum Chordata; class Mammalia; order Diprotodontia; family Phascolarctidae; genus Phascolarctos; species Phascolarctos cinereus. Next base: position 82,767,409 of record NW_027555625.1, on the reverse strand, counting down.
ACAAAAAATTCCTCGTCTTTTGCAGGTCAAGATCTGCCTCTCCTCGAAGGTCAAGATCTGCATCTCTTCGTAGATCTAGGTCTGCTTCAATCCGATCTCGATCTGGTTCTTTAAAAAGATCGAGGTATTTCCAGTATGTTGAATTTTCTTATGTTTAACTAGATAAAAACTGTGTCCTTTGGGGATTTAAATAGTCCTATCCTGCTTGATCTTGATTTAAAAAATAGGGAGGAGAGTGAGTTAGTTGTAGGATCATCTAGGCCCTGCAGCAGAGCCAAGAATGGAATTCCAGGTTCTCTGATTCAAAATCCAATGTTTTGTTTTGCTTTTTTTCCCCAGTGTACTCTGTTCCTTACTGGGGAAATCTGATTTCCCCCAATACTAAATTTAGAGTACTTTTTAAAAAATTATTTTATTTTGATTTATCAGCAATCACTTCCATAAGCTTTTGAGTTTTAAAATTTTTCTTCTTCCATCCCCCAAGACAGAGTGCAATCTGATATAGGCTATGCATATACATTTCTATTAAACATTTTCACGTTCGTGATTAAACTTAGAGTACTTTATAAAGGATGAGAACTGTGTTTGTGATATCATTGTCAAAAAATTCTGAAAGGATGAAATTCTGCCAAAGAAAAGTGGCCCTCTTTGCCCATGCTCTGAACCCAGAGGTTCATGGTCAGTTCTCCATGATGAATATATTTTCTTGCTGTGCTTTATTCTTAGTTTCAATTTTCCTCTCCCCGTGAATACTTCTTAGTTGGTTGTTAGGATCATGCCCCCAGCAAAGAGGTACCATATACTTTTCTGCCCCTGGGCCATTTTGGCTAAGCTGTTTTGCACAGCTTACTCTTCACTTGACAACCCTGAAGAGAAAAGGGCTTGAAGCTTAAGTTAGACAAAGTCTGGTTAATGGTGGGAATCTTGGAGAAGCATAGACTGAGAAATCTGGAGGCAGTGTGTACATCGTATTTTGGAGTATTGGGGTTTAAGAGTCATGTGACCTTTGGAGTCTTAACTTTACCATTTAATATCTTAAGACCTTGGGCAGGTCTCCTGATCTATAAAATTGCCTACTATTTTTAAAGTCCCCTTTGAGCTCCAAATTTTTGTTGGAGAGACAAACTCAGTTTGGGGAAAATGAAACAACAAAGATATGCTATGTTCTCTTAGTCGGTGAACCTTAGCATAGCAGAAATGTTTTTGACAAATTTTGTTAGGCATTGAACGTATAAGAAAAAACTAGAAATATTTATAGATATACTCATCTTTGGAGGTTGATATGATGATTCTTTGCCTACTTAGAAAAATTTCCTTGGTCTTACTACTAGGCCAGTTTATTCATACATGAGTCTTGATCTTTTTTTAAAACTATTAAGCTGATGGTGGAAATCTGGTAACTTACATTCATTTTAAAGTATATAAACGTGACATTTAGCCAAGTATGAAATCCCTGGTTTTCCCCAATATAGCTTTCTCAGTAGTGCATCGTTCAGGTACGTTGGTCATATCAAGTCTTAAACAACTGGTCTTGGTTGGGGAAACCTACTTGTAGATTTCTGTTAACACTTACTGTCCATCTGGGTTATCCCTATTTGGAAGACTTCAGTCGTATTATCTTGTTAACCTTATTTCATTTTTTTTTTCTCCCGCTCCACCAAGATCATCACGCTCAAGATCCAGATCCAGGTCTCTTTCAAGACCAAGAAGCAGGTAGGGTAAATTTGTAATACATTATTTTTAATAGCTCCAAACTCCAAAAAGCTCAAAGTGCTTTGAATGAATTTCATGAAACTTAACATACTTGGAAGGTCTAGGAGTTAAATAGAAAATCTGACATTTGGTATATTACCAAATGCTCCAGAATTTGAAGGATATTGACACAATTTGTATGCCACTGCTTAAAAGGGATTCATGGTTTCTCTTGGATCTGAATCCTTTTCTCATTATTTACTCAAATAGATTATTTTGAATTCTGTGTTCTAAATCATAAATCATCTTTAGAAGTTCTGGTTGAACTAAGCTGTCATGTTGGGGATGTGTTCTTGTTCAGTGCAAAAATAAATTGAAAATGTAGGTTGACAGAATAAAGTCTTAGCTATCATTTCTAATGATTAGTTTGATATGTAGAATGTCAGATTTTATTTTTTGTCATGGGTTAACTTGAGTATATATCTGGGCCCTGATTTCTTGATCTCAGGGCTTTTAATTTCCTGAGTCTTGTCTATACCATGATGGACTTAGTCCTTTAATGGGTCACATTTTGGTGTTCATTTCATGGTATGCTATTAGAAAGGGACCAGTAAGTACACTTTTTCTTAATAAAATTTCTTATGTTTTGACAGCCGATCAAAGTCCAGATCACCATCTCCAAAGAGAAGGTAAGTTGAATTTTTTTTTCAGACCATGGCTGATAATATTTGCCATATCTGAATTGTTTTAAGTGTTCTTTATGAGAGGCTTTTCTTCATGTGCTATGCAGTGAGCTCTTTGGAGTATTGGTGCTATATACTCTGTATATGTGTGGTGTGTGTGTACATACATATAGTCCTACATCCACTACAGATTTTATTTAAAATTGTACTCAAAAGTCTTTGAAATGATTTTATAGCTAGGTCTTGATTAATGCAAATAATGAATCCCCTGAAATGGTCCCATTATTTGAACTCACACTGCATGTTTCCATTGGACTGGAATCAATGAACATAAATTTTTATTTATTTTTTTTACATTTTATGTTAATAGCTTCAAGTAGTGCAGATTTGATTGAATGCATGGGACCACTTCAGGGGATTCATTATACTTGCATTAATTGAGACCTGGATGTACATAAAGGCAAGTTTTGAATACAACACGTAAATAATTTTGATGGAATGGGTTGTGTAAATTTTGTCTTCTGAGTCAAGCTTCTGACTACCATCATACTTTTATAGTATCTGGTAAGCAGTCAGAACTAATAATCATAAAACAAAGATTGATTAAGAAGGAAAAAACCTTAATTAGTGGACAAAATAATACAGTTGCTTTAGCAAATTTAAATTTATCAAAATTAGGAAAGAGTTACATGCATAAATAGGACTCTAGCCACTTGCTGCTAATAGAATTTATATAGGTCTTTCATGAGACTGGGGTTAACCTAGCAGTCAATACTATAATTTGGCAAGATGAGTACTAAGTTGCTAGTCGTAGTACTTACTGCTTTGTATTTTTTTTTTAAGTTTATATTATCTCAACATTTCTCAGTTTTCATTTTTTAACCACATATATACTTTTTGAACATGGCACAGGACTAATTTTTAGCTTAAAAGAAGTCGGGTTGGGAGGATATATAGAGTATGTTGTTCTATTTTGTCCTGACAGGCTCAATGATTAATCTTTTTCTTTTATTTTAGCCGTTCACCTTCTGGAAGTCCTCGTAGGAGTGCAAGTCCTGAAAGAATGGACTGAAATGAAAAAAAAAATTTAACCTTTTAGGAAGAAAGTTATTTTGTTTACATTATTATAAGGGATTTTGTGATGTCTGTTCAATATAAGTGTAACCTAGAAGGCTATTTGAACCATCTAATCATCGGAATGGATCTGGATATTTTAAGAGCTCTGTAAATTTACATCAGTAGAGTAGTGTAAATTTTTTTTGTTGTATGTATTAACATCTTATGATCTGAAAATGGAATTTTTTTTATTGGCACATTTAAGAATAAAAATGTGTTTCTAACTAGACTTCTGATTTGTGGTCACTACTGTTAAAGTTTGGCTTGGGCAAGTCTCAAGCCTAGAGAGCTTGTTAGGCCTGTTCAGGGTCAGTATCTGGATGTGGCTAGAAGGTGATTAAAAAGTAGTCAAGTTGAATGCACTCATGAAATCTTTCATACGTTTGGATAATTTCTTAATTGTCATTTGGGGCATTGAAAAAAACCTACCTTTTCATAGTAGATAAATTTGGAAGTAGTTGTTTTAGAGAGAGAACCTCAATTTTTCTTTTTCATAATTGCCTGTCATTTGTGGCAGACTCTAATGCCCTATGAAATTACCATCACCAAGGGACCATAATTCATTAAATTGGCATAACAATTGGACAGAGCTTTAAAGTAAATTTTGGGAAGTGCTGAAGGGTCCATGAAGAGTAATATATAATAGCACAAATTTTACTTTTGGACAACTGTTGTGTTGTAGCTAAAATTAATGCAATAAGAGCATTATAGGCAAGTTTGTCATCAGATAAGTACTAATGAGTGTTGGAAAAAGTCAGCATTTGGGAATATATTGCTCACTACTGTGCAATTGTTTTTAGTAATATATACATTTTAGTATTAAGTTAAATTGTTTGAAGATGCCAAAAATGAGTGCATGTTGTTTTGTGTTTTTTTTTTTAAGAATTGCTTGGATTGAGGACAAAGGCAAATGTAAACCAGCTTTGCAAAATTATTTTCCCAGCCTAAGCACATTTTACATCTTCCATGTCTTTAAAATTCTGCCCCAACTTCATCCCACCTGACCCCCCAACAGACAGGGCAGATTTTGCCAGGCTGGTGCAAAGTCTTTAAATTTGTTGATTATAAAACAAACTAAAATGTGGTTTGTACGCCAAGAGTACATTTACACTGTGTTAGCTTTTGGTTTGCCTCATGTCACGTGATGAACTTAAATAGTTAATAAAGACTAATAACGTTCCCCATACCTTAAAATAGTAGTATTAGAATATCATTTCACCAAAAGGCACAAATGATCTGTTCAAAGATATTTGTTTGCCAGTCATCCTAGCTTTGGTACAAAAAGCTTAACTTTCAAGGGCCATGTTTTTCCAGTGTACCTGGTACTGACTTCTGCCATAAGTTTAAATATATCAGGTAGTAATAGTAATTGGCCACAAATGAGTTTATTTGGTAATTTTTGAATGCTTTGACATACCTAAGAGCCATTTTTTTTAATATGCAAGGTTATTTGAAGAAACCTTTTTGTTAAGGGATTTGAATATTGAATGAGCAGTATGATTTGGTATAGAAACCACCTGCAGCGTACAGGTTTATCTGTTGCATTTTATCAGCTTTAACTGTTCTGTACTATATTAAGGCAAATTTACTCTACAATAAATCTGCAGAGATTGAAAAAGCAAATTAGTACTGTGTTCTTTATGAATTTTTAATGACGGGATTTATTTGGAAACCACCCGGCTATGAAAATTAGTCCATGGGACTTGACTAATTTTTTAGGCAGTATTTCTCTGATACGGGGATAAAGAAATGTTAGGTACTGCTGTTTCCAAATGGTGAATGGAATTCTATTCGGGATATGGCCACAGACCTGGAAGGGAGGTGCTGGAAGTATTTTCATCTCATTGCCTTATGGATTTGGCTGAATGTATCTTAAGCTCCCGCCAGCTATGCTTCAACCCAAAGCTGTGCCCTGAGTTACCACGTTTTGGCAGAGTGGGTGGGGTGTGTGTGTGAAGGAATTTTTTGAAAAGATAATAGCATTTATTATATGCCTACTATGTGCCAGGCACTGTGCTGTGCACTTTACAAATCACTTATTTTATCCTTAAAAACACAGGTACATGCTGTTACTCCCATTTCACAAATGAGACTGAGCAAACAGGTGAAGTGACTTGCTGTGGGTCACACAGCTAGTCAAGGCTGCATTTGAACTCGGCTTATTTCTTACTCTAGGCCCGACTGTCACCAAAGCAGGTATTTATTATCCTGCCACAACTCAAACTGTTAATGTTAGCCAAATCAAACCTTTCTGAGCTGAGCCAGAGTATCATCTCAACCCTATTTGACTCTATCCAAAGGTGTTTGTTGCTAACTTTTTTTCTCAGTTTGAGGGTAAATTAGCTCCCCCCCTTTTTAAAGGTCCTTATGATTTTTCTTAAACAGAAAGGAAGTGATCAAATTCACAAAAGACAGTCATTTACACTTAGAAAAGTCTTAAGACAGCAGACACTGCTAAGGTCTAGTGACAGTGGGAGTGGAAATGGAGATGGATAGAAATATTTCAGAGGTAGAAGTGATAAAATTTGGAGGAGGGAGAGAGAGGGAAGAGTTGAAACTGAATGACCAGGTAGTGCCATTGACAGAACGAAGGGGGTCAAAACAGGTTTTGGAAGAGAATGAATTCTTTTTTTGTGAGTTTGAAAGGTCAACAGGGTCCAGATGGAGTTATTCAATAAACAGGAAAAAATACCTGTTAAGAGTTTAGGAGTGGAGATAGAGATTTGGGGGTCATCTGAATGGAGAGGATAATTGAAGCCATGAAAGTGAATGGGATCATCAAACCTGCATGACATTATATAACTATCCATGGGCTGTGACCTGCTAAAGGATTTTGGGCAGCCTGCAAAAAAATGTTGCCACTGCCATACTCTCCCGTTCGTCACATGACCAGCAGCAACCATCATCAGTCTGTGTCTAGGCTAACCTATGTGCAGCCCAGAGAAGTTTATCCTGTTTTAATTTTGGCCCCTACCTACTGCCAAGTTGTGCAGGTCTGGTGTAAAGAAAGAGAAGAGAGGAAGAAGAACAAGCTTGGAAAAGAAGACAAAGAAACAGCATTCTTAAGGGCAAGAGAGCACCAGAGAATTATAAATGAGATCAAATGAGATATTTGATAAGAGTTTGGCATACAGCAGGAGCTTTGTTCCTTTCCTCTTTGATAATGATACAAATAATGGAAAGGGAAGAGAGGATGTCAGGAATGAGAGAGGGGATGGTCAACTTTCAAATGCTACAGAAAAGTCAAGGAGCACAAGGGCTAAGAAAAGGCCATTGAATTTGCCAATGAACTTGGTGGTGACCTTGGCAAGAGGAGTTTCAATAATGTAACAGGAGAAGAAGCAAAGTTCGAAGGGGACAAAAAAAATGGACAGTGAGGAAGTAAAGGCAGCAAGGAGGAGTCAGTATTAATGTATTCTTTTTAAAAGTTTAGCAGTGAAGGAACAGGAAAAAGAAAGATGACAACTTAAACAGATATCCCAGGGGCAAGGAAATGGTTTTTTGGTTTGTTTTTGTGTAGTGGGGTGGGTGGGTAGTATAAGAGGGAAAGGGAGAGGTAACCAATAGGCAATCCCAGTCTTGCCATAGCATCCATGAAATATTAGACCAGTAGCTGCTTCCTAAATAAATCAGGCATAACTTTAAGGGGTAGGGGATATTTTACATGACCCCAGGGGAAAATCAAAGAGTGGAAAGATTACAGCCACCCTCACTGTGGGAGCCAATCTCAGGGCTTATCTCCAGCCATTATCACTCAACACTCCTCCATTTTACCCCTTCCTGATTCTGGACTCCCATGGCTATGTAAGTTTCCAACCTCTTCGCTTTTACTGATGAAGACTTCCAGAATGCATATAAGTTAATTGCAATCTGGCCGTGAATTCTCTTTGCCACTGGTGTATTCGCATCTTGCCTCCAGATCACCTTTTGGCTATGGCCAGGCTCTGTACAACCAAGCAGAGTAGCTAGTTAGAAGAGCATTACCCCTATGAGAATCCCACTTCTCCTAACATTATCTTTCTACCCCTCTTTCAAACTTAACTATTTCTGATGAGACTACCCCCCATCTTTTTGGTCACCTCGGTTCACAACTTCAGCGTTATCCTCAACCTCTCATTGTCCCATCCCATATGTCCAACTGATTGCCAGGTTTTGTCTATTCTACCTCTATAACATCTCTCAAAGCCATCCCTTTCCCTCCAGTCACACAACTACCACCTCCATCCAGCCCCTCATCAACTCTCATCTGGACTATTGCAAAGACAATTCTAATCTTTTTTTTTGGCAATTGAGGTTAAGTGACTTGCCCAGGGTCACACAGCTAGTAAGTGCCAAGCGTTTGGTCTGAGGCTGGACTTGAACTCAGGTCTTCCTGACTCCAAGGCAGGTGCTCTATCCAGTGCACCACCTAGCTGCCCCAAAACAATTACAAGTCTTCCTGACTCTAATCTCCCCTTGCTCCAATCCTTCACACAGCTGCCAAATTGATATTGCTGAAGTGCAGGTCAGACCATCTTGATCCCCTACATGATGAACTCCCCCTTTCTGACTCCAGGATCAGGTATTATTTCATATTTTAAATTATTATTATTTTGTCTTTTAAAATAATTTTTTGTGTAAGTTTTATAATATATTAGTATAAAAGTAGTACATGCATTTAATGTATAAATATTCACCTATTGTAGGCACATGCTAAAAATTTTTTTACTGAAGAGGTCTGTGATCAAAAAGTTTAAAAGCTGGCCTAGACAAAGTCGTCTAGTGAGTTGGGGAGAGTTTATGGAAAGATGTAATTAAAAATCTTACAGAATGTGGAGAAATGACAGGGTCGTGATTTGTACAAAAATCCACAACAATGAGATTGTAGGTCCATTGAAGTATCTGTAATGGGGAGGGGAGACAAGGTGATTGCTAGAGAAGGGGCTTTGTAAATATAGACATGGCTCATGGGTGGCATGACCTGGAATCTGGTCCATTTTTGCACAGAGTAGGAGGAGGACCATGCCCATCACCTCCAGAGCCTAGCTGGGAGGGTAGAGGCAGGCAGGATCCAAGATCCAAGGTGGGTATTGCAGGAAGAGGAATTAGGCTAGAATTATATCTATTATTAATCTATAGTTAATTATATAGCCTATAGACATAACTAAGCACTCTACAAATATCTCACTTAATCTTCACAACAACCCTGGGAGGCAGATGCTGTTATTATCAGAGGAAGAAACTGAGGCAAACAGAGGTTAAGTGACTTGCCTGAGGACACACAGCTAGTAGTCTGAGGTCAGATGTGCGCTCAGATGTTGCTAACCCCAGGCTCAGAATTCTACTCACTGGTCCACCTAGCAGCCTCCGTGCTCTCTACGGGCAACTCAGGCAAGGAATCTTCACTCTGCTTGGTGTGTTCTCAATGCCTGTCTCCGTGGAATAGCCTTCTCCTCCTGTGTCTATGTAAATCTCCCTGTGTTTACTGTTGAATGTCTATTCATGTCTCATCTTTCAATATTGAACCGAAACTACCAGATGAGAGGCCAGTCAGACACATGTCACCTTAAGCATGTTTGTTGGAGGATAGGAAGGAGGCAGTAGAGAGGGAAAGATGAGTGAATGAAGACATTTCATTGCAAGAAGAAAGCATCATCAATGTAGCAAGGTCCTGGAAAATGGAACTGAGCTTGGATGGGAAAAGAGGGATAGTGGAGAGCCAAAGAGATTCTGAAATCTAAACGAGGGCAGTAAAGGAAGCAGGCCCTGACAAAGGATCTCAAACCTCCCAATACCAGCATTCACAAGCATGAACTACCAGGTAACTGAATTGCACTCCTTTCCACTCCGAAAACAACAACAAAAAACCCCCTATGATTGAGTAGGGTAATGGGGCAGGTAGGTGGCACAGTAAATACAGCATGGACCCTGGAGTCAGGAGGCCCTGAATTCAGACCTGGTCTCAGACACTTACTAGCTGCGGGCAAGTCACTTAACCCTGCTTGCCTCAAGGGGGAAAAAAAGGATAATAACTCCTTAGGAAATTAAGGGAGAAACAGAAATGTTGTCTGGCTCTGAAGTGAATGGTTGTATCTTGTTTAAGCTGGAATACATGCATAGACAGTTATTGCTTCCATATTGGGACCTTCCTCATTTTAGTTTCTATATATCACAGATCAGCATAAGAAATTAAGTGGGAATTTGGAGGGGAGGAGTTTTGTGGAAGCCACAGACAACGAACAAAGGCCAGCAGATGACACAGAAAAAGCTTAGAAATTCAGAAATGCATAATATATATAGAGAGAGTATTGTGTAATATCAACCCAAATTTTACAACAAGGTACTGTAAACACTCCATAAAAGAAAAAGAAAAAACTCAGAATTCTTCTCTGGTACAAAAGGAGAGCCAAAAAATTTTACACAGATTTTCCAGATTGTGGGGGCACCGTGCCCCTAATTCCCAAGACATGGAAGGAATAACTATTTTTCCATTAGAAGAAAAGAAATAGCATTTTATGCATATTACTATCAGGAGGGGGCACTGTTCTCAAAGAAATCAGGGCCAACTACCTAAAAAATGAAATGATGTTGGGTTTTTTTTTTTCTTTTGAAGTTCTGAGCAGACTTTCTCATTACTCCATGCTGCCTCATTGTAATCTCAGGTTTTGCTAAGGCCTCAATATGACAACTACGTGATCAGGCAATCAAAGGAACTGATGTAAACTAAGGCTACATCAAGAGAAATCTGACAGGCCAGTTGACATGTGATACGTGAGGAGTAACAGATGAAGAAATTACATATATTGCTAGACGGTGCCCTAGTAATGGAATATGTTTTGTATGTAACCCCATCATCTGACGTTATGTAGTACTGAATGCTCGTGATTGCTCATTATACAGTTTTTGTATTGGATGTCTGTTACCTTCATGTAGCCTCTATAATTGAGGCTAGGGATTAATAATAATAGGCGGGCAGCTAGGTGGCACAGTGGATAGAGCACCGACCTTGGAGTCAGGAGGACCTGAGTTCAAATCTGACCTCAGACACATCACACTCACTAGCTGTGTGACTCTGGGCAAGTCACTTAGCCTCAATTGCCTCACCAAAAAATAAAAAAAAATAATAATAATAATAATAATAGGTAGCATTTATATGATGCTTTAAGGTTTGCAAAGAGCTTGGCCCATGCTATGCCATTTGAATGTATGCAACCCTACTCTATGGGAATTAATAGATGATTAATGTACCTGGATGTAGGAACTGAATACAGATTTTTACTGCTATGGTAACTGTAATGTAAGGCAAATGTTATCAGTTCTGCCGTAACCCATTCATTGCTGTTGTGGGGTTTCTTGAGGCTGATTGAAGCTTTTTTTCTTTAAAGTATAAAATACATATATATATATATATAGATAGATAGATAGATAGATAGATAGATATAGATAGATATAGATATATATAATATATATATGTATATATGTGTGTATATATGTATATATACACACACATATATAAAGTATATATATATGTATATATAAAGTGTATATATATGTATGTATATATGTATATATATGTATATATACACACACACATATATAAATATATATGTATATATATAAAGTGTATATATATGTATATATATAAAGTATATATATATTTCTATTAGCAAGCATCTTCTCTGTCATCCATCTGAAAAAACAAAACAAAATCCCTGCAACAAATAGTCACAGTTAAGCAAAACAAATCTCCACATTGGCCATGTCCAAAAATGTGTTTTCCACTCTGCATAATTTGGTCTATCACTTCATAGTGAGGGGGTTAAGCAGTGTTCTAAATTAAATCATTAGTCCTCTGGAATTATGGCTGATCATTGCATTGATCAGAATTTTATATATATATATATATACACACATATGTATATATACACACATACATATACACATATACACACACATATACATGTATATATACATATTATATATATATATATTTTTTTTTTCTTGGGGGGGGTGAGGCAATTGGAATTAAGTGACTTGGCCAGAGTCACACAGCTAGTGAGTGTTATGTGTCTGAAGTTGGATTTGAACTCAGGTCCTCCTGAATACAGGGCCAGTGCTCTATCCAGTGTGCCACCTAGCTGCCCCCAGAATTCTTAAGCCTTTCAAAATTGTTCAATTTTACAGTGTGGTTGTTATAAATTATTCTCCTGGTTCTGCTCCCTTCCCTTGGCATCAGTTCAAGCGCTTAGTAAATGCTTGTTAATTTTAGGAATTGACAGCTGCCCTCACCCCTTCCTCTTTGTCTCAGCTTGCTTCTACTTTTGCTCCCTATGTCAGATTCATCTCTCCACCCATTTCTTTCCTTTTCTTCACAGTGTATCCTCCCTCACCCCCTTTCCTTTCTCCTTTTAAGATGACAGGCACATAGCAAAAATCACTTCCAGATCCTTAGCATTTATTAAGAACCCATGGGCTGGGTGGGTGGCTAGGTGGTACAGTAGATAGAGCTCTGGGCCTAGAATCAACAGTACTCATCCTCCTGAGTTCAAATCTGCTCTCAGACATTTACTAGCTGTGTGACCCTGGCCAAGTCATTTAACCCTGTTCGCCTCAGTTCCTCATCTGTAAAATGATCTGGAGGGAGGAAATGGGTTTTTTGCTGCGAGGCAATTGGGGTTAAGTGACCTGCCCAGTGTCACACAGCTAGTAAGTGTCAAGTGTCTGGTTTGAGACCGGATTTCAACTCAGGTCCTCCTGACTCCAGGGCCGGTGCTCTATCCACTGCGCCACCTAGCCACCCCTAATTTTTTTTCCAATAACTTTTCCAAGAAAACCTCAAATGGTGTCACAAAGAGACGGACACAACTGAACAGCCACACCCTGTGTTGGGCACTGTACTAAGTAAGTTAGGGGATACAAAGAAAGGTGAAAGACAGTCCCTGCTCTCAGGAATCTCACATTCTACTATGGGAGGCAAAATGCAAACAACTACATATAGACAGGATAAACTGGAGGTAATCTCAGAGGGAAGGCACCAAGATGAAGGAGGGCTAGGAAAGGTTTCTTGCAGAAGGTGGGACTTTAGCTGAGACTTATAGGGAGCCAGGAGCTGGGAAGCTGGAGATGAGGATGGAGAATGTTCCAGTCAACGAAAGCTCTTGGAGCTGACATATGTAGAATTATGTGCAGAGAGCAACAAGAAGGCCAGTATCTAGCTTGATTCCTGCTGACATCACTGTTCTTAGGGTATGTTTTCATCATTCTCCTCCTAGCAGAAAGCAAATACTTCATCCTTATAAAGTCTTTTTCTTTTTTGGTGAGGCAGTTGGGGTTAAGTGACTTGCCTGGGGTCACACAGCTAGTGTCAAGTGTGTGAGGTCAGATTTGAACTCAGGTCCTCCTGACTCCAGGGCCGGTGTTCTATCCATTGCTCCGCCTAGCTGCCCCTACTAATTGTTTATCTTTTTATGTTTAGTCATTCTTCCAGTGACTCGCTTTGGGCAACATAATGTCATTGGCCTAGCTGGGAGCTGGGAGGACTGGGTCTGTGATCCCAACCTTTCTTGGAGACATCGTTCCTTTCCTTTGCTTTCCTTGGGTGGGAGACTGAGTCCAGGATCTGCTCTGAATTACCTCTCCTGAGCCCGTCCTCCAGGGCTTGAGCTGCTTTCCTGAGCAGAGGGCTGAAGCTGAGATCAGCTCTGGGTGTTCCTCTGCTGTTGGCCTAGCTTGGAGCAATGAGCACTGAACCCTTGTCCCTAGGCTTGAGCTGCATAATCCATTCTGGGTATCCCTTTGCTGCTGTTCTAGCTTGGAGCTTGGAGTCTGTGATCCTGGTCTATTCTTCATAGTATCTGCCCTGGTCCCTTGCCTATAGATTGAGTTTGTAATCTTTGGCCACTATACTTTCTTTTTCGATTTTCTAATCACTACATGGTAGGGCATTCTTAGATTATTGTTCCTGTGGTTGTTGGGGAGCTGGGCTATGCTGCTTCCTCCTCCTCTACCTCTTGGTGCTCAGTCCAGTTAAAACCAAAGGTAAACCTAGCAAAAATGAGCATGAACCCAGAGAAAATGAGCATGATCTTTCAGGGGAGGAGATGGATATTCAATGAAATAGGGAACTTCCAAACCTTCCTGATAAAAAGACCAGAGCTCAACAGAAAATTTGATCTTCAAATACAAGACTCAAGAGGGACATAAAAAACTAAATGGGACAGAAAGAAACATGTTATTAATAAGGGCAAATGGTTTATATACCTACAAGGAAAGATAACACTTATAACCCATGAGAACTGTCTTGTTATTACACCATGTTAAAGGATATACATAAAGGGGGTAGGTATAAGTTGACTTAGATATAATGATAAAAAAAAATCCAATCAAGTGGGTTTAATGGCTTAATCTGATCTAACTTAGAAAATGTACTGAGAGAAAAGGAAAGTAGGAGGCAGACAAGGGTAAATTACATTACAGGAAAAGGCAAAAAAACCTATTACAGCAGAGGGAAAGAGGGGAGAGAGATGAGCATTGTTTGAACCTTACTCTCATCAGATTTGGCTCAAGAAGAGAATAACATAATCAGTTAGGTACTAATATTGACAGATTTAACCCTTCTCAGCAATACAAGGATCTAAGACATCTCCAAAGGTCTCATGATGGAAAATGCTATCCATGAAGAAGAAAGAACTATGGAGTTTGAGTGCAGATTGAAGCATACTATATGCTATTTTTTTCTTCAATTGTGTCTTGTTTCCTCTTTCTGGTGGTTCCTCTTATTGCTTCTAGTTCTTACTTACTTACTGAAAATATATTTAATAGGAATGTATATGTATAGCCTATATCAGATTGTGCACCATCTTGGGGAGGGAGGCATGGAGGGAGGGGAAGAAAAATTTAAAATTCAAAAGCTTATGGAAGTGATTGTTGATAAATCAAAATAAACTGATTAAAAAAACAAAGGTTATTTGAATGATTCTGGTAACAGTTTCTAGGGGCATACGTGGAGGTGAAAGGAATTCATTCCCTAAAACCAATGAGGGGCACCTGGAAGATCTCCAGGTAAGTGAAGAGTGGTCAGCTCGAGAAAAACAGTCTTTGCCACTAAAGGGGACCTTCTGCTTGAAGCACGGGGTAGCCCCCAGGCCTGATTTAAGAAAACTGAAGAAATGGTTAGTTTACAGGTGTAATCGCAGGCTCACAAAGGAGGAAGAAAGCCAAGCCACCAACCGCAGTCCCTGCAGATGGCAGCAGCAGCCCAGCAGAGACAGCTAAGAAGACGCAGAAGCTTTTCAAGGCAGCTGCCCAGGCAGAAGGCTTCAGGGGTGAAGCGGCAAGTCGGAGCTGTGAAAGATGGTCCGGTCACAACATGGCACACCACACAGCACAGCTAACACAATACAGCAAAACACGCAGCACAGCACAGCATACCACAACAGAGCACAACACAGCAAACAAACACATGCCACAACAAAACAACACAACACAGCACGACACACAGTAAAGCACAGCACAACACACAGCATAACACAATACAGCATAGCACAACACAGCACAGCGCAATACAACACACAGCACAATGAAATGCAACACAGCACAACATATAGCAGATCACAGCACAATACAATATAGCACACAGCACAACAAAATAAAACACCACACAGCACAACATAACAGCATAGCACAACACAACACAACACACAGAACAACACAACCCAGCCCTATAAGAGCTGCCTAGAAAGGGTCCCCCCCATCCCGATGGCATGAACATCTCCCTTTGTATCCTGGGGGAAACAGGAGATGATTCTACAGCTTGATTTTCCCTTGTGATTAATTATGTTATTTTCTCTTAATTAACAGCTTTTCTATTGGAATAGAAAATGCACTAGAGGGTGAGAGTCGGGGTTGGGGGTGGGGCAGAGAGGAAATGGCGATGAGCCATATTTATCAAATGATTATCACAAACCTAGCCTGGGGATAGAGAGTGAGGGGTTGGGGTTCCAGTCATGTAGGCCTTATTTGACATCACCATCATGAGACAGTCTACCACATTTAACCTTTTCAGGGGTCTGCACGGACCTGGCTGTACTTCCTTAGAGAGGCAGCTTAGCAAAGGAGATAGAGGGTCGAATCTGGAAAGTCAGGAAGACCGTGAGGTCTTGTCCCATCTCAGCTACTTACTGGCTGTGCAGTCCTGGGCAAACCATTTAATCTCTCTCAGTCTGAGTTTCCTTATTTGTGAAATGGGAATAATAGCAGCATTAACCCTACAGGGCTGTTGGGAGAATCAAATGAAATCTGTAAAGCACTTTCCAAACTGTCACCCTATGTAAATATTAGGCATTATTATTAGTCATTTTAAACCCTATTTTTCTATGTGTCCTTAGGAAGCAGAATTAACACTCAAAGCAACTGGAAATGCTCATTTTTAGCATTTCCCTAATGAACCTTTCTGGAAAAGCTCTGTTTTCTGAGAATAAATCAGAATTATTTTTATTGTTTTCTGTTTATTGTCTCTGTTCACTTTCAGAGTCAAGGAAAACTTGGTTGCTACAAAAATAGATTTATTTCTCCAAGTTCATTTTTACTTTCATCACATATTTAATGTGAGTTTGTCTGACTTTCATAATCCTAACCAATTATAAAAGCAGAAGCTCCTTTCAACTGCCCTAGAAGGGCACTTAGACCTGGACCACTGGAAAAAATTGTATTGAAATAAAATTGTTTTGAAAAACAAAGGAAAAAGAAAGTAAACTTTCAAGCCCATTGGTTTTGAATGTTAAATGACTGGATGTTATTAAACTTGGGAAATATGTTAGGTTGACACTATAGACTAATCATCAGAAAGATTATTCAATTTTCAATTTTTGTGTATGTTTTAGACCCAAGATAGCCTTTTTTTTAGACCGTTTAAGTAAACAGTTTATATTTCATAGAGGAAGATTTCTCTAAGTTCTTCTTTAAAAGTTTAATCTACCTATAGAGGTGACCAAAATTAATTTAGAATGAGCTGAATATTGGGTGTCAATCGCATTATTTCAAAAGCGGCTATCACTCCCTATTTTGTGAGAAAGATTAAAACAATTCATTTGAAACTAAGAAACATGAAATACGTTGTAAGAAGTACAGGGTAATGAATCAGAAGTTGGAAGGCCTGGGTTATATGCCATATTAGCTGTGTGATCTTGAACAAATACCTTAACTTCTCTGAGTTTTAGTATCTTCCAAATGGAGAACAGCTAAACTTCCTTCCAGTTTTAGGCACAACCGCTATAGTTCATAACCCATCTATTCCTTTTTATTCAGTTCTGTTTTTATCTGCATCTGTCCATAAATCCCTTATAATGGATCTACCCGACACATTGGAAACTTTCCTCTAGGTCTTTTCCCATTTCATGGGTGTAGGTGTAGTAGATGGCCTGTTCATCAGTAATGTCTTGCACATGATACATTCTACATACATACGCTGGTCCACCTCCTTTTCTGAGCATTTATAAGCTTAGTGATGACCTTTAAAGGTACATTTCTTGTGTGAAAGTCATTGTCAGACTTCTCATACTCATTATTTGTATCTCTATCCCCCTTTGGGCCATGCCTAATTTTGTTCCTTGGAGTATATAGTGTTTCAGGATTCATAGCTATATATTATCGCCAGATATGGATATTACAGCTAAAGTGAAGTCAAAAACGTTTATTAAGCATATTAAGCATAGGCACTGCGTTATGTACTGGGGAAAAAGAGTTATGTGTTTTTGTTTGTTTTGGTATGTGTGTCAGCAATTAGGTCAAGATCATTGAAAATAATCAGTCAAAAATCCGTAAGCATTTATTATGGGGTGTTCAGGGAGGACTAATATCTCTGGTGTGAGGGTTTGCTGAGCCCTTTTCAGAGCTGTTCATCCACCTTTGGTCTCCATCTTTTACCTGTGACTCCAAGAAGCTGCTGCCTGCTCAGCAGCCAGACTACAGTAAAACCATCTTGGCAGATGGCCTAATAGGAAGATGAGAACAAATTGTTGCAATGGACACGAAAGCCATGCTTCAGAACACTGACAGCTTGGTCAAACGCGGAAGATGCCAAGGTCATCCACTTCATCCCGGGCCATTGCCAGTCATCTTGACTTTTGTCTTGCCACTGGACTTCAATGACAGGAAGAGAGAGTGAGGCTGATAATTTTGTGCAACTCTGTGGCTACTATGTTCCAGGCCCTGGACTGGGTGCTAGGGATATAAGTACAAAGAACAAAACAATCTCTGTCCAAAAGGAGCTTATGTTTTAATGGACAAGATAAGTACATACAGAAATGCATAGAACCGAAACAGAAAGCGAATAAATACAAATCTTCCTTTTTCTTTTGAAGCCTTTGCTTTTAATTAGCAGCTGTGATGACAACATCCCCTGTGCTTCTCAGGTCTTATGTTTCATGCTCAAGACTTTGTAATCTTTAGCAAAGTTTTCTAGATCCCTTCTGGCAGTATCGTTTGTACTCAGATGAATTACCAGTTTTAAGATCTGACGAGTCTTGGGGGCTTCTCTGGTTATGTCCTGGTTCCACTATCTGGGAAGACAGCAAACGTCTCTATTTTAAATGTCAGGTTGACAAATTACTGCCTCGATAGCTCTTGGCTGGGAATCAAACACTCTTCTTCTTTTCTGAGCCAGCCTGGATGATCTCTCACCCCATGAGGGGCCCCTCCCTTCCTCTGATTAGAGAAGATGGAGGCTAGTCATCAGTGAGCTCCTCCCAAATCCTCCACCATTTCAAGAGGGCACCCAGGGAATTTACTTCATTATTCTGCAAGAAGAAATCAACTTCAAACCTCACATCTTATCACCCCCTGCCCCTGAGACACTCCCCTCTAACTGGACAAGGTAGAAGACAGATATCTGGGAGTATCTCCCAGATCTTCTGCTTGAGGAAGGCACCCAAGAGCATTCACTTCATCATCTCCCACTTAGTAGCTGTCCTGGGCTTCATGATCTCTAGAAAAATCATCATCTTGAAAGATGAAATCAACCCTATAACTCTTATCTCTTCAGATCATTTCCCACCTTGGTTGCAGGACTTCATCACACCCCTTCTACCCCCTTATAAAGCTCCTTGAGGGTAGGGGCTGTCTTATGCCTTTCTTCGCATCCCTAACACTTGGCACAGTGCCTGGTGCATAGAAGACACTAAGAGAAGACTCTTAACTCTGATGGCACCAATGGATCCCTCTGATCATTTGTTCAAGGACGAATAGTTTTTTCTTCCTCAGAAGAGGAAATTGTGATTCTCCTTAAAAGAGCCTCATATTGTTTAGTAGGCTTTTAAAATTTTATTTGTTTATTCATTTGTTATTTAGTTAGTTTTTTTTTAATGAGGCAATTGGGGTTAAATGACTGTTTTTTTAGTTTTTATGTCCGGTTCTGAGTTCTTTCCCCTTTCCCTCCCCTATGCATGGAGAAGGCATGAAATATAATACTCATTATACATATGAAGTCATGCAAAACATATTTATTTTCACATTAGCCATGTGATGATGGAAGGAAGCCAGAAAAACAAAGTGAAAGAAAATATGTTTTAATCAGCACTCCAAGTTCATCGGTTCTCTCCCTGGAGGTGAATGGCATTTTCCATTATGAGTTCTTTGGTGGTGTTGTGGACCATCGTATTGATCAGTTGATTGTCATCACAATATTGCTGTTGCCTTGTACAATGTTCTAGTTCTGCTCACTTCACTTTGCGTCAGTTCATACAGGTCTTCCCGGGTTTTTCTGAAACCAGCTCCTTCATTATTTCCTATAACACAATAGTGTTCCATCACATTCACATGCCTTCACGTGTTCAGCCATAGTGCTGGGCCTTCTCTCGGTTTCCAATTCTTTCCACCACAAAAAGAACTGCCGTAAATATTGTTATACGTTAGGTCCTTCTCCTTTTCTTTGACCTCTTTGGGATGCAGATCTAGCAAAGTGGTATTGCTGGGTCAACAGGTATGCACAGTTTTATAGTTCCAAATTGCTCTCCAGAACAGTTGGACCAGTTCACCACTCCACAAATAGTACATTAATGTCCCTGTCCTTCTACATCCCTTTCAGTATTTGTCATTTTTCCTTTTCTTTCATCTTAGCCAATCTGATGGCTGTGAGGTGGTACCGCAGAGTTGTTTAATTTGCATTTCTCTAGTTATTAGTAACTTAGGGTACTTTCTCATATGACTAGTGAGAGATTTGATTTCTTCTTCTGAAAACTGCCTGTTCACATCCTTTGACCAATCATCAACTGGGGAATGAGCCTTCTACTGTTTAGCTCCAAATGTTCAAAGATCCTTCTTTCCTTTCTCCTCTGCGTCACCCTCTGCTCAGACTTTCCCATTGCCTCTTCGGGTCTTTTTTCTTTGTTGAAATCTTTCTTTGATTTTCTTAAAGAACATTTCACTGTCCCCGATGACCTTTAAGAAGGGACACAATCCTTTTCATCTCGGAGGAAGACTGCCTGACACTGTGATGACTACTATCAGTCTGTCAGGCAGGAGGGACAAACATTGCCTACTTTATGGAGCCTTTGTGTGAAGGCCTCTCCTGAGGGGTGCCCATTATCTCTTGTGCGGAGTCAGTCCCCTTCTGAAGAGCTATAAGGGTTGGGGACATTTTCCCTTCTATTGAGACAAAATGTGCCTCTTTTCTGCAGCTTCAACCTGTTGTTCCTACTTCTACTCTCTGGGACTCAGAAGAACAAGCCAATCCTTTTCCATCTAAAATCTCGTTAAATACTTGAAGACAGCTGTCACATTCCCCTTAAGTCTTCTCTTTCTCAGACTAAATATTCCCATTTCCTTCAACTAATCCTAATATGGAGACATAATAAATTTTTATGAACAGGGGATACTAAATTAAGCCAAGAAGTATTTATTAAAACACCTACTATGTGCTAAGCACTGTGCTAAGCACCGGGGGTGCAAGAAATGCAAAAATAAAAACAAAAAAAAAGTCCCTTCTTTCAAAGAGCTCACAGTCTAATGTGGGAGGCGATATAGAAACAACTATATAAAAACAAAATGTAGATAGCTTAAACTAGAGGGAAGCAAAAGAGAAAAGGCACAAAAATTAAGAAAGACGAGAAAGGCTTTTTGAGGGTGGCATTTTAGCTAAGATTTGAAGGAGCTCAGGGAATCCAAGAGATGGAGATGAGAAGAGTTTTTCAAGAAGGAGGACATCCTGGAGTTGGTCTTGTGTATAGCAAGCCAGTGTCACTGGATCAAGAGTACTTGGGGGGAGTACCAAGGCATAAGAAGACTAGAAAGCTGGAAGGGGCCAAATTATGAAAGGCTTTGAATACTTAACAAGGTATTTTATATCTCAGTGGTCAAACCATAACAACTTTTCTGTTATCTGACATAGAAAATAAATTTGGGAATAGGAAACAGGTGAGTGAACTTCTTTGCTTAGCTTTGGACACAAGATCATTTGCATGAGAAGCCAGGGAGGATCTTGGGCAGAGGTAGTCACCAATCAGGAAGGGGAGCCCCAAGGTGAAAGTTTCTCCGGGGTGGGGAGGTAGTTGGAGAGGTTATAGAAAAGATGACTGGAAAGTTAAGAAAATACATTGTGATATAGTAAAAATAGCATTTCTTCTGGAGTCAGAGGACCTGACTGTCATTTATTATGCAAGTCTGTGACCTTGGGCAAACTGTTTTACCTCCCTGAATCTCAGTTGTCTCATCCAAAATGAAAGGCTTAGAGTAGATGGCTTCCTAAGTCCTCTCTGGCGCTAGATCTATTATCCTATTGTAGTCTAGGACAGAGCACTAGAATGTTGCTCCAGACACAAGGAGGGCATTTTATTTATTTTATTAATTTATTTTTAGTTTTCAACATTCACTTCTATAAGCTTTTGAGTTTTAAATTTTCTCTCCCTCCCTCCTCACCTCTCTCCCCAAGACGGTGTGCAATCTGATATAGGCTCTACATATACATTCTTATTAAACATATTTTCACATTATGTTGTAAAGAAGAATTAGAACCAATGGGAGAAACCACAAGAAAGAAGAAACAAAACAAAACAGAAGAAAAAAAAAGAGCAACCAGTATGTTTCGATCTGCATTCAGACTCCATAGTTCTTTCTCTGGATGTGGATAGCACCCTCCATCATGAGCCTTTTGGTGATGTCTTAGATCCTTGCATTGCTGAGAAGAGCTAAGTCTATCAAAGTTAGTCACTGCACAAAGTGGCTGTTACTGTGTGCAACATTCTCTGCTCAGCTCACTCAGCAACAGTCCATACAAGTCTTTCCAGGTTTTTCTGAAGTTGGCTTGCTCATGATTTTTTACAGCACGATAGTATTCCATTACATTCATATACCACAACTTGTTCAGTCATTCCCCAATTGATGGGCATCCCCATAATTTCCAATTCTTTGCCACCACATAGAGAGCTGCTATAAATATTTTTGTACATGTGGGTCCTTTCCCCATTGGGCACTTTATTTTTTAAGAACTATCTTTGCCTAGGGGCACTCTACTTAACTTTTGTTAGGTAAGGTGATAGCTCATAGCCTCTGAATATGATTAAAGAGCTCTCAGGCTGCTCCTAGCCAGGAGAGGCTTTTTAGTTACTACACCTTGGCAGGCTGGCCAGCAAGTGGCTCTGAAGAGATGAAGCCTAGAAATTTGTAAGACGGATAAATGCCTAGCAGCAACTATGAAACTAGTAGATTGATAAGTCCACTAGAGAGCAGAGACACCTGAGAGAGAGAGGCAGGAGTCAACAGTTTCACAACATTTAATCAATCAACTAGCATTTATTAAAGCCTAATATGTACCAGGCACCAGTAATAAAAGTACAAAGGATGAAATAATCTTTATTTGCAAGAAACTTAATAGTTTAATCAAGAGACAGCACATACATTTTTAAAGTATATACAGAATACATACAAGGAGAACAAATGTGTATATAAATATAAAATAGTTCAAATCAAAGTAGTTTGGGAGAGAAGGCACCAGCAGTTGGAAGAGGGGAGAAATAAAGAAAGGCTTCATGTATATGGCAGTATTTAAGCTACAACTAGAAGAAAAGTATTCTTGGAGGTAGAGATGAAGAAGAAAGGCTTTCCAGGAATGGGGGAAAGAGAATTCAAATGCACAGAGATGGGAGATAAGAGTGCAGTGGGTGAGAAACAGCAGGTAAACCAGTTTGGCTGCATGTCAAAGTGTAGGAGGGGGAATAACGTTCAGTGTCGCTAGAAAGCTAGGTTGGAGTCAGGTTGTGGAGGCCTTTAAAAGCTAAATCCACAAATTTATATTTAATCTTAGAGGCAAAAAGTAGCCACTGGAGTGGACTGAGCAGGCAAATGACACAGATCTGCAGTTAAGGAAAATAACATTAGTGACAGCATGTAGAGTGGTCCAGAGGGGTGAGAGACATGAAACAGAGAGACCGACCCAGAGGCCATTGCAAATAAGAGGCCGTAAAGGCCTGAAGGTGAAACTAGGGGACTAGAGAGAATAGAAGGGATGTGAGGGATGTGTCGGTAGAAATTGTAAGCTTTGACAACTGATTAGATATATGGGGTGGGGGAGAGTGAGAGGTCAACGATAATGCTATTATTATAAACATAGAACGGGGCAATGATATTGGTGTCCTTATCAGGATGGCTGAGAAAAAAGATAATGAATTTAGTTTTGGCTATTTTGAGCTTGAGATGTCTCCAGAACACCCAGTTTAAAATGACCAATAGGCAATTTGTTCAGCAGGAACAAAGCTCAGGGAAGAGACTGGGACTGGATATATAAGATCTATGAGTCAGGTGCATAGAGATGATAGTTAAATATATGAGAGCTGAGAAATAGGTGGAGAAGGCAAGGCTAGAAGGTGTGATATAGATGATGATGTAGCAAAAGAGATGGAATACTTAGGTAGAATATTGTCACAAAAACCCAGAATAGAGAGTATTAAGGATAGTATGGTCAACAGTAACAAATGTAGCAGACAGGTCAAAAAGGCTGAGTACTCAGGTTTGGCAGTTAAGAGGTCACCAGTAACTTTGGAGACATCAATTTCAGTTGTGTGATGAGGTCAGAAGCCAGATAGCAAAGAGCTGAGTAGTGAATGATAGGAAAGTGAAGGTAAGGAGCACAGGCAGTTTTTATCTACGAGTTTGGCTGAGAAGGAGAGGTGAGAGATAGGAAGAAAACTTGAGAGGATGGTAGGGTGTAGGAAAGTCAATGGGCCTGTGGGGTTCATCCCACAGAGCATGCCGGGAGCTGAGCTGAACTCCTCTGCTACATCTAATGATACACGTGACTTCCTTTTGATGTGATGAAGCAATACCTTGACTGTTCCTCAGTCCTCACGATGGTGATGGTGGTGGTAGGGAGTATGCCAAAGAGGCCTGACTACTGAGCACGAAGAGCTACTCAGTCAGTAGGCTTAAAAGGAGATTCTACTTTCCCTCTCACTGTCCTCTGCACATGTGGCTTAGAACTCAGCTCTCTTGGATTTGCTAAGAGGACAACGGACTGGAGTGTTCCCCTCAGCGACTGTGGTAATTGCATGTGGCATGAGAGAATGTGCTCAAGTGAAGTGAACAGAACATTGTACACAACAGCAATATTGTTTGATCAACTATGAACATCTTAGGTATTCTCAGCAACTTAATGATCCAAATGAATTCTAAAGGCTCATGAGAAAAAAGCCATCTACCCCTAAAGAAAGACCTGATGGGGTCTGAATGCAGATCAAAGCATACTATTTTTCACATTCTTTATTTTTTTGTGTTTTTTTTTCCTTTGGGTCTGTCTTCTTTCCAAACATGACTAATATGGAAATGCATTTTGCACGATTGTACATGTATAACCTATATTAAATTGCTTAGTATCTCGGGAAGGGGGGGTGGAGAGGGAGGGAGGAAAGGAGAAAAAAAATTTAAAAAAATAAAATAAAAATAAAAAAATCAATGTTAAAAATTGTTTTTACATGTAATTAAGGGGAAATTATGATTAAAAAACAGATAATATGATCTATGCTCATCTAAATGAACTTGAGATTGGATCAAGGCCTTGTGATCTTGAGAAGGAAGTTTCCAGCCTTGATAGCGCCTTTGCGGATTTAAATCGATCTCTGGAGTCACTTGGAGGTCCCAGTGATTGGCAGCGGAAGACACTACCTGAAGCTGCTACAGTGATTTTCAGAAGAGAATATAACCACCGTCAAGGAGATGATCCCAAGCTATGCTCTGGCTTGTCAAAATACACAGACCTTGAGAGAACCGTGCAGATAATGCAGAGCTGACATCCCACAAAACATTTCACGTTCTGATGCTTTCGATGTCAATCTACTAGGAGAGTTTGATAGGAATTTTGAGTTACTGTTACATGTTTTAAGTCTTTGTCATTGCACCCTTATGAGTCTTTTGTGTTATAAGACTTTTATGGTCGAGGAAATATATAACTGTCCCATACATATGGACGCTTAGATGGCACAGTGGGATAGAGTGCCAGGCCTGAAACCAAGAAAACTCATCTATGTGAGTTCAAATCTGGCCTCATACACTTATTGTGTGATCCTGGGCAAGTCACTTAACCCTATTTGCCTCAGTTTCCTCATCTGTAAAATGAGCTGAAGGAAATGGCAAACCATTCCTGTACCTTTGCCCCCCCTCAAAAAAAAAAAACAAACCCAAATGGGGTCACGAAGAGTTGGACGAGACTGAAACAGTAGAACAAAATATATAATTTACTTTGTCCATTTCTAAAAAGAACTCTGGGGGCAGCTAGGTGGTGCAGTGGATAGAGGACCGGCCCTGAAGTCAGGAGGACCTGAGTTCAAATCTAGCCTCAGACCAAACATTTGACACTTACTAGCTGTGTGACCCTGGGCAAGTCATGTAACCCCAGCTGCCAAAAAAACAAAACAAAAATAAATAAGTAAATAAAGAGAACTCTGTTAATCCTTTTCAGAGAGATCCTAAACATAAAGCCATACTTTAGCTTTAAGGGATTTTACCCACAACTCTTGCGTGAAGAGGTAAAAAGTAGACAATAAGAGTCCGACTTCTCTTTTTAGAGACCAGGTTCCCCTCTCAGGGTTAAACCTGGTCAGGGCAGGGAACCCTTAGTGAGAGGTGTACCAACCCCTTGGGTTATAGACTATAGACTATTACGCAGCCAAGGAAAATGACTCCTGAACACGTTGTTTTTCCTGGTCACCAGCAGACCCAGAACTGGAGTTTATGTCACTGTTCAATATGCTCTTTTTTTAGTGCACTACACACACACACACACACACACACACACACACACACACACACACACACACTCAAGCAATAATTTGATTAGAAAAGTTGTGAGGAAATCTCTGATATAAGATTTTGTGCTGATCACGTCAATTTAATTAACAGTTTAAGTTTAATGAAAAATTTAATGTTGCAATACTACAAGAGCACCTACCCTCAGGTGGTTTGAACCCAAGACTGGTGGGTTATGTATGCCTTTTACAAGTTTCCAAATGAATTACTTCAATCATTTTCTATCTCCTTGCTGCAGACATGGTGGAAGATGGGAGGAGTTATGTTTCTCCCCAAATCTGTTTTTGGCAAATCTGACACCAAGAAAAGTCATGTGATGCTAAAGTTTTGCTTCACTAACCATTTGTGCATATGCCCTAATTGTTTAATCTGTTCTATAAGGCAACAGTGTAATGAGATATGACTTCCTTAAGGAGAATGCCAATTCAATGGTATTCAAATGGCTCTACAATTTCATCAATTCAAGTTTGTACAACTCCTGACCATCTCCTTCCCAAAGTTCACCTTAGGTGTCCATGGTGGAGCATGGTGGAGGCCTAACTCCCTTTCTCCTGAAATAACAAGAGTACCAGCAGAGCACGCTGGCTATCTATCCGTCATCCCTTGCTATCTCCACGAGACCAGCCCATCTTCTTTCTGGCTTATAATCTTTGATGACATCCTTTCTTCCTGTTTTTTGTTATTCCTCACTGATTGTAATGTCGCAGCCTGCTCACTTACACCCACCATGTGCCTTTCCATTGCCCTCGGAGGGACACTCTGTAGTTCTTCAGAGGCAGTGGTATCCTAGATTTCACTGCCACACTGCAACATCAACAAATTGAAAATATGGGCCTTTGCCATTTTGAGCAACTTGGGTGGGTAGGTGGGTGTCAGCAAAAGGGTTTTGCAATTTCCCCAAAGCAATCCAGCCGCTCTCCTTGCTTTCAATTCTGGGTCCAGCTCATTCTCCATCTGTATTATCTGTCCCAGATGCACATACTGATGGACAAGCTCTGTAGGATGATGAAACGTAGGCAATGGAAATTCTTCACCCACCTGGTCTTTCCTGTGTGGATGGACAGGTCAAACTCTAAACTTTGACGGATCACAGATCTTTTCCAGGAGGTTTGGGAATATCACAAACAGGAGTATCTGAAGGACCTCACCAACTGGGAATCTCCTCAACCTGGACTCTATATTGGAAGTGTTTTCTTTTTTTTAAAGGCAGTGTATTTTTAAATCATGTAGCTTGTTTATATTTGAATATTGGTAAATCAAAACCTTCCTTCTATTAGTAGCTGGTTTAGCTACCTGAATTCTAGCCAGTTAAAGCTAATTCATATTTCAGCAAATCTCTCAGCAAGTTATAGAAATATGCTTAGCTTGTGGCATTCTGTCCTGATGTAGGAACTGAGAAAATGCTCGTAGTCAAGTGAGCCAAAGGTTGGATTTGCATTGTGATAAGCATTCACATCTTTTTTAGGGGAACAGGAAATTTGTTCTATGGCACATGCTATCCCCATTGCATCAGCCTCAAACACACGGAATCCAGAGCAAGTGGGGGCTAGATCTGGGCTTCTTCAGTCAACCCACCACCTGTTTGAGCTGTAACCATCACCACGTTGTAACATCCAGTAGCTATAAGCAATAGTTTGTGTGGGTGGGAATGCTCTTCTAACATGCTACAAGGCAAGCCTCCCCAACCATCCTACCTAGGAGAGTTTGGGGCAGAGGGTGTCCTGATTTCTAGTGGTTGGGCACAGCTATTTGGTGGCAGCTGAGTTTTGAAAGCTGAGTCCTGAGTTGCAGCTGTTCCCTATAGGAAGGAGGTTGGGTCAGAGGACAAAGTTTTGTTTCCCGGTGCTATTTGAGAACATGCCCTTCTGCTTAACTTCTATTTTGAGGTTACAGTACCATAAGAGAAGTCTTCACTCAATATGCGCTTCCAGCTTTCTGGCATTTCATTAGTTAAGACAAAAGTTCAATCGGTCTTAAAATATGGTTAGGGAAAAATCACCATGGCAAAGCTTCATCTTTGCTGCTGGTGTTAATTAAGCCCCCATGATTTAAGCACTATTTTCTTGGAATGTTATCTAGTATACCCATTTAGTGATTCCCAAATTTCTTCCCTCTAAAGACTCATGTTTACTCCTCAAATACCCATTGTAGTAGTACTTCAGAGAAGAGGCAAAGTCATAACTGAATTTGCAAGTCCCCAAATTAACAATGAAGTGAGTAGATTGTCACCTACATTAGGGTCCAATAACCTTTATAATACTGAGACTGGAGAACCACAGGTGGTAGTGTGATAAAAAGCAGGAGTGAGAATGAATGATGATTGATAATGAGGGGTGTTGAAGTAAGGTGAGAATGGGTGAGAATTACTATTGCCAATATCTGGGAAGGAGGCTTAGCTAGGAGACACATTTAACTCCTATGCCTTGGATGCACTATTCTGGTTTGTTTTTCATAAAAGGAAATGACATGGTTTTTTCTATCTTTTGCCAACACCCTAGAGTAGAGAACAAAACGGGGTTATGCCCCCGAATCCTAAGGCACATTATCTACATTTCATATTTTGGCACTTAATCATATGCTGTCTTACATTCATATATTTTTAGATGTGGGCAACAAAGGAAGTTGTTTTTCTCTACTATGTATATTTGTTAGAAAGGTTTTTTCCCCTTTTAAATGCAGGAGGATGGGCAGGAAAGAAAAGAAATGCTTGTCAATTAAAAAAATAAAATAGAAAAAAAAATTGTTGTTTCATTGCCTTAAGCATATTAGTTTGGTCTCTCCCAAAAGACTGTATTCCCTGTAAGCCAGGCTTTGCAGCTTTTATATCATCTCATCATCCACAGCGCCTAGCCCAGCTCCTGAAAACCCTAGACACAGAAAGGAATTTTAAGACAGAACTATTTTCTGGTTTCGACAGAACAGGTGATAGGAAGTGGAGATAGGAGACTGATTCACTGAAGCATCTTCTAATGGGATTTCCTTCCTTTAGAAAAACACTGACGCTTGGACAGGGATGGGAGGACAGAAGTCAACTGTGTGCCTTTGGCTCGGCTACTTCTCCCTGGGACAGTGAGTGACCCACTAACTGAAAGAATGAATCGGTACCTTTTCAAAGTGCAGAATTTTATTTGATTCAGAATGAGCATGAGTGCATAACAAAGTCATCTGGTATTTCTGTTATTCTAAAGATCACGAACACAATCCAGGCAAATGTGTTGTTCCTAAAAATAAGGTTTCTGGCAGCAAGACTTAAGAGGCAGTACCGAATATCCTAGTCTACTACTAATAGGTCATCTCCATTAAGTTTTTAGTTTAGTCTGATCCACCCATACTAAAGTGGACTACTGAGGAAGACGCTACACAGTTCCAAATTTTGCTGGCCTTAGGGGGTTGGGTTAAACCAGGGTCCTCAAGTGTGGCCCTTTGACTGAATCCAAACTTCATAGAACAGTGGGGAACTTGAGGACCTAGAGGGCTTCAGGTTCCCCACCCCTAGTGTTAATCACCCCCACCATATTAAAGGCAAATAATACAAAGTACAAGTAGCTCATATACCTTGCTCAGACCTTTTTGCTACTTGGGAGCAATTTTTATGAAGGGCAAGTGGGGAAAAAAGGATGAAATAGCCAGAAAAGGAGCCAGAAACTCTTTACCTAGAGTTTCACAAGTAATGCCCTTAGGCATAGGGAGAGATGAAAGAAAGAGGAGAAGGAAAAGGAAAGAAGAGAAAGGAAAAGAAAGAAGTATAAAGACAAGAAGATTTAAATGGTAATGGCCATCAGCAATTGCCTTCACTGTCCATGGCCCTCAGAGTACTAATGCCCCCAGTTACTTCTACCCAGTCTAGGGGGAGAGACTTGGGATTTCAGTGCATGGTGTTCCTTATTACTTTGGCTCCCTTCATTAGCACAGGCAACCGAGTTGACCTTTAAGCACAACCTGGAGTTAGTCATTTTAGAAGATCACCAGCACTTAAGAATCTGACTAATTAATCTAGCATCTATCACTGTGATTACTTCAACCCAGCTGATTACTTTTAGCTCCTTGACATATAACACTTCCCCTCTTATGAAGGAGAAACCTAAGACTTTGGTTGCTGAAGAGGCTTTAGATGTATTTCCATTGTTTGTGTGCTCTTCATCTGGTAGGGCCAATGTGACCCTCCTTAAGCCACAGAAAAATTGAACCAAGTAGTGTGGTTATATTCTTCACCTGGACGGAGCAGTACACGAGGAAAATGTGGCTGTGTAAAGAAAAGAAACCAGTTAGACACCTCGACATCCAGGCCCTGGGGACTACAACAGTAATGATAATAATTTTTTGGATTAGACCTGTGATGTCACTGGAGTAGAAGAAATTCCCTATACCAATGCTGATCAGTAGCTGCTCGGCAACTTAATCATTTTATAAAGCATAAAATTTTATAAAATCAAATGACTTGCCCATGGTCACACAGCCAGGATATATAAGAAGCAGAACTTGAACCCTGGTCTTCCTGACTCCAAGGCCAGTTCTTTATCCGGGATGCCAGGCTGCAATGCCTTCTCAGTAATGATGACAATGATACTCATGAAGGGCGATGTGGTATGGTGGAGAGGGAGCAGGCTTCAGACTAAAGATGAACTGTGTTGGGGCAGCTAGGTGACACAGTGGATAGAGCACCAGCCCTGGAGTCAGGAGGACCTGAGTTCAAATCCAGCCTCAGACATCTGACACTTACTAGCTGTGTGACCCTGGGCAAGTCACTTAATCAAAACAAAAAACAACTGTGTCTAAATCCTGACACGTATTAGCCATGTGATGACAAGTCATTTAACTTCTCCAGTACCCCAGACAACTAAGTATAAACTGCAGAGAAGGTGGCAGTTTGTATTGGTAGGAATATCACAGGTTCAGACCTTCCCCTCCCCCAAACAGCAGCTGATACCTACACAGAACTTTGAGGTTTACAAATCACTTTATATACATCGTCCCATCTGATCCCCATAACCAGCCCCTGAGATAGGTGTATTATTGGCCCCAGTTTACGGAATTAGAGAGGTAGAGTGACTTTTCTATTAAGTATCAGAGGCTGGATGTGAACCAAGGTATTGCCAGGCTCCAAAGTCGGTGCTCTTTCTACTACAACATGCTTTTTCTCATTAACAGGCCACATGATTAAGAATGTCTTCTCTGATCTCTTTTTGAACAGCAAAAAATCTAATTGGAAAAGAGTAATGTTAGATAATCAAGAAGAAAAGAAACAATCACAAGTTATTTCTTAAATCACTTGGCCTCACAAAGTACTCAGCAGCTTAGCAAATATTAAACTCCTCCCAGACTTCTGGTGACAGAAACAGGGAGAACACATATAAAAGAGTGGAGTTTCTGAAACTCTGGTCCCATCAAATATAGAAATGCAATGGGAATGACAGGGCCAGGACTCTTCAATGTCCACTTTCCTCTCTCTGTCATTGCTTTGATCTTTCCTCTTCCATTCGGTGAAAAGATCATTAGAAGAAAATTCTCATAAGTTGTAATGACCATCAGGGACCCTTCTGCATTAATTTAATTTGGTTTTTATTCTAGCCTGTCCCATGGAAGGAGCAGGTTATATGTAACCAGGCTTGAATGCCAGCACTGGGAGGGGTTCTTTACCTGAGGTCTGTGAACTTAAAAATTTTTTTGGATAATTTGACTTCAATATAATTGGCTTCTTCTGTAATCCTATGGATTTTATATGAAGCAATTAAAAATGTTCTTCTGACAAGGGGTTCACAGGCTTTAAGCAGAGACCTTTCCACTCTTCTTTTTGTATCCCCAGCGTGCCTGGCACATAATAGGAACTTAAGTGTTCACTGATTGACTGACTAATTATCATCTCGTATGCGAAAGGCGAAGCTTCAGGAGCTTGCCAACCATCCCTTTCCAGTTTCATTAAAGGTCAGGTGATAAGAAGTGAGCCAAAATGGAAGGAGGAGAGATTTAGATCAGACATAAAAGAGAAACTTCCCAATCATATACTTCCCATATACTCCCAATACATATACTTGATTTCTGAGAAAATCTGTGGGATTTTCCTTCCAATTACACCACTCCAGTGGGGAAATGTGAGCAAAGTCCTACTTTCCTCACATGGGGACCCAGATCATGTCCCCTCACAGATTCTTTCCAGCCCTAGAAGGAGGGCTGTAGCCACTATAATAATAAATAATTGTGTGTGTAAATAAGGACTGAACCATGACCTTCAGCCCTGAAATTAAGGAATATGACAAGGCAGCATGGTTTAGTGGAGAGAGCACCAAATTTAAAGTCAGGAGGGAGAGACCCAGGTTTGAATGCCTCCTCTCACCCTTCCTAGCTGACCAAGGGCAAGGCACGTGACCTCAGTTTCCTTACCTGTAAAATGGGTTTAATAAAATCTATCAGAACAGTACCTGTCTTATCAGGTTGTTGTGATGATTAAAGGAGAAAATATATGTAAAGCGTCACCCAAACCTTAAGACCACAAAGAAAGGTCAGCTGTTACTAATAGGTGTTCAACATAACTAACAATAGGCTTGGGAGTTCCAGCAGCTAAACGGGGTGCCCAAAGCAGTTGCCTGCATTCCACCTCTTTGGAGCACACTGGGAGTCAACACCAAGACACTGAGACGAGTGACGGAGTGTCATGGGTGAGGCCAGTCTGGCTGGAGTGAAGGCGAGTAATGTGTGAAAAGGACGCAAAGAGATTTAGCTAGTCCCTAGTTTCAGCCTTCTCTTCTCTAGGCAAAATGATACCAATCCCCCCTACCATAATCATAACTGCACAGGGCTGTAATGACCAGAAAACCAATTTAATGTCTTGTACAAGGTCTCAGCAGTGACTAGTAAGGAGAAGAGTAGTAGAGGAGCCACCTGTAAATTTGACTTTACCTTGTTGACTGCATCTGGCCAGCTCTGGGTCTCAAGGCAAAAACCTGAGTGTTTGGGGTATACGGCACCCCCCTTTCCCTTCAGTGTTCCATCCAGGAAATTGGCCGTGTAAAACTGAACCCCAGGCTGGGTTGTGTATACTTCTAGCTTCCGTCCAGTGCGGGGATGATAGACTCTGGGGAGAAAAAAATTGAACGATAAATAATTCATATTTTAGAGAAGTAGAAGGGAGAGGAGAAAGGGTAAACTTACTGGGAAATATATGGGTCTAGAAGAGGCAAGAGGAGCAGGGGAGACAGACAAGGAATTGGGCAAAGACAAGAAGAGTTAATGGAGACATACAGGCAAGAGGAAGAAATATTAACAAGAAAAGTT
Source organism: Phascolarctos cinereus (assembly GCF_003287225.1). Lineage (NCBI taxonomy): Eukaryota > Metazoa > Chordata > Mammalia > Diprotodontia > Phascolarctidae > Phascolarctos > Phascolarctos cinereus. Next base: position 82,734,383 of record NW_027555625.1, on the reverse strand, counting down.
TTCACCTAGTGGAAGATCCCCTTAATAAAAGGGTTTGTTCTATAAAACTTGGACTCAGTCAAAAGGCTGCACCCAAGGACCTAGAAGGCCACATGGCCTTGAGGTACAGTTTCCCCACCCCTGATTTAGCACCTCATCACACAGTAAACTTGTAGGAATGAGGTAGAGTTATGGCACTGGCCAGGTTGGAATCCCTTCTCAGAAGATTCAACGACTTGGAGAAACAATCTGTTAGAAAAGTAGCAATTTCTTTTCTGAGTTAAAAATGCTACCTTATCCTCTGTTAAGTGTTGGGATCCAGAGATCATAGAATTGATTGAGATCTAAATTCCAGATTTTAAATCTTGAGATCATAGATTTAAATTTAAAGGGATCTTAGGTTATCTAACCCAACCTCCTCATTTTATAATTCAGGAAACTGAGGCCCAGTAAAGGCAAGTGATTTGTTCAATACAAATCCTACATGATTTCCAAAGGGAGGGCTGGTTCTTTATTAGTCTCCTGTAACCTAATGCCTTGCTACTAGAATGGCTGGGAAACATTTCAGTGAAACAGGAGGTGGCAATCTTTCCCAGCCACAGAATGAATGAAAGATGTCTGACCTTGCACAAAAATGCTTCTCTTTCGTATCCTTCAGACAGAAGTTGTGGTCAAAACCATTAATGTGGAACTTCTCTATGTGCTTTCCCAGTTCCACCGGCTTCCTCAGGTCAAATGCAGTCCCCTGCACAGATTCCATTTTTCCTAGTGAGAGAAAGAAAGAAAAGAAAAAGAAAAAAAAGGGAAAAAATTCTATTAACACGTGCCAACATGACACACATACCTGTGTGTATATACACACATGTATATTTTATATGTATGTATGTATATGTGTGTGGGTGTGTGAATATACATGCATTCATAGAGAAAGAGAACACATTCTCTCCAAATACTTATATGTAACAGGAGGAAAGAGGAGAGGTTGGCTGGGTAGACACACATTCAGCCTTCTTTTCTCTGGGCAAAGTGACCCTAATCCCTTTAACTTAGATGTAGTCTAACTATGTAAGGCTTTACTGACCAGAAAAACAATTTAACATCTTGAACACGGTCTCAACAGCTACTTAAACTGCTCTTAGAAGGAGGCCATAAGACCAAATTCTGTAACACTGGTTCTAAATACTTGGATTTGGCTATTTATCTGTGACAAGACTAAAACATGGGAAGTGAGTTGATACCTCAAAGAGACAAGGAGAAACTAGGAATTTCTATCTGACAATATGGGGAAGAAAAGAATTGGCTGGTGTCCCATTTCATTTACTTCTGCTTTTTTGTGGGTTCCTAAATGATAAGACGAAAGGACACTCTCCCCCCTGCCCCCAAACCTACTACCTGAGACAAAGAGTCAGCCTCCCTTTTCTACAGTACAATCTGCTCTCCCTTTAGGAATTTTAGGAAGGCTGTGAAGTTAGTTTGGGAAGACTGGCATCTTCAAAGTCTGCAAGTAGTAACTGACTTCTTATTCTACCCAGGCTTCACTGTAATGATGACATAGTCATCTTGGTAAGATCACTGAGGAGACTGGGTGTTCCTTGTAGAGGCCAAGGGATATGTGTATGTTGGAGGGTGGGGATTACTCAACAGGACCTTTATTTCTCTCCCTGTCCCTAGGACTTCCATCTTCTGGACCTAGCCAATCTACCCATCCTACCCTACAGTCCTTGCCCTTATCAAAGTGATTCAACCCATCTATCCTATGTCCCATTTCTTCAAGACCCATACTTCCCACCACTCAAAAACAACAGACAACAAAGAAACTTTAAGAAAAAATTTAGCTGGGACCTGGGAGTGGGGGTAGTGGAGTCTTAGAGGGATTCCTGCGGATACTGAGAGGTCAAGTGAATTGCCCATAGTCATAGAACTAATATATCTAAGAGGCAGGACTTGAGCCCAGGTCTTCCCGACTCTGAGGCAAACCCCTGAGGCTGCCTCTCATTGTTCAATAAACTCATCAGTGTAAATATTATTAATGCATACTAATGTCTAAACCGTTACCTTTCCCAGAAAACAAACCTGCATTTTAAATCAGATTTCCTGGAGACACAATGTCCTACGATAATTATAATTTTATATCTGGACAGTACCTGAATCTTGTCCAACTTCTTCAGAAGAGAAGAAACAGGAGATACAGAGAAGGGAGTGATTTGCCCAAGGTAACAACGCTGACTCATGACAGAGTCAGGACTAGCACTCAGGGCTCTGGAATCTCAAGCAAAGCGCTCTTTCCACTACATATTCCCAAAGGGATGACTTTAATGGAGTCTGGGGGCAATAACTAGGTATAGGCATGTGTCTTTTTAGAGGCCCTTAAAACTACATAATGAAACTACTCTATTTATGTTGGAAAGAGACCAACCCTCTTACCTTCCTTTTAGTACCCATGGCTGTGACATTGACTCTTTTAAAGTCAGTTAAACTGGCAAAAATTATGAGATGGAATATGCCCAACGCTGATGCGATACACATTTTCTCTCCACTAAAAGCAGAAGTGAAACCCAACTCATGGCATTTCAAAGACACACACATATAGAGAAATGAAAATCAGACAAAACAAAGAAGCAAGATTCCAGAAGTTAAATTGGGACTGACTCTTCAGTCTGATTGCAAAAGGCTTTTGATTGCAGAAATCTAGTCTGTTAAAATAATGAATTCTTTCCCCCATGGGAACACATTCATCTGGTTTAGCCTGAATGTAGATTATAGCAGAAGTATTTTGGTGCTCCTGACTGAATTCATTCATGTAGACTGGAGCTGACCTCAGAACAATGGCTGGTAAACCCTATCTGCCAAGTGGGCTAGGGTTCTGGCCCCGTTCAAGCTGTTTTATGGAGCTCCATCCCCAGAGGACTTTCCACAGACCGGGCCAAAGTGGCCTTCATGGTGGTGAAGCCGAGGTGGGCTGCCTGCTTAGCTACCCCACACTGGCAGACTCACTGGTGCCAGGAAGAGAAGAAAAGGACTAGAAGAGATCTCTTTCTATATCCTAACTTAGGACCCTTGTCTGGTAGATTCACTTCCTTGCCAACTCCACACTATGCTATAGGTCAAGTCCCCTTCCCTCCTGTTCCTCCCTCTCTAGCTCCTAATAGAAAACAAGCTCCTTGAGGGTAGGGACTTTTACTCGCTTGCATTTATAGCCTTAGTATATAGTACAGTGTCTGGTACATGGTAAATCCTTAATATTCTTTCATTCTGTCTGTCTGTCTGTCTATCTATCTATCTTCTCTGAGTTTTTTGAGCAGCTTGGTTCCACCCATTTAGGATGAATAACCTAGGAAGATATAGCTATTGACCACTCAGAAATTACCTGGGGGTGTCTATGCATCAAGCTCTGCCTTTGCTTATGGCCAGAATGTGTCAGCTCCTCCAGCACTCTCCCCGTCCCACCCCAGAGAATTAAGTGGATGATGGGGTACAAGGTGACAACTAGGCCACCTTTACCACCTTGTCCCCGAGGCCAGAAGCCATTCATAGACTGCCCCGCCTGCCATCATGCACAAGGGGCAGCAAGGCCCTTTGATCACCACTCCAGCCTTGAACCTACCTTCCCCACAACTCCCCAACCCATCTCTGATCCTCAACACTGAACTGCAAGGGCTCTGAGTATGGTCAGTCTCCACTCTGGTGTCTTTACAGACCCAGAGCTGGCCCCAAGAGAACGAGCAGCCATGAGATCTCATCTTGCTTCAGTGGCAGTGGGGACAAGAGACAAGCAACAGGTCTAACCTCAGGTCTGAACTAGTGATCTAGGAGACCCATCTCTTAGCGGTAATGAGATCACCAAGGGAGAGAGTGTATATAGAGCAGGTAAGAGGCCTCGAGACAGAGTCTTGGGATTCATCCATACTAATGAAGAAGATGGAGCAGCAAAGAGATTGACAAGAAGGAGTCAGACAGGTAGAAAGAGGACCTGGAGAAAGAGTGTCCTGAGCCAGTGAAAGATAAAAGTATCCAAAAGCAGAGAGATCAAGGAGGATGAGGACGTAGAAAAGTCTTTTGGATTTAGCAGATGAAAAGGGCTGAACAATGAGTTGAGTGTTAAGAAGTGGAGGGACAGAGGAGAGATAAAATGAGCACATTTCAGAGATGTGATGATGCCAGAGGGCAAAGAGGGCAAGATCCACATAGAAAAACAGAACAGATCAGGTTGGCCGTGAAATTCTCCTCAACATTAGAAGCTTAAAGAGTACCTAGTTCTTGCTGAACAAGAGAAAGGAGAAGAAAGTAGAAGGGGAAAAGACGAAAGGTCCTGTCACACGAAGGCAGCTAGGAGGCCCAAATGGAGAGAATGTTGGACCTGGAGTCTGGAAAAGCTGAGTTGGAATCTTCTTGTTTCCAACACATACTGGCTGTGTGACTTTGGCCAAGTCCCTTATTAACATCTCTGGGTTTCAGTATATTAATGTGTGAAATGAGGATAACAATAGCAAGAGGTTGTAGAAGATCAAAGGAGATGGCATACTTAAAACACTCTGCAAACTAGAAAGCTATATAAATATATATAACATATAATATATATCATCTGCTATTATTACCCTAAAGTTTAGGCAGTGGTGGGATGGGGTGAATATACCCTATCACCCGACAGCTGTCTCTTTCCTGCCCACCCCTCGCCAGTAAGGTTTTTTTTTTTAATTTATTTTTCCTCACTCACCAAGGATCAGGAGAATGAATTTGCAGTTCTGCTAACTTTGGTGGTCTGCAAAAAAATGTGCCTCTGATGCTAAGAACAGAACTAGGTGCGAAAGCACTTCTCTTAGAAAGCTTCAGAATACAGGAAACTCAATCGGAGACAGAATGGTGCTCTCCAACTGTTGACTCATTGGGTTTTGTTCTTTCACACACACCAGAAAGGCCTGGGTTCTCAGAGAGATAACTGCTTTCTGAAGATGATTTCCTGCCTTCTCGGTACTTTTCATCAGGCATTTTGGTCTGAGTATTGAGACGCTAACTGATTAGAATTCATCCTAAAGAAACAGGGCGGCAGTTCCAGTACAAAGAAGTTGCCTATGGTGCGATCCCTGTTCCTCAATTTCTGGAATTTCTCTCAGGAAAAAAAACAAAACAAAACCCAGGAAGTTTTAGCTCTGGCTTTCTGAGCAAAACTTCCGGACAGTGCATGTATCTCTTGCTGTCAGATAGTTATGTTCAGATTTTTAAAAGGGCAGATGCAAGAAGAGTCCAGAAGTCTGACACGGAATTGGAATGGAACAATAAAAATAGTAACATCAATGCTCTAAAGACAAGAAAGGACTGCGGCTTATGAAAAACACTATAGGCAATAAAAAGAGGCTTTTTAAAAAGTTATGTTTAGAATAAGAATAACTGGCATATAAAGATGGCATGGCATGGTAATAAAGACCTGGCCTTGGAATTAGGAAGACTTGTGTTCAGATCCTGCTGCTGACACATACTATTGGTTATATGGCACTGGGCAAACCATTTAACTTTTCAGGGCCCCGGGCAACTTTGTATAACTATGGTGCCTGCCCATATTGGTAAGAATTCCAATGATAGTAAGGATTTGAACCAGAAAAGAAAAAAAAATATTTTGATAGTTTTACGTTGCAAAGTACTTTACATATATTATCTCACTTGAATCTCATTACAACCCCATAAGGAAGGCATTACTACCTTCCTTTTACATCTGGGGAAACTGAGGCTCAGGAAAATCAAATAATTTGCCATGGACACAGAATTAATGAGTCAGAAGCAGGATTTCAAACCCAGGTCCCCCAGACTCCATGCCCAGCACTCTATCTACTCTGCCATACTATGTTTTGAAGAAGTTACAGCCTTCCCAACCGCTTCCACACAAGAAATTTGGCTTCTTCCATATGTATGTATGTATGTATATCTATATCTATATGTGTGTATGTGTGTGTACAGGAAAATAGTATGTATATTATTATTAAGTATTTTATTTTTTGCAATTACATATAAAAACAATTTTAATGTGCTTTTTAAAAATCCTGAGTTCCAAATTCTCTCCCTTCCCCTCCCCCTGCTCCTTAAGAAGGCAAACAATTTGATACATGTTGTACATGCAGTCATGCAAAACATATAGTATGTATGTTAAGACCTCCATTTTATAGATGAGGAAACTGAGGCTTAGAAAGGTAAGTAATTTGCCCAAGGTCACAAGAGTAGTAAGACCTTGAATTTCCACCCAGGTGTTCTGACTCCAGGTTTCATATTCTTTTAATATATCCTAGCTGTCTCTTGGCTCTCTTGTTACACTGCTGACTCACACCTACCTTGGAATCCATTAAAACCCCCAGATCTTTTTCACACAAACTGTTGTTAAGCAGAAACCTCTTCACTCTGAAGCTTCCTCCCTCTCTGGCCTTAACACCATGGAAGCACTCCCCACCCCTGCAGGCTCTTGATCTGACTGGCTGGTTCCTCCTAGAAGGAGGTCCCTGGGCCAGCAATGTGTTCATTCCTCTCCAGGGCTTATTCTAGACTCTGCTGAACTTTCTCTACAATGCCTCCAGCCTTCATCTCTTCCCACTCACACCCTTCAGCTTCCTTTTATATGCTGTCATCCACCATTAGAATGGAAGCATCTTGTGGGTAGGGACTGTCTTTTTGCTTGTTTTTATATTCCCCTGTGCTTGGCACATAGTAAGCACTTAATAAATGATTGTTCACTTGACTAACCCTATATCACCTATTCCAGATTTATGTAGTTGATATGAATCTTGGAACTCAAGGGTTGGTCTTTACCATATATTACTACAATGATTTTGAAAGCTCTATGGTTCTCTCACAATTTGTACTTTCTCCATTAAGGTAGATTGCAACCCTTGTCTACTTCATACTATGTAATGTGTTTTCTCCTTATTAAGTATGGGCTCATGCTCTGCTGCCTACCTATGGTGATGCCATCTATACCTGTATCCAGGTCACTGACCAAAACATTAAATAGAACAGGGACAATGTGATACTCTGCTAGGGCTCTCCCTCTCCTAGGCTGACATCAATATATTTACCACCATACTCTGGCTCTGCTCATTCAAGCAGTTCCAAATTTATCTAACTGTACTGACAGCTAACTCACATTTCTCCATCTAGTGCACAAGGATCATGTAAAAGCATTGGTCAAAGAAAGGCTTTGGTGAATTCTAGGCACACTAAGTCTACAGTATTTCCCTGGTCTGGCCAATCCACTTATCTTCTGTCAAAGATAGAGGAGCAGTTTTTAATGCTGAGTAACCTAAGAAAAGGAACAGAGAAAATGAACAGGTGGCTATCATGAGACCAGGTGTTAGAAATTATAAAGCCAGTTTTTCAAACTGTTGCCAGATTTCTTAATTACCCACAGGCCACTGACATCACAATGCCAGTCCAACACAGCTCTAAGAGGACAGTCCCCCGCCAAATACTGCATAATTAAACAAATAACAATTAGGAATTGCTTTAAAAGCAAAAAGAATGGAAAAAAAAACTGGGGACAAAAATTTTTCACGGGCATTGCTCCCTAAACTGGAAAATCTGGGAAATGTTGGGTTATAATTTTATCAGAATGATGAATAAAATGTTTATCATCTGTTGTTCATAGTACAAAGCCTGGCACACAGTAGGTGCTTAATAATAAATGCTTATCAATTGAGTTCTTACTTCCACAAAACTATTTCTAAAAGAACCCTATGCAATTAAAAGATTTTATGTGCCATTATCTATGGTATTAGATTAACAGTCTTTAAGTTCCTTGAAGACAGGAACTGGCTCAGCTTTGTCTTTGTATCATCAGAGTTTAGCACAGTGCCTGGTACGTACTAGGAAACCGATCAGTGAATACTGATTGGCTGACTGACCAGGCACCTCTTTGTTGCCCTTATAAATAAGAAATTACAAAAGAAAGCAGCATGAAGTATGCTATCAAATAAATATACGAGTGAAAAAAGACGGGTTGGTTACCTGAAGAGAGAAAAGGATAACCACCTATGCACTCCAAGAATACCACTGGTATACTTACAAAGTCAAGAAAATAGGAAAAAGGCTTCTACCATATTGGGGAGGGGGAGGTCCTTCAAAGGCAGACTTATAGGAGGATACAGCCAGGAGTTGCAAGGGGAGGGCCAGTGTGGATGGGTTGAGATATATATTGTTGGAAAAAATACTCTGTATATTTTAATGTTAGATCAATACAGCTTCTGTACATGGAAGACAGGAAGGTCGAAGGGTACAGGGAAGGAGGAATAGATCTGAAGTCAGACGACCTAGACTCCAACTCTGGATCTGCTGCTCACTACCCTTGTCACCTTGGACAAGTCACTGAATTTCTCTAAGCCAGCTTCCTTTTCTGTAAAACGAGGAAGCTTGTCTAGATGACCTCCAAGAGCCCTTCCAACTAAAAAAAAAAAGTCTCGATTGCTTTGGTATTTTTGCTGCTGTTCAGTCGTTTCAGTTATGTCTGACTCTTCATGACCCCATTTGGGAGTGGTTTGCCATTTCCTTTTCTGGCTCATTTTACAGATGAGGCGATCAGGGTAAAGTTAATTTGCCCAAAGTCACACGGTGACTAAGTGTCTGAGGCTGGATTTGAACTCATAAAGATGCTTCCAAGTCCAATGCTCTCTCCACTGTGCCACCTAGCTACCCTACACTTAGTACACTATTTGGTAATAGTAAGTGCTTGATAAATGCTGTATCCCTCCTTGATACCTTTTAAACTTTTTTTCCTCAGCTCCGTTTCTGAAAATGTGTTTTTTGCATTTGTTTATACTATTGACGACATGAAGTCCAGGAAACATAGATAAGGTCATGGGATCATAGATTAGGAGGTAGATGGAACTTTAGAGGTCATCAAATCCAATTTATAGATGAAGAAACTGAGGCCCGGACAGGTTGAGTGACTTGTCCACCATCAAACACCTAATAAGTGTCTGAGGCAGGACTCCAACTTGGGCCTTCCTGACTCCAACTGCTGAGCTCACTATATCCACTTATTCCACAGGGACATAACTTTCTTTGCTTTTTCAATAATGTTGCCTTTTTTTTCAATGATCCCAAGATACTCCATGAGACACACAAGTCTTTTAAAAACACTAATATTATTCCAGCAACAGGCAGTATGGCCTCTGAGTCAGAAAGATTTGGGTCAATTCCTGCCTCTGACAGTACTGTCTGTGTGACCCTGGTCAAGTCACATAACTTTTTGTCCCACTCAACACCCTAAGACTACCCCCATCTTGTACTCGTGAAGCTAATTTTTTGAAACCAAGTATAAGACTTTATGGGCAGCTAGGTGGCACAGTAGATAAGAGTGCTGGGCCTGGGGTCGGGAAGACTCAACTTCCTGAGTTCAAATGTGGTCTCAGATACTTATTAACTGTGTGTTAAGTAACTTGGGCAAATTACTTAACCCTGCTTGCCTCAGTTTACTCATCTGTCAAAAGAGCTGGAGAAGGAAATGGCAAACTATTCCAGTATCTTTGCCAAGAAAACCCCAAATGGGGTCATGAAGAGTCAGAAATGACTGAAAGGACTCAATAATTAAGACTACATTTATTCCTGGTGATTTTCTGGCCTATCTGCCAATGCGTTTAACTATCCCTCCCTGATTTGTGTCATCTGTAAATTTGATAAGCATGATATTTATGCCTTTATTCAAGTCACTAGTTAAAAAACATACCGTGTGTGTGTGTGTGTGTGTGTGTGTGTGTGTGTGTGTATACACACACATAAAAACAGCACCAACTACAGATCCCTGGGTTACTTCACGGAGACCACCCACAAATCTGACATTGACCCATTATCAACTACTCTTTGAATCTAACTATTCAACTAGTTTTGAATCCATCTGACAGCATTACTATATAGCCCACATATCTCTCCATTTTTTTCTACCAAAACAGTCTAAGATACTTTACCAAATGCTTTGCTAAAGTCTAGGTGAGCTATGGCTACAGTGCCCCTTTGATCAACCAGTCTAGTAACTCTGTGAAAAAAAAAGGAAGTTAAAGTTAGTTTGGCATGTTAGATTAGCTTCTATCATGAAGCTAAGTTGGCCAACTGTAAGAACTCAGCCCTTTCTCACTTAAATTCAATTTACTTGCATATCATGGCATCACCTCCATGACGACATGATTCTCTTCAAAGACAAAGGACAAACAACAGGGTAAAAGAGGCCATTCTTTGCCTCATTTTTTTTTACCTAGCCTTAATCACTGAATAGGTGTTGCCTCAGTCAAACTGAGATCTGCTAAATAAAGCCCTTAGCTTTAAAAGGCCACGGTCTTTCATCACATCTGGGGCCATCTCCAGCTGTCCTGATGTATCTGGCCACTGGACTCCGATGACTCCAGAGGAGACAGTGAGGCTGGTGACTTTGCACAGCCCTCCCCCACTTAAATCCAATGGCATCACCTCCATGATGTCATGGTCCTCTTCAAGAATGAAGGACAAACAAGGCTGGTTTACTGTAAGAACCACTTTAGGTGGCACAGTGGATAGTGCATTGGCCCTGGAGTTAGTAGGAGCTGACATTTGACGCTAGCTGTGTGACCCTGGGCAAATCACTTAAACCTGATTGCTTCAAAAAAGCAAAACAAAAGAACTGCACCCCCCCCCCAACTAGTTCATTAATCATTTCTTTAATGATCTGCTTTTAAAATTTTCCCAGGAATGAAAATAAAGCTCATTGGTCTATAGTGTACAAAATTTGTTTTCTTCTCTTAAAATTGGGACATTTGTCCTTCTCTGTAGCATGTCTCTTATACTCCAGGCACACACAGAGAGAGACAGCTGACCTTGATAATACCCCAAGGCCACCAATGTCTTCTGGTGATTTCATACTCTCGAACACCTACTCTCTCCTTGGACATCAGATCCATCCAGGGTGGTCTCACTGCTGTCACCTACCCACCCCTCAGCTGAGGTGCTTGCTACCTTTTCTCTATAAGAGAAGGAATGGGTTTGGCCAACTCTCTGGGTCCAGAGGCCAAGCTTTGGGAGAGGAAGATACCTCATACAACCAGGCACTTATCCAAGGAAAAGTGGCTTTCTCTTCATAGAGAGGAGGAGAGTCAGACAGCTCAAGGGTCTTATTCCCCCGGGGACTAAACTGTCTTCCAAGTAATTAGAGTCCTCAAGCTTTTAGCCTGCCTCTTGAACTCTCATTCCTCCTGCTGGAAGTATCAATGTCTTTGTCCCAAGGCTGGGTAAGTCCCCTTTTCCGTCCATCAATTCCTGATCACCCACCTACATCCCCCTCAAACCATTTTGTGGAGATCAACCGAAAAAATCATGAAGGTCTCTGGGGTCATGAAGCCCTGTGGTTTCTTTCAGCCCTGCAAGAAAATCCTTTGGGGCTTGATATGCAAATGAACTGGCTGAGAAGAATAACAACAAAGAAGCCAGGTATGCTACAGGAAGGGCTATTGCCCTAAACTCCAAATCCCTCGTTCCAAATTCCTGCTTTTGCACAAAATAATGGCCTGTAACAAATGTCCCAGGCTTGGAGCTGTCCTGTGTAAGTACCCCAGATGGAACAAAGGATGCTTAGCTCAGTGTGGGATGGGCAGTTGTCATGCAGGAGAAGGACTACATCTGTTTCGGTTGACTCAAGAGCAGGACCAGGTGCCAGGGGTGGGAGGTACCAAGAAGTAGATTCAGGTTTGATGTAAGGAAAAAATGCCTTGCAATTCAAGAGGTCCAAAAGGAATGGCTGGCTCAGGAGGAATTGGGTTCTCTCTTCTAGAGGTCATCAGGCACAGGCTGGGTGACTAATGGTCATCGATATAGCAAAAGGAACTGGTTCCAGTCTACACTGGCTATCTATCCCACCCTACCTCACCCTACCCCCCAACCATTTGCCTGGAATGTTATCTCAACTTCCACCTCATGGCATTTCCTCACCTCACATCAAGCATAACTGAGGAGCCGTCTTTCCTGATCCCCTTAGCTATTTGTGCCTTCACCTCCCCTTCCAAATACTTCGTATTTACACTGTACAAAATAATAACTGATACTTGGCTCAATAAATGCTTTTTGAATTAAATTTGGTAGTCTCTGATATCCCCTTTGTTCCCTCTATGCCCCAACTAAGCTACTACTTGCCATCCCCCCATCCCTGGAACAGGTCCCCCCCTGCCTTTGGCTTGTGGAAATCCTTTGTTTTCATCAAGATGCAGCCCAGGGACCACTTCTAATATCTTCTCCCCTAAAAGTAACTCCTGCTTCCTACATGGTTCAAGCCCCTGCATTTGACCTATTCTCTACACCCAATCTTGTTCTAATCTATTATAATCATTTGTGTGCATGTTTCTTCTCTGCTAGAATGTACATTCCTTGAAGGCAAGAGCCTTTTGTTTTTTAATCTTTCTATCCCCAACCCCTAGCCCAGTGACTTTTACTTGGCGGTGCTTAATAAGGGTTTGTCAAATTGAGTCTTCCCATCAAATTACAGAAAAGTCCCTCTTCTGATGAAACACATTCCTGGTAACTGTGCCACAAAGCAGACTGGCTTGCAGTTGACTGACATGCTGCTGCATTCATCAGAGCATGTATAACCTAACTGGAAGAAACTGTAAATGAGTGGGCAGAGGCTGGTGAGATGGAAAACACAGGGATTTATCACTAGGCAGTGTCAGATGAGCAGAGGAGTCAAATACAATATGATGGAAAGTGGGACTGTCAGTTAGTAAACCCCACAGCAATCCCTCCAAGTTAGCAGCTTGCCCTTAGAAGATCTGGCATTTCTGAATATAATTGTTACTGAGGTCAGGCAACTCTTTGAATGTAGAGTTCTTGCCTGTCATGGGCCAGTTTTAAACAAGGCTACTGAAACTAAAATGCCATACTTCTGCTCTGCAAATATTCTCTCCTCCATCTTATGCCTGGCAAATATCATGACTTTTCTGTACCTACTGCATTTAATTTACATGTGTACATCTGTCTGTTGCTCTCTGACTCTTATGGACAGCTGGGTGGCACAGCGGGTAGAGTGCTGTAAGGCACAGTGGGTAGAGCGCTGGGCCTGGAGTCTTTCTGAGTTCAAATCTGGCCTCAGACACTTTCTAGCTATGTGACTCTGGGCAAGTCACTGAAACCTGTTTGCTTCAGTTTCCTCATCTGGAAAATAAGCTGAAGAAGGAAATGGCCAACCCAACCAGTATCTTTGCCAAGACCTCAAATGGGGTCACAAAGAGTCAGACGGAACAACAACAAAAAATGACTCTGTCTAGCCTTCTAGTCAGGGGTGGGGAGCCTGTGGCCTCAAGGCTACACACGGCCAAACCTGCATTCAGTCAAAGGGCTGTACTTGAGGACCCAGAGGGCCACAAGTGACCTGGAAGCCGCAGGCTCCCCATCCCTATTCTAGGTTAACAAGACTTAGGATTGGAAGAAATCTTAGACATCTTCTATTCTAGCCCCTTCATTTGATAGATGAGGAAAGTGAGCACAAGCATCATGCATGGGAGCACACACGTATTAAGAAAACATTTGCAGTCAGTAATGCATGTGCCTAAACCCTCTGCAGCTTGCTAGAAGATACTAGTGGATGTGTGTGAACTAGTCTTACCACTAGGCAGTGTCTCATGTGATATGATTTGAGGATCAGCAAGAAGGGCTCCCTTTAAAAAACAAACAAACAAAAATAAATAAATAATTTAAAAAAAGAAGGGCTCCCTTTGTCTAAAAGTCATTTCATCCAATGATACCTGAAATGCCACCATCAGACTCATAGACTATTCAGCACGGAACAGCTGAAAGCTCTCTGACTCTGTAGTCAGAGGCCCCAAGTTCCAATTCCAGTATGTATTACCTAAGTAACACAGGGGCAAACTACTTAATCCCCTGGACACAAGTGCCCTTGTCTATAAAACGAAGGGGGTTGCACTAGGTGGCCTTTGCCAAATCAGTTAAACCTGCTGTACCTCGGTTTTCTCATTTGTAAAATGGGGAGATTGGATTGGATGATTTCCAAGGTCCCTTTTGGTTCTAAAATGAGAAAACCGAGGTACAGGAGGTTTAACTGATTTGGCAAAAGTCACACGACCTGGCAAGGCCTGGACTGGAAGCCAGGTCTCCATTTTGGTGTTTTCCTCCTATCTCTGCTTCTCTTTTTTAAAGCATGTTAAAAATGCAAATTTCCTTGGGAAGGAAGACATATTAAGATGTTAACTATTTATACTTTGGCATTAATAACTGATGTGGAAGAGCTCTCTCAAAATAACACAGAATTTTGACTATGGACAGGGTAGAAACTTAGGCTCAGAGCTTTGGACACCGTATTAAATGAAAAGTATCAGGGGTTGGCTCTCCAGTAGCCAAGAGGAGAATTAAGACAACGGATACTTGCAGGAGGGCTTGGAAGGGAAGCAAAGGGGGCTGAAAGAGGAGCGAGAATGACCCCAAAACAAACTTTCAACCTTCGATCTCTCCACAGGCCAGCCACAGGATGGGAGCAGTAATGGGAAAATTCAAGGCAGAAGAAAAAGCCGTGGAGTTAGAACTACCAAGGACAAAGTTCAAATCTCCAACACTTGCTAAATTGTGTCAGCAAGGCCAACTCACCACCCTATGAGTCTCCCTTTTCTCAGCTGGAAAGTGGGGATAATAATTACCTGCAGCTCTTCCTCACAGAGCTATAGTGAGAAAAGTGGTTTGCAAATCTCAATTTCCTATGCAAATATGTGCTATTTTAATGCAGATATGAACTAAATGTAAAGTCCCCCTTCAGATGTACCACTGCTGCACGCCCAGAATCACAGAATTGAAGAGGTGAAAGGGACCCACAAGATCACCTAGCATGACCTCCTCATTTTAGAGATGACAATGGAAGCAGAATTTCTAGGACAAATGGGGATGCTCTCCCTGGGCTGGAAGTCATATCTCCATGGGGACGGCACAGCTGTGCTCCCAGCCACATCTGTTCCCATTATGTCTAACCTTTTTTTTTTGTTTTTCTATTTCAACCAAAGCAGCCAACAACATCTATACAAGGATGTTGGGAATTATAATCATACTCTCGGGCACAGGTACCAATCTGGTACCTAATTAAACCATCTCAGTAAATAATTTCTAAAATGCCTATCATTATTTTAGGGAAATAACATAAAGAGAATGCTAATTTAAAATGACATTCTCTAGGACATAGTTGGAGAGCGATTTTGACATCATTTCAGTGGCTGTCAGGAGAGGCATCTCTGATTTCTTTTATAGGCAACATAATATTTCCTAAGTTCCATCCATGCCTATGGGGCCCATCTTTGCTGTAATTTCTTCCCTGACTACAAGTTCTTTTGGTTTGTAGTTTTATTCTCCAAACTACCTTTTATTTGTTTTCCCATTAAGTAGCTGCTGATTTCACTCAAGTTGTGCTGGGGGAGGAAATATATTTCTTGATATTACACTAATACCACTGAGGAAGCTGTGACCAACGACTGGTCCTTTTCAGCATTGGACCCCTCAGGCAGTCTGGTATAGCCTGTGGACCCCATTTCCCAACAATATTTTTAAATGCATCAAGTAAAACAAACAGGACCATGAAGGAAATCAATTATACTGAAATGAAGATGTAAAATATTTCCCATCCAAATTCATGGGCCCCCTGGAAATCTAACAGATGCAAAGACTCCAGGTTAGGAACCCCTGCTTTAGGGGGTTCCATTCCCATTGCTGCTCCAGGGTTCAACCCCAGATGTCATGTGTACTATCTACCCAACACAAGGCAGAGGTCTGGAGTGGTCATCCAGATATTCCTAACTCTCTGGCTCTCAGGAAGCTGGCTTACATCCCCTCTCCCCCTCTTTGTTCATATGTCTCTCTGCGTGGTGACTCTTTTTTCCCTCATAAGCTTAGGGATTGCTGTGGAGTATCCAGTGGGATCAAAAGCTCATTGCCACTGGGTCTCTGGTCCTTTTCACACTGGGCCTACCTGGAGGAAGGGAAGAAGGCACTATTTCCTCCAATAGGAATGAATTATCTGGGTATCACAGTCATGTCCAGACAAGAAAATAAAGAGAATGCAAAGACTCAACTAGCAGGGCACCATTTTCCCAATCTCTCTTCTTCAATTTAGCCTCCTTTTAAAATTCCTCCCAATAAACACACATACTTAAGGAAGAGTTGTGCCCACAGCTCTCCATTCATTCAGCACATAGTCAATAAACATTTCTTAAGGGCCTACTGTATGCCAGGCACTATGCTAAGACCTTCAGATGAATGCCTCTTCTGCTGCACTTGCACCCAGAGCTCTGTATGAGCAAGGGACGTATTGGCCCCACCTCAGGCCAGCTACACTCTGGGGAGGAGGCAATTGCAATCTTTCCACATGGCCCAAGTCAAGTGGACTGTGTGACAGAAAAGTTATTTGCTTGATGCCCCTGGCGTTCTTGTCTGCAGAGACTGGTGCTGGTCTAGACCCAGGCAGCCTCTGCCATATTTGATCCCAAACTGTGGGTCACTTCTAGATCACCAAAAAGGCTTCAGAAGCACTCTAGGATATTCCTCAGTCTGGGGTCCCCAAGAACAGCCTTGATTTTCCCAGGGTCTTTTAGACTAGAGGTTCTTAAACATCTTTTCCTGTGATGGACCCTTCCGACAGTCTGATGTAGCCTATGGACTCCATCTCACAATAATATCTTTAAATGCATAAAGTAAAATAAACAGGACTACAAAAGAAACCAATTATATTGAAATAAAGATGTAAAATATTTCCATTCCGAGTTCAACGACTCCCTGGAAATCTAACAGATGCAAAGACTCCAGGTTAAGAACCCCTGCTTTGGAGCCTGTCTCTGCACACAGTAGGTACTTGTTATATTAATCTGTTGAATCGGCTCACCTATGGGAAAACGATTTCTAATGTTGCTCTGGGCACTATTGACCTTGATGTTTCATCTCGGAGTCAACCCTTATGTAAATCCAAGGTCCTGAACCAAACACAACTTTGACTGGGGTAGGGGGAAATGGTGAGGGAATGAGGGAAGGTAGAGAGCTGAGGTGTTAGACAAAAACATGCTTGTCAAAAATCTACTGAATTTTGGACTGCAGCTGCCACAGGGATAATGTTACCTTACCTAAACATATATTTACCTATTTCCCCCCAATCTATATTTTTAGCCATCTTGTAGCAATGGTACATCTGGCAGGTAGTATCAGCATCTTTAGAAAGTATTCTGGAGAATCATTAAAAAACTGTCTTCAAGGTTCATGCAGTGAAACTGCTCTTCAATTAACAGTTCAGTGACTAAACTCCCTTGGAGACTTCTCATTCTTAAAAGACCAGCCTGAGGCACTTCAATAACCAGTAAACAGCTACGTTTCTATAACGCTTTATGATTTTCAAAACATTTGCCTCCAAACAATCCTGCATAGTGCGTAATGCAAATATTATTATTTCCACTTTACAGATGAATAATCACAGCACCCGGCATTCATAGGTTTGCAAAGCTCTTGATCTTACTACACGAAGACGATGAAGAGTCAAAGTGACTCGATTTGGGTTTTTTTGGCAGA
Source organism: Phascolarctos cinereus (assembly GCF_003287225.1). Classification (NCBI taxonomy): domain Eukaryota; kingdom Metazoa; phylum Chordata; class Mammalia; order Diprotodontia; family Phascolarctidae; genus Phascolarctos; species Phascolarctos cinereus. The sequence goes on along the minus strand of NW_027555625.1, from coordinate 82,716,872 downwards.
GATACTGAAGTGGTTTGCCATTTCCTCCTCAAGCTTGTTTTATAGATGAGGAAACTGAGGCTAACAAGGTTAAGTGACTTGCCCAGGATATGAACTCAGGTCCTCCAGACTCCAGGCCTGGCACTCTATCCACTGTGCCACCTAGCTGCCTCTAATATTATTGATATATCATTATATATTATTATATACAATTATATTATATAATAACATAATAATGTTATTGCGATAACGATAATAACACAATAGTACTTGGAAAATTTTCAGAAGGACTATGAAGTTATCCTCCCTTCTCATTCCCAGTTAAGTAGTTAGTATGTCAGACATTATATTTGCCTCTACATTTAAATATTATTAAAATCATCTTTTAAAAACGTATGGACAGGGAACATCAAGAATTGAACTTTGGCTCTTCTGCAAGATATTTAAACCCCTTCCCAGAAAGCTTGTGACCAGTGGTAGAGAGCAGTAAACAGGCCAGTTTGGCTGGAAGGACAAATGGACTAAGGAGAATCATGAGCAAGAGGCCTGGGGAGGTAAGGGTCCTCTGCAGTCAGAGCGTCATGTCACATATAGGTCCTAGGTGGCGCATGGGATGGAGAACTAGACCTGGAATTAGGAAGACCTGAGTTCAAGTTCTGTAAGATATTTCCAAGCTGTGCGTCCCTGGACAAGTTACTTGACTGTTCAGCCTCAGTTTCCTCACAGTATAATATAATATAATATAGTATAGTACAATAATATACTAGTATTATCTATGATATCTGTATTATATATAGATAGCATAATAATAGCGCCTCTTATGTTGTGAGGATCAATGAGGTCACCTTAGTACAGCGCCTGGCACACAGCAGGCACTTAATAAATGCTGCTTTCTTCCTTCCAGCCTAAGTGTCCCCTTGCTCCTAGTTGTTCCCTCTGGGGCCAGGCAGATCCACTTGATAGTACTTCAGCCACTCGAAGACTGCCACGGTCCTTCTCCAGTTTCTTCCACTGATCCTCAAATGCCCCAAGACCCTTCCCCATCCTGGTCATCCTCTTCTGGACACTCTTTGGTTTATCAATGTCCTCCCTGAAGAGTCACAGTTCAGATGTGGTCTGACAAGGGGGACCCGCACTTCCCTGTGCCTAGAAGATGGGCTCTCTTACTGCAGTCTCAATCTGCACCAGCTTTCCCAGCTGCTGCATCACACTACCGAATCATGATGACCTGGCTGCTGTTAGGTCGTGTTTTCAGTCATGCCTGACTCTCCGTGACCCCATTTGGGGTTTTCTTCGCAAAGACACTGGAGCGGTTTGTCATTTCCTTCTCCGGCTCATTTTACAGATGAGGGAACCGAGGCAAACAGGACTACGTGACTTGCCCAGGGTCACACAGCTAGTATGTGTCTGAGGCTAGATCTGAACTCGGAGAGATGAGTCTTCCTCACTTCCATTCTGTCACTCTATGCACTCTGGCACCACCTCCCTGCAGGCCACTAAAACCCCTAGATCTTTCCTCTGGCAGATAGCTGTCATGGTTCCCCAACCTAGACAAGAATTCATCGGAAAAAGGTTTAGGGAGTTTTAGTGGGTTACATACCTTACCACATGCTCTTTAAAAAGAGAAGAGGAGGGGCAGCTAGGTGGTGAAGTGGATAGAGCTCTGGCTTGGGAGTCAGGAGGACCTGAGTTCAAATCCGACCTCAGACATTTGATAAGTAGTAGTTTTGTGTGACCCTGGGCAAGTCACTTAACTCCAGATTGCCTCAGCAAAAAAGAGAGAGAGAGAGAGAGAGAGAGAGAGAGAGAGGAGATGAAGAAGTTTTAAAATGTACATACCCCTTCTCCTTTTTCGTGGAGGTGGGGAACTAGGGGTATGGAATGTTGTATACACTGTATGATCAGTTGACATGTTGGTTAGTTTTGCTGAACTACTTTTCCCCATTTTTCTTTTTTATTCTTTGTTACAAAAGGTGACATTGGTGGAGGGGAGAGGAATATTTAGGGAAATGAAGGTGATGTCAAAACAAATGACATCAATAAAAATTTAAAGAAAAAGTAGGAGAGCCAATGCTGAGGCATAGGGAAGGTAGAAAAATGAAATGCCAATGACCTCAAGGGTAGGCAGAATTTGCTCTCACTTAAATTTCCTTAGCATTGGGGTCTGGGTTGAAAAGACCACATTGCAAATTCCCTGCATGAGGGAAAACGAGATAAATAAAATAAAATAAAACCTTTTTAGCAGCTCAAAACAGGAATATCTGTTTTCTGCTTAGTTTCTCCAAGTCAAGGGCTAAGCTCCATTTCTAACTCTGAGAAAAGTAGGAAGATGAGAAGGTAAAGGTGATTTGGCTATATTAGCTGCTTGGATGAAAAAAACAAATCTCTCCAATCAAGCTTCTCCAAAGAAAGCATTAAAAACACACCACTCACTACCCTTAAGCTTAGAGAAAATCCTGTGGTTTCTACTTCAGGGCCTTGCCAAGATTCAGCCCGACGTAATATTATATAAGATGCGTAACTTAACTCCCTGCTGCAAGGACTAGCTTCTTTAGGCCATTTCCACAATGCCCCTCGGCCCCAGGACCTTGGACTGTTATCAGTGGGGCACGAGACTTTGAGCTGCCTCTCGTCTCACCCAGAACCAAGATCTACTTCTCCAGAATTTTGCATACCCTGACCAGGTCTCCTTTATGTGTAGTCTTTCCCCGTTAGAATGGAAACTCTTTGAGGACAGGGAATATCTTTCTTTCTTCTACATACATACATGGCCTGGCCCGTGGTAAACACTTAATGAATGCTTCCATGTACTCAATCTCCCCTCCCCCCCCTCCAGTGATGTCAAAAATCTTCCAAAGTTCCTAAAGTTTAAACTCTTCTGCCTAGGAATGGAGGCCCTTTACAATCTGCTGTCACCTTTTCCAATTTATTTCATGTTATTCCTTGATAGGAACTCTTTGCTCAAGATCAAGGTAGTGGGGTTGTGGTTGTTTAGTCCTTTCACGGTTGTGTCCAGCTGTTTGTGACCCCATTTGGAGTTTTCCTGGCAAAGACACTGGAGTGGTTTGCCATTTCTTCCTCCAGCTCATTTTACAGATGAGGAAATAGGGTTAAGTGACCTACCCAAGGTCACACAACTAGTGTCTGCGGTCAGATTTAAACTTATGAAGATGACTCTTCTTGACTCCAGTCCTGGCACTCTATCTGGCAAGTCACCTAACTCTGGACTGCCTCAGCAAAAAAAAAAAAAAAAAAAGAGGGGGAGGAGATGAAGAAGAAATTTTAAAATATACATACCCTTTCCACCCCTTCTCCTTTTTTGTGGAGATGGGGAACTAGGGGTGTGGAATGTTGTATACACTGTATGATCAGTTGATCTGTTGGTTAGTTTTGCTGAACTACTTTTCCCCGTTTTTCTTTTTTATTCTTTGTTACAAGAGGTGCCATTTTAATGCCTTCTTTGGAGAAGATTGATTGGAGGGCTTTTACTTTTAAGTTGAGGCAGCTTATATATTCATCTTCATCTTTTCCCTACCTTTTTATTTAAATTTTTTTTCCTTTTTGCTGAGGCAATCAGGGTTTAGTAATTTGCCCAGGATCACACAGCTAAGTATCAAGTGTCTGAGTCTGGATTTGAACTCAAGTCCTCCTGACTCCAAGGCTGGAGCTCTATCCACTGTGCCATCCAGCCACCCCCTCCCTATCTTTTTAAAGTGGACCATTCTCAGCCCATGAAACACTCTGGACTTCAATGCCTCCATCCAGGAAGAAAGTGCCAAGAGAGAACATCTCCCAGAGTAAACATGTGCCCTAAGTCTCTGACACAAGGTAACATAGTTATCAATGTTTGTCCCCTCCATTGGGGGCGGGGACCACTCTCCTCATATTAACTTTTCTTCTCTCCCACAAGTTAATTGTTTCCTGTTTGTGGAATGTCTTTGATCCCTTCCTTCATCTGTTGAATCCTTTACAATCCAACAAGAACGTTCCCTCCTCAATCTATCTCCCTTTACGCTCCCCCTCCTCCCCGTTAAGGACCTTCCTTCTTCAGCCTTCTCAGAGCACTTCATTTTGTTACCGCTCTAGTTCTCTGCGTAAGGTAGCATCGTGTAATTCTAGCTGTAGGCTAGTAGAGACTTCGCCTTCTTCCCCCCTTCCAAGGAACGACATACCTTGGGGTACATGAGCAAAGCTTTCCATGCACTTTAGGTGAGGGCTGGGAACAAGGAGAAAGACAAGGAAGGCCACTGCTGGAGAGAAAGTGGGAACCACCAGGACAGAAGAAAAAACCTGAGGGTTGTCTTAGCTAGCTCTAAGGAACAAATATCAAAAGATTGGAGACCACTAGAAACTTGCTGGCATCATCACCTGAAAAACGGGCACACTGCGTGCTAGGAAGCCATGGAGATCAGCAGGATACAAGGGGAACAGAGGAGAAAAGAAGGTAGGGTGGGCAAGGTGTGTGGGGGGGTCCCTCTAAGCAGGAAAATCAGCCACGGGATCGGGCAGGGCAAGGAAGAAATCTTTATCTAGCTGCCATCACATGCTAAGTCCTTTTTGCAAATATCATCTTGTTTGATCCTCACAATGGCCCTGCCCAGTTATTATCTCCATTTTAGGGCTAAAGAAACCGAGGCAGGCAGAGATGAAGTCACTCGCTCTGGAGTAGGGGAATGCTAAGTTTCCACGAACTGATTAGTGCAGATTTCCTAGACAGGGAATAAGAACCAAGAGAATGAATGTGGGTAGTCTCAGATGTAAGAGGTCAGTGGCTATCAGTGTTTGATGGAGGCAGAGACCCCATCTCACTTTAATCTGTCTCCCCCACAGCTTTATTTGTTTGATTGTTTTTTGGCGAGGTTTAAAGGGTTTAAGCAACTTGCCCAGGGTCACATAGCTAGTAAGTGTCAAGTGAATGAGGCAGGATTTGAGCTCAGGTCCTCCTGACTCCAGGGCCAGTGCTCTATCCACCTAGCTGCCCTGCCCCCATGGCTTTAGCACAATTCTCTGCACATATCAGCTACCCAACAAATGTGAATGGAGCCCAGTTATGGGTGGCCTCAGTTAGAGGTTCGGATGGAAAAGAATGGGTAAATGATACAGCTCCATGGAGAGGTTAAATATCACAGTGATCAAAACACCAATTAATACATACTGATCAGAATGGTCTAACCAGCTCACTGCTCAACTGGGATGATCTTCTGAGGATGGAGATTTTGGAGGTATCTGTTATGGCTCTAGAACAGAGTTGGCATGTGCCAGCCCGGGGCAGCAATTGTAAGACCAAGTGAGCTACAAGCTGGGATGAGTTACAGATGCTATCTCTTTGTCCCTCTTCGGAATGACATTCTGATCCTAACCAGAATACTGAAGGTCTAAAACTGGTTTGCCTAAATGTCACTTTAGAATGAGCTTACTGCATAACTAAAACGGAATCTGGAGGATCAGAGATTCTCGGAAGAGAAATGATTACTGCCATGCGCCTGTTGTGAATAATCATAATATTAATAATAAAAACGATAGTGCCAGCATTTATATGTCTGCAAAGCATTTGACATATATGATCTCATTTAATCTTTACAACAACCCTGGGGAGGTAAGTGCTATTATTATCACCATTTTACAGGCAAGGAAACTGAGGCTGGGGAGACGTTAGGTAACTTGCCCAGAGCCCACACAGCTTGTAAGTTTCTGAGGCTGGATTTGAACTCAGGTCTTCCTGACTCCAAGTCTAGCGCTCTATCCAATGCATTTCCTCTCTGCCCCTTAACTGGAGGCAGGAAGACAGACAAGACAACCTCCTGAATATCCTTGGTCAATTCACATAACCTCTTTGGGCCTCAGTTTCTTCATCTGTAAAAGGAGAGGAGGGGTTGGATTAGATGATATCAGAGGTCCCTCAGAGCTCCAAATCCAGGACCCCTAGGTCTATTCTAGACCAACAGGAAGGACAGTAATATTTATATTAAGATCCTAGATCTAGAACTACAATAGACCTAAGTGTATAACTCCCTCATTTTACAGATGAGGAAACCCAAGTTCAGAACAGAGGCTAGTCATGAATGGAACCCCAGAGGAGGAAGGAAAGACTTCATTTTTCTACATGCTGTCATTATGGGCAGGGGTATTCCAGAACTGTTTTTTCTTCAGAAAATCATAGATCTAGAGTTGGAAAAGACTAGGGGTAGTGGTGTGGGAGGAATGTTTATCCAATCCCCTCATTTTACAAATGGGGAAACTTAGGCCTCGGAGGCTAAGTAAATTGTTCAAGATCCCACAGGTAGTATGAATCAGGGGTGGGATCTGAACCCAGAGGCACGGTAAGACTATAACATTATAACACTGTAACACTGTAACAGTTGCCTTGCTCTTACTGAGCACGTAGGTGTCTTTTACGTTCTCAAAACCTAACCCTGTAGCACAGGAAGCAAGGCTAGCCTTCTCTCTCTGAGGGACAATTGGTTACCTGTGTCCTCTCCTACAAACTGGGCTCGACTCCATGTAAATTACAGGGACAAGATGGCTGCTTAGAGAAACTTGTCCCTCTGCATTCACTGGGAGCCAGTTATCTTTTGACTCACCCATGAATGACATGCTCAAAAATATGAGCCAGGGTTTATGTCCTGCTGAAGAAGCGATTGTGTTATAAGATGCGCTGCAGCTCTGTAAACCTTGCTTAACTGCTATCATCCACCTGGAGGGGAAGGTGACCAAAGCACATCTCCTGATCTACCAGGATGAGCAGCCTTCTTCTTTGTCTTGTGGCAGGAGTTCTCAATCAAATTTTTGATATCTTGGACTCCTTTGGCAGGCTGGTGAAGCCTACGGCCCTTTTCTCAAAAGAATGCTTTTATTTTTTTATTTAAAAATAATTTGGGCCTCCCAAACTCACTCAGGTAGGAAATGTAAGAGGTTACTCATGGAACAATTCCACTCCGGATAGGCATGAGTACTTTGACCTGTTTTGTTTCTAACCTGGGCTGGTTCGCCCTTCCTTAGGCATCTTGGTTCATCCCTCCTCCTCCAAACTTCCAATTGCATCCCACATATCCAACAAAGGGCCCATTCTATCGATGCTAGACTTAATGAAAACACCAGATTGGCTTAGTCCCATGAAGATCAGAATTCCTAAGCTCAAGAGATCTGCTAGCCCCGTGGCCTCCCAGGAAAGAATCGTTTTTGTTGCTGTTCTTTGTTTCTTTGTTTTTGTGTGGAGACAACTGGGGTTAAGTGACGTGCCCAAGGTTACACAGCTGTCTGAGGCTGCATTTGAATTCAGGTCTTTCTGACTTCAAGGCTGGAGCTCTATCTACTGTGCCACCTAGCTGCCCCTAAAGTTTTTATTTTAAATACATAAAATAAATGATTAATAATATATGATTACAATAATAATATATGATTACAAAATAAACTAACTATGGGGGCAACTAGGTGGCACAGTGGATAGAGCTCCAGCTTTGGGGTCACGAGGACCTGAGTTCAAATCTGCCCTCAGACACTTGATACTTACTAGCTGTGTGACCCTAGGCAAGTAACTTAACTCTAATCATCTCACCAAAAAAAGCAAATTAAAAAAAAAAACAACCTAATTATGTTATCAAGGTATTAAAGAAAAATTCTTGGAACCCCAGTTAAGAATCTTTGTTCTGGGTTCCTGGGAAGAGGCACTAGAAAATAAGTGCCCCACTTCCTTCTCCAAGATAGGACTCGGTGCATTTAACAACAAAAGGCTTAAATTCACTTGTATGTGGTTTCGTTTTTTCCCTTTTGGCAAGGAAAAAAGTCTATAGAAAAAATCCTCCAGACTGAAAACACACAAAGGTTGCTGTGCTCAGAAACTCCCACGGCCAACAAGGCGGTCAGGAATAGCCTATATGAGATCTAATGACATGAAACGACTTGCACAACCCTTTGGAGGGTTCTGATTTACTCCCAAATTGGCTCTGAGGCTTCCCTACTGAGCTGTGAGGAAGGACATCACCTATATAGATTTAGCTTCTGAAAGAATGGAGGGTGAAAATAACCCCATCTACATATCACCCTTCTAGGCCAGCTGGCTGGAGGGAAAAGGGCATCTCAGCTATATCTGGAGCCCGCCAGCTGGCCAGGAAAGCGGGGAGCTCCATAGGACACCAGGCTGCCGGAAGCTTACTGCTTCAGAGACCTGATCTCAGCAGACCTTTTCCTGTGACTCAGAAAAAGAGAAAATCAAAGAGGCTCCCTAGAAAGGGAGAGAAAATGTCACACAAGCCTTCCAGCACTTTCCAAATGTCTCTGTAGATCTATGATCCTATGAATAGTTTCCCTAGATTATAAAAGCGCCATAAGTACTTAAGTGCCTACCAGATGCACTTAGAGAAAGTAACTAACAGGACAGAAAAACACTACCTGTGATCAAGCCTGAAAAATGACACAGGAGCAGCTAGGTGGCGCAATGGATAGAGCACCGGCCCTGGATTCAGGAGGGCCTAAGTTCAAATCCGGCTTCAGAGACGTAACACTCTTAGCTGTGTGACCCTGGGCAAGTCACTTAACCCCACTGCCTAGCAAAAACAAAACAAAACAAAACAAAATGACAGAGAATTTCATTTTATTTTCTGTTCGTTGCTGTTAAGTCATTTCAGTCACATCGACTCTTCATGACCCCATTTTGGGGTTTTCTTGGCAAAGATACTGGAGTGGTTTTCCCTTTCCTTCTCCGGCTCATTTTACAGATGAGGAAACTGAGGCAAACAGGGTTAAGTGACTTGCCCAGGGTCACACAGCTAGTAAGTGTCTGAGGCCAGATTTGAACTGAGGAAGAGTCCCAACTCCAGGCCCAATGCTCTACACACTATGGCACCACCTACCTGCCCCTTATTTTCTGTCTACTTTGGCTCATTGGCAGGTGACGGACAAGGGATAAAACATTTTTTAGCTTTACATATCTTCCCCAAGAGACAAAATGACATAGTGGACAGAGTGCTAGATCCCGTATCAAAGGATCTAGATTGGAATCTCACCTCTGACACTTATACTTGTGTGTCCTTAGGTAAGTCACTAACCTCCCTGAGTGTCAGTTTCCTTATCCGTAAAATGAGGGGAGGTTTAGGGCAGCTAGGTGGCGCAGTGGATAGAGCACCGGCCCTGGAGTCAGGAGAACCCGAGTTCAAATCTGGCCTCAGACCAAACACTTGACACTTACTAGCTGTGTGACCCTGGGCAAGTCACTTAACCCCAACTGCCTAAAATAAATAAATTAATTAATTAATAAACAAACAAACAAACAAACAAACAAACAAATAAATGAGGGGAGGTTTTAGTAGAGGACCTCTAAGGCCCATAGGTACAATGGAAAGAGCTGAGGAAGAGGGGTTACCCCAAGACAATGACATAGCTGTATGACCCTGGGCAAGTCACTTAACTACTCAACACTTCAGCCTCCTCATCTGTAAAATGAGGGGAGAGGTTGACTAGATGATGTGAGGTCTCTTGGAAGCACAGAAGGACTGACCGAGGCTCTGGAGTCAGAGGAAATGAGTGCAAGTCCCGTTGAAGACACTTAATTTAACCACGTTGAGCCTCAGTTTTCTAAAACTAAAAAAATTTTTTTAAATTAAAAAAAATGAGGGGGCTGAGTAAGGTGGCTCCTGTGGTCTATCTCTTGCAGCTTTACATATATGATCTTACGAACCTTTCGGTTCCCAATCTAAGCTTTTATGTTCCTCCAGTAAAGGCAAGACACTAAACCACTTTAACCAAATGCCTGAGCTACTGGGGCTCACATATCACTGATGAGAGAAAAAAGGCCTGTTACAGTCAACACAAGAAAGGATCTACTGTGTTCTCACGGTAACTGCTTTTCACCCAGCACATACCTAAAGAATTAACGACAGCGCCATGGTTTAGTTCTGCATCAGCATTTTCCCCTAAGAAGGGCTCATTTGATAGTTGGTTGTGGTTTTTTTCAGGCAATTGAGGTTAAGTGACTTGCCCAAGGTCACACAGCTACTAAGTATTTAGTGTTTGGTCTGAGGCCACATTTGAACTCAGGTCCTCCTGACTTCATGGCTGGTGCTTTATTCACTGCGCCACCTAGCTGCCCCCCATCTGATAGTTTTTTGTGAAGAGCAACAGATAGGCATAGCATTTAGAAAATGGATATAAATGTACATTGACAGATGCACCCAGGGCCACAAAAAGATGTCTATTAAAATATGTGCAGGAGAGGAATGTCATATTAGAAGGTACATGATATGGTTTGGTTAAAAATAGACAGGCTATTGAGGAACCTGAAGCCAATCATTAAGAAAGGATGCTACAGAAATGTACTTTTTTGGTCAAGGCAGTTCCTTAATCTAAAATGACCATTATAGAGGCAGCTAGGTGGTGCAGTGGATAGAGCACCAGCCCTGGAGTCAGGAAGACCTGAGTTCAAATCTGGCCTCAGACACATAACACCCATAGCTGTGTGACCCTGGGCAAGTCACTTAACCCCAACTGTCTCACCAAAAAAAAAAAAGAAAAAAAAAGACCATCATAAAAATAACCAATCAGCTCTTGATGGTCTTGATGCTGAGAAGAGGCCCCAAAATTCATGAAAATGCTGCACCTTGAGGACCTGAAAGGGCTTGTTCGTGGACACCCACACATATCCAAGGTACTTTTATTTCTCAGTGCAATGTGACTTCAGGTAGGAGAAAAGCAACGATTTGGCCAAGCTCAGCCACTGACTTTTTAGAACCCCCAGCATTTTGGTGCCTCCATCTGCATAAAAATAATGTTCTCTCTCTGGGAGTATCAGATGAGTAAGGAGCTTCAATTCTCCAGAAAGACAGTTCCTAAAGTATGAAGCGGTAGGGGAGAGGTTGTCAAGAGTTGTGAAACAAATGTAGGAAAAAAATAAATCTTATTGATTGAAGGAGAAAGGGCAGCTAGGTGGTGCAGAGGATAGAGCACCAGTCCTGGACTCAGGAAGGCTCATCTTCCTGAGTTCAAATCCAGCCTCAGACACCAGTGTGACCCTAGGAAAGTCACTTAACCTTGTTTACCTCAGTTTCTTCATCTGTAAAATGAGCTGGAAAAGGAAATGGCAAACCCCTCTAATACTGTTGCCAGGACAACCTTAAATGGGGTCATGAAGAGTCAGACATGACTGAAAACTGAATTCTTGAATTGATGGAGCAATTTTTGTTAGTAAAGAGCAAAGGGCTTATCAAGCCGTGTGCACCATCCTGTTGTGGTCCTATACCAGGCCATGTTTAGTCTAGCCTCATTTAAACAGCCATCTAGTAGTACCCCCAAAATATGACCACACTAACAATCACCTCATTGCATAGAAGCTTAGAATCAACTCACAGTTAGGTGGGACCTCAAATCATCTTCTTTAATCTCTGACCAGCATAAAATGTCTAGCCAACACCCCACATTCTGCTACATGGCCCAAATACTTTTTATATCTCAACAAAGCATGACTTCATTTACGATGAGAGCAGGGGTTTTAGCTAAGCATAGCCAATGACTTTTTTTTCCCTTTTCTTTTTGGTGAGGCAATTGGGGTTAAGTGACTTGCCCAGGTCACACAGCTATAAAGTGTCAAGTGTCTGAGGCCGGATTTGAATTCAGGTCCTCCTGACTCCAGTGCCAGTGTTCTACCTACTATGCCACTAGCTGCCCCTAGCCAACGACTTTTCATGTGGTGCTGGAGGATGTTACAGAATCTCAACACTTGGGTTTCTGAAAGCTTTGTACAAAGACTATAATATTCTTTGACCTTTCCTCCTCCTTTTCCTCTCATCTTGGAGTCAGAAGACCTGGCTCTGAGTTACGGTTCTGATTTAAATTTGCCACTTTAAGCAAGTCAACTTCACTTAATTTCCTCATCTGTTAAATGGGGATAACACTTGCCCTGAATCACAAGGTTATTGAAAGTAAAGTGATTTTTAATAAAAACTAAGATGCTATAAAAATGTGAGTTACATAGCTTAGCAGTGAAGTAAAGACCTACAGAGCAGACAGACACATACACATACATAGATGCCACAACCATAAGATGTTAAATTTTTATTCTTAACCATCAACCACAAACTGACTAATATCAATCTCCTATTTCTGTTTTTCCTGACATGTCACTAATAATGCAATAACTTCTCTGTCTAGGGAAGGCTGCCCCAGTTAATACCTAGTCATCACAAAAAGAAAACATCAAAGGAAGAACACATCACCGGGACAAATAGAAAAGCCTCTAAATCAGGCCTTGAAAACTGGGAGACCTTCCAGTACCACCAAGCTGCCAAATGAAGTCTATTTATCTCTGCTTCTCACAATTATCCCTATCAGCTTTGATAAACACCATGCTGACAGCGATTAAAATGGTAGTATATTCTCTCCTTATAATCTCAGTTTTTGGGCCAAGTACACAACTCTCATGTTCTAATTTTTGTTGGGTATAGAAATTCTAGGCCTCCTCCTTTCATGTCTTCTAGAGCTCAAGAAAGGGGTGGGGAACCTGCAGCCTCGAAGCCACATGTGGCCCTGTAGGTCCTCAAGTGCAGCCCTCTGAGTGAATCCAAACTTCACAGAACAAATCCCCTTAATAAAAGGATCTGTTCTGTAAAACTATTGCTCTGTAGGAAATGATGAGATGGCTTCAGAAAACCTGGGAAGACCTATATGAACCGTTACAAAGTGAAGGGAGCAGAACGAGGCGCACGTTGTACACAGGAACAGCAATGTTGTGATGATAATCAACTGTGAAAGACTTAACTCTTGTGATCAATACAATGATCCACAAAAATTCCAAAGGACAAATGATAAAAAAAAAATGCTATCCACCCAATGGACTCTGAGCATAGATTGAAACATTATTTTTTTTTCCTTTTCAACAAGGCTAATGTAGAAATGTTTTGAATGACTTCATATGTGTGTGTGTGTGTATGTGTGTGTATGCGTGTGTGTGTGTGTAAAATGGGTATTGTATTTCTTGACTTCTTGATGGGTAGGGGAGAGGAGATGGAGAGAGGGGGACAGAATTTTAAACTATAAATTTTTTTTTTTTAAAAAAGGATGATTCTTACTCTTTTAGATTTCTAGTTTAAGATGGCCTTATGAAAAATTATAGAGAAACTCAACTCCCTAACATAGACTCTAGCAAACATCTGAATACAGCTCCAAAAAAGATCAACCATAGAGAAATGTGAAAAGACACAGAAAGAAGTAAGCTACTCCATCCAGTCTGGAGCTATACTGGAAAGGGAAGCTGACAGAGGGGTTGAATTAAGGAAGTCTGTGCCAGCTCAGCTAAACCACCAGTAGAGGAAGGAAGAGCACAAGGGGAAATCATGCATACTCCAAAAAGCAGGCTGGAAGCCAACAGAGGCAGAAAGGAGGCAAGCTATCCCAAACGCCCTCAAACAAAAAAGCCCCCGCTCCAGTAATCAAGGGGCTGAAGCCAGATCCCATGTCAGAAGCAGGGGAGGGAATCAGACACCTTGGGTCACTATACAAGAATACAGGACCCATCTATACAGTCAAAGAAATGGAAGGAGGCACGGCCAGTTCAACACATGAGTTCCAATAGGAATGGCTGCATAAGAGGCGTAAGACCTGTCATCTTCAACATCCCACTGGGGCCAACACTCAAATGAGGACTGTGCGAAAAGGGGAAAGAGACGAGCCATGTCCTGAAACCATAGGGGCAGTGGGAGACTGAGAAAGGAGCCAGGAATTTAAGTAGAGAGTGGAGTCTAATGCTACCATTAGATTATAAAAACTCCTTGAGGGCACAGACTGTCTTCTGCCTTTCTTTGTACCCCCAGGCACAGTTCCTGACATGCAGCAGGCACTCCATAAATGTTTACTGACTGACTGAAAACTACTTCATCCAGACTGGCAAAGGCAGTGGCCCTCTTACAGAAGGGATGAAACCAAACAAAGCCTATCCTGTTGCAGAGGGGATTTTCCTGAACACAAAATCTCCAACCAAGAACCGAGGCTGAAAATATGAAATAAAAGATTAACATAATTAAGAAATATTATGGCTTAAAGGAAGTCCGAGAGATAAACCCAGGATAATTGAGTAACCCCACCACAAGGAGACTTAGGACAAAATGGCCATAAGAACTACAAGAGTATGTGGATGAAATGAAGAAAGAGATAAAAAAATGAAATGAGAACTTTGGGAGGAAAAAAGTGAAAGGGAAATAGGTTAGAAACTAGGTTAGAAGCTGGGGCAACTAAGTGGCACAATGGATAGAGCACTGGCCCTGGGGTCAAGAGGACCCGAGTTCAAATCTGGCCTCAAACACTTACTACCTGTGTGATCCTCGGCAAGTCACAGCCCCCGATTGCCTCCGAAAAGAAAACAGGTTAAAAGAAAATAGTCTAGAAGTTAGGAGAAACATACTTTAGCTTGTGCAATGGACAGAACCCTGGGGCCTGCAGTTAGGAAGACCTGAGTTCAAGCCCAGCTTCAGACACTTACTACCTGTGCAATCCTGGGCCAGTAACTTAACCTCAGTTTCCTCAGCACCTCCCTCTCAGAGTTGTTGTGAGGATGAAATGGGATAATGAGTGTAAAGCACTTACTTACACATCATAAGTGCTATATAAATGTTAGCTATTATTATTATCCAAGCTGCAGATTCCTTTAAAAACCGAAATGAAGCAAACATAACATGACGTCTCCATAAAACAACAGGAAGAATTAGAACAAAATCAAAAGACTGAAAAAAATAAAAAGAAAATGCATGGTATCTTTTATCAAAAACAACTGACCTAGAAAATGGGTCAAGATAAAATTTAAGAAATCATAGGATCCCCTAAAAACCATGACCAAACAAAAAGCCAGCAGGTCACATTTCAAGAAATCACAAAAGAAAACTGCCTACACCTTAGAATCTCAATCTTCTCATCTGTGAGACTCAACGGTCTGGTCCCTTCCAGCTCCGAATCTATGACCTTCTTCCAATGAAATCTGAAAAAGGAACATTTACTCTCCTGCTTCGGTGGCAACTGCTTCAAAGTGAGATCAATGAGCAGCCAAAGATTACACCCTCCCTCCTGCCAACCAACTTAACTACACAGATCACTTGATACTGGGGGCAAGACAGGAGCGCGGATGTTCTGTCTGAGCCACTTTCCTGGAACCGTCTGAACCCAGTCTGGCTGATCAGAGAAAAGCCCCAACATTGGCTGGATCAGTATCAACGGCATGCCTTGTGTACACATGGGCTGACATAACCATCCTGGCCCATATGGGTAGAATTTTGTGATTTACATAGAAATTCCCTGATGATGACGCTCCTGTGAGGGAAGTATTACAAGCATTATTATTCTCATTTCACAGGTATGGAAACAGAGACTCAGAGAGCACATCAGTTATGTGGATGTAACCCCCACGCCTCAGCTCCCATCTCCCTCTGCTCTTTGGGCCCCTCCTGCCATTGGCAAATTTTCCCCAGAAACTCCATTTAGAGGAAGGGCACATATCAGTTATTCTTCGGTACCTCCTTGCCCTCCAAAACCCTTCTTTCTAGTTCCCCTCTTATGCTATGTCTTCCTCTCTTAGAATGTAAGCTCTTTGAAGGCAGGTCTATCTTTCTTATTGCTTGTATTTGTACCCCCAGAATTTAGTATGGTGCCAGGAACACAGTAAGTGCTTAATAAATGCTTGTCAAATGATTGATTTGCACAGAATCATGTAACTACTAGGGGATAAACTGAAGCCAGGTCCTCTTATTCCAAGTCCAATGCCCCTTCCACTACATTACACACACACACTCTGCCTCTGTTGTCTTGGAAAATTAACTCTCTCTTCACCAAAGGAACCATCTGGGTCATCTTTTTCAAAGCCTTTACATTATCCTATTTAGATGCCTCTGATGTCTACTGGACCAGAAGTATCAAAACTCAAAGCCCACAAAACTCCCAAAATGCAATCCAAACCATAAAATGTAACTGGAAAATGCTGAACAAAAAAAAGTTAAAATGCAATACAACACAGATAATGTTGACTTGTGGTTTTCTCAGTCAATATGCAGCCTGCAGGGAGCCTTGACACTATTGTAATAGACAACCATAAGCAAAATTAGGAGGCTGGTGAAATATAATTTTTACTATTTCTTCTCCTCTCGGTGGGTCCAGTGTTTTCCTGCTGCCCCTTGCCTAGGGAAGGCCGTGACCCAGGCCTAACCTCCAGATCTTTCCTTTTCCTCTATCAATACTTAACCTGTCCTATATCCCTTTCTTTCACAGACCATGCTGTTTGTCAGGCTGTAATAAGGAACAAATCTCTGCTCCTGAAGATAATTAGAGTACCTACCTCCTGGGGTTGTTGCGAGGATCAAATGATATAATATTTATAAAAGCATTTGGCACAGTGCCTGGCACAGAGTAGGGGCTATATAAACAATTACTCCTTTCCCTCCTCCCCCCTGACTCCGCTATGCTTGCTCAGTGCTAAGGGGGAGCATTGCTACACCTCCCTAATAAAGGATCACAGAATTATGGCTTTAAACTTGGTAGAGCCTCCAGAAGGCTTCCAATACCCCCATTTCACAGATGAGGAAACTGAAACCCTGACAGTTCCAAGTTACTTATTCAGAGTCGTACAGGGAGTACATGACAGGGCTGGAATTCCTGACCTCAAATCTAGCACTCTTTCCATTATATGTATATATTTTTAGGGGCCTTCTGGAAATAATGCCTTCTGGGACAGTGGAAGAGCATGCGATTTGAAATAGGAAAGGCTTTTTTTACCACCTGTTTTGACTCTAGACAATGTATTAATGAATAATTATTTATTAAGTGCCTACTATGTGCCAAGCATTTGTGCTAGGTGCTGGGGATAAAAGGACAAAGAGTAAAACAATCCCTACTTGCAGTGAGCATACATTTATTTACATTTGTAAACTCTGGGTCTGTTTCCTCATCTGGAAGACGAGGCAGTTGGACTTGATTTCCAAGATCCCTTTCAGCTCTAAAATCCTAGGATCTTCTAATGATGGAAAGCTTAGGTACTCTGCCAGGACATGGGGAAAAGTGCTTTGAGACAGGCTGGGCTTTTGTTGGTCTTTGTACCACACGATCACCAGCCACGCACGCACGCACACCTTCCTCTCTGGGCCAAAGGAAAAAAAAAACACCCTTCAATTTACTAACCAGTCGTGATCAGGTTATCATCGACAGGCAAAAAAGCTTCAGCATCTATACAAACTTCGTGATCATATATATTCGGAGAACCCTGGAAGAAGAAAGAGAAAACGAGAGAAGGTGGTGGAGAAAGGGATTTAACATTTAATCTTGCTTTATATTTGGTTTATAAACTTAGTAGGGGAAATATGACAGTAATCAAGGCCTCACAACATGTGAGGTGATGATCATCTATAATTCACATCACCTTTACATTCCTTTAGTGCTAGAGGGGGCCCATCTTACACTGTGTCCATCCCATAAATAGAGTAACCAACCAGATTAGAAAACGCTTTTCGATACCATCAGCCAACAGAATGAACTTTCCTACCTAGACACAACTATGTTACCAAGAGGTCAGAAACCAGAGTGGTTTTAAAGTATTTCTGACTCTTGATTAGATAAGTCTGTGGCTGAATTTGTTGCCTTTTCTCACAAGCCTGAAAAGCAGGGATCAGAACCAACTATAATATGCCCCAAATATGCCTCGTCAGCACCTTGCAGGCTGGAACGCAATCAGTCATCGAGCATTTACTAAGCACCTATTATATGCTCGTCAAAAAGGACAAAATTAAAACAGGCCTTGCTCTTAAGAAGTTTATATTCTGTTGGAGGAAACAGTACACACACACACACATGTACATAGTTACATATACACACACACATATGTAAAATTCAAAATATATTCACAGCAACCACAAAATACTTAGCAGGGATAGGGTGGGGAACTGTCTCAGGGTGAGGGAGAGGGGGAGGTTAGGGCGTAGAATATGTCACTTGAGTTGAGCCTTGAAGAGGGGTAGAAATTCATAAAGTTGGACCTAAGAAGAATGAGAGGTCTAAGCATGGGGAAAAGCATGGAGACAGGAAGTAGAATGTTGTCTCTGTGTGACAGCAAGCACACCACTTTCACTGAAAGGTAGGAAGGTGTAAAGAGGGATGATGGTATGTAATGAGCCTGGAAGGGCAGGATGGAGACAGACTGTGAAGGGCTTTGAACGCCAAAGAGAGGAGTTTATATTTTGTCCTAAAGAGAATAGAGAGGGGCAGCTAGGTGGCGCAGTGGATAGAATACCACTGGCCCTGAAGTCAGAAGGGCCTGAGTTCAAATCCGGCCTCAGACCAAACACTTGACACTTACTAGCTGTGTGACCCTGGGCAAGTCACTTAACCCAATTGCCTAAAAAAAAGAGAGAGAGAATAGAGAACCTTTGGAGGGCCATCTCCAGTCATCCTGATCCATATCTGGCCACTGGACCCAGATGGCTCCAGAGGAAAAAGTGAGGCTGGTGACTTTACACAGCCCTGCCTCACTTAAATCCAATTCACTTGCATGTCATGGCATCAGTTCCCTGATGTCACTGGTTCTCTTCGAGAATGAAGGACAAACAACAACAGAGAACCATTGAAGTTTCTTGAGCAGGGTGTACCATGATCAGACTTGTGATTTAGGAATAATTTTTGTGTGAAGGAAGAATTAAATGGGAGAAGAAACTTGAGAGAGGGAGACCAGTTAGGAGGCTCTTGCAATAGCCTGGGTCAAAGGTGATAAGAGACTTAACTAGGGTTAGGGCCAGGTGAGGAGAAAGAAGGGGATGGATGCATGAGACGCATCTGGCCTGGTGCTTCTGTATACTGACACAAAGGCAGCACTTTCTAAATGCTCTTTCTTTCATTCATCATTCATTCATTCATTCATTCATTCATTCATTTGCTCATTCATTCATTCATTCATTCACTAACTCACTCATTCATTCATTCACTCACTCCTAAATGCCTGGTGAACCAGGGGTTGCATTGTACTCGGTGAGAGCAGACAGTTCTGGTCAGCGATACCACAACTGAAGCAGTTGTGTTTGTGATCTCATAGAGTGGCATGTGCCCTGCTGGTGTTTATTTCTTTTTTTAAAAAAACTTGGCAAGAAGCATGGCTGCATAAACAGACTTTGACAGGCTGTTATCTCTGGGTTTATGGGTGTTTGATTTGGCTAACCATCCCTAGTCCTGTGCTACTAAACTTTCACTCCTCTTGTATAGGTTCAAATACCATTTTCCCAGTTCCGTCTTAGGGGGATAACCCTGGGATGCAAGGTAAAATGGGGATAATAATAATAGCACCACAATAGAATCATATGGAAGGGCTGGTTTGGGCCTGATTATAGAGGGGCTTGAATGTCAGGTAAATATTATCCACCAGCATATGAGCCAGAATCAGCTGTGAAGTTGGGGGAGAACAAGATGGAGGTGGGGGGAGGGTGCTGGGGAGGGCTAAATGAACCTGCAAAAGGTGGAGGTGTTACAGGGAGTGGGGTGTAGGACGCCCATGAACACAAAAGACCCACAGTGATTTGGGGGTCTTTGCCTCATGTCTTCTGACTCAACCTGACCAAAGGTCTTCTCTAGCACTCAAAAGGGCCTTCTGAGGGACTCTAGCTGCTGAGAAAGCTTTGAGGAAACTGAAAACCCGGCTCAGTGTGGCCTGGCTATTAATAAGCTCAGGCCCATGAAAACCGCTTGTGAGCTCCTCATGGCTTGCAAAGGAAAAAGAAAAAAAGGAATGAAAACAGTTTTTCAAAGACTCTAAAAGCTGTGTGTGGGCTCTTCAGTGGTTCCCACCTGGGTATTATACAAAACTGGGAGAACGTGTTTTATTGAAATTCAATCTGAAGACTTAGGAAAGTAGACCTAGGAACCTTGGAAATGAAAACCCACAACTTAGGTTACAGCATGGGGAAAGCAAGAGGGATGGTGGTGTCAGCCATTTTTATGAAATCCTCACAGCTGGAGACTCCACAACGCAGATGGAAAGGGAAGCAAACTGGGTGGGTGGGGGCACCTGCCTTTTACCTTTTAGCACCCCCCCCTTAACAATTCATGCTGCAATGATCTTATGATTACTAACCCCTTGGGAGTTTTAACAAACTATTATTTTTGGTTTGAGGATAAGAATGATAATAGCTTGCATTTATATTTACAAAGTGTTTTTTAAAATATCTCATTTTATCCTCGTGACAACCCTGGGTGGTAGGGGCTATTACTGTAGCCATTTTATAGATGAGGAAACTGAGGCAAACAGGTTAAGTGATTTGCCAGGGTCACACACCTAGTAAGCACCTGAGGCCAGATTCGAACTCACAGTAGACAAAAGATCCTGGAGCACTGTTAGGCCACTGGGACCCATGGGGAATTATTTTTCAGTAGGTTCAATTTAACAGCCCCCTTTACTCTGTTGATTCTGAAGACTAAATACATTTGGTGAGATTGCTTGCATCTGGATAAGATACAAGTGAGATGTGGAGAAGGGATTATAAAAACTCCACAAAGAGCAGCAATGTGCAAGCATGGGCAAAAGAGATCTCAGAGATCGTAGAAAACCACTGGCAGAATAGAGGTTGCTACTCATCCAGTTTAAAACTATTTCTAGGGGTGGGGCAGCTAGGTGGCGCAGCGAATAGAGCACCGGCCCTGAAGTCAGGAGGACCTGAGTTCAAATCTGCCCTCAGACCAAACACTCGACATTTACTAGCTGTGTGACCCTGGGCAAGTCACTTAATCCCAATTGCCTAAAAACGAAAAAAAAACTATTTCTAATTCTCCTTACATTCTAGCCACACACGTTATGTTAATAATAACAATAACTATAATAATAATTGCCATTTATACAGGGCTTGCAAAACACTTTACCCACATTATTTCAATCGAGCCTCATAACAACTCTGTGAGAAAGGTGCTATTATTATTATCCCCATTTTACAGTGGAGAAAACTGAGGCTGCAAAGAGGTTAGGTGACTTGCCTAGGACTCATGCAGCCAGTAAGTGTGACTGAGATGGAATTTGAACTTGGGTTTTCCCTACTCAAATTCTAGTGATCTATTCACTGTACTACCTGGCTGCCTGTTAACATGTCAATAGGATGGTGAAAGAGGATAAAGAGACATAAAGACAGAGAGACAGACAGACAAGTGATAGAGACACAGAGAAAGAGAGAGGGAGAGAGAAGGAAGAAGAGACAGAGACACACAGACACACACACATACAGGAACAGAGAAGGGGGGAGGGAGAAGGAGAGAGACAGAGACAAGAGATAAAGACAGAGAAAGAGAGAGGGAGGGAGAAGGAAGAAGAGAGAAACACTAATCTGTAAGAAAAATGAACAAAAAGAGTCAAAATGCTCAAGTCCTGACTCGTGACCTACTGTGAGACTTTGAGCAAAGCCCTTCTTTTGGGAATAGCATCTAAATGACCCTTATTTTTCTTACAGTGATGGAACTGTTCCCATGCAAAACTAGTCTACTCTCATATGTATGTTCTAGATAACAGCCAGCACACTGTGGGTGCTCATTCAATATTTAACAACATGAGAAGGAGATTAATTTAAAAAGAAAGAAAGGGCCACTCTTTGGTAAATCATCAGGACATTAAATGGTCATACCCACATGCTCCCCAGAGCTACAGCACATCACGCAGTGGGAGACCACAAAGATGGGCAGGATAACTAAGATAAAAGCAAGAAGGGGCAAGTAATTGACCGGAGCACCGCCCTTAAAAGGAAACAGAGGGTGCCTCCCAACCTAGAAGCAGTTTCCTGCCGGTCTCCTGTAGCAAAAAGTCTATGGTTTTGGGGAAGGGAAGTATGCAAAGGTCAGAGCTGAAGTTAGTATAGACAGAGTATAGCAAGAGTTGATATTTAGAGAGGGCTTTAGGGGCAGCTAGGTGGTGCAGTGGATAGAGCACTGGCTCTGGCTTCTGGAGGACCTGAGTTCAAATTTGGCCTCAGACATAAAACACTTACTAGCTGTACAACCCTGGGCAAGTCACTTAACCCCATTGCCTAGCCAAAAAAAAAAAAAAGATAGGACTTTAAGTATTTCCAAGTGTATGTATGTATGTGTGTGTGTGTGTGTGTGTGTGTGTGTGTATGTAGGTGTGTATGTATGTATATATATATATATGTATATGCACACACACACACACACACGTATTTTTTCATTTGATTCTCACAAGAACCTTGTAAGCTAGGTATTACATATATTGTTATGTTCATTTTACAGGTGAGAACAAACAGCGTCAAAGAGGTTAAATGCCTGGCCCATAGTCCCATGACTAGTAAGTATCAGGGGTGGTTTGAACCCAGGACTCCAAAACAACTCTCTTTATTCACCATGCTGCTTACACAAATGGGCACTTGTAGGTCAGTCCCAAGAGGGAGATGGAAAAGAGAAGCTGGAATTTAGCCAGGGTATGGGAACAGCTAGTGACTAACACGTGGGAAAGAACATTAATCGATCATTCCAATATTCTTCCCCAATCTACATCATGATCATCGGGATTATCATTATCAAACCAATGCCAGGTTGATGCTTTCTCTCCCGTAGGTAGCTAGCTCCTCTGGACCTTAGGCCACCCCCAAAGCATGCATGTAGTTCAAAAGAATGTGCCGACACTTACGTGGCCCGCCAGGTTGAAATATGAGTGGTTGGTCAGACTGACCGGCGTGGTGCTGCTGGTCTGGGCTTTGTAATTCACTATTAACTGCCCCCCATCGAGCGTGTATGTGACCCAAACTTTCAACTGGCCAGGGTAGCCTTCCTCTCCATCTGGACTGATCCGAGAGAACTGAATGCCATTTGGCAGCACTTGAGGGGTCCAAAGGACCTGGAGGAAGATATCATTAGAATAAATCAAAACACAAAGTAAATATCCCATGCAAAACATTCAAGGAAATCTAACCTCAGGAGTATAAAAATGATTACACCAACTCTCTTAATTTTTTTGAGAACAGTGTTTAATTTTTAATCTCTGTTGTTTATTTAATATGGAAAAATTATGAAAAAATAAGACTATTTCTTTTTTTTTCTCCCTGCATATATAACATCTTCTTTCCCTTCTGAACTCGATTAAAAAAAAAAATTCTCAGCTCTCCTATTTTTCTCCTAATGCCTTGCTCACATTCTGGCCTAATACCGAAATAATTGCTTTAACAAATGGTGACTGGAGACTGGTATGGCTATCTTGGGCTTCAGTTTAAAAAAATTAATCCTTCTCTGGGATCCTCCACCAACAGGAGCAGAAAATGAAATCAAGGCTTGTTACATTTTAGAATTGGGAGCCTCTCCACGTTTCAGTTTCCTTATCTATAAAATGATGGAGTGGAGCCAGACTAGAAATCTCGTAATCTAGTTGTAAATCGGATTCTATGGAAACAGTCTTCCTGCAGCTTCCATTGCTTGCTCTATGTTCTGCCTTCTGGGACCAAGAACCAGAAATCAAATTCCTCTTCCTCAGAGCCACTCTTTAAATATTGGAGATAATTATCATGTTTGCCCTAAGCCCCAATCGCCTCTTCTCCAGGTGACTGACTCTGAAGTCAGAGGACCTGTGTTCAAATCCCACCTCTGCCACTAATTACTTGTATGACCTTGGGCGAGTACATTCAATCTCTTTGGGCCTCATTTTCCTCATCTGTAAAATAGGAAGAGGAGAGTGGGGAAGGCTAGATAAGGTGGCCTCTAGACTGGTGTGCTGGTAAATGTTTAACAACCAGCTCTCTATTATCTTTAAAAAAAAAAAAGAAAGGGGGCAGCTAGGTGGCTCAGTGGATAGAGCACCGGCCCTGGATTCAGGAGGACCGGAGTTCAAATCCAGTCTCAGACACATAACACTTACTAGCTGTGTGACCCTGGGCAGGTCACTTAACCCCATTGCCTAGCTAAAAAAAAAAAGAAAGAAAATGTATGTAAGGCACACTTTAAAGTGTGACCTGTCTTATCAGTATTTTCTCTATTGCTTTCTTAAGTCTAGACAATCAACAAAACAAACCAAGTCCTGATCTGTCGTGCTTGCAGCTATGGGAGGTGTAAATGCTCAAACTGAAAATTGAACAATCTACTTAATCAAATCCTCATGTAGCATGAATCACAAAACTCTTCACTACCCTGGCTGCCCTCCTCTGGGTGCTCTTCAGCTCATCCATAACCTTCCAAAAACAGAGCATTCAGAACTGAACATAAAACTCCTTCTGTAGCCTGCCCAAGATAGAGAGTGTGGCTAGGTGGCTCAGTGGGT
Source organism: Phascolarctos cinereus (assembly GCF_003287225.1). NCBI lineage: Eukaryota > Metazoa > Chordata > Mammalia > Diprotodontia > Phascolarctidae > Phascolarctos > Phascolarctos cinereus. The sequence continues at coordinate 82,692,658 of NW_027555625.1, read as the reverse complement.
GAAACTAAGCAGAGGGCCTCAGGAAGACCTGAGTTCAAATCCAGTCTTAGACTTATCAGCTGTGTGACCTTGGGTAAGTGGATCAAATGAGATCATAATTGTAAAGTGCCTGGCACATAGTAGGTGCTATATAATGCCGGCTACTCATTTTATTATCCTTAAGAGTATAACAGGACTGTTGCCACCATTGTCTAGAATGTTAATTCAGTCTCAGATCTCATTAATTTTCTTGGCTCTCAGGTCACATCTCTGATTCAGGCTGAGGCTGCAGTTGACTAAAATACCTACACCTTTTTTTCAGATCAACTGCTGCCTAGCCACAGCTCTTCCATCTTACACCTGTGGGATGGATCGGTGCTAGGGCCCGAGTCTGTTCTGTCACAAGATTTTAGAACACAAGAATACTGGAAAAGATTCATATCCTCAACCACAGGAAAAACAGCTGAAATTTGGAATTAAGTCACAGGCTTTAGGGAAATCAATCTCATATCCAAATCACTAAGTGGAAACCCTGAACTTTAAATAAACTTAAAATATGGGCTCTAACTTAAACATGTGAAGGCTAGGGAAAATAACAGCAACAGCAACAACATATCCATATCACATAATTAAAACAATCAATTACACATATGTATAACTATACAACTTAAATTATATAAGTATATCATTATTCAAATGCTTTCATATTTCCCCCAAATACTCATTTTCCTTATGGCTGTATGTGTTTTTCATAAACTTTAAGATTATGATGACTTTTTAAAGAATGATAAATAAAATGTTTAAGGTAAGATGTTCATGTACGGGTACTCAGCCTTTATTCCATCCAGGAAACAATTTCTAAAAACAAAGAAGAAAGTTTTGTTTTTTTCTGGAAAAAAAATGTTAGCTTCTCTACGTCACAAAACCTTACCATTGCTGTGTATTATTAATTTTGTTGTCTCTATGTTGGCTACAAAAACGTACAGGACATTTCTATGTCCAGGACTACATTCAGCATTTCTGATTCTGATAGGACTCTGAGAAGAACTGGTCTTTCATCAATGTCACAAATAGAAAGATGGTCTCAGAAATGAGCACCCAAGTACTAGTATCCTCTGATTTTTAAATAATCACGAGTAGATGGATGATGATGTCACTTGAGCAATGAATTATGAAAACTGAGAATACATGAATAGAGCTCTGTGCAGAAATCCAGTATGCATTTGTAATAAACTGATCTGAGCCATAATTAATGGGATGCATAATCATCACTGTGGTGCATGGCAACTAAGCATAAATGATAAGCAGGCCACACAAATGACTGTAATTAATATTACTTTTCCACAGACCAACTAAGCATTTGAGAGAGTCAGCTGAGGAAAAGGAATGAACTGGGTGTTTGAGAATGTTGTTGATAGATCCATTGTCCCTCGGGCATTAGGAGCCAGCCAGGAGAGGCTAGGCACTGAGGTACTCCATGTCCAGGTTTAGGGCAGGGCAGCCTTCTCCACTCTGCAGTGGGATTTGCCTTGCCCACTGAGGAAGGAAGGAAGGTCAAGCAAGGCAACTTGAATCTCACAAACAGATGAAGCAGCTGGTAGGAGTGGGTCAAGCAGAGCAATTATTAACATTTCTTTCCAGCCCTGTAAAGGGTTAAGGGAAAGGAAGGTTCACGGTTCCTAGAATTTCCAAATTCTTCATTCCTCTTCTATTTCCTAGGTCGGGCTCTATGTGTGGGAGTAAATGGAATGCTGTGGTTATAGGAAAAACTATCCACTCCTTCCCACCACACTAGTGAAATTTTTACCAATTTTGGTTCATAGGATTATACAACTGGAAGGGATTATATTTTGTTCATAGATTATATTATAATAACCAAATATCATATTTTGTTCACAGATATAGAACTGGAAGAGATCTCAGCAATTACTTAAGACCAACCTCTTTATTTTATAAATGAGGAAACTGAGGCCTAGACTAGTGAAGTGACTTGTCTAAGATCACACAGGAAGTAAGTGGTAATGAGATTCAAACTCAGCTTCTCTGGCTCTAAATCCAGTAGCCTTTATATTGCCCTAGCTTGGGGCAGTGAGGTGGCGTAGTGAATAGAGCACTGGCCCTAGATTCAGGAGGACCCGAGTTCAAATCTGGCCTCAGACATATATATGTGTGTGTGTGTGTGTGTGTGTGTGTGTGTGTGTGTGTACATATATATATATATATATATATATATATATATATATATCCCTAGCTTGTGGGAAGGTTAAGGTCAGGCTATCATTCATACTTTAATATGAAATCATTTGATCAGACTGCTTTTCAAATGCCTGGCTGAAATTCACTGAGAAAATAGCAAATTTTAAGAGAAGTTATAGTTAATTTGGAACATAGGATAGTTAAGGGCAGGCAGGCCTATGAATTTTCATGTATGGGCACACAGCTTCTATTCCCTCTACCAAATAATTTCTAAAAACAAAAAAGAGAAAAGAGTTTTGGTGTTTTTTTTCTGGAAAAAAAAGTTAGCTCCTCTACATCACCAAATTATTACAACCGCTGTGTATTATTGATTTTGTTCTATTGTGGCTACAAACATTTCCAGGACATTTATATGGAAGTTAGGGGGAGAGTAAAGGCTCAAAGATTTCATTTACTTTGCAATTTTGACTATGACCAACCCTCCCTTTTATCCTCCTAAAGAGACATAGCAGCTAGGTAGTACAGTGAATAGAGAGGGGACTGCCCAGGATCACATAGCAAGTGTCTGAGGCTGGATTTGAAACCAAGTCTTCCTGATTTCAGGTCTACCTCTCATTTTATCTACCTCGGGCTTCTCATCCATAAAATGGGGATAATAATAGCATTCCCTCTGAGGGTTGTTTTGAGGATCAAATACGATAATATTTGTAAAGTACTTTGCAAACCTTAAGGCACTATATAAATGCTAGTTATTATTACTGTTGTTATTATTATCTCCAACCTCTTCCTATGATCAGCAGACAAATCCCATCCTTGCACCTTTGTAACCAAGAGAGTAGTCTTCTTCCTCCATCTTCCCTCATATTGTTCATCTTGTGCAGTGAGCAGGCTTTCTGCTAAGATGTTTGAGTCTAGGACTGTGTACAATGAACAAAGGTATGGAGGAAGGGAAGAGGACTGCTAACAATAAGTTCAGTGAGCTGTAAACATAGTTTAGTGAAAACTATCAAGCATTTTCAAGTTTACCTTGTCAAAACCTTTCAGTCCTCCATGTAGACTATTAGGTCCATTGTTGATGGCCAACTTGTATTCTTTCCCCTCTATGGTGAAGGTCCCTTTGGCAATTCGGTTGGCCACTCGTCCAACTACTGCTCCAAAGTATGGATGCTTCTTGAGATACCCTACAAATCAAACAAGATCATTCCTTTAATTTGCTAAAAAGAGGAAGGGTAATAATTCTTTCTACTACTGATTTTTGAAGGATACTGTAAGGCTTATATGGTATGCTGTCAAAGACTATTTATCACGTAAATGTTGGTTAGTTGTATTTTTCAGGATGATAACAACAACAATGAATTATTTTGCAACTTTGCAAAGTAACTTTGAAGCTAAAATGTTTCTACTCCTTGTAGCATAATCCAAGGAGAGGCAACCAGTGGCTCAGCAGACCCCATCTGTCAGTAACTGTGGATGTGGTTAATTTGGGTTTGGTGAGTTGCCCTTTTTCTGTCTCCTTTCATATCTTCGGTGTCAGTTCCTTATTAGTCATTTTTATCACATCTTTTCAAATCCAAAGATCATTCTCCTTTGCAATGAAAAAGCGATTCAGATTAAAACTTGAAAAGCTCTGCTTTTTTTCTGGCATCAGCATCTTTTATCACTGCTACATCCCTGCCAAGCTGCTGTCCTAACCTTGCTTTGAACATCCCTTGTTTGAGCAAATTGATTAAGTGCCCACTCTTTGTGAGCAGTGGTAGGCATTTAGGGTACAAAGATAAGACCCATACTCTGCTCACAAGGAACCTGCCCTCTAATTGGGGTAAAGATGAATACTACTCACTTCTGGAGATGAGTGTGGGCACAAATGATATCGTCAGAAGTAATCAAGTAAGTAAGCATTATCAAGGATTATTAAATCTGAGGCAAGAAAATGAAGACCATCAACACACATAGGTTGTGTTTTCATCGTTGTTTCTCATCAAATTCAAGGACTTCAGGAAGGAGATCCGAGAAGTGAAAAAAGGGCTTTAAAAAAAATGAGGTGTGAGAATATAATTTGGATTTCTATTCTTAAAATACAGGGAAGACCAGAAACCTGGCCAGAGACGAAGTACACCTAAAAAGGGCTGGTAAAAGTATATTTGCTGGGAGTCTTGAAACTATAATAATAATAAAAAAATTTCAAATAGGAAATGAAGAGGGAGAAAATCATTTATGTATATTAATGGAATGAGATACCAAAGAGCAGCTACAACATGGTAGGGAGACTAGTTGTCAGGTCCTCCAGAAATTCACAGGAGACCAAATCTAGAATCACTAATAAAACCCTTGGCCTCAGATATTCTAGACACACATGTACAAAATAAGAGTAACAAAAGCAAAGTGACTTAGAAAGGAGATGAACTGGACACAGGTATTTTTGTGTTATGTTTTGACTCCAAAGACCAACTTAGATTTTTAAAAGATGTGTACAAAATATGGAGGCGAGGGCAGGTAACAGCAGATGAATATGTAAGTGTGGTGCAATCTGGTAAAAATGGTGTCAGGAGTCCTAAAGCTCCAATTGGGACTAGCACAGTACCTGGTACATATTTAGGTACTTAATAAATGTTTATTGGTTGATTATTGAAATTGAGCTGAAGAAAGCTAACAAAAGGGGGTCTTGGTGGTTTATTTGAACAGTAATAGGGGAAAAAAAACCAAAGGATGTTCAAAGCAAGATTAGGACAGTAGCTTGGCAGGGATATAACAGTGATAAAAGATGCTGATGCCAGAAGAAAAGCAGAGCTTTTCAACTCTTAATCTGAATCTCTTTTTCACTGCAAAGGAGAATGATCTGTGGATTTGAAGAGATGTAATAAAAATGGCTAATAAGGAACTGACACCGAAGGTATGAAGGGAGACAGAAAAAGTTCAATTCATCAGACCCAAATTAGCCACATCCATGGGTACTGACAGATAGGGTCTGCTGAGCCACTCATCATCAGGGACCCTTGAGAGGTCATGGTTAATGGCAGACAATACAGAAGTGAAAAAGGAGAACTTAAAAAAAAGATTTTCCAAAAAGGGAAGACGAATAGAGTTTGCAGACTGTTAGCCAATGAGTTTGACTTTCATTCCTGAAAAAATTGTGCAGTGTATGATCAGAAGGATGATTAGTGCACCTCTAGAAAAGGAAGCTATAATCACAAAGAATCTGCATGGGTTCATCAATAACAGGCTATATACCAAAAGAAATTTTTTTTTTGCAAAGAGGCCATGTTGGTAGATCAGGAAAGTACAGTAGATTGATATACGTTACCAAGAAGTCACTTTCCTAGGGTCACATAGGTAGGAAGCAGCAACAGCTGCGATTCAAACCCAAGCCTTCTGACTCCCATCTCTAACGCCATAGCGGTTTCCCAAAATACAATAACTGGGGCAGCTGGGTGGCACAGTGGATACAGCACCGGCCCTGAAGTCAGGAGGACCTGAGTTCAAATCCGACCTCAGACCAAACACTTGACACCTACTAGCTGTGTGACCCTGGGCAAGTCACTTAACCCCAATTGCCTAGATAAAAAAAACAACCAAAATCAATAACTGACATTTATATCATACTTCAAGTTTGGAAAGTGCTTTCCTCACAACCTCCTGACAAGTCAAAAGTTCAGTTATGCTCATGTTACAAATTAACTGAATATCAGTTGTTATTTAGTCTTTTTTAAGTTGTGTCCAACTCTTCATGACCCCATTTGGGGTTTTCTTGGCAAAGATACTGCAGTGGTTTGCCATTTCCTTCTCCAGCTCATTTTACAGTTGAGGAAACTGAGGCTTAAGTGACAGGGTTAAGTGATTTGTCCAAGGTCACATAACTAATAAGTGTCTGAGATAGGATTTGAACTCAGGAAGGAGTCTTCCTGACTTCAGGCCTGTCACTCTATTCACTTCATCACCTAGCTGTCTCTACCTTTTATTTGTTGGCAGCTAGATGGTACAGTAGATGGAATACTAGACTTGGGGTCATGAACATTTGAATTCCAATCCTAACTCGGACACTTAACTATTTGTGTAACCCTAGGCAAGTAACTAGACTTCTTAGAGTAATTTTCCTCATCTATAAAATGGGGATGTTAGCACTTATCTTAGGGTTCTCTATGAGAACTGAGACAACACATGTAAAAGCTCTTTTAAACCTTAAAGAACAATATAAATGGTAGCTATAATCATTGCTTTGTTTTTTATACCTATTCAGGGTATCCCAAAAACCTTAATGCAGTTTTAAACTATACATCCATACAGGGTATATATAGATGTACAGCCTAAGACTTTTGGAATATCCTGTATATATACAAGCTATCTCCCTTGATAAACTTGAGGGCAAGGACTTTCTCTTGTGTCCCCCATGCTTAGCAAAGTACCTGGTACACAGTAGGCGCTCAACACTCACAGGACTAGGTGTGCCAGTTGATGCAAAAATATAAGACTTTTACCTTGAAATAAAAATGTTATCCTACTATCTCTATTTTCTTTTCCTTGTGGGTAAAAAAAAAAATGCAGTGTTAGGTGACAGTTTGGCTCTTCAGGGTGGTCTTAAAACTCAGTATCATAGGGGCAGCTAGGTGGTGCAGTGGATAGAGTGTCCAGCATCAGGTGTCAGAGGGACCTGAGTTCAAATCTGTACTCAGACCAGACACTTGACATTTACTAGCTGGGTGACCCTGGTTAAGTCACTTAACCCTAACTGCCTTGCCAAAAAACAAAACAAAAACAAAAAAAGCCAGTACTGTTGTTGATCAACAACTGATAGAAGTAAATTCTAGTTTGTCACCCCAAACTCTCGTGCTCTTCCTACCACTCTCCTGGCTTCTCAAAGTAGTAGGCCCTCCCCCAGATACTTCTCCAAAGGAAGTAAAAAAGCATTCGCTCCAGAATAAAAAGGTATTTGAAATAGGATGGGGTATTAACCTGCCCCTTTTAAACTCTGATCACAGGCATGTTATTTTTGATGATCTGGCAGGCCAAGCTGCCTTACCTTAGTTTATCTTTTATGCTTTTCCCTTGTTTTCTTAAATACAAAAGTATGTAGGGTGAAAAAATTGCTTTAAAAGAGGCATCACTACCTGTTTCTGACACCTCTCTTGAAAGGAATTTTATTCTTTAGATGTGACTATTTCATCTGAAAAAGGAGGGAAAAAAAGCAGTAATAGGTTGCCTGTCTAGCAGAAAGAGCAGTCCTTGTGATGAAGTCAGGAGACAGATGGGTTCAAGTTTTCCATCGCTCACTAGTCATTCAAGTTGGGGCAATCCATTTAACTTCTCTGGGGCTCAGTTCCAGAAAGGATTGATGTAAAATACAATGAAGGCTGCAATAGGTATTAAGAATGGTATTCAATCCACGATTCCAATCCTCACTAGTTCTAGTATGACCCTGGGCAATGATTTCATTTTTCTAGGCCCTGCTTTCATAAATGAGGCTAATATTATCCATACTACCTAAACTATCAATCTCTATAGAAAAGTGAACTATGATTGTTATCTGTGAAAACAAGAATGCTGGGCCTAGATGATCTCCTAGGTCTTGTTTAGCTTTAGCATTTTTTGACTCTGGAGGGCTTCTCCTGGCTGGGAGTGAAGGGGGGTAGGGAAAGGGAGACAGCAGAGCTGAATCATGTACAAGATTAACAATCAATCACTTATCAAAAAACCTACAAGCATTTATTAATCACCTATGATATGTTAGGCCCCAGAAATACAAATATGAAAAACAAAAGTCCCTGCTCTAGAGGGCTTAAAATCATTCAACCATTCCAGAGAAAAAACATAACCCCAGTGGGGGTGGCTGGCATATGGTTCAATCTATTACCTAAGTTGGGCAAAAGTCAAAGACTGCAAAAAAGTGGCCAATCCAGAGGGGTGTGTAGTAGGCAAAAGGGCGTGAACTGACTCCTCCAACAAAAAAGAGGGGAGGAGGTGAAGGTCTGCAAAGCTGGGTAGGTTCCTTTAAACACCTAGAGGAGGGGATGTGAAACAGCTAGGGTCTCATGCCAGTTATAAATGGGAGACAGTAACCTTTTTCCCAACAAGTGCTGGCTGTCCTTGCTCTCTCCGTTATTAGTCATTCTCATCTGGGCAATTCACATAACTTCTCCGGGGCTCAGTTCCTGAGAAGATTGCTGCATAGGACAACAAGGACCAGATCTAGTATTCCATCCATGACTCCAATCCTTACCAATTCTAGTGGGACTCTGGGCAATGATTTCATCTTTCTGGGCTTTGCTTTACTCTTCCATAAGGTGAAAATAAATGAGGATAATAGTAACCATACCACCAGAACCACAAATCTTCATATTTTATTCAGCTGTGCCACCCTTCCCCCAAGCAGCTGAGAGTCCTGACAGTCTATATACTTAGGACGTATTTCACATATAAAACAGCTGCCATCCCCTTCATCTGCATGAGCTCTACAGAGTTCAGTCTGGTCATTAAAAACCAACTGCTCCCAATTTCCTCTGGGAAAATCCCTTCACAGACCAGTCTGAACAAAGGGGATTTGTACTACAATGAAATATGTGGCCAAACATGACACGTTAAGAAAGAAACCCAAGTACTGTGAGTACCTGGGACTTGCTTACATGGCCTATGAGAAACCATGATGGTGATGGAGAGGGGAGCCAGTTTTCAAAATGCAAAAAGCAGCAAAATTATTTCACATAAGACTTTGCTGACATTTTTCTAGGCTGTTAACTAAAAGAACATTTGGATTACCTCCTCAGCATGCTATAGAGGACAGATCTCATTTTCCTGGAGACATCTGAAACAGTCTGACCTCATCTGTCACCTCAAGACATCTGAGCAGCTTATTTCATCTATCTGTGAAATTGGGAGATAGCTCACATTCAGTCTAAAGGGGCTGTGAGTCAGGGGATTAGACATTCTCAGCTGTTCCCTATGGTGCACAAAAGCAAGCTTGAGGATTTTATTATCTCAAGGTAACCATTTCCTCCTCTGTCCAGTCTTTACTACTGAAACTTGCTTACTACAGGTTATTAATAAACTAGAATTCAGCAATAGAATAGCAGAGTTCATTAATGCAATTCCTGTTAACAGCTGGCCATGGTGGCTGTTACCAAGAATTAGCCAGCCCCTACTATTTCAGGCAAGACTCTGAATAGAAAGACCACATCATAAAAGAGAAACAGGAATCCACTTATAACCCAAGAGGAGTGCTGAATGTGTCTGTCAGAGAACTGATATTCAGGGGGCTTGGTTTTCAAACTCCACTCCTTTAAACGTAGTTCCCCTCCTCCCACCTCCCCACTTCACTATCAGCCTTTACGGAAAAAGGAAATTAAATTACTATACTATATTAAAGTATACAGTTTAATATTTTTAAAGCCATGTCAATAACAACCTAGCACCTAGATAAATATTTTAAATACCATGACTCAATACTGAACAATTCTTTCAAGAGGAAAAATTTCCCCATGAACTCTCAGAATGGAAAGTTTCCACAGACTACTAGGTCTGGACTGTTACAATGTAAAAATCTGGTTTAATTCCTTTTTCCTTCTTATATAATTTCCAGTAATCTTTTCTTCTATTGAGATCCCCAAGGGTCAGCAGGATAACAAGAGATGCTCACCATAGGACGTCAAAGAGCTGGGAGAGACCTCCAGTATCACCTGGGTTCTACCCCCTTGGTTTTGACAGATTAGGAAGCTGAAGCTGCGACTCCAAGAAGTAGGCTTGCTTTCAGCTACCCCTCCCCCCAACACACACATAAGCCCATTATGCATGTCTAAGACACTTTTTGGCTTTGAGTTACACATGGCTCAAATTACACAAACACAGGGAAGCTAAGTGTCACAATGGATAAAGTGCTCCACTTGGAACAAGATCCGAGTTAAATCCAGCCTCAGACACCTACTGGCTGTGCAAACTTGGGCAAGTCATTTGACCTTTTTCTGCCTCAGTTTCCCCATCTGTAAAATAGGGATAATACTAGTACCTATCTTCCCAGGGTTGTTGAGCGGAACAAATGAAATAATATTCGTAAAGCACTCAGCAAACCTGAAAGTGCTAAAATAATCAAATAATTAGGAAATTAGGCAATGGTGGGAATGGGTAGATAAACCATATGACAACCTTATTCAAATTAGTTAATGGTGCAGAACAGAAATAATGGTAGAGGAAATCACCTCTCTTTGTACCACTGGAGTCTGGAGATGTCTTCTGACTCCATCAGCTGTGTTTTGCACTAGTCACTTAACCTTTTTGTGGTTAAGAAGGTGACCCAGTTTGCAAACTGTTGGTCACACTAGGGACTTGGAGAGGGAAGAGGAGAGGGAGAGGGGGAAGAGGAGGGAGAGGAAAGGGGAGGAAGAGAGGGAGAAAGGCAGAGAAGGAGAGGGAAAGATGGAGAGGGAGAGAAAGGGAGGTAGAGAGAAAGGAGGGGAAGAGAGAGAGAGAGAGAGAGAGAGAGAGAGAGAGAGAGAGAGAGAGAGAGAGAGAGAGAGAGAGAGAGAGAGAGAGAGAGATTTGCAAAATGTCTTCAAGCCCTTGGGTAAAAAGTATTTTTTTTTCTGCTTCTGTAGGAAGCAAAACCCAATCAATTAACAGATTTTCCCTAACCTCACCACCACCACTCATTAGAACCCTTGGGGAAAACCCAGGGGTAGATGGGGGTAAGGGGAAGATTTTGCCACCTCTGTACATTTTCCTCCCAGGGAACTTAAATGAAATGACTAAATGCAGTAATTCACCATGAAGGAATTTACCTCTTGTAAAGAATAAGTCAGTACAAAAGCAAACCATGGAACATAACAGGAGACAGGAAAACCACAGAGTACCAGGGTATTCGTTTCATAAGAGATTGAAAGGCAACATCAATATCCTCGGCTCCTGAATTGAGGAAGGGGTTGGGAAGTTTGTGCAGGAATTATAGCTCTAGAGTAGCTCTAGGCTACCTCTTCCAGCTCTCTCATGACAGACGAGGGAACAGAGGGAACAGAGGCAGAGACGTTGGATGCCACGCCCAGCCAAGGTCACACAAGTAATAAGCGTCAGAGGCAGGATTTGAGGACACCCCAAAGGAAGCTGGGACTTACCACCCAACAACAATTTAAGATTCCAGAGCCTCTTTCCAGTGAGCTATTAAGAGCTTTTTATAATAATAATAGTAATCATCGCTAACATTTACATATCACTGCCTAGATGCAAAGTGCTTTACAATTATTATGGCATTTGACCCTCATATCTGAGAGGCAGGTGCTATTATTATATCCATTTTATAGATAAGGAAACTAAGGCACACACAAGTTGAGTGACTTGCACAGGGTCACACAGCTACTAAAGTATCTGAGGTCATTTTTTGAACTCAAGATCTTACCAATAATCAGATCTTTACTTTTTTGGGGGGATTTGGGGTGGAAAGAAAGTTCTTAAGTTTAAAAAAAATCCATACAAGCAGGCTTTTAAAAAGATAAATCTCAAACCTGGTGGATGGCTTATGTCCCATTACCCACTGAGAAAGTTGAATTCATTCATTCTCAAGGGTCTCTCCCCTCCCCCCATCCACTTTGCCCTGTTAACCCACCACCCCACTATGCAACTGGCTTCCTGGAGCACAAAGCAAAAAGAGATTTCCAAAGAAAAAAAAAAGGGGGCAGTCTAACTCAAGTGCCAGAGTTCCAGCCAAGATGGTACTTTGGAGTCATGGGCTAGGAGGCCACTAGAATAAATTATGTGGGATGCCCAGTTCTTGCAGAAAAACTAGTAAAGGGAAAAAAAAAAGCTTGGAATCAGGAGGACCTGAGTTCAAATCCTGCCTCAGACACTTGAAACTTACTAGCTGTGTGACTGAGCAAATTATTTAACCCCAATTGCCTCACCAAAAAGCAAAAAAAAAAAAGCAACCCCCCCCCCCCCGGTCATTCTTTCCCTTGTGCATGAGGGAACCACAATCCCCCTAAGTCAGTTTCTCCTAGCTGGAGTCCCTTCCAGAGTAGAACTTTCTTTCAGTGTTAAAACAGTTCAAAGACCACTTTCATGTTCGTTTTTGTTGGCGTTTTTTTTTTTAAAGCCCAACTCACCTTCAATGGACTCTGGACCAGTTAAGTGAGGTGAATGGGTAACTAGAAAGCTAAGCCCATATTCATGTTCCTCTAGCAAGTGTTTCCCAAACCCAAGAGAAATTACCATTTGTTAGCCAAACGTACCCAAGATTAGGTTGAATATCCAGACCCAGAATAAAGGGATGGAACCCACCCTGACTCTTTCCCCTAAGGGGTAGTGGTCAAAATAGGGACTTGTGGGTCAAGAAACCCTGGGTTCCATTCCTACTTCCAACCCTTACCGGCTGTGTGACCCTGGACTAGTCCTTTGAACTCTCTAGGCCTGATTCCTCGTCTGTATAATACAAGAGGGGGGGAGGGGGGAAAGGTGGACTTCAGGGACTCTGGGGTCCCTTCCAGCTGTCCCATCTCTGACTGTATGCTACTCCAGTGCAGTCCGACCCACCTTCTAGCTCGGCAAAGCCCAGCACCACATCTGAGAATTTCCCATCCCTGTCTTTGACCTCCAGTGCGGTGATAGTGCAGCCCAGGGAGATAATCTCCATTCTCAGCTGGTCTGATTGTAGATGGAACTTCTCTACAGTCCCTGCTCCACCGGGGAGATCCCCAAACACACTTCTGGTCACCGAAGCCATGGGCGAAAGGGAAAGGAAAACAACCAGCAAGCCCACACCACCGAGCTGCAGCCCAGGTACCAGGAACACCTAGGAGTAGAAACCACACACCGGGAGCGGGGCCGAGGTTACTTTAGAAAAGAGAAGTTAAACTCCTCCTCCCGCCCGCCCTATCTCCGGGATAGGAAGGCCAGCCCTCAGATCGCTTAATCCGGCCCGCTCCTAGATTTAGGGTTACTTTGCAGGAAAAAGACCAACCCAGCACGTGCTTTCCTTCTTTTTCCGCAACTTTTCTTGCATTGCATTTTGGGAGTGGTAGTCTTCGAAAGGCGAGGCTGCTTTCTGGGAGTAGGCTAAAGAACGGGGATTTTTTCCCCTAGTTAAAAATTTTCCATAGCTCTAAACTGTTAACCTGGGAGGGTGGAGCCCTCCTGTAAGAGAGTGAGCCGTGTACTTTGGACGCTCTACATCCAGGCTGTTTGTCAAGTGATTGAAGAACACGGGTCACGTAATTGGGGAAGAGAAGACTAAATCTTGAGAAAAATCCCTAATCAGAGCAATCCTAGTTTAACGGGTGGAGAGAAACCACCCTCGTGCGGGGCAGGGCGTTCATCTCCACCAATAAGGAGAGATTCCCGTAGATATTATAGGAATCTTAACCTAGGGTCCTTGAACTTTTTCATTGATAACTAATGACGTTTTAATAATAGCTATTTCCATATAATTGGTTTCCATTGTTTATAGCATGGATTTTATTTTAGGTATTTGAAAACAATGATAACGAGCAACATTCTATAGTTCTTACTATGTGCTGAGTACTGTGCTAAGCGGTTCACGATTACTATCTTATAGGATCCTCACTACATCCCAGAGAGGTTCAAAGTGCTGTTAACGATTACCCAATTATCATCTCATTCAATCCGGGGAGGTGCTAAGCCCTTTACAAAGATCAGCTACTTCAATTTGGAGACATGCTAATCAATTTTACAATTATCATCTCATTCAACCCCTGGAGTTGCTAAGCGCTGGAAGATGATTATCCCTTCCGACCCTCTCTACTAGGAGGTTCTATTATCATCTACGATTTACCGTCGAGGAAACTGAGGCAAGCAGGTTAAGTGACTTGCCCAGAGTTACATAGCTAGTAGGTGTCTGAGAATGCGTTTGAACTCGGGTCTTTCAGACTCCTCCGGAGCTCTGTCCACTTGGTCTCCTCGCTGCCCCTGTCAAGATCCACAGACTTCACTAGATTGTCGGAGAGGTGCATAGCAGTCGGGAAAATGTTGAGAAGCTTCCATTAGGTGCTACAGGAATTCAGTGAAGAGAGCGTTCCCGGTGGGGTAGGTCACCGTAAATAGCGGGGATGGTTTCTAAAGTTCTTGAGCATCAGAAGAGATTGTTGAAGAGGCAGTATATATAAATGTTAGGGGTTATTAATATTTCTTCCTAAGAGCCTTTTGTTTTTAAGCAATAGTAACCATGGAAGAATTGAACCAAGAGCTGCTGCAGCAATCTTCCTAAAGAACAAGTCTACTTATGTTCTTCCCTTGCTCAGACTTCTGAGGGCCCTATTTCCCTCTGCGACAGAATAGAATCTCCTATCTTTGGCGTTTAAAGCCCTTTGCAAATTGTCTCCAACCTGCCCTTCCTCGCCTAAATCACATGCCCCACAATCCTGACAAACTGACCTGCTTGCCCATCCTGCTGCTGTGATGTGGAGCAGGTTGTTTTTCCACGTCTGGAATACACTAAGTAATGTATTGGATGTATGGATGGACCTGGAGTCAGGAAGGCCTGAGTTCAAATCCAGCGTCAGAGATATAGTAGCTATATGAGTCTAGGCAAGCAAATATGTTTGCCTCAGTTCCCTCCTTTCTAATGTGGAGATAATAATAGCATTCACCTCCCAGAGTTGTTGTAAGGATCAAATGAGATAATATTTGTAAAACAAATCTTAAGGTGCTATGTAAATGCTAGCTATTATTATTATGTATTCCTTTATTTTTATTTGTTTTTATTTATTTTATGCATTTTATTATTATGTACTTTCCACATTTATAAATCTTGCTTCCTTTCAATATTCAGTTTAGGTGCCACCTTCCGTGAGAATCTTTTCCTCATGTCCCCCAGCTGTTAGTTCTGTCTTCCTCCTCAAGGGATCATTCATACGTGGAGTTAGAGAACCTAGGTTTGAGTACTGCCTTGCATACTTACTGGGTATGTGATCTTGGGAAAGTTAACCTTAATAAGCTTTGGTGTCCCCCAAGGCTCTATCTTGGGTTGGACTCTCTTCTCTTCTCTTGAGATACTATCTTGCCTGATGATCTCCTCTGTTCTCTAGGATTCAATTATCATAACTATACAGATGAGTCTCAGATTTGTTTATTCCTAACATCTTTCCAGACCTCCAGTCTCACACTGGAGATCTTAAACTGGATGTCACAAAGGCATCTTCAAATTAACATTTCCAAAACTATCCTTCCCTTCCACCAAAGCCTTCTCTTTTACTAACTTTCTATCCCTTTCAGGCAAGGATACTACCATCCTCCCAAGTCACCCAAGCTCAAAACCTCCCTCTCTTTCCCTCCACATCCAGTCTATTGCCAAAGGCCTCCCTTCTGCAAGAAGCCTTCCCCAGTCCTCCTTAATCATAGTGCCTTCCCTCTGAGATTACCTATTTATCCTGCACATATTTAGTTTGGACACAGTTGTTTGCATATTGTCACTCCTTTGCCAACATCCCCTCCCCGAATTGGACTGTGAGCTCCTTGAGAGCAAGGACTGTTTTTTGCTTTTCTTCATATTTCCAGCATTTTGCACAACACCTAGCACACAGTAAACATTTGATAAAAAGCTATTTGAGTGACTAGTTAATTAGACAGCTGTGTGACACAGCACATAGAAGACTGGGCCTAGAGTCTTCTATCATTTCAAAGACACATACCGGCTGTGTGACTCTGGGCAAGTCACTTAACTTCTCTTTGCCTCAGTTTCATCAGCTGTAAAATGGGGATAATAACAGCACTACCTTTCAGGGTTGTTGTGAGAATTAAAGATTATAATTGTAAAATACTTAGCCCAGTGCCCAGTACACAGTAGGTAATTTCTAAGTGCTTATTCCTTTCCCTTCCCCCCTGAGAAATTATAAAATAAGAGGATTGACCAGATGACTCTTAAGAGTCCTTTTACTTCTAAATCTGTTTCCAAGATCCTTGATGTTAGGCACTGTGTCTTAAATCTTATATTCTCTTCTTGATGACCGGGGACAGCATCTTGCACTTTTTTTTGTCTTGTTTTGGGATTTTGCTAGTGTAAGGACAATTCATCGGTAATTTATCATTTCATAGAGTTGCCTAGAGGCATTGAGAGGTGCATCTTCAATCTTGCATTTATTAAGAACCAGGGGAAACAGACAAAATCAATTAATGCCTTAAAAAATTTACATTGTAAAGCTAGAGAGAAAAAGCACACTAATCAGTGGGTTGCTTGTTGATTTATTAAGTATGTTATCCTTGGACTACAAAGAAAAGTCCCTGCCCTCTGGGAGTTTACTTTTCATTGCTAGTGAACACAAAGCCCGAGCTGTCTTTGATGGGGGAAGGACTGACGCTGAGGGAACCAGAAAGGCCTCCTGATGTCAAAGAAGCTAGAGAAAGCTCAAGGCAAGAGTGGGAGAGAGAATACATTTCAGTCTTGAAGTGCACAGGCACAAAAATGAGAGCTGGAGGGTCACATGTGAGAAATATTCGAATTGTAGAGTATGTGGAGAATAACTGTATATTAAGACCAAAAGGGTCGGGCAGGGGCACGATGTTGGGAAATAGGTAAAAACAAAAGCTATCAATAAAAATACTCCCCTCTGTTGATCATATTCTATTTGTCCTGCTTAAAGCTTGTTTGTAAAAAGTTGTTGGTATGTCTCCTCCATTAGATTGTGAGCTCCTTGAGGGCAGAGACTGTCTTTTACCTTCTTGAATCCCCAGTGCTTAGCACAGGTCCTGGCACATAGTAGGTGCTTGTTGTCGGTCATTTCAGTCATGTACAAGTCTTCCTGACTCCATTTTGGGGGTTTCTTGACAAAGACACAGAAAGGGTTTGCCATTCCCTTCTCCAGCTCATTTTACAGATGAGAAACTGAGGCAAACAGGGTTCAGTGACTTGCCCAGGGTCACACAGTTAGTAAAAGCATCTGAGTCTGGATTTGAACTCATGAAGATGACTCTTCCTGACTCCAGGCCTGGGACTCTATTCACTGTGCTACTTAGGTGCTTAGTAAATTAAATGTTTATTGACTGACTGACTAACAAGGGTGGCCAGGAAACACCTCAAGTAGAAGTTGGTGCTGGAAATTGGGAGAGCAAGGAATAGTTTACCTGCCATATCTATGGAGAAGGGAAGAATTTGTAACCAAAAAAGAGATAGAGATCATTACTAGATATAAAATGGACAGTTTTGATTATATTAAATTGAAAAGGTTTTGCACAAACAAAACAAGGTAACCAAGATGAAAAAGAAAGTAGAAAGCTGAGAAACAATTTTTACAGCAAGCGACCCTGATAAGGGCCCCATTTCTCAAATATATGGGGAACTGAGTCAAATTAATAAGAATGCAGGTCATTCACCAATTGACAGATGGTCAAAGAATATGAACAGGCAGTTTTCAGATGAAGAAATCAAAGCTATCTATAGTTATAATGTTGAGGTTTAGGGGTTTAAGGGTGCTGGGACCCCAAAATATCGACAGCAAGAGACATAGGCCCTTCCTTCCTGAATTTGACCCAAGACTTCTTTCAGCCAAAGACAAGGTTTATTAAAGATCTGCCATCTTGGCCACACTCTTAAGGAATATAAGTGTTTATATTGCTAATGCAAGTAAGCCAGATTTTAGGAATCTGAGCCCCTTAATGGAGACAAGATGAATCTTATATACAGAAAGACTGTGGGAGGGATCCTGGAGTGGCCAAGTAGTCTGGGGTGACTGGAGGAAGGGTCTAAGGAGGATCTGGATGGGAGTGGCCAGGAAACTGGGATGAACAGAGCGCTAGGGATCTGGACCACAAGTCGGAGGGAAAGTGGAGACTAGGTAGGATTAAGGGTGGGAAGTGGCCAGGGGCAATTGGGAGGTTGCAGAACAGAACTGAGAGATTGGGCATAGCCACAAAGAAAAGTCAGTTGAGTGGATGACAGCTTTAGTCAAATGCCCGAGATCAGAAAAAAATCCAGGGATTTTCTTTTTTGGGGTCCATATCCCAAAGACATGGTCTTTTCCCTTCAGGGGTTCAGATCCCATCCCCATCAATATGAAAAAATGCTTTAAATCACTATTGATTAGAGAAATACAAATTAAAACAACTCTGAGGTACCACCGCACACCTATCAGACTGGCTAATAAGACAGAAAAGGAAAATGACAAATGCTGGAGGGGATATGGGAAAATTGGGACACAGACGCATTATAGGTGCAGTTATGAACGGATCCAACCATTTTAGAGAGCAATTTGGAACTCTGTCCAAAGGGCTACAAAACTCTCCATGCCCTTTGGTCCAACCATACTACTACTACTAGGTCTGTATCCCAAAGAGATTATAAAAAAGGGAAAAGGGTGTATTTACACAAAAATATTTATAGCAGCTCTTTTTGTAGTGGCAAAGAATTGGAAATTAAGGGGATGCCCATCAAATGGGGAATGACTGAACAAGTTGTGGTATATGATTGCAATATAATATTACTGTGCTATGAGAAATGATGAACAGGCTGATTTCAGAAAAATCTGGAAAGACTTATATGAACTGATGCAGAGTGAAGTGAGCAGAACCAGGAGAATATTGTATACAGTAACAGAAATATTATATAGACATCAACTGTGAATGATTTAGCTATTCTTAGCAATGCAGTGATCTAAGACAATCCCAAAGGACTCAAGATGAAAAATGCTATCCACCTCCTGAGAAAAAACTGATGGAGTCTGAATGCAGATCAAAGCATACTATTTTTCACGTTCTGTATTTTTTTCATAGTTTATTTTTTTTCCTTTGGGTGTGTGTATTCTTTCACAATATGACTAATATGGCGATATGTTTTCCATGATTGAACATGTATGTGAGAGATGAAGTCTCAGAGGTAAAGCCTCCTGAAAAGGTCAATAATTTTTTATTATTATTTTCAAAATCCTCCCCCACTCAGACCCTGTTTTTAAGCACCTAACAGAAAGAATAAGCCCTGCCCCACCCCCAACCTGAGCCTTTGCCCTTGGCTACCCGCCTCTTTCCTTGTCTTTGAATTTTGGGCCAGGAATGTAAGCCCCACCTCCCCGTTAAGGGGATAGGAAGAAACTTTCGAGCTTAGAATGTGAGCCCCACCTCCCAGTTAGAATGTAAGCCCACCCCCCCAGTTAAGGGGGTAAGAGATAGTGGTGGGTGGAGACTTGTCTGTGTGGTGGGCAGAGATTTGCTTTTATAAGGCGGCCCCTGTTACTGGTCTCTCTCTTTCCACCTGTATCTAAGGAGCAGACAGCCATCTGGAGAGATTGTAATAAAGGTAACCTTTGCTTTCCACCTTGAGAAGTCTCTAAGTTTAATTTGGGTTAGGGTCGCTGTCCCACACATGTATAACCTATATCAGATTGCTTACTGTCTCTGGGAGAGGGGCAGTGAGGGATGGAGAGAGAAAATGTAAAACTTAATTTTTTAAATTAATTTATTTTGATTTATCACCAATCACTTCCATAAGCTTTTGAGTTTTAAATTTTTCTCCTCTCCCTCTCTCTCCTCCTTCCCCAAGACAATGTGCAATCTGATATAGATAACTTAAATTTTTAAAAAAATGAATTTTAAAATTATCTTTATGTATAATTGGGGAAAAAAATAGAATATTATTTGAAAAAGAAGTTTGCGCTGGCACTGAACTTTGAATTCCAAAATGTGAAAGTGGGGACAAAGAGGCATGGGGACAAGGGCTGAGAGATGGTGTGTGTGGGGAGAGGAACATTAAGTGACTTGACCATAGTCACACAGTTATTATATGTCTGAGGCAGAATTTGAACGTGGGACTTCCAGTAGCCAAGGCTAGTCCTCTATCTACCAACCCTTGTGGCCTCTCTTTCCTGTACATTGTTGGCCTGAAATAAATGTTTGCAGAACAGACAAAATGAGAGAGACCTGAGAAGAGAAATAATGGCCCCCACAAAGCCACAGATTTCACTTCCTTCCCAATTTTGCCCTGGGGCTGGCCTGAGGGGAGAGAACTCTTCAGTTCCCCACCAAAACCAACCAGCCTTTGTTTCCCAGCTAACCCTCTGGGTGTATGTATAGAGCTGTTGAGAATATGGAAATACATCTAGGACCTGAGAATTAGGAGAAATACAACTGCATTCCCAGAATGGGATGCTAATGAAACATATCATCAGTCTCTTAGCCCTTTCCAAAGAATCTGAGCAGTTTCACAGCCTGCTTAGGATTTCAGCCACAAGCTCCGACTTTCCCTTTTGAAGCAAAGATCTGAAAGCAAAGGGAAAAAAGAGCTCATAAGTGTCTTCAGAAACACATAGTGATGCTGGTATCAAAATACACCAAATGACATTGCATATGGTTCTCAGACAGCACCATGTGCCTGTGTTTGCTGCTTTCTCTGAGAAATTCCCATAAACTGTGAAAAGCGTCTGTCTTCTTCTTACTTCCATAACTCTGATGTACACCCCCCCCTTTTTTGGCAATGCTTTGTTGACAAAGATGCCTCGTCTGCAGGTGTCCTTCTTTGGAGAGAAGGATTGTGTATTTTTTTCTCAGCAGTCTGTTCTGGGAGCTCTGACATACTTGTAACATCAAAGGAAGATGGGTATTTCCTTAGGAAGCCGTGGGTCCTTAGAGGATCACACTGGTAAGAAAGGGTCTGTGATTTATTTAACTGCAATGTGTCCCCTGTTCTAAGTGTACTGGGGGATTAGCACCAGGCAGAATGCTTCAGTGTGCTCAGCTGATGTAAATTGTTGAAGAGGATGGGGAGCCTGCTTCAGGGAGTGTTGTGATAACATGTAATGGATGTGTTTTGGAGAGAGACCGTGGCGCATGTGTAAGCATTCTAACCATGTGGTAGATGGCAGATTCTTTGACTAAAGCTCTTACTCTCGGTATTAATTTCTCTTTGTCTGTTTTCTCGTGGTAAATTTATCAGATAATTTGACTGCTTCGCTGAGAAGACCAGTGTAGAGGGAAAGGCCTTGGGTCCTCTCCCTACGAGGGCAACATATGCTGCTGTGGAAATGGACTTAGGATTTTTGTCTTAGCATTTGCTCTTTTGTTTTAAATAAAGGAGATTTATCTGGAGGTTCTGACCTTGTGAATTTCAAAAGGGCAAGAGAATCCCAAGGTCTAGGATTCTGGGAGCCTGAGTCCATGACAGATTTTGCACCCACCCTCAAAGAGCAAGGAGTGACTTTTGGGGCCTGCTTGCCTATCCCCTTCCCCCAAGGGGGAGGAGGGGAGGGAGCTTGCCAGTAACTGAGACAAGGACTAATCTGGCATTTAGACATGACCTTAATGGGACCAACAATTTACAGAAACTGTGCTAAAGCTGAGCCTACTGTCCCTAGAGACCAGATGGGGAATAGGGGCCATTATGGAGATCTCAGCAAATGGCCTTAGCTTTTTCAATAAAAGGTGGACAAAGGGGGCAGCTAAGTGGTGCAGTGGATAGAGCACTGGCCCTGAAGTCAGGAGGACCTGAGTTCAAATCCGACCTCAGACCAAACACTTGACACTTACTAGCTGTGTGACCCTGAGTAAGTCACTGAACCCCAATTGCCTTAAAAAAAAAAGATGGACAAGATTCTCAGCTGAGAGAGTTGAGAAAGGGAGAGCAATGGAAGGCTTGAGGAGGGATAAAAAAATCTAGAAAAGTCACTGTGGTGACTGGGATAATGAGTTAATTAGAGAACCACTAAAAGATTGCCTTACAGCAATGAATGCGCAGTTGAGGTTATGTAACATACATTTGGAGTAGACCTAGTCAGCATAGTTTTGTGATTTTTCTCTAGGTTGATTCAGTATGTAGAGCAAAGGCAGTGGGTGATGGGAGTGATCCATTGGTAATACAGTAAGGAGACAAGATACTCAAGATAAGAAGATGGTGTAGAGTAGAACTGATTCTTTAAGGAGTCAAGATGGCGAAGGGAGAAGAGTGTAGATAGTACAGGGTTGGTGGTCTGGGAAAGAACTGAGGGGTCATGGGATTGGAGGTCCATGTATTGACAAAATAAAGGGTTTGGAGTTGCAAGGCAAAAGGAAAGATGGAATAACAATAAATTGTGAATGGATAAGGGAATTTCCAAGTTCATAAATGAAATATTACTTTGTGTCTGCTTTGAATACATCAATGTACGAGCACGTCTTCCCTGTTGGAAGGCATGCTCCTTGGAGGCAAGAACTGTTTCACTTTAATCTGAAAATGGTTTTTTAATTGATATATTTTTATTACCTATATTTTTCAACATGTCCTTCCTCTCCCCCTCCCAAAGAACCATCCCTTATAACAAAGAATAAGAAAAGAAAAAAACAATTCAGCAAGCAAAAGTAACCATCACATAGACCAAATCCAACATTAAATGTGATGCTGTGCAGCCATAGAGCCCCCTGCCTCTATGAAAAAGGGAGGGAAATGTGTTCTCATATCTCATCTTTGGGGCCATGTTTGGTCATTATCATTTCATAGCATTCAGCTTTGATTTTGTTGTTGTTATTTCCGTTTATGATATTTTGGTCATTGTGAATATTGTTTTCTTGATTCTTTATTATTCTCTTGGACTCCAGATCCAGTGCTATATCCAATGTTCCACCTGTCTCTATAAATGAATATAGTATATATGTATATATATATACTATATATGTATATATACCATATATGTATATGTACTATATATGTATATATGCCATATATGTATATATACACATGTGTATATATACATATATATACTATATTCATTTATATATATTTATATACTAAAATAAAATTTATAGGATTACAAAGGGAACGATTATATTGAAATATAATTATAAAATATTTTTAAAAACAAGTTCATGAATCTCAGGTTAAGAATTCCTGCAATAGCATTTATCAGAGGTAATGAGAGAGATGACTATTAATAAGCAATGATTTGGGGAGATTCAGAGTTCTCTCCCTGTTTCTAAAGTCTTCCCAAGGCTCAGCCTCTGAAGGACCGAGGATAGAAGATAGGATCAACATTCTTCTCAATCTAGGTATTGCTACCCCACCAAAAAGAAGAGTCAGTCCCTGCCCTCAAGGAGTTCTAATCTAATGGAGGAGACAACATGCAAATAAATCTATACAAAGCAAGTTGTATACAGGATAAATAGCAAATAATTAAAAGAGGGAAGACACTAGAATTAAGAGGGGTTGAGGAAGACTTCCACTAATAGTTGGGATTTTAGTTGGGACTTAAAAGAAGCCAAGGAAGTCAACAAGGGGAGTTGAGGAGAGAGAGAGAGAGAGAGAGAGAGAGAGAGAGAGAGAGAGAGAGAGAGAGAGAGAGAGGGAGAGGGAGGGAGAGAGAGAGAGGGAGGGAGAGGGAGGGAGAGAGAGAGAGCGCGAGAGCATTTAAGGCAAAAAACACCCAGAACTGAGATGGAGAATCTTGGTGGCATAGTGGGAAGGCCAGTGTCATTGAATCAAAGAGTATGTTGGAGGGAGGGTCTAAGTTACATTTGAAGACCAAACAAAAGATTTTGTATTTGATCCTAAAAGCAAGAGGGAAGCACTGGAATTTATTTAGTAGGGAGTTGACATGATGGATTGAGCTTTAGGAAAATTACTTGATTACTGAATGGAGGATAGATTGGAGTGGGGGAAAACTTGAGGCAGGCCAGCCCATCAGCAGGTTATTGCAATAATCCAGGTACTGGGAGATGAGGGCCGGCAATAGAGTGGCATCACTGTCAGAGGAGGGAAGGGGGTATATTTGAGAGATCTTGCAAAGGTGAAATCGAGATTCCTTGGCAACAGCTTGCATATGGAGGGTGAGTGAAGAATCCTGGATGACTCCAGGGTTGCAAGCCTAAGGGACTGGTGAGATGGTATTGTCCTCTACAGTAATAGGGAAGATAGGAGTGAGGGAAGAAGGGAAGAGGATTTAGAGGGAAAGATATGAGTTCCATTTTGGACACACTGAATTTAAGATGTTTACTAGACACCTAGTTCAAGATGTCTGAAAGGCAGTTGGAAATTCGAGACTGAGGGGTTGATCTCAGATAGCCATTCACACTTCCATTTGTGTTTGTACCTCCCTCTCAACAAGACTGGTTGGTCAGTGTTTCAGTCCTACAGCCCCAGCCCAGAGCCAGGCTGGACCACAGGTACTGACTTATGACCTTCTGTTGGCTATGATTATACTATGATATTACCCAGTATGTTTAGTGTTGGAGACTTATTCCTTTACCCAAGACCCAGGGGACCAGCTGCACACGTTGATCTTTGGATATTAGTAACCCTTTGATATTTGAGTGATAGCACCTAGCCTTTGGAATATGTCTGCTATGCTTCTATCTTTTTAAAATTTTAGTTATTTTTATTTATTTTGTTAGATATCTTTCAATTGCATGTAAAATTTTTAAAAATAATTTTTTAAAATTTTGAGTTCCAAATTTCCTCTCTTGCATTTCTCTCTTCTCCTTGAGAAGCCAAGCAATTTGATTTCAATTATACATGTGAAGTCATACAAAACACGTTTCCATATTAGCCATGTACCAAAAGAAATCACAATGAAAATAAAACAATAAAAATAAGGAGAGTAAAAAGAAGTATGCTTCAATCAGAGTTCATCAGGTCTCTCTCTGGAGGTGGATAGTATTTTTCATCATGGGTTCTTTGGCATTGTCTTAGATCATTGTTGTAATCAGAGTAGCTAAGTCATTTATAATTAATCATCCTTATAATATTGCTCATTTCACTTTGCAGTAGTTCATTATGTCTTTCCATGTTTATTTATTTATTTGGTTTTTATTTGGTTAGGCAATGGTGTTAAGTGACTTGCCCAGGGTCACACAACTAGTAAGTGTAATGTGTCTGAGGCCAGATTTGAACTCAGGTCCTTCTGAATCCAGGGCTGGTGCTCTATCTACTGCACCACCTAGCTGCCCCTTTCCAGGTTTTTCTGAGAGCATCCTACTCCTACTTCTTATAGTACAATATTATTCCATCACAATCATATGCCACAACTTGTTCAGCCATTCTTCATTTGATGGGCAGCCCCTCAAATTCCAATTTTTTGCCACTATAAAAAAAGTCTGCTATAAGTATTTTTGTACAAATAGATCTTTTTCTCTTTTCTTTGATATCTTTGGGATACAGACCTAGTAGTGGTATGGCTGGATCAAAGGGCATGGAGAGTTTTATAGCCCTTTGGGCACAGTTCCAAATTGCTCTCCAGAATGGTTGGATCAGTTCCTAAGTCCAACAACAGCACATCAGTGTCCCAATCTTCCCACATCCCCTCCTGTTAGTCAATCTGATAGGTGTGAGGTGGGACCCCAGAGCTATTTTAATTTGCATTTCTCTAATCAATAGTGATTTTAGAGCATTTTCTTCATCTGAAAACTGCCTTTTCATAAGCTTTGGCCAATTATCAATTGGGGAATGACTTGTATTCTTATAAATTTGACTCAGTTCTCTATATATTTGAGAAATGATGCCTTTATCAGAGGAATATCCTGTTTTCCTTCCAATTTTGCCTTTCTTATCTTGTTTGTGCAAAAGTTTTTTAATTTCAGTGATAAAAATTATCTATTTTACTGCCCATAATCCTTTCTACCTCTTCTTTGGTCACAAATTCTTCCTTTGTTCATAGATCTGACAAGTAAGTTTTTCCATGCTCCCCCAATTTACTTATGATATCCTTGAGTCTAAATCATGTATCCATTTTGACTTTATCTTGGTATGCAGTGGGAGATGTTGGACTATACCTAGTTTCTGCCAAACTGCTTTCCAGATTTCCTGGCAATTTTTGTCAAATGTTGATTTCTTACTCCCAAAACTTGGATCTTTGAGTTCATCAAACACTAGCTTACTGTGGTCATTTACTACTGTGTATTTTATACTTAACCTATTCCACTGATCCACTACTCTATTTCTTTGTTTTGATGATTAATACTTCTTTGTAATATAATTTAAAAAGTGGAACTGTTAGGCCTCCTTCATAAACATTTCTTTTCATTGATTGCCTTGATGTTCTTCCAGATGAATTTTGTTATTATTTTATCTAGTTCTATAAAAATAATTGTTTGGTAGTTTAATTGGTATGGCACTGAATAAGTAGATCTACTTAGGTACAATTGTCATTTTTAACATATTGGCTCAGCCTATCTATAAGCAATTAATGTTTCTCTAGTCGTTTAGATCTGTCTTTATTTTTGTGAAAAGAATTTTGTAATTGTGTTCATATAATCCATGCCTGTACAACATACTTGTCACGTGACTGCGACAACCAACCATTGTCAATCTGTCTGTAGTTACCTTTACTTGGAAAGTAAGCGCTAAAAACCCATCTTTGGCCAAAAGAAGTTTAGCCCATTTTAATTTTGGCCCCTACCTACTGCCAAGTTGTACAGGTCTGATATAATCCTTGGGTTCATCTTGGCAGGTAGACTCCCAATTATTTTATATTGTCTACAGTTATTGTGAATGGAATTTATCTCCTCCTGCTGGGTTTTGTGGTAACATACAGAAATGCTGATGACTTATGTGAATTTATGTTATATCTTGCAACTTTGCTGAAGTTGTTAATTGTTTCGACTGGTGTTTTAGTTGCTTCTCTAATTTTTCATCATATTATCTGTAAAGAGTTATAGTTTTGTTTCCTCGTTGCCTATTCTAATACCTTTGCTTTCTTTTCCTTGTCTTATTGCTACAGCTAGCCTGTCTAGTACAATGTTGAATAGTAGTGGTGATAATGGACATCATTGTACCATTCTTGATCTTATTGGAAGGCTTCAAGTTTATCCCTGTTATAGATAGTGCTTGCTTTGGGTTTTAGATAGATAGTACTTACCTTTTAAGAAAGGCTCCATTCATTCCTATGCTTTCTAGTGTTTTTAATAGGGATGGCTGTTGTATTTTGTCAAAGGCCTCCTTTCCTCTTATCTTGAGCCTGGCTTCTCTTCCCTCAAGTGCTGATTATTCTTCCTCCCATACCTCAGCTGGGGTATTTTCCTAATGACAGGCATGTGCTTGTCTCCCTTGCTGCAGAACCTGAAAATAGTATTTCTTAAAATTCTTACCAAGTATCCCAGATGGCCCAGCAATAGTTTCCTGACACCACAACCTCTGCTAGTGTTGATATGTTTCTTGGCATGGAAACACTTGATGAAATAGCTTATTAGAAGATGTGTTTTGGGCAGCTGTCTTCTGACACTGAAGAGAATTCCATACCTCCTAATTGGGCCATATTTGTTAAGGATCATATTCTTCCTTATTTTCACCCAATTCTAGTTTCCAATAGATAATAATGCAAAGGTAGGGAAGTACAGGATAATTTGTATCAGAGAATATGGACTCATTCTTCTGGATACAACTTTGGTATGTATGGTTGATGTCTCCTTCCATGTGAGATGAATTCAGTCTGGGCTTCATAAAGCCTATCATAAATGTCAACTTAAAATTCAATTCATTCATTCAATAAACATTTATTAAGTGCCTACTAAGTGCCAGGCACTGTGCTAAGTACTAGGAATACAAATAAAAAAAGAATGTTAGTCCCTGCCCTTAAGTAGCTTACAGTCTAATGGGAGGAGACCAAATGCAGAAGGAAGTTGAAGAGGAGAGGGGAGGGCACCATCAGGGAGTACTCCAGCCCAAGAGCATGATGTTCCATGGAATTGAAACCAGGCACAGATGCTGATGGAAAACGGAGAGTTACCTGAAAAGTTCTGGGCCCTCTCTAAAAGGAAGGATTGGGAGGAGTCTATTGCTTGACCATCCGGCCCCAATCAGAGGGGAGAGGCAACTGGGGGAGTTGAGAAAATATTGAATATCAGAAACTGAGTCAGTCTGGATGGGGATGAGATTTCAGGTGATCAGCTTATCCTGGGAGAAGCAGGATATTACTGGGAGGCATGATGTTACATGCGTGCCACCTGCTTTGTGGCGCATCATCTCTTAGCCCTGTTAGGGATGCTCTTCTCTTCAGGGTCCAAAGACCTCTTTGCTGTTGTTAAATCACAGCGGGATAGCTGAGTGTGGTTATGATACACAACTATGATCTCCACTGCTGAGGAGGCTGAGGCTGGCAGATTGCTTGGGTCTGGGACTGAATGTAGGCAATAAGTTTGGTACCGATATATAAAGCTGCTAGGATGTGGCAGAAGTGGGGGCGGAGGAGGAGAAGAGCAAAGCAGGGAGAGAAAGTTAAAAGATCAACAAGCATTTATTAAGCACCTACTATGTTCCAGGCATTATGCTAGGCACTAGTAAACTCTGTATAATTGTTATAGCTAGACAAATGAGAGAAAAAGCAACCTCTGGATTTCAATTCAATTGAACAACATTTGTAAAACACATGATGTAAAGCATCATATGCAAAATGAGCCCATGTATTAAAATGGATAGGAAGGCTAGCCTTGGAGTCAAGATTCGAGTTCAAGGCCTGTCTCTGACGTAAATTAGCTTAGTGACCCTGAGCAAGTCACTTAACCTCTATGGGCTTCAGTTTCTTCAACTGTAAAATGAGAAGGTTGGACTGGATGACCTTTTATAAAAAAATAAATTATATATTTTCAAATTGTCAAGCATTTATTTTTCTCCTTCCCACCCCACCTCCCAACCCAACCCAAGTGAAAAAGAGAAAGAAAAGCAAAATCATTATAATTAATATAGTCAAGATATATGTGTGCGTTGTGTGTGTGTGTGTGTGTGTGTGTGTATACGCACACACATATTTTAAAAATTCTCCATATTGGCCATGTACAAAAATGTGCATCTCATACTGTATAATAGTCCATTACTTCCCTCTTTTTTTGGGAGAGTGTTGTATTCTTCATGAGCACTTCTTTGGAATCGTGGTTGATTATTGCATTGATCAGAGTTCTTGTCTTTCAAATTGCTCCTTTCACAATGTTAATGTTGTGGTATAAATTGTTTTCTTGGTTCTGCTCACTTCACTCCCACTAGGTTGTGAGCTACTGGAGAACAGGGATTTTTTTTTTGTTTTGCCTTAGCACAGTGCCTGGCACATAGGAGGTGCTTAATATATGTTTGGCAGCTAGGTGGCGCAGTATATAAAACGCTGGGCCTAGAGTCAGAAAGATTGATCTTCCTGAGTTCAAACCTGCCCTCAGATACTTACTACCTGTGTGACCCTGGGCAAGTCACTTGATCCTGTTTGCCTCAGTTTCCTCACCTGTAAGATGGAGGAGGAAATAGCAAACCACTCCACTGTCTTTGCCAAGAAAACCCCAAATGGGGTCATGAAGAGTTGGATATCATTGAAACAACTGAATAACAGCAAAATATGCTTGTTGACTTGATTTCACTTCACGTCATTTCATTCAAGTCTTCCCAGATTTCTCTGAATCCGTCCGTTTCGTCATCTCTTACAACATAATATCATTCCATTATATTCACATACCATAATTTGTTCAACCATTTCACAATTGATGATCTTAATCTCTGTTTTTTCCACCACAAAAAGAAATGCTATAAATATTTTAGTGCATATAGGATTGCCAAAGAAAAAATAATAATACTAATACTGTACTCTGTGAATCAGGTTCAGGTGTGACAGAAACAACTTTTCATTTAATTCAACACTTCTCCAATATCTAAGCCATCTCTTTCTTGGAGAGAAGTCCAAACTACATAATTCCCTATGCTCTCTGATGTGACTCTTTGCTCCAAGAAAATTTCAGGTAACATTTGTGGGACTCTTGAACAAGGAAAAGATATGTTAAAATACATTCTGCATTAACATTCCATAATTGTTGAATAGCCCCTCATTTCTGAGGTTAAATAAAAAGACCTCCTCTCTTCCATTGATATCTTGCCCTAAGTGGCGATCACTTTAGGTCAGCATATAAAGAGGAGACTACCCTTAAATCAGAGGTTCCCAAACTTATTTGGTCTACTGTCCCCTTTTAAAAAAAATTACTCAGTACCACCCCCAGCCCAGAAATCTACTTTCTTTAATCCTGTAACATTTTAAAAAAATTTGCATCATTTAAAATTTTTTTAAATGGTACATCTTAAATTTAATAATTTATTGTAAATTTGTAGGTTTTTTCCTGCATTGAAATTTTTGATGATGCAATATCGTGTCATGTAACCATATAGTATCATATTGTAAACAAGTTATAACATGCACATATTCCTGCTGATACATGCTGGACTTCCCAACAATGTGCCACATACTAACCTGCCAACACTTGCTTGTTAAGACCGGTTGGCAGACTTGACCACCGATCAGTTATAACTTGGATTTTGTGTGTTTATTTGGAAAATAATGTAACCACTACGATTTTAACTCTGTTACACAACAGATGAAACATGTAAAGTTTTTCAAAATTTTCTTATCTTTTCTTCTTTCCTTATGCTTCTACTACCCCTTTATTTTTATTCAACACCCCTCAGTTGTACCCAAGGCTACTGCTGCCCCCCCCAATCCTCCCAAGGGGCGGTATCACCCACTTTGGGAACCTATGTGGATAAATCAATGATCAAACTGGAACAGGGAAAGCAATGATGTAAACAAGACATAAGTTATTCTTTGTTATGAGATTTTGTACCACTCAATCCATTTCCCTAGGAAAAGCCTTTTTACTCTTGACCTATTATCCACTTTTCCAACAGGCTTTTTTTTTTCTGTGGAGTCTGAAAAAGGCTTTAGATGAAAAAATATTTCTTAATAATGTTAGTTTTTATTTTTTTAAAAAAAGGTAAGGTTTTTACTCTGCCTCTGTAGGTCATTTTCATATTTCTTTGATTTCTTTGGAGTGATCTTGAAGGTCAGTTCTTCCTCTAAATTTATCCTAGATCTAAGATAGCGAAGGAAGTGCCCACACTCATGAAAATATTAAAAAAGTGTAGTTATGTTTATGTGAACTGATGCAAAGTGAAGTGAGCAGAACCAGGGGAATATTGTACATAGTAACAGCAACATTGTGTGATGATCAGCTATGATTGACTTAGCTCTTCTCAGCAATAGAATGATCCAAGACAATTCCAAAAGACTCATGATGGAAAATGCTATCCACATCCAGAGAAAGAACTGATGGACTGAATGCAGATTGAAACATACTGCTTTCACTCTTTTTTTTTCCATGGTTTTTTCCTTTTGCAAACTATTTCTTCTTTTACAACATGACTAATATAGAAATATATTTTACATGATTACACATGTATAACCTATATCTAACTGCTTGCCACCTTAGGGAGGAAGGGAGAGAAGAGAGGAAGGGAGAAAATTTGGAACTTAACATTTTATAAAAAAAATGAATGTTAAAAATTGTCTTTACATGTAACTGGAAAAAAATACTATTAAAAAAGTATAGTCATGGTTTTAAAAATATGCCATCCACTGGGGGAAAGCAGTCTACTTTCATTGTATGGAAGCCTGAATCATTTCTTCACAAAGGGTTCTTATTGTCAAATTTAATGCTTTTTATGATGTATTCCAATTGGAATATCTACTCAGGAGCTCTTTTTTTAAGAGTATGACCTGCTGACTTTTTGATTTGATTATCTCCATTTTCAAGGATGAAGAGAACAGAAGAGGTACAGTTGGCCCGTGAATGGGGGTTTTTTACCTCCTGAGTCAAAACAAAAGCAGATAGTCACAACTCATACTTTCGTGTGCACCATGCATTATTCCATGTAGGTGTGACATCTTGCTTTGCTATGATACCTGTCTTGTATTTAAGAGGAGAAAACAGGAAATTATATGGTTGCTTATCATCAAGGCACCAAAAAGTGGTAGTTAAAAGCTGATATATCTTTCTTGCTGGTCTTTCTGATCTCAAGGTTTGAGAAGTTAAGGATGGAGCAAACATCTTAGAGAAAATCTACCCTTGGATTGCTGTGACAGGGCATCATGATGATGCCAATTCTTTGGGATTCTTTAATGTACAGGTAGTGGCAGCTGGTGGCTCAGTGGATAGAGTACTGAGACTGGAGTCAGAAAGACCAGAGTTCAAATCCAGCTTCAGACACTTTCTAGCTGTGTGACCTGTGGCAAGTCACTTAACTTCTGGTTGCCTGACAAAATGGATCCACTAGAGAAGGAAATAGCAAACCACTCCAGTACCTTTGCCAGGAAAACCCCAAATGGGGTCACAAAGGGTCAGACATGACTGAAACAACTGAACAACAACAGATGTGCAGAGAGAAGTTGCACGACCCTACCCTGGATATTTTAGCTTTGCAGATTTTCTATCCTGTTTCAGGAGCAGGACCATTAAAAATGGAGTCTGTATCATTGCATATTCATCTCTTATCTTAAAACTATAATTATGTAAATATGGATGCTGGATTGGTAGGTAAAATGACTATTCATTCCATCTTTAAGGAAGCAATAAATATCCATTTTTTGATCCCTTCCTAAACCAAACAAAGGCAAGGGATTTTCAATTTGACAGTAAATTTAGAAATTCATGTTCTTGGTCCCAATTAAAAATTAATACCCTCCCACTGAGATCACCACCAATTTGTTTCATATAGATCTTGTTTTTATGTACTTGTTTGTATGTTGCAAGATAAGTAGGTGGTACAGTGAACAGAGTGCTGGACTTAGAGTCAGAAAGTCCTGAGTTCATATTTGACCTCAGATATCTACTAGTTATATGACCCTGCGGCAAGTCATTTAACTTCTATCCACCTTAGCTTTCTCAACTGTAAACTGGAGATAACAATGACACCTATGTCCCAAGCTCGTTGTAAAGATAAAGTGAAATAATTGTAAAATGTTTAGCACAGCGCCTGGCACATAGTAGGCATTAATAAATGCCTCTTTCCTTCCCTCCGTCCCTCCCTTCCTTCTTTCCCTCTATCTTTCCTTCCTGTTTTATTAGATTGGATCTCCTTGAGAGCAGTGACCATCTGTCTTTTCCCTTTCTTTGCATCAGCACAGTGCCTAGAACATAGCACTTAATAAATGTTTGGCTCTTGGGTAACAAGAGCTTAGAAGAATTCTAATATTTTTAAATTGAAGGTTTATCCCTCTGTTCTTCTTTCCTTCTGTTTTCTCCCTATGTGTCTAATGTTTTTCAATTGGTTCAGTTTCTAATCCCCTTATCTGAGTTTCTGTCCTATAGTCCCAGTGATAGCAGTGGTATAGTACAGTGCTTCTTAAACTGTGGGTACAGAGCCCAAAAATTTGGCAACAATAAAAGGTTTCTGAATGTGCAACTACCAAAAATTAATTCAAAATCAAATGTGTGATGAATTTGAGGTGTTTCTGGCAGTGCTCACCTCTGTTGCATCACCAAACTTCACTCTAGCTTTGGTTCTAACACAAAGCATGTGCACTTTGCACTATACGTGCCCTCAGGCACACAACACCAACAAATGCTGTTAGAAACTTCTCAGCTCAGATTCCAGACTATTCTATGTTAGGAATTCCAGTGTTTTTACTGTACATACAAAATCCTTAAGTGAATTTTGGCTTGGAATTAGGACAGAATTTCCAATAATTTCTGAAATGGCCCTAAACATACTTCTGCTATTTTGTCTTGCCTATTTATGTTAAGCAGCATTCTCAGCATTGACGATTATAAAATCAAAATGTCAACCAACTCTGAAAAAATTGTAAGATGATCTACATCCTGCAGTATCAAATATTCCACCAAGATTTATTTCTTTATGTAAAAATAAAGAAGCACATCCATCTCATTAGTATGCAAATTTGCTTTCATCTTTAATAAAAGGTGAATTAAAATAAATTTCTTTATGATTTACTATCAGTAAATGTTTGATTTGTATACCTATTTTATATACGTATGTACCTAGGGTCGCCTAAAAATTTCTTGGGCAAAAAGGGGTTGTGAGTGGAAAAAATTTAAGAAGCCCTGGTGTAATGGAAAGAATTCTGGGCTTGGAGCCAGAAAAGATGTGGGTGTGAATCTGCATCTGACACTTACTAACTAAGTAACATTTGCCAAGTCACATCTCTATGATGAACCTCAGTTTCCTTATCTGTAAAATGGAAATGATGCCTTCTGTAGACTTGTAAAGATCAGATAAGATAATGCATGTGAATCAGTATGATCAGACTGACTAAACCCTTTGCCCCAGAGGGAGAAGGTGGGAGATAAAAGCAGAAATAGCTAGAATGACCTAAGAACAACCACTGAACACCAAAGGAATTTTACCCAACCCTGTTTATTCTTATCTAGTTAATTCATGATTGGCACATTCATAGGTAGGTTAGATTTCTGTTGTTCAGTTGTTTCAGTGAGTCTGACTTCACAGCTCCATTTGGAGTTTTCTTGACAAAGATACTAGAGTGGTTTGCTGTTTCCTTCTTCAGCTCATTTTACAGATGAGGAAACTGAGGCAAACAGGGTGAAATGACATGCCCAGGGTCACACAGTCAGATTTGAATTCAGGAAGGTGAGTCTTCCTGACTCCAGGCCCGGCACTGAGCCACCTAGCCTGGCTTCTTCTACGATGGAATATTTGTAAAGGTCTTCTCTCTTTGTCCTACTGGGTGGGCAAAATTATCCCTAACTCATGGGCAGTCAGAATTAGCCTGAAATTCTGGGTAGGGACAGTTTCTTGGAACTATTGTTGGTGCTCTCGGGACTGAAATGGCCCAAGTGGTAGCAGAGCAGATTTAGAAGTCTCCTTGCATCCTTTAATTGCATGTAACACTAGTAGTTTGTGACTAATAAACCCAATAGTCAGATCAATAGAATATGGAACAGTTCCTTCAAATACAGGATTGGACTAATAGGATGTATAAGCACATTTTATAAATGTGAAAGTGTCAGTTATTATTATTATTATTATTATTATTATTATTAACCACAATGGGCCTCAGTTTCTTCTACTGCAAAACAGAGATAATAATGCTTATGCTATCCACTTTGTTATTTTGTTTGGAAGAAAGTGCTTTGTAAACCTTAAAGCCTGATATAATTGTGACTTTATTATATCCAAATACTTTCTAAACATTCAGCCAAGCAGAAATTTGGATATCTCACTGCTACCTCAAACTCAATATTTATCATTCACTTTTCCCATCCTCAACCAATTCTCCCTTCAAAACAAGTCCTAGGCATCAAAGGTTACATCTATTCTGAAATGTGGGGGACTTGGTATTTAAACTTAATAATGATGGTCCCATCTAGAGCTTTAATACATCATCTCATTTTATTGTCACAACAAGCTTGTAAGGCACTTGCTACAGTTATCCTGCCCATTTTACAGGTGAGGAAACTGAGGCTAAGAGGTTAGTTGACTTGTCCTGAGTCTCATAGGTAGTGTCTGAAGCAGAATTCAAATCTTCAAAACTTCCTGACTCCAAGTCTGCCACACCATCTACTATGTCACATTGCCTCTCAAAACTTACAATGTTGCCAAGAGTCTATTTAACTTTGAATCAAATGACTAATAATGTATGTAAAGCACTTTTGTAAAATCACCCTGTACTATATAAATATGATACATTATTTAAAATTTTTTCTTAAATTTAAAATTTTAATTTTTCCAATTACATGTAAGAATAATTTTTAACATTTGAGTTTTTTTGTTTTGAGCTCTAAATTCTCTTTCTCCCTCTCTCCCCTTCCCCCTTCTTGAGAAGGTAACCGATTGGAAATAGATTATACATGTGCAGTCATGCAAAACACATTTCTGTATTAGCCACACTGCGAAAGAAAACACAGACCAAAAAATCCCCGAGAAAAATAAAGTTTAAAAAAAGTATGTTTCAGTCTGCACTCAGGGTTCATTAGTTTTCTCTCTGGAGGTGGATAGCATTT
Source organism: Phascolarctos cinereus (assembly GCF_003287225.1). Classification (NCBI taxonomy): domain Eukaryota; kingdom Metazoa; phylum Chordata; class Mammalia; order Diprotodontia; family Phascolarctidae; genus Phascolarctos; species Phascolarctos cinereus. Next base: position 82,656,841 of record NW_027555625.1, on the reverse strand, counting down.
TACATCATGAGTCCTTTGGAATTGTCAATAGACCATTGTATTGATCAGAGTAGCTAAGTCTTTCACAATTGATTGTCATTAACACTATTATTGTTACTGTGTACAATGTTCTCCTAGTTCTGCTCACTTCACTTTGCATCAGTTCATATGGGTCCTTCCAGGTTTTTCTGAAACCATCCCCTTCATCATTTCTTATAGCACAATGGTGTTCCATAACAATCATATACCACAACTTGTTCAGCCATATTGCTGGGCATCCTCTCAGTTTCCAATTATTTTCTACCATAACAAGAATCGCTATAAATATTGTTGTACATTAGGTCCTTTTCCTTCTTTTTTGACCTCTTTGGGATACAGACCTGGTAGCAGTAATGTTGGGTCAAAGGGAATACACAGTTTTATAGCCCTTTAGGCATACTTCCAAATTGTTCTATAGAATGGTTGGACCAGTTTACCACCCCATCAACAGTGCATTAGTGTCCCTATTTTTCCACATCCCCTCCAACATTTGTCATTTCTCTTTTCTTTCATCTTAGCCAATCTGATAGGTAGGGGGTGGTACTTCAGACTTATTTTAATTTGCATTTCTCTAATAAATAGTGATTTAGAGCATTTTTTTGTATGACCACAGATAGCTTTGATTTCTTCTTCTGAAAACTGTTTATATCTTTTGACCATTTATCAGTTGAGGAATGATTCATTCTTATAGATTTGAATCAGTTCTCTACATATTTGAGAAATGAGGTCTTTATCAGAGACGCTATCAAATTTTTTTCTCCCAGTTTTCTGTTTTCTTTCTAATCTTGGCTACATTGGATTGGTTTGTGCAAAACCTTTTTAATTTAATGCAATCAGAATTATCCATTTTACTTCCCATGATGCTCTCTATCTCTTATTTTGTCATAAATTCTTCCCTTATCCATAGATCTGACAGGTAAGCTATTCCATGCTACCAGACATTACTATTGCACTTAGCCCCACACTCCCTTACCTCCAGGCAGAGCACGTGTGGTCTCTGAAATCTGTTTTCCCTCACTGCTTTTTGCACTGAGCTTAGGAAGAGCTTTTAGGAAATGCTTGATGCAGAAAGTGGTTGCTATGGTAATTACTTTTCTTAAGAGTAAAATAATTGCTGGAAGCTGTTATCAGTTACCATTATATGGGCTCCATGAAATTTGAATGGCCTCATTTTTCTCCCTTCTTTAAAAAAAAAATTCAGCAATGTCAGAATTTCCTCATTTTCCACGGAAAGGATGCATCTGATTGCAGAATCTAAAGAAAGGACAAAAAGAATAAAGATTATATAAATGAAAAGAAATTGGGACAACATTTTTTTCTCTGCAAGGTTTTAAACCATTGACCTTACTCTATGGAGTTGAATTGAAACAAATAATAGTCTTTATTAAAGACTGTTTTTTAAAAATTAATTAATTTATTTATATTTAGTCTTTATTAAAGACTAAAAACATTAGTCTTTAAAAGTTCAGGGAAAAGGGCTAATGAGTCTTATTACCCTCAATGGAATTGTTTCTGTTCCCATTCACTGTCAATAGGGATAGGGATAGGGACAGGGAGTGGATTGATGATTTCATTGGCATAGGGAAGTCCCAGGGGAGGAAACTCCCTCTACCAATAGAGTTCAGCATCTTTTCTGCAGTTTATAATGTGAGTTGCCTAGAACACTGAGAGCTCAAGTGATTTGCTCAGGGTTACACAGCCAGGATGTGTCCAAGGTGGGTTTCTGGCTCTGAGGCTGCTTCTCTACCCATTATACCACATTGCCTTTACTTTATTATCCAAATTCTTCACTGACAAAAAGAAATGGCTGGTGCCTGCAAAGTGGGCTGCATCAGTAGTAACCACAGCTATGAGTCTATGCACAGTAGAACATGTCAATACACCCCAGTGAGAAAGGACATCCTCTGGACAGCTTTGCAGACGCCAAGAAAGATGGCAAACCAGTGGCTATTTGGACACAAACTAAACCATAAGCCAGAGTGTATCTGTGGAAACCAGGCTTAAAAAAAAAACTGACCCATAAACTCAAAAATCTTTGCTTTGTTTTCATCCTAGTCTGAACTGACTAGAAGCACACCTCTGTAGTCCTCCTTTGTCTTTTTTTCCCCCTGAGCTATAATTTTGATTCACTTACCTTGGGTGCTGCCCCCTCCCCCCATTAGCTATACATGGCATACTTTAATTTAGGGGAATTGAAGAGAAACAGACATAGAGATGTTTAATGCTATTGTGAAATTGAAAATTGATCCCCACTTTATTTTGTTATTATTTTCAATTTATTATGTATTAATTTAGATCAATGCACTATGTATTGGTTGGCCCCCTCATTGTGTGAATTTGAGTTCCTTTAAGCCTGTAATTTTAGTTGCCTATTGTGAAATTTGAATGTTGGTATTCCATGATTAATTATTATTTTTTTCACGTTATGTTATATATTGGACACATAATGGGTTTATTGTTATCATTAAATTAAATAACATTTTTAAAAAGGTTATCTGTATTTAAAATAAATTTTATTTATTTTATTTTTAATTTTTGGAATAAAACAAGCATTTCCATAACCTAGTATAATAAAAAAAATGATTGCACATAAAACTACAAATATATTATGTACATCTTGCTATTCCCTTTAAATATATGATAGTTATCATGTAATTTTTTTTACTTTTTCCCCTCCCCCACCCTAGAGATGGCTATCATTAAACACAAATATGTATGTTTGTGTGTATATATGTATACATATATATGTATAATATACACACATACATATACGTATATACATAATCATTCTATATATACTTCTATTTATCAGTTCTTTCTCTGGATACAGATAGCATCTTCCTTCTTATGTCCTTTGTAGCTAGTTTGTGTATTTATAATAGTCAAAATGAACTTCCCTATTCCTATTGGCTAAAGTCCAGACACAAAAATTCAAATCTGTGAGCTTTTTCTGAGCATGGGAGGAGATGAGTCAGTCTGGTCACTGGATGTTTGTTCCCCATGAAACTTTCCATAGTATGTTAGTCAACTCTGTGTTTTTTTCCTGTTACCCTGGATTATGGAAGAGTTATGGAAATCCCCTCTGAATTAAGCTAAATATAGTCCGCCCTCCATTTTGGGGTCAGACCAATCATAGTTGCAGATGTAATTTGCAGCACTGGGCTATTTTTGTACCTATATAATCTGCTACATTTTGAACTGTATAAAAGAGCTGCTCTGACTGTCAGCTGGATCCTTGACTAGTGAGATTTCTTGGATCCAATTTATAGGTATTTGCTAGAAACTAATAAATTGATTGTGCTAAGAATTTTGTGCCTCAGTTTCTCCTCATTGCAGATTTTTAGCTGGACATTTACTACTGTGTGATCTTCGGTAAGTCACTTAGCCCTGTTTACCTCAGTTTCTCATCTGTAAAGTGAGCTGGAGAAGGAAATGGCAAACCCCTCCAGTATCTTTGCCGAGAAAACCCCCAAAAGGGGTCACTGTGAGTCAGACACAACTGAAACGACAACAAAATTGATCTACTTCTGGGCTTGGTTCTCCTCCTTACTGAGCTACTTGGAGAATGAAGCATTTGTTTTATTTTATTTTTTAGCTTAAGACAATCTTGCTACCCTCTAGAGAAGTGGTTCTTAACGTGGGGACCCCCAAGGGGATCTGTGGATAGATTTAATGAACTGGGGACTTTTAAATATTTTGATAATTGTATTTCAGTACGTTAAGATTTCCTTTGCAATTCCATGTGTTTTATCTTATACATTTTAAGACATTGTTCTGAGAAGGGAGTTCACCAGACAGTTGCAGAAGGGGTCCATGACTCAAAATGGTTAAGTACCCTTACCCTAAGGGAGCTATCTATATGGTCCTGGTAGTGATCAGTGGCAGAAGAATGGAGAGGTATGGAGGTAGTGTAGATGAGGCTGAATCGAATGAGGAGTTGCCAACTATTCATCACAATAATTGATTACTTCCTTTTAGGCCCATACCAAACTAACTCGTTCCTGATTATATATGGCTATGGACTCCAGTTGTCTCCTCAACTGGTTTCTTGGGGACTGTGTCTTAATAAGGATGATGATGATGGTGATGATGATAGCTGACATTTATATAGCCCTTTCTATGTGCCAGGCACTGTGCTGGTTTTCCATTTTGATATACAAGGCCTGGGGGTCCTCCAAACAGAAGAGCCTCCTAGTATTCTGCCAAAGATAAACCCTCTGCAGTGGTATCTTTTAATTTTTTTTTTTTGGGGGGGGTGCTCCAAGCTATAAAACTAGGCTAGAGTGACTAGAACTTTTTGCCAGGGGGTTGAATTTAGAGAACTCTGACAGTACTTGGCCACCACCCACAGCATAGAAGCAATAGAGTTTAGTACTAAGAAAGCAAGAATATGTAGTTAAAAAGAAATTTAGTTACCTGATGGCGTGTTGGGGTGAGCAACTTCCTGGAGTGACCGTCATATCACATTCTTGAGTCATATTGACTTTACAAGCCACTGAATCATTTAGATCTTTCAGCCCTCACCTGTCCCAACTTACTTTCTGTTTTCTATGGTTTTGCAAAGATCTCTAAGAATGTCTCCACCATTGCAGGGCCCTTGGATACTGATCATCTAGTCCTCTTGACTTGAATATACCAAGGAGATTTTTTTAAACCCTAAATATAATACTTTCCATTATCTCTATTACATTTCATCTTACTAGATGTTGCCTAATGTTTTAACTGTAAAGGTGTTTTCTCTTTTCCCCCCTTTCTTTTCTTTTTTGAAACAGAGACTTCCTTCCCTCCCCCGTCTAGATTCTGTTCCTCCCCTTCTCCCTACCCAATGAGAAGACCAAAAAAACCAAAACAAAACAAAACCCCAAACCTATTACAAATATGTATAGTCATGCAAGGTTTCCTCAATAGTCATATTCCAGAAAATAAAAAGCAAGAAAAACAGAGGTAAAAAGTTGTCTTTAATCTATAGTATACTCTGAGTATACGCAGTTCTCTCTCTGGAGGTGGATAGCATGTTTCATGATGAATCTTTTAGAACTGTGATGGGTCATTGTGTTGATCATATTGTGTTGTGTTCTAAGTCTTTCAGAGTTGCTTATTGTCAAGGTATTTTCATACCCTAACTCTTTCATTCTCTTTGTTGACTACCTTTCCCTCCCAACTTTACGTTAGTCACTGCTTTGATGAGTTTGCCACCCACAATGCATTGATAAAAATATTAACCAGGGCCAAGCCAAGAGCCCTGGGGCACTATACTAGAGACCAGCTTTCCAGGTACACATTGAGCTATTACATTTTGGACACACCATTCAGCCATTGCAGAATCCATCCAGTTGTACTATCAAGGAGTCCTACCTCTTTGTCTTTTCCATAAGAATAGTATGAAAATCTTTGTCTAGTGCTTGGTTAAAATTGCCTGGAATACTCCCTATCTTCATCTCCTCTTTTGACTTCTCTGGCTTTTGTCCCAGATAAAATCCCATTTTCTACTAGAAGCTTTTTCTGGTCCCTCTTAATGCAAGTGTATCCCTCTGTTGATCATCACCAATTTATTCAGTCTAGATCTTGTATGTATATATTAATTTTCATGTTGTCTCCTTCATCACTTCCTGTGAATTCCTTGGGAGTAGGGACTGGGTTTTTTTTTTGGGGGGGGGGGGAGGGGAGATCTTTGTATCTCCAGTGCTTCGCACAGATTCCTGGCACATAGTAAATGCTTAATTAATGTTTGTTGACTGACTGACTGCTGCCCCCGATATACCAGTATGTTAGTTACTCAGTCGATCAACAAGAATTTATTAAGCACTATGCTAAGCATTGGGCATACAGAGAAAAGTAAAAGACATTTCTATCTCTGAGGACAATTTACAGTCTAGTGCCATAGTGAAAAAAAAGGAAGCTTTTTTTGATTTAAAAAAAATCATCAAGGTGACATCATCTGTTCTTGATAAAATCATGCTGCCTCTCTGTGATCACCATTCCCTTTTCTAAGTGCTCACTAACCCTCCTTTTAATAACATGACCTCAAATTTTGCCAAGAGATGATGTCAAGTTCATGTTCTTAGAGTTTGCAGACGTTTGCCCTTTTCCAATCCTGTGCTGCCTTTCCAGCTTCCCATGATTTTGCAAAGATTATTAACAGTGTTTACCCTTAGATGAGGTTCACCTGGCTGGGTGACTCAAACTCATCAGGGAAATGCCAGTGTTCTCTGATCATGTCATTCGTTACCTTGAGTATCAGTTCCCCATTGGCCATTTTCATTCTGTCCTTTTTCATCCAAGGCTCATTCTCCTTGGCTGAGAAAATAGAAGCAAAATAAAGGATAAGTAGCTGTCTATTCTCTCATATCATTTATCATCATTCCCATGCATCCTAAGCCATGGCTCTCTCCCTTCTTTTATCGATCATCTTTTCTCCAGTATAGCTGAACCAATAATCTTTCCGTGCTCTTTTTTTTTTTTGGCTAGGCAATGGGATTAAGTGACTTGTCCAGGGTCACACAGCTAAGTAAGTGTTACGTGTCTAAGTTCAGATTTGAACTCAGGTCCTCCTGAATCCAGGGTCGGTGCTGTGCCACCTAACTGCCCCTTTCCATGATCTTCTAAGCTTTCCTTTCCAATCTCAATCAATTCTGACATTTTGCACCCCTGATGCCATCCTTTCGTATTCATCTTAGGTTACTTACCTTTTCTTCCAGCTTCTGTACATGTCTCTGTCGAGGATCTTTTATATCCACATCAACCTCTTTAGACAGATCATCTTAATTTATCTTCTCAGCTCCCTGTTTGGCCTAGCACCTCTTTAATTGACTTCTCTTCCCCAGGCCTTTTCTGCTTGCCTGGATAATTTCTCCTATATAGTTGCTCATTTCTTCCTAAACCCTTAGCTTTTCCTAATTAACTTTTGTCAAGTAATGTATTCTGTTGTACTCCTGAGGCCTTCTAGCCTGTACCAAATCATCCTGTTGTCTGAACTGGTTTCTTAAAATGCTTCCTTTTCCCCTTATCCTTGTTCTCTATTTTAGGTCATCAGTCCACATAGATGGCTGAGGTTTGGGTCTTATCTTCTTCCTTGTCTATCAGCTCTGACATTAGCTTATCTAAATTCCACACTTATATTTCTCTGAAAGAAAATTTTTGGTACACATTTAAATAGAGGTTATAATATAATCTCTAATATATTTATTTGGGGGGATATTTTTTCATTTGTTTGAGGGGGAATACTTTTAATACCTTCATGAAATCATGGAATCCCAGAGTCGAAAGAAATCTCAGAGGTCATTTAGTCCCGGTATTCTTAACCTGGGGTCCATGAAATTAGGGAAATTTTTTTTTTGATGACTGTATTTCAATAAAATGAGTTTCCTTTGTAATCCTGTAGATTTTATTTTATGCATTTAAAAATATTATTCTGAGAAGGGAGTCCATAGACTCCCAAACTGTCAAAGGGGTCCATGACACAAACAAAAAGGTGAAAAACCAAAGGTTTAGTCCAACCATTATCTAAAGAATGAATTTTGTTTTTATAGCAACCCTGAAAAGAGGTTAGCCAGCCTCCACTTGAAGAATTCCAATGATAGACAACTCATTTCTTTCCAAGGCCACCCATTTGATTTGGGGACAACTAATTTGAAGAAGTTCTTTCTTTATATCAAGTCAAAATCTGTCTCCATGTAGCTTCTACTCACTCATTAGTCCCATTTCTGCCCTCTGGGGCCAATTAGAACAGGTCTCATCCCTTCTTCCATATCATAGTCCTTCAGAAACTTGAAGACAGATATCCTGCATCCCTCTAGAAGAATACAAACGCCATGAGGTCAAGCACAGTTTTATTTTGACCTTTGTATCACCAGCTCCTAGCACAGTGAATTTCAAAGCAGATCTGTAATAAAGCTGTTTGTTGAATTCGTTGAATTGTCTTCTTATTTAGAGTGGTCATTTCCAGATAATTAAAGTTTATGCTTGAATGGAATTGTTTCAATGTTCAAGTTACCTCATGAGCCTACGCACCCTCTTTTGTATATGTTCAGTTTGTTAGTGTTCTTTCTAAAATGTGGCACCCAGAACTAAACACAAGGCAATATATACTACCTTTTAGAATCTAGGACCTTGGCATCATACATCACACATTCTCCTTTGGCATCAGCCTACATCCTACAGAACTCATCTTTGGACTCTGAAATCTGCTCTCCGAAAATCAAAGAAACTCATCAAACCATTCTCAATGTTTCTCTTCTTATCTATCACAAACTTTTCCTTCCTTATCTACCAATCATGAATTTTTCTTTCCTTATCTATCATGAACTTTGGGAGGTTATGGTTACTTCAAGACTCCTTTGAGTCTTGAGGGGTCTGAATCAGGGCCAGAATTGTATTTGCATGAATTACTTCCTCCAGTTTCTAAATTATGAAATTATTACTTTTTTTTTTCATGAGGCAATTGGGGTTAAGTGACTTGCCCAGAGTCACACAGCTGTGAGTGTTATATGTCTGAGGCCGGATTTGAACTCAGGTCCTCCTGACCTCAGGCCCGGTGCTCCACCCACTGCACCACCTAGCTGCCCTTGAAATTATTACTAAAGCAAGTCAAGAATTATCCTAAGTTCTACTTGGAGAGGTAGGGAGAAATTTTTAGTAGCTGATTCAGTATTATGAAGATCTCTATCATAATTGTACCTAGCCTCTATTCCAGTGAGGCTTATATAACTGGAATTATCTATTTCTTTTGGCTTTCCTGATGGTCTGGAGTAAAAGCTTGGCATCCTGTCTCCTGTTTCCTCCCTTAATCCTCACCACAATGCTTTCTGCTTTACAGTGTGGTATAATGGGAAAGAGCGATAGATTTGGAATTGGAAATTCTGTGTTCAAATCCTGGCTCTACATACTATCTATGTGACATCCATCAAGTCACTTCATCTCTGAGGCTTCAGTTTCTTCTTCTATAAAATGAAGGGATTGGATTAGGCGATCCTTAAAGTCCCTTCCAATTTTCTGTCCTATGCTTTTCTTTCCATCTCCACCTCACAGTGGCATTTAGCACAATGCTCCACCTATATGACATACTTGCTCCATGATTCCAGATGACTATAAGTTCCTCCTGGAAGAGACGTGATGGATCCATACTGAAGACTGAGAGGGTTCATGGCCAGCGTAAGAATTTATTTTGCTTGACTATACCTATTTGTAAAAAGAGTTTTGGTCTTTTTTTCTTTCTCGATGGAGGGGTGACGAAGAGATCATGGTGATTGTTGTCCTTTGTTCTCAAAGAGGACCAGAACAACGTCATTATGTTGGAATCAAGGTATAGTTTGTCCAACTATGGCTGATTGGTCCAATGCAGGCTCAGAAGGCTCTACCACAAGTTGGGCACAGATAGTCCACATTAACATTTGGAATGGAGATGTCTCTAATTTGCACATCTCATATTTCTTTTGAACTACTGTAATTCTGCTTCACTCATAGAATGTAGTGCCTTCTTTGATGAGGGCACACAATGCTAAGTGGTCCTGTGCCAGTGTCTCCCATGTCTCCCATTTGATTCCAAAGTTCTTCAGAGTGACCTTGAAAGTGTCCTTGTATCATTACCCACTGTGCCACCTTAATGTCTCTAAATACTATTCAAATCTGAGCTAATGTCATTAATGCAGTATCTCTAATTACCAATTATTTTACTCCTTAATATGGCAGTGTGGCAGAGCTGATAGAGTGCTGGACTTGGAGTCAAGAAGATCTGGATTCAAATTCTGCCACTGCCACTTACTAGCTGTATAGCCTTAAACAAGCCACTCCACCTCTGAGCTTCAGGCAACTTTCTAAGACATATATATAATAAATATAATCTCCTTTGTTTGGCATTTAACGTCCTCCGAAATCTGGTTCCAGCCTATCTTTACAAGCTAGTTGCACATTACTTCCTCTTATGTGTACTCTGTTCCAGAAAAAAAAAAATTGGCTTTCTTGTGATTCCCCATACTTGATATTCTACCTCTATGTCTTCGAATGGGCTATTTGTCCTTCTTGGAAATGCACTCCCTTTTCACCGGCTCCTTCTAGAACCTCTAGCTCCCTTCAGGAATTAGCTCAATCGAGAGACCTTTCAGGATTTCCTCCATCATTAGAAAGACCTTCCTAATCCTCCTCAATCACTTATTTATTTTACATGTTACCTATATTTGCTGCTTTGGATGTATTTGTTGTTGTTGATAAGTTGTTTCAGTCATGTTGGATTCTTCGTGACCTATTTGGTTTGTTGGTTTGTTTGTTTGTTTTTGGTGAGTCAGTTGGGGTTAAGTGACTTGCCTAGAGTCGCACAGCTTGTAAGTGTTATGTATCTGAATCCAGATTTGAGCTGAGGTCCTCCTGATCAATGTTCTATCCACTGCACCACCTAGCTACCCCCCATTTGGGGTTTTCTTGATGGAGATCGTGGAGTGGTTTGCCATTTCCTTCTCCAGCTCATTTTACAGATGAGGAAACTGAGGCAAATAGGGCTAAGTGATGCACCCAGAGTCACACAGCTAGTGAGTATCGAGGACCACATTTGAACTCAGGTCTTCCTGACTCCAGACCCAGTGCTCTATCCACTGCACCACCTAGCTGCCCCTTGAATGTATTATATCCCCACTATAGAAGGTGAACTCCTTGAGGACAGAGTATCTGCTTCATTTTTGCACTGACATCCCTAGCACTTAGCACAGAGCCTGGTAATAGTAGGTGCTTAATCAGTGCTTATTGATGGATTGCTTTCCTAAGGACAAGTTATCAGTGCAGGTGAACAGACTCTCAGATCCTTGAGGTATTGATTTCTTCCTCCCAACGTCGCTCCAACCAAGCCAATCTCCTTGCTATCTGTCTCTCTCACTCACTCATTGTGCTTATGACATTTTGCTTTTATCCCCTTTGCTTAAACCACTTCCCTAAAGAAAGTTCTCTTCTACTTTCTACCAGTCCATGTTTATTCTTCAAAAAAATCTGACTCTAAATTTTTTGAGGAAGCATTCATCAATTTCTTTCATCTTACTCTTATAATTCCCTTATTCTGGATGGCTAAAAAATGTATGCCTTTAGAGTGTCCATTATTTTGTATATGGCTCTTTGTAGTTCTTGGTCATATGTGTGTGTGTGTGTGTGTGTGTGTGTGTATGCATGTATCTATAAACACACAATACATATATATTACATACACACAAATCACACACATATATACACACATACCTATATATCACACACATATATATATATATATATACATGCACATACATATATTACACACACATAAATACATATGTGTGTGTATATATATGTATATACATATATATATATTTATTTAATAGGATGGTAGATCTGGAGCTAGAAGGCAACTCACAGACTGTCTAGTCCAACCCCATCATTTGTCAGCTGAGGAAACTGAGGCCCGGGGAGGGTAGGTGACTAAGTGCTCAAGGTCACACAGATCTGAACCCAGTCTTCTGACTCCTTCCAGTGAACTACATTTCATGTACTTTTATTCTCTTCAGCCAAATTGTTAGGTGGTTTGATGGGACACAGAGACTTTTCTCCCTTTCTTATTCCCCAATAACTCCTAATAGTGTTAGGCACTGAAAGAAATGATTATTTCTTTCTTGTATTGATAATCAGTTATTCAATAGGTTATTCAATCTCTGAAGGGCATTGCTGATAATGAGATTGGATTAACTTTCTTAAAAATCTTGTTCAGCCCCCATCCAGGTTGGGAAGCCCATTGTGCTCTACTCAGGTCTGAGTAGAGATAAATTCTTTGATTAAATTGCCCAAGGCTGGGGGTGATTTGGAAGTAAATGACATGATCAGTCATGTCCCCTCAGCCTCTCATTAGATTAGGTCCACCTCTTGTTATAATAGTCATTCTCTCTTATTACTTGGTTTTTTAGAAATTTTTTTATTTTTGGTATATAAATTTATTTATTTTTACCACAAGATTTTGAATTCCATATTTTCACCCCATCTTGCCCCTCCCCAACCCCAAGATGGCATGCATTCTGAATACCCCTTCCCCTAGTCTGCCCTCCCTTCTATGTCTCCCCGCCCTTCTCTTATTCCCTTCCCTTTCTATTTTCCTGTAGGGCAGGATAGATTTCTGTACCTCATTTCCTGTATTTCTTATTTCCCAGTTGCATGTGGAAACATTTTTTTTTAAACATGTGTTTTTAAAACTTTGGGTTCCAAATTTTCTCCCTTCCTCCCACCCTACCCAGCCTCACTGAAAAGGCATGCAAGTCTATACAAGCCAGACATGTGCAGTTATGCAAAACACTTCCACAGTAGATGTGTTGTGAAAAACTAACTCTATTTCCCTTAATCCTATCCTGCCCTCCCATTTATTCTATTCTTTCTTTTGACCCTGTCCCTCCTCAGAAGTATTTACTTCTGATTACCCCTTTCACAATCTGCCCTTCTCTCTATCATCCCCCTGCTCTCTTGTCCCCTTCTCCCCTATTTTCCTGTAGGGTAAGACAGATTTCCATACCCAATTGAGTGTGTATGTTATTCCCTCCTTAACCAAATCCTATGAGAATAAGATTCCCTCATTTCCTCTCACCTTCCCCTGTTTCCCCACTGTAAGAACCTATTCTTGTCTGTTTTGTGCAAGGTAATGTACCCCATTCTACCTCTCTCTTTCTCCTTCTCCTAGTATAATCCTCTCTCACCCCTTAATTTTTTTCTCCAGATATCACCCCTTCATCTTCAACTCACCCTATGCCCTCTACCTATCTATCTATCTATCTATCTATCTATCTATCTATCTATCTATCTATCTATCTATCTATCTATCCATACATACATACATATAATTTTTCCCCTCCTACTATCCTAATACTGACAAAGGACTCATGAGTTATAAATATCATCTTTCCATGCAGGAATGTAAACAGTTCAGCCTTAATAAGTCTCTTATGATTTCTCTTTCCTATTTACCTCTCTCTTATTACTTGTTAAGCAATCAGAGTCTAATGCTACTCTTAGGAACACCTAACCTTCCAAGGGCATATGAGCATTGAGTGGGTTCCATGAGGGGTCTTTGGCATTTGTGAGTGTCACTGATCCCTTTTATTAATAATATGCTAGCATTATTAATAAAATGATTCCCCAGAAGCTATGTCTCTTGAACTTTTTAAACATCACAGCACATAGTAGGTGCTTAATAAACATGGGTTAGCCAGCTAAAGGGGATAGGAGTCTTCATGATCATTGGCACTGAGAAAAACAGAGAAACTTTAGAGGTTACTTAGCAACAAAAAGGCTAGCCCCAGTTAGCAGAACTGAGTAATTGCTGTAACGGGACCTATCTTCAGCCCTGCATGGCTTTAGCGACAGGTCTCCTTAAAGCCATTTATGAACCTGCTCAGCCCCATCATCATTAAGAACTACTAAATATATCTGATGAGTTAAGGTTTGCTACCATGGCCTGGGGATACTTTTTAATGGCCACATGTAATCAAAAGGTTATCCATGAACTGTCAGCATTTAAAAAAAAATGATGGAGGAGGAGCCCCCCAGTTGTTGGCTAAATTCTTCTTTGTAGCAAAGCAGGGAAGATGGAATCGACCTTACAAGTAAGAGAGTAGGTATCTGTCTACATGTTCTTATTTTAAAAGTTTTAGGAAAAGTCTTGTTCCTTAAATTTCCTTCCTTGGATAGTCACATTTTCTAAAATTCTAATATCATAGAGCTATCATAGATACCATAAGCTCTTTATAATTAATAGCTTTGTAATAGAGGAGTACCCAAGGAAGGCCCTGGCTTCAGACTTGTCCTCCCAGCAGATTATCCAATGCATGGGCAAGATTTTTTGCCTGATGCCAATATAACATATGTTCCAACCTTAGAAGCCAGTTTGCAGTCATGAACATACACACATTTCTTTTTTATTTATTTTATTTTCAATTCATGGAACAAAACAAGACTTTGCATAACACAATACAATAAAAAAGATGATTGCACACGAAACTACAAATCTGCCATGTATAACTTTGCTATTCCTTCCAAATATACAACAAAGTTAGCATGTAAATTTCTTTTTTTCCCCCCTTTTATCTTCCCTTCCTATAATTATTCTATATATACTTTAATTTATCAGTTCTTTCTGTGGATGCAAATATATCTTTCTTCATATGTCCTTTATTTTTAATTTGTGTATTTACAACAGTCAAAATGCTTTAGTCACTCAAAGTCGTTCTTAAACCAATATTGCTGTTACCGTACACAGTGTTCTCCTGGTTCTGCTCACTTCACTCTTCATCATTTTGTGCAAGTCCTTCTATGCCCTTCTAAGGTCATTGAACTCATCATTTCTTGTAGCACAATAGTATTCCATCACAGCCATACACTACAACTTGCTCAGCCCTTCCCCAGCTGATGGGGATCCCTGCGATTTCCAGTTCTTTGCCACCACAAAGAGAGCTGCTATAAACATACTATGCACATTCAAAGTTATATTTACTATTTGTGATCTGCAGTTTTTTGGGTTTTTTTTTGGCTAGGCAATGGGGTAAAGTGACTTGCTCAGGGTCACACAGCTAGTAAGTGTCAAGGGTCTGAGGTCACATTTGAACTCAGGTCTTCCTGAATCCAGGGCCAGTGCTCCATCCACTGTGCCAGTTAGCTGCCCCTTAAGGTTCTTTTTGGTCTCACTTCTGAGTTTGTTTTTAAGGATGCCTCAATGGGAGTGCTACATCTTAATGGACATAGCTTTCAACCTATAGCTTTCAAAACAAGACAACTGACTGGGAATAAGGCCCTCCTTGCCTGAGTACAGAATAGACAGGATGGTGGGGTGCCAGAAGATAGAGAGGAATGGGATAATTTTTCATTTTGCCTCATCATCATTTTGCCTTTAAGATTACCAGGACGTTTTTTTCATGATTTAAAAAACAATTTTTTAAAAGCACCACACGCTTTATTCCCTGAACTTAGAATTCAAACATGCTGTACTCTGTGAAAGGCAATATGAATGGCTTTACTTCCCTCAGCCCTAAAATTAATCTGTCAAACTAGATCAAGGGTTTAATTAACTTTTTTTTTTCTGTCAGACCCCTCTGGTGGTCTGGTGAAACCTATGGATCCCTCCTCAGAGAAATGTTTTAAATGCATATACTAAAATACACAGGATTACAATAGAAACCAGTTGTATTGAGATACAGTTATCAACATATTTTAAAAACAAGTTCATGGCCCCAAGTTAAGAACCCCCTGGCACTAGGTGACCTCTTAGGTCCCTTCCAGCTCCAACATTCAATGTCTCCTTGGTAACAGAGGGGCAGAAAGTCCTTTCTCCCTTTCCAATGGGGAATGTTCTGCATGACTTTCCTTTAAAATAGGTCTGTGTTAGGTCTCTGTCCTGGGTCAGGGTTTCCCTGCAGAAAAGAAAGTCACATTTCAAGACTTTGCAGTCCGTGGGAGGCTCCCCATATGCAATTTTCCTTCAGTTCCCACAGCACCAACTTACACAAATTCTGGTGCCCAGTCTGTACTCAGCATTGCTGGCATCTTTGTCACATAACTTTGGCCCAATTTTTGTTGTATAGAAAATCAGGACATTATGACCCTGACAGATTTTTGTCTTATTTAGCAATAATACATTCTTTGTCTTGAGAAGAGGGAAATCTTGGGATAAAGGTAGAACCTCCTTTATATCAGTCTTAAAGGAACATGTCACACAGGATCTAGCATCTCCTAAGCTTTCAGAGCAAAGGTGGAGTTTAGTGTTTCCAAGTGTTCTGTAGTTTAATTCAAAGACATCTAACTGTCCCCTGACCCTTGCTCCTTCCTCTCTGTCTCTGTCTCTCTGTCTCTGTCTCTCTCTGTCTCTGTTTCTATCTCCCCATGCCAGATTTTGAACGGTAAGGATTGTATTCACCCATCGTATTAGTTTGATTTTCTGGTTCAAAATTCTACCACTTTGAAAAGCTATTAATTACCTGGAGAATTTCTACCATTTCTTTGCTAGTATAGTAGAATCCTTTGTAGTAGCATTCTTTACAGGCTTTATCGAAATGCAGGTGGTGCTGATGCCATCACAAGTGCAGCTGACCTCTCACCTCCTTGCCTCAAAACTAATTTCATTCCAGGAAGTATTGCACATTTGCACCAAAAGGAAGCTCTACCATTTTGTGGAGCAGCTAGGTGGTGCAGTAGATAGAGCACTGGTCCTGCAGTCAAGAAGACCTGAGTTCAAATCTGGCCTCAGACACTTATTAGCTATGTGACCTTAGGCAGGTCACTTAACTCTGTTTGCCTCAGTCTCCTCTTTTGTAAAATGAATCAGAGAAGGAAATGGCAAGCCACTCTAATATCTTTGCTGAGAAAACCCCAAATGGGGTCACAAACAGACAAACACGGCTGAATAACAACAAGTCCAGGGGTACAACTAACATCCATGTGATGAACGAACAACTAAAGGAATCCTTCTGGTACCTAGGCTAAGAAGGTGTGGCTGGGTTGAAATCTGGATTATTTGAGGAAGTCTCACATCAGTGAGATCACAAATAAATCAAAACAGTGAAGTATTGTGTCAAATTAGAAAGAGCACTAGATTTGAAGTCAGATCACTTAGGGTCAGGTTGAAACTTTTACTACTTATTAGCTTTGTGACTCAAGGCAAGTCACTTGATTGCTATGAGCCTCAGTTTCTTCATCTGTAAAATGGGGATGATAATATTTGCACCACCTATCACAGAGAGCTGTTATGAGGATAGAGTGAGATGCCGCACATGTAAGCAATTTCTAACCGTTGTCACCTTTGCCTCTGTATTCCCAGTGTCCAGCAGCAGCAATGTTTGTTCCCTTTGAAGACTATGATATTCCATGAATCACAGCCATAAATTATCACTGGGAGAATGTCTATGTTGAAGAGATGTTAGGCGACACAGTGGATAGAGCACTGTACCTAGAATCAAGAACACCTGAGTCCAAATCTGGCCTCAGACACTGGTTTGTGTCACCCTGGGCAAGTCACTTACCCTCTGTCTGCCTCAGTTTCCTCAGTTATAAAATGGGGATAATAATAGTACCTACCTCCCAAGGTTGTTGTAAGGATCAAGGGAGATATTTGTAAAGAGCTGAGCATAGTGTCTGGCACATAATAAATACTTAATAATTACTTGTTTACTTCCCTTGGAAAGATAGACTTTTATGTTAAGGAATGGCTTGGGATTATTGAAGGTCCTGAACAATTTCCCAAAAAACAATTCAGCCTGATATATTTGTTGTTCAGTTGTTTCAGTTGTGTCCAACTCTTCGTGACCCTGTTTGGGGTTTTCTTGGCCGAGATGCTGGAGTAGTTTGCTATTTCCTTCTCCAGCTCATTTTACAGATGACAAAACTGAAGAAAACAGGGTTAAGTGACCCAGGGTCACATAGCTAATAAGTGTCTGACGCTGGATTTGAACTGAAGTCTTCCTGACTCTATCCACTGTACCACCTAATTACACCACACGGACTGACCTTTGAATGTTCGGCTTTTAGCAAAACAAGACTGATCAAGTCTATGTCCCAACAGTTGAGGTTCCCCCAAACTGTACTATCTTATCTCTAAGAATACTCCTTTAGAAATACAGATTGCATCATCCTGATTCTCCACCTGGCTTAAAATAAGATAGAATAGACTGGGGAACACCTTAACCTTTGGGACATAGACTTGGTTAGTCTTGCTTTTCTAATAACTGAACATCCAAGGGACAGTTGGTGTGGTATAGTGGAAAGGGCATAGGAACAATTTTTCCGGCTTTGTTCCTAATTACTGAGTCATCTTGTGAAAGACACCCTTCTGATCCATAGTTTCCCCATCTGTAAGTGAGGGAGGTTAAACTAGGATATCTCTAAGGTCCCTTTCCAGCCCTGTCATTCTATGAATAGCCATTGCTGCTGTTCGGTGAATGCCCGTTCTGTGATAAATTCTTGCCTTGCTGACACTTTTCTCTTTAAGAAGATTGGCAAAGCCCCAAGGGCAGCTGCCAATTCTGAACTGAATTCTGACCAACAAATAAGAATTGGTCATCTTGAATGAAAGTGACCTTGTGATCTGTTTGTGTTTGTGTTAATGAAGGAAGGAAATGCTGAGTATGATTATCCACAACTCCTCGACTTTTAGGAAAGCAAACTTCAAAATGTTCAGAGATAGGATTGGTATGACCATGCAGAAGAGGTCTCTGGAAGGGGGTTGAGAAGACTTCAAAACATGCCAGTTTCACTGTAAAACCACAAATCGTCAGGATGAGGAAGAAAAGAGTAAAGCAACTGGAGACACTATGATGTGGCAATACAGAAACTTCTGTGATGACCTTGAGTTTTAAAATAACCCATCAAAAGATGCGGGGCAGGGGGGAGAACATGTGGTCACTGGGGCTGGCTGTAAAAAAAAAATGTACGGGAGCGGAGCCTGTAATAAGAGTGTCAGGGAGCCAAGGCCCAGAATGGATTGAGACTTGTACAACAGGCCAAAGACACCAAAAGGGACTTTACTGGGTCACATTGGGGAGCAAAAAGAAACTAAGGAAGAAGTGATAGTCCATTGTTTGGGGAGATAGACTATTAACTGATGATAGAGCTATCTACCTCATAAATCACTTCCAAGAATCTTTAAACTAGAAATACTAGGACAAACACAGTTGAAAGGAAATTGGAAATTCAAGATAGGAAAAAAAAATGGAATGTAAGGAGAGTACCGCTAACTGCCTATACTAAACGGATTCAAGTCTCCAGGCTCAGAGGAACTATATTTCAGGAGGCTACTAGGCAGCATAATTTGTGGATAGAGTCAGGAAGTGGAGTCCAGAAGATTGGAGTTCAAATCCTGCCTCCAACACTGGCTAGCTGTGTGATCGTGGGCAAGTCACTTAACCTCTCACAGCCTTAGTTTCCTCATCTGTAAGCACCTGACTCACAGGATTGTTGTGAGGATCAAATGAGATAATAACAGCTGCATTTATGTTGCACTTTACTTCCCAAAGATTACATTATTTTATCTTCACAACAACTGGTGAGTAGATATGATTATCACCCCCATTTGACAGATAATGAAATTTAGGGAGGATTTAAACTCTAGGTCTTCTTACCTCTAGGTCCAGGGCTCTATCTGACATGCCAGCTAGATAACCTACACAAAGTGTTTCATAAACCTTAAAGTGCTATGTAAATGCTAGCTATTTTTGTTATTATTAAATTAATTATGAAATCACTAACTTTGTGTCAATAGGTGTAGAAGAGCGAATGTTATTCCAAGAATAGGAGAAATCCCTGTGATTTCCTAGAGCCCTCAGGTATAAATATGAGCAGTGAGGAAACCCTGGAATTGGGGAAATACCACAAAGGAAAAACGGAATATTGGAATGGGTTAGGGAGGGACTCATAGATTCCAGCATACACCAGGTATCATGTCATACATACCATACTCAAGCCTTGCCGCCACATGAGACCTCTTCTGTCTCAAAATTTCAGCTCAGTCTATTGGGTTATTTTTGTGAAAGGATTAATTTTAAAAATTTACAATAGCATTCAATGGAAAAACAATCTGCTTTACAGAAATTAGTTGTGTAGCTAACTACTAGAATCCTGATAGGCTGAAGGCTATGGAAAGAGCAGTTCATTTAGCAAATACCCTGAGACATAAGTCAGGTAAATATTTTGATTGAAACTTTCCGTTGAAGTTAAATATTGAATTTCGACATTTCATTTTTGTATCATCTGCATTTCCCAATATATCCTTCCTCACTTCCCCTCCTAGAGAGCCATTCTTTATAATGACATTTTTAAAGAGGAAAAAAAGCAGCTCAACAAAACTAACCAACATGTCAACTAAGTCTAACAACAAATACAGTATTCTACATTCCTAGACCCCTTAGCTCTGGAAAAAAGGATGGAGGTCCATTTTGATAATTCTTCTTTAGGGATAAGCTCAGTCATTATAATTGTACAGCATTCAGTTTCATTTTTTGCTTGTTTGTTTTTTCCATTTACATTGTTGTGGTCATTATGTATGTTGTTTTTCCAGTTGTGTTTATCTCATTTTACATCAGTTCATATAAGTCTTCACATTCATAATTTCTTTCAGATATTCCATTAAATTCATATACCACATTTATTTAGCCATTCAAGCAATCATCAATTAGTATTTATTAAGAACCTACTGTGTGCCAGGTAGTGTCCTAAATGCTGGGAATACAAAGATGCAAAGAAAGGCAGCCCTTTCCCTTGAGGAGCTCACAGTCATTATAATGGATATCTGATCAATGGGTGTCTAATTCTTTTCCAGGTCTTTGTTATTACAGAAAAATGCTACCAAGCATATTTTGTTGTTTATGAAATTTTTGTTTTTATCATTGGCCTTTTCGGGGTATATATCTAGCAAAGACATCATTTGGTCAGAGGGTATAGACTTTCATCACTTTCTTAATATAATTCCAAATTGCTTTCCAGAACAGTTGGACCAATGCTTAGCTCTACTAACTCTGTATTAGCCTGACTTTTTACAACCATTTCAACACTGAATATTTTCCTCTTTGATATCTTTGTCAACTGTGGGAATGTGAGGTGAAACCTCAGAAGTTGTTTGATTGTATTTCTTTTATTGATTTGGATAATCTTGCATATGATTGACAGTACTTTGTAATTCTTCTTTTGAGAACTAGTTGTTCATATTATTTGACCACATGCATTAGGGAATGTCAAATGTAGCTTTTTTTTTGTTTCTGTTTTTTGCTAGGCAATGGGGTTAAGTGACTTGCCCGGGGTCACACAGCTAGTAAGTGTCAAATGTCTGAAGTCAGATTTGAACTCTGGTCCTCCTGACTCCAAGGCCAGAGCTCTATCTACTGCGCCACCTAGCAGCCCCCAAATATAGTTTTTAATTATCTGTGCTAATGGGGAAAGGTATAGAGTAGCTAGATGAATTACCAAAATGTTTTAGACACTGATTTTAACATCCTCCTTTCCACCATATCTTGCTAAAATAGATAAAAATTTCTTTTTATATGGCATCATTGTTTGGTGCTAAAATCACCACTGAGCTTCTCTTTTTATGCCTAACACTGAATTCCTAGAATGCCCCCCAGATGGGCATTGACAAAGTATTTTAAACTGTTTCCACAATGAAACCAAACATTCCTCGGGTTTCTGTGTACCCATATCTAGGTGTAGGTGGCTGAGATGAAATTGTTTTGAGCTAATTTCTCCCTTTGTTCCTTATTTCCCAGAATTGAGTACATGTCACTTTGAAGTCAGTGGCAACTCAGAACTTGGATCTGTCACAAGAGATATTTTGCAGAATTAGGCTCAGTGTTTAGTGAGTCATTTTGGATATTCATCTTTGGTATCTGGACCACTGGTGAATTTCTTATTTTCTTCACCTTTTTAAACCACTCGATAAAGCTTTTTGTTGTTATAGTGGTTTTGCTACTACTACTAACAGCTAGCATTTATATAGTGCTTTAAGAAATGCATACCACTTTACAAATATTATTTCATTTGATCCTCGTAACAATCCTGGGAGATAGGTGCCATTATTAAACCCATTTAACATGTGAGAAAACTGAGATAGAGATTAAGTGATTTGCTTAGGGCCACACAGCTAGTAAGGTCAAATCTGAACTCAAATCTTCTTCAAAGTCCATTATATAATATGTCCGTCATATAATCAAATGAGAATATTTGTAAAGTAATTAGCACAGCATCGGGCACACAGTGGGTGCTTAATAAATGCTTACTTATTCCATTTCATCCATTCCATGATCTCATCAATGCAGATTTTCCTTCCATGGGTACACATTTCAACCCAACCATGTTTTCTCAACCTGTATAGTTCTTCATGTCTTTCTATAGAGAGTTCACCCAATGTGCTGGAAACTGTTGAAAGGAAAATTCTTTGTTTGGTCTTTCTCCCAAACTCAGGACAAAGAGAATTAAAAGGAATTTATTAAAAGCACATCAAGGTAGCAACATGTTGACAGGTTGATCACTGCAGATCAGAAAGGGATTCAAGATGGAGCCAGCTTTTATTGATAATTTTCTTAATGAGATGCAGACAATTTGGATAGGTCCCTGTCAGTAAAGGGGATGGACCATTGCATCTCAGCACCTTCCCAAGGTACCAGGTATATGAGGGCGATGTGATGTTCAACAGGTACAAACAGGTAGGGGGCGACTTGATAATGTGATAAATAGCCGGCAGTACAAAGCTGTATACTGTGTGACACCACCCTCAACACTGATTGACAAGCAGGTCTGGGAACAGTGGGTCACCAAGTTAGTATAACTTTCAACAAAACCTTCCTATAGGTCTTTTAATGTTTCATCAATACCAATGCAACACTGGGGCAGTCAATCTGTCTTTTCATGTGTTAATATGTGAGCAGCCCATCTCCTTTCCCAGTCACATTTGTCCTTGGTGATATATATATATATATATATATATATATGTGTGTGTGTGTGTATGTATATATATGTGTGTGTGTGTATATATATATATGTGTATATATATATATATATGTATATATATATATATATATATATATACACATATTTTTTTTTACAGAAGATCTACACACAAATCATCATTAGTAATAGTGTGTAGCCTACTTATAATCACTAAGCATCTCTCTATTGCTTTTTGGGTTATTTATAATTTTTATCCTTTGGATATCGTAGTGTGCCAGGAATCAGAGCCAAGCACCATCATTGGGAGAGTATTATGTGGAAAAGATAGACTTTGGTGTCACAGATTGGCTTGGAATCATTCTAGCCTTTCCCCTTGCTCCTGTTCAGTTCTGGGGGTAACTCATCTCACTATCCATCTGCAGTGCCTGTCCAAGATACAGATTTGAACTGATGGATTAGTTCAATGGGCTATCCATTCGCTTGATTGCTGTAATCTGAGCAATGTACATTTTTCAGTTTACTTGGGTATTCTCATGTGGTTTTCTGGGCCAATCTCTTTTGGAAATGCTTCTACTAGCCTGTCCCCATTACATATAATGCTTGCTGAATGTTTTAGATAAATGCTATTTATTATTTTAAGGAAGACTCCATTTATACCTATGCTTTCTAGTGTTTTTAATAGGAATGGGTGCTGTATTTTATCAAAAGCTTTTTCTGCATCTATTGAGATGATCATCTGGTTTCTGTTGGTTTTGTTGTTGATATGCTCGATGATGCTGATAGTTTTCCTAATATTGAACCAAACCCCGCATTCCTGGTATAAATCCTACCTGGTCATAGTGTATTATTCTTGTGATAAGTTGCTGCAATCTACTTGCTAGTATTTTGTTTAAAAATTTTGCGTCTATATTCATTAGAGAAATTGGTCTATAATTTTCTTTCTCTATTTTGACTCCTCCTGGTTTAGGTATCAACACCATATTTGTATCATAAAAAGAATTTGATAAGACTCCTTCTTCCCCTATTTTCCCAAATAGTCTATATAGTATTGGAATTAATTGCTCTTTAAATGTTTGATAGAATTTGCATGTAAATCCATCTGTGGGCCAGTCTCTTTTGAATGACCATGGATCTCATTTAAAAGGTCCTGTTGTATTCTGAAGCTAGATGCAACCAGAGCAATGTCTATTTGTATATTTGTGGATAGAATCATCCTTGTCATTCTTAGGAAATCTCTCTTCCGTTTGAATTCTTTTTTTTTTCTTCTTTTAAAATTTCATTTTATTTTCTATTAAGAAATATTTATTCTCTCTCTTACCAAGCCCTCCCCTTTGGACAAAAAGGAAGAAAGAAAAACAAAATCCCTGTAGCAAATACGCACAGTCAAGGAAAACAAATTTCCACATTGGTGAGATCTAATGATATATGTCTCATTCTGAATCTTGTTGCTTGTACCCTCTCTTAGCACACTTGATTCATCGTCAGTGGTTGGTCATTGCACTGATTAGAGTTTGCAAGTCTTCCAAAGTTGTTTGTTTTTACAGTGTTGTTATTATGGTATAAATTGGTTTCCTGGTTCTGCTTGCTTCTCTCTGCTTCAGATCAAACAAATCTTCCCAAGTTTCTCTGAAACTATCCCTTTCATCATTTCTTATGGCATAATAGTATTCTATTATATTCATGTACTATAATTTATTCAACCATTCCCCAAGTGATTGAATGAAAGACCATAATTTTTTCAATGGGAGAATGGCTGAACAAATTATGATCTTTTGTTTAAATTTTACACCATATATTCCTAATAAAAGTGATGAATGCCTTTAATGTACATATGGATCCCTTTTTTGTACCTTACTAGATAGTGATAATCAAAGGATTATTAAACTTGATAGAGATGATCAATATTAAATTATCAGTAATAGCTTAAAATGATAATATTTTAAAGTATTGAAAGCTTGATTTTATAATAGCTTTTTTTGCAGTGGAAAAGAATTAGAAATGGAGAGCATGCCTATCAATCGAGGAATGGCTGAACAAGTATATGAATATAATGAAATACTATAAGATTGATGAAGGGAACTGCTCCAGAGAAACCTGGGAAGACTTGTATGAACTGATGCAGAGTGACATGAGCAGAACCAAGAGAACAATTTATGCAATAATAACAATATTGTAAAGACGAACAATTTTCAAAGACTTGAGAACTCTGATCAACACAATGACAAACCGCAATTCTAGAGGACTCATTATGATGATTTTTGGAGGACATGGCCAATCCAATCCAAAACAGATAGGAATTAGTTTTTTCTTCACTATACATGCTTATAACAGGGTTTTATTTCTCTTTCTTTCTCAATTGGGTGTGGGGAAATAAGAAGATAAGAAGGCAGGTTTTTATTGATTGAATTTTTTTTTTAAAGTCTTGGTAAGGAATAAGAACTCATTATGGAAATTTATTTTGAATACCAACTTCAATAAGAAGTGTTATTAAGTAGTTTATCTGATGGGGTGGGGAAAAGGCTAATCGTGACTGTGGTTTCTTCTTGTATTTTATTGACATAGAATTGTGATGCCACTTGTTAAGAGAGTGGAATGCAAAGATGGTAGATGAAAGAGAAAGAGCATGTAATGATGTTGAAAATGTTGGAAGAGTCAGTGGATGAGTGATGAACAGAGAATTACTCAGTATGAGAACATTGTGTATAGAATAAGAAGAATGTTTGCAGGGAAGAAAACAGAAGAAGTTAAAAAAGATAGGGTTAGCAGTGCTGTGGGCTTGGCCTTGGGTCTCCTCCCCTTAAATGGTTATTGTGGCTTATGAGGAATCATCACAGTGTTGGTGTTGATCTACGTCACTCCTGGTGTTACTACTGAATCTCTCCCGCTCTCCCCTCCAAGGCATAGCAGCACAGGAAACCAGCTAAAACAATGCTATCATATCAGAACCAGACTGATACCCCGTTCATCTGAGTTGCATCAGCCGGTCTTGTTCCTAGTTCCTGTTCACTGATCGCCAGTTGGAGGGACGCTCCTAACAATTACACCAGGAAGTAGTAGAAGCAGTTCTCTTTCCTTGTCACAGTGGGTGATTTGGTGCAGAGGCTGGGCTCCCAACCATAGCTGGTATAGGCACTGGGTCTGGGAACTGTGACCAGATCCTTGCCTGTTCTCAGGAGACAACAGGAAGAAATTTGAGCCTTTCAGAAGAAGTTTTAACTTGTCAGGAAGACCAGAGTTAAAATGTAGCCTTAGAAACTTATATTTGTGATCACGGGCAAGTCACTTAATTTCTCTAACCCTCAGTTTCCTCATCCAAAAAATGGGGATAATGATAACACCTAGAGCAGCTAGGTGGTGCAGTGGACAGAGCATTGGGCTTGGAATCAGGAAGATTCATCTTCATGAGTTCAGTTCTTGCCTCAGACATTTACTAGCTGTATGACTGGACAAGTCATTAACCCTGTTTGCCTCAGTTTCCTCATCTGTAAAATGAGCTGGAGAAGGAAATGGAAAACTATTATATTTGCCAAGAAAATGGGGTCATGAAGAGCTGGACACAACTGAAATGAATGAACAGCAATAACACCTACCTCCTAGGGTTGTCGTGAGGGTCAGATAGGATACTATTTGTAAAGCACTTGGTGCCGTGCCTGGCACATAGTAGCCGCTATATAAATACCGTCATCATCATCATCTTCAGTGGTTACTTAGGTAAAACTCTGCTAACCTTAAAGCACTATACAAATGCTATCTATTATCATTAATATGGACACAGCCCCACACATTTCAAGTGATGAGGCACCATAGTCTTTGTGACAAAGAAAGTGGGAGAGACTGTATTTCTTTATAGCTTCATTTCTTTTTTAAATAAATATTTCTATTTTTTTGTGTTTGTATTGCCTCCAAATTTCCCCACATCATTGCCTGTCTTCTCTTCCAAAGAGCCATCCTTTATAACAAAGAATTTACATTTTTTTTTAGCTAGGCATTGGGGTCAAGTGACTTACCCAGGGTCACACAGCTAGTAAGTGTAACGTGTCTGGTGCTGAATTTGAACTCAGGTCCTCCTGAATCCATGGCCAATGCTCTATCCATTGTGCCACCTAGCTGCCCACAAAGAATTTACTTGATTGCATTTTAATCAGTTCTTTGGTGGACACAGAAGTTTCACTTTCTAGTCCACATGCTGCAGCTGTACTGCTAAGTATTATGGTGATAGTACCAGAATCAGAGATAGCAGTAGACCCAGTACTTATTGTTCAGCCACGTCCAACTTTTCATGACCCCATTTGGTGTTTTCTTGGAAAAGATACTGGAGTAGTTTTCCATTTCCTTTTCCAGCTCATTTTTCCAGATGAGGAAACTGAGGCAAACAGGGTTAACTGACTTGCCCAGGGTCACACAGCTAGGAAGTGTCTGAGACCACATTTGAACTCAGGTCTTTCTGACTCTAGTGCTAGCACTCTATCCAGATTAGACCATCTGAATCTAGGGGAAACATCTGAAAGAAAGGGTTCAGTTACAGAGTGCCTGCATATAGTAGACATTTATTAAATACATTTTTCATTCTTCCTTCCTTCCTTCCTTCCTTCCTTCCTTCCTTCCTTCCTTCCTTCCTTCCTTCCTTCCTTTCTCTCTTTCTTTCTTTCATCAGCTGGGCTACATAGACATCAAAATTTTAAACCACAATCATTATTAGTGCTAATGGTAAATGGTATCAGATATCTGGTGTTACATCTGAGACTGAGATCTGTTCCAGTATATGAAGAAATTCTTCTGGAAGCCATGGGGCCTTTGATAGCTATTGACAATACTTCCTTGACCATATTATTGAATAGGGCATTTGTCAAGAATATGTCATTTGAATTAATTCTATTTCAAACCTATTGAAATAGTCTGCTCCACAAATAGACTGTTCTTTTCGAAAGAAGATGACTCATTTGTGTGGGCTTCCCATAGAAACTGTCTTCAATTACTAGCATCCCTAGATCAACTCATGGAACTATCTATTTGTATTGGAAGCCAAAGACAGACTAGACACAGACACAGATTCAAAGCATGACCAAGAGTACAGGAGAAAAACTATCTGTGAGGAACATCTTAAGGACTCCAACAAAAGGACTTCTAGGAGCTCTGAGCTACCCCTCTGTCACGTGTGCTCTTAAAGCACATGGACTCTCTGTGCAGGAGAATGTGTTACAGACCTATGTCTGGGCGTATTTTTTGCCAACTTTACCTCTGTAATAAAATACTTCTTTCTAAAAGCTAATTAAGTCTGGCTCACTAAGGACTATCCACTGACAATCATAGCAGGCAGCATACCAGTGGGGGCTCATAGCACTAGAAAAACAACTCCCCAGACCCTCAGGGCTCCCCCTAGAGTCCCCCTAGAGTGTGAGGGCAAGTTGGGACAGTTATTCCAGAGCATTGCCACAGGATCATAGGATCATCAATTTATAACTGGAACCCACTTTTACCCCTGTTTCTGGTGTGCAGTTGCTGGTTTACGCAAAGGTCTTTTCAGGCACTGGAACAGGTCACAATCTTATACGTAACACCAGGTATCCGGGGCCCATTCAAACTACTATGACCCAGTTGGACGAACAGCACCACTTTGATCCAGTCACTATCCACTGACAATGACTGGCCTCCTTGCTGTTCCTCACACAAGAAACCCCATTTCCCAATTCGCTGGCTGTCCTCCCTGTCTGGAATGCTCTGCTTCTTTACCTCTGCCTTCTGGCTTTCTTGAATTCTCAGCTAACATCCCATCTTATACAAGAACCCTTTCATGATCCTCCTTAATCTTAGTGCCTGTCTTCTGAGTTTACCCCAGATTTTCCTGCGTGTATCATGTTTGCACATAGTTGTTTGAAGATTGTCTGCTCTATCAGACTGTGAGCACCTTGAGAACACCAGCAGTGTCTGATGTACAGTAGGTACATAGTAAATCCTAGTTGACTGACTGACCTCTAACTCAATGGGAGATCTGGAGCGTGCACCTTTCCCGTATACATCCAGATTGTCTGTTTTCTGATCTCTGGCCTCTCCACTTCAATGCCTTTGTTCCTGTCTCCCCCTGGGCCTGAAATGGCCTGTGAAAATTTGCTCACCTGTTAAGACCTGACTTAGATCCAACTTCTTTCCATGAAGTTGTTCTTGTTTTCTGCAGAGGGAAATTCTTTACCTTACTCTGTCCTTGAGTAACCCTTTATTTGTACATCTCTCATACACTCACCCTTCCACTAAAGACTAGCCCAATGCTTTGTCATGGTATGGAGGTGACCTTACATTTTTGAAGGCTTTGCTGTTGGAGCCCAAGCATGTTCAACCTAGCTGGGAAGGCTGCCAGTGCTGCCTCTGATGGATGTAAATCTGTTATCAGAGGACCAGATTAGCCAAGGTCAGGTGAGAGGCTTATCACCATGTTATGAATTTTTTTTGGCCATGGCAACTCTTGAAGAACATAGTGATAGAGGAGTTGTGATCTCTTTGGGTAGGGGGAGTGCCTACACCGTGAAACTATAAATCCTGCAAAATGTGTGCACCTATCATGTTATGTTTCATGTTAGTGTTATTTGTGTATAGCTGGTCTCTTCTCCTACATTATAAGTTTCCTGAGGGACTGTGCCTTTCTCCTAGTGCCTAGCCTACTGCTTCGCACATAGCAGGGGTTAATAAATGTGAAAGGAAGGAAGGAAAGAAAGAAAGGAAGAAAAAGGAAAGGAGGAAGTAAAGAAAAAAAAGAAAGGGAGGGAGGAAGGAAAAGAAAGAGAAGGAAAAGGAGGAGGAGAGGAGGTAGGGATGAAAGGAAGGAGGGGGTAGGGATGAAAGGAAGGAGGAGGAAAGAATAAAAGAAAGAAGGGAGGGAAGGGAGGGAGGATGAGGAGAAAAGAAAGAAAGAAGGAAATAAGGGAGAGAGGAAGGAAAGGAGGAAGGGAGGGGAGAAAGGTAAGGAAGAAAGGGAGGAAGGAGGAGGGGAAGAAGGGATAAAAGAGGGGAGGGAGGAAGAGAAGTATTATTGATCATGGAAAAGCAATGTGACACATTGCTGGACCTGGAATCTAGAAAGGACTGGGTTTGAATCTGACGTCCGCTGCTTCCTGGGTGACAAATGAGCATGCTGTTCACTTAACCTCTCTGAGCCTTAGTTTCCTTATCTGTAAAATGGGGATAATAATTACCTGTAATATTTACTTGTGAAGATCAAATGAGAAAATGTAAAGTGTTTTCCAAACCTTAAAGCACTATTATGTAAATATCGATTATCAGAAAGTGTGGCATAGTAGAAAGATCAGACACTCGGCAGTCAAAGAGCCTGGGTTCAAATCCGGCTTCTAACAGTTTGTATCTTGTCAATTCACATCCCTGTATGTCAGTTTCCTCACCTTTAAAATGAGCAGGTTAGACCAGTTCGTTGCTGAGGTCCCTTACAGCCTTAGACCCATGATCCTATCATCTTTGTGTGAATTAATTTGAAAAAAATCCTTTCCAACCAGAGAGCCAGATGAGAATAGAAAAAAGAGAGGAGGAGAAGGTGGGGGGTGAGGATGAGAAGATCGGAGTCCAAGGAACAGGACAGAGAGAACTGCCAATTCACTGGCTCTTTGAGGCTGTACAGCAAGGGAGCTGAAGGCAGCGTGTGGTCACTGAGTGCCTACTGGGGCTGTGAGTGAATCCGCGGGAGGGCGTTACTGGAGTGGGAGGGATGAAGAAACTCAGACTAAACCGTCCTGACTTCCCCATTCTGCCCAGGGCCTTTCTTCCTAGTCACAGAGGCAGAAAACCAGAAACAAAAGCACGGTGGCTGAAAAGTCTGGCGGTGCTTTTTGGTCATTTCAAGTTGCCCCCACAGTTGAAAACCATGAATCTAACTTGGCAAACATGTTGAATTTGAGAGGAAAGGCTATTGTGAGTTAATGGAATGAACTCTGGTTTTGGATTTGAACTCTACCCTTGACTGGCTGTAGACTTGGGCCATATGGGTGTTGGTTTCTTCATTGGTAAAATGGAGATAATACTGGTGTCTCTACCTAGAAGTAGTTCGTGGAGACTGATAGACCATGTTTATATAGCACTTTAAGGTTTAAGGTGCAGGAACATATATGCCGAGCTGGAAGGGAGTTCAAAGGTCATCTAGTCTGACACCTCCCTTTACAGCTGGGGTAACTGAGTCCCAGAGATGTTAAGTCACTTGCCCAGTGTCGTGTGGTAACCATACAATTCAAACTCAAGTTCTGGGACTACAAGTCTCCACTGCACCATGTTCCCTCTGCCCTTCACATGTATCGTCTTACTAATAGTCCTGTGATATATAGAGAGTGATTATTCTCATTTTATTGATGAGGAGATTGAGCTTCAGAGACATGTTCACGTAGCTAGGTAGGATTCAAACCTAGCTCTCCCTGACTACAAGCCCAGTCAGTGTCTCGGCCACTATATCATATTGCTTTTCCTTTTAATGCCTTTGTAAGGTCGCTTATAGGGCAGCTAGGTGGCAGAATGGATAGAGTACTGAGCCTAGTGTCAGGAAAACTCATCCTCCTGAGTTCAAATCTGGCCTCAGAAACTTACTAGCTGTATGACCCTAGGCAAGTCACTTCACCCTGTTTTGCCTCAGTTTCCTCATCTGTAAAATGAGCTGGATAATAAAATGGCAAGCCATTCCAGTATCTTTGTCAAGAAAACCCCCAAAAGAGTCTCAGAGTGTTGGACACAATTGAATAGCAAAAGGTCATTTTTATCCCTATTTCACACATAAGGGAATTAAAGTCACATGCCCCAAATCATGCAGCCATAACTCAAAAACAGGGTTTCTAATTCTAGTCTGTTTTTTTTTTTGGCTAGGCAATTGGGTGAAATGACTTGCCCAGGGTTATATAACTAGTAAATGTCAAGTGTCTGGGGTCAGATTTGAACTCAGGTCCTCCTGACTCCAAGGCTGGTGCTCTATCCACTGTGCCACCTAGCTGCCCCAGGGATTTCTAATTCTAAAACCAGTACACCATTCTGACTGCCCTGTATCCTCTATGTTGGTGGCTCTCGTAGCCTACAAACTAGTATATTTGCATAGGAAGGAAGGAAGGACATCAGAGAGAGAAAAATCCCTAACTTTCAGAACACCTCTTATATGAGGCCACTCCTGATTCTACCTTCCCATCTGGCAGTTCATACTCTCTCCCTTTTGAAATTAAATTTGTAAAACTTTGCATGTATTTTCCATTTACTTCTCTGTTTTCATGTTAATCTCCCTATAGAGTATAAGATCTATGGGAGCAGGGATTATTTTGCTTTTGTCTTTAATTTCTCCCCAGTGCCCATCACAGTACCTGGCACACAGTAGATACTTAATATCTGAATTATTTAAAAGGGTTGTTGTGAGGATCAAACCAGTTAACATATGTAAGCTGCTTCGCAAATCATAGCATATTGTATAAAAGTCATCAGCGTCGGGTAGAGCAGAGGTGACCAGCATACTACCCGAAGGCCTCTGGCCTCATACCTGGATGGCAACATTCTCAAGTGGGACTGAACCAGATTAAAATCTAATTGGGAAATATTTAACAAAATAAATAAATACACAATAGAACATAAATAATGTTAATATGTGGTTTTCTAAGTCAGCATGCAGCCCACAGGATTTTTATGTACAGTTTAGTGGACACTGTTTCTATTTGAAATTGATGCCACTAGCCAAGTAGAAGACAGAATTTGTTCGGTCATTTCAGTTGTGTCTGACTTCATGACCTCTTTTTGGGTTTTCTTGGCAAAGATACTGGAGTGGTTTGTCATTTCCTTCTCCAGCTCATTTTACAGATGAGGAAACTGAGACAAACATGGTGAAGTGACTTGGCCAGGGTCACACAGCTAGTTAAGTGCTTAGTAAGACAGAGAGCCAGCCTCAAAGGGAGGAAGATGTGGGTTCAAATTCTATTTCTATATGTTTTTATGACTCTCAGAGAGTGATTTAACTTTTCAGGGCTTTGGGCAAATTCTCTAAGACTACATTGCGTACAAGGAGGCAACCTGTATTGGCAGACGAGGATCTTCACTGAGATCCCTCTAAACCAGGGGTGGGGAACCTGTGACCTCAAGGCCACATGTGCCTCTAGGTCCTTAGGTGCAGCTTTTTGATTGAGTCCAAATTTTGCAGAACAAATCCTTTTATTTAAGGGGATTTGTTCTATGAAGTTGGTATTCAGTCAAAGGGCCACACTAGAGGACCTAGAAGGCCAAATGTGTCCGCAAGGCCGCAACCTGCAACCAATGAAATCCCAGGTCTAATCCTTCATTTCCATCCTTTTACAGGCTTAACTTGCTATCGGTAGATAGTTTACATATTCCTATCCAGTCAGAATTTGCAGGCATATGTTTAACATTCTTAAGTGAATATTTGTAAGAATGATTTACCATCTTATCAAGTTGTTTTCTTATCTTCCATTCATTTGAAACTTCAGCAAAAGCACTGTGCTGAGAAAGCAATCAGGCAAATGAACTTTTAATATTGCTTCCTCTTTTTGTGCACTTTTTGGTGGGCTGATAAAAGCGGCTGATAGCATCTCACAGATCACACTTTCCAGATTGAGAACAAGTTACTGTGATAGCACCATCTTTCCTCATTACTAGTCTTTATCAGGAGAAGTTAATTGAGTGATATGTGAATAAGTTGATTTGGTGCTATCTTTAGTACTCATTACAATCTAGGCTGTGAGAACTAAGCACTTTTGATATTGATATGTTCATGAGGGACTATTGAATGCTTATGAATTGCCTTTTTTTTAACCTGGAAGTAGGGAGATGGCGATCTTGTTCAAGGAACAGTGAGGAAACCAGTACTACAGGATTGCAGAGTATATATGTAGGAGAGGGTGGGTAATAAAGTGTAAGATGAGTGGAAAGGTGAAGGGCTTTGCTAAGCAGGATTTTATATTTGATCCTGGAGGTGATAAGGAGTCACTTGGTTTGCTGAGTAAGGGGGAAGTGACCTGGTCAGACCTGTGGGACAGTCAGCTCTAACAATGAGTTATTCCAAGCTGGGGAACATCTAGATGTTTTGCTGATGATTACTAACCCATCAAGGTTCTACCTGTTGGCAGTTACCCGAAATGTAGGCAGAACGCCCATGGCACAATAATCAGCTGCCCTGGATCTGTCCTTTCAAATCCTAATCCTAAAGAGATGGCAAATATAACGGGAACATTTTCCTGCAGAAAGGGGTTACTAGATTCCAGTGAGAAGACCAATAGATTGTGGAAAGCTCTCTTTGTCTGCTTCAGAGAGAACTTCTTGGGCTCTCTTAATTCCTTTAGAGGGAAACTAGTAATCAGGAAACACCAGCTACTGAAGTCAATTATGGTTTCATCTATGGGTCTATCTTAGTTTTCACAGTGGAGTTTTTCAGAGGCAGCTAGGTGAAGCAGTGGATAAAGCACTGGGTTCTAGGCACTATATGCATGGCATTGTGTGCTTAGCACAGTGCCTGGCGTGTGACAGGGGCCCCTTTAATGCTTGTTCTCTTACCTTCCTCATTTTTTGGATCTGTAAAAACAGCGTGAAGTTGTACAACACTGAACGGTAGCCGCGAGGCATTTCCCAATATTACCCATATTGTGGGTATTCTATTATACCAGGTGTAGTACTGGTTTGGATTGATTGTTCTTCATAACCATGTCCTTAACATTCATGTTTACTTGACATGCTAAAAACCTATCTATTATATGTTTTTCTCCTTTTTTGTTTTGCCCTGCTTTTTATCTGGCTTTATTTATATTTTCTGATGTTTGATAGATTTGCTTTAATAATTTTCTGTTAGTTCCAGTTTTTGACAGAAATATTCCAGTTTTTTTTTAACCTTGTGGTTCTTTTATTTCCTTATTAGAAAAAAAAACCTGAACTCTTAAACGCTTAAAATGCTTAAACTAAATTAGTCCACAAATAAGGCAAAATATGTTTAATATTGTTCCTTAGACTCAAGGGGAAATAATTACAGATGATAACAAAATGTGTATTTCAGTGTTCATCTATTCACAATCACTTCTTACTCTGATCACCAGCACTTAGCATAGTGTCTGGCACATAGCAGGTGCTTAATAAATGTTTATTAACTGACTTCTGGTATAGAGATTACTAACAAATTATAATAAAGTGGGAAAACTTGCTGAGGTTAGTATTATGCAAGGGACAAAATAGATATGCAGGAAGATAGCTCTTGAAATAGTACACCACTGTGGTTTCAGTTGACTCCATAGTAACCTAATAGCTTTCTTTTCACTTCCTTCGTGGGTGCAGTGTATTGGAACAGCAACTTTTTTTTTTTAGCATTACTAATAGAAAGAAGTTGATATTCAGGGGTGTCATGTATTGGAACAGTGACTTTTTTTTTAACATTACCCATAGAAATAAATTAATAGTGCTACTTTGAGTAATAGTCCCATGGATATTTCTTGATTTTTGTTAAACAAGGAAAGTAATGAAGATCATCAGAAATACTGTACCTTAGGTTTAAGAAAAAATCATAGAGATACTCTCATGGATGTGTATTTATTCTTTGTTCCATACAGGACAGGATGTTAAATTCTCAGAATAAATCTTTACTGCTTTCATTCTCAGGAGATAAGATTCATGAATAGATGGTATATTTGGAGATTTTACATGACCTTTGGGTACATTAAGGGAGAAGACAGGAATCTTGCACGTACACCAAAATAAAAACTGCTTTGGATCATGGATTTAGAGCTTGAAGAATACTTAGAGGTTCTTAACTCTTTTTGTGTCTTGAGCAGTGTAGTAAGGCCTCTGGACCCCTTCTTGGAATGTTTTTAAATGCATAAAATAAAATGTATTTCAAAGGAAACCAATTATGTTGAAACTCAGTAATCAAAATATTTTTTAAAAAAACAAGTTCGTGGACCTCAGGTTGAGAATTCCTATTTAATGTCATCTAGTCCAAGCCCCTTGTTTTACATGTGAAGAAACTGAGGACTAGCAAAGTGGGTTGTTGTGAGAAACAAGTGATGTAATACACACACACACATACACACACACAGCATTTTACAAAACTTATATAAATGTTATTATAATTATAATAATTGTCATTTAAACTTAATAAGTGACTTGCCCAGTGTCAAGCAGCTAATAAGATACAGAGCTGGGATTCAAACTCGGATTCTTTGACTCTAAATTTAGAAAGCTTCTGCTATGAAAACTTTATTTCTAGTAGTCATTTGATACAGAAGTCAGAAAAGTCTTCTCATTTCCAAAGTGATCACTGAGTCTTATGCTGTAGATAATGAAGTTTACAAGTAACATTCAATAGAATAAACTGTAACAAGTCTCAGGTAAGTACCTGCTTGGTTCAAGGAGAGAGAAATGACAGTGATGAAAAACCAGACTTTTCTCTCAAGGAACTTACATTTAGTAAGTGGATTAGAACATAAATATACTAACATTCCTAATTTTTTTCCTATAAGCATGTTAACTCTGCTCAAAGGATGCCAAAGGAACAAAAAAAATTCTCTTAATTATGTGTTGATTTGCCTGTAGAAGGACAATTACATATGTCCTGACATAAAACTGAGAGAAGTATATTTTTATACTGTGCCTCATAGAATTACAGGATCACAAGATCATAGATTTAGAAGTGGAGGGAACCCCAGAGTTATGGAACCCAGCTTCTCTTTTGCAGAGGAGAAAAGTGGGGTTCGAAGTGGTTGAGTGATTTGTTCAAAAATTCCTTAAAATCTGCTCAATACATAGGCTAGAATCCAGATTTTTGCTAGAATCATTATAATAGCTAGCAGATATCTAGCACTTTAAAACTTCTAAAACCCATTACAAACATCTCATTTTATCCTTACAACAACCTGAGAGGTAAAATATTATTATTATCCCCATTTTACAGATGTGGAAATTGAGGCAGATAGAGAGGTAAAGTGATGAATCACGGAGCTAATAAGTATGTGAATCCAAACCAGAACTCAGATCTTCCTGACTCCAGGTCCAGCCTGCTATCCACCCTTGCTTACCCAAGCAGAAAGTAACAATCTGGAACATTTCAGTGAATGATTAGAGTCAATAATTTTTATTAAGTGCCTCTTATATATATGGCACTGTATGAGATATTTTAAAATATTGAGGACACATAAACAAAGTGAGCTAGGATTTCATTTAATGAGTCACTCTTAATTCTAAAAATGTGGGTATCCACACTTTTAAGTTGGTCAGGAAGTCACGAGCCTTGATGCAAGTTCCAGCCACGTGTGACATTGAACATGTCGTTTTGTTTCTCTGGGGCCCAATTTCCTCTTATGTAAAAAGAGGGAGTTGGACACACTAGATGATCCCTAAGATCCTTTTCAGTAAAGTCATATACTCTAAAAAGAGAGATTTGTTTCAGAGGAAAAATACAGAATTTTTAAAAAGACTTTATTTCACTGGTTAAGTGATGTTTACTACTGATGATAGCATATTCCCAAACTTAGAACGTACATTATCCAACATTTTCTCTTTTTCAGATTCAGGAGAGTGTGAGCTGTTCATTCTTCTAGATTTCTGTCTAAATTGCCCAATCCATCTCTGCCTATAGACTCCTTTCCGTCTATGTTGCTTTCAGGTAGCTTCATTGTTCAATTGGTTGTACTCTGTGATAGAGAAAAAATGATGCGTATGCACATTCTCGTCCCCAGTGAGCTTTCCCAGAACAGAGATAACATAGTAGAATATCCTTACCAGCTCCCAAGATATCTTGGATCATGTTCATTCTATAGCCACATGATGGTCCTGTGTCTGGTAGGGGTGGTGTAAGTACTTAAAAATACCTAGCTACCTTATTGGACCACTCCAAGGTGGTGGTTGTGGGGGTCAGGCAATTGGGGCATGGAGGGAATTGAGTCAGTGGATTTATGTCATTATAAAATGGAGCTTTTAATACTCAGCCTATTTTTAAAAAATCTCTAGCAGTAATATCTCCAGTGCTAAGCAAAGAATAGAAAATATCATATA
This sequence comes from Phascolarctos cinereus, assembly GCF_003287225.1. NCBI lineage: Eukaryota > Metazoa > Chordata > Mammalia > Diprotodontia > Phascolarctidae > Phascolarctos > Phascolarctos cinereus. Next base: position 82,619,416 of record NW_027555625.1, on the reverse strand, counting down.
TAGTATTTTCATTCAAAAAGGTGACTAAAAATATACCAGTAATCACTAACCCATAGACCTACTTTCTTATCTTTATGAAAATCTTTAGGAGAGCTGTTATATCTGATCTACACTGCATATTGATTACTTTTCCATTCCCCTTTGGGAATATACCAGATATGAGTCAACTCTAAACTTCAGTGATTTTCCCTGGGGTTACAGATCCAGAGTTAACAAAAAAAAAAAGGGGGAGGGAAGCCAACACCTCTCTTAATGGGCCAGGTTCTACCAGGATCAGTCTACATATGTGAATCCAGATGTAGGCCTCCATAGTGTGACAGGATAATTGAGTGCCTTGGCCAGTTGGCCTTGGCAGCAGATTCTGAATGCATTGTAACATGTGCATTGAACATATCTCTAATTAAAATTCGAGGAGGTAACAAATAGGCTTTCCCAAGTAATCTTCTGCCAAACATCTTTATAGTCACACAACTAACGAAGAAATAAAAAGAATATAAGATCTTGATATTATCTGTTGATTTTTTAAAAATTAAGGTATCTCTTCCTCAAACTCGGTATTTTCCTGCATATATTAAAATTATAAAAAGATCAGATCTTGGAAGGTCTTTGGAACACTGAATATCTGGTATAGCTAACATTTATACAGCACTTACTGTGTGCCAGGCTCTATGCTAAATACTTTACAATTAGAATGTCATGTGATTCTCACAACATTCCTAGGAGGTAGATGCTATTATTATTTCCATTTAACAGCTGAGGAAACTAAGATTAAGTGAGTTGCCCAGGGTCAAACATCTAGTAAGAATATGAGGCTACATTTGAACTCAGGTCTTCCTGACTCCAGGCCCAGGACTATATCCATTCCACTGTCTAGCTTCCCTTAAATAAAAATACAACACAATGTATATATAGTGTTAATTTGTGGTTGGTTTGTTTGGTTTTTTCCTTTGAGTCAGTATATGGCCTGCAGGGATATGTTTCTGAATTTGACATTGCTACTCTATTGTATCTGTATAGGATATATATACCTCTCTTCCATACTAGTATGGATATCTGTAGATGCCATAGAGACCTATGCTCACTGGTGTTCTTCATTGTCATGGAGGAAGTCCCACACAGAATACAAAAAGAAAGATTATTCCCTACATATGGCAATTGTTTCTAAATGCTTCTCTTTTCAAATGACATCTCATTTCCCAACATACATGTTTTGCAGCAACATCATTGTTAGGTTTATGAGTATCATGAAATGCTGGTGCCTTCCCCCGGGGAAATGGCACCAGTAATGCTCCATACTCTATCTATATGTATCTATCTATTCATGTTATGTATGTGGTTCTGACAATTCACTTCAATTCTTTGAACTTCAATTTCTTCTTAGGTAAAACATGTGAGGTGGTACAATGGATAGAGTGCATGGCCTGGAGTCAGCAAGACCTGAATTCAAATCTGTCTTCAGACACTGATTAGATGCATGACCCTGGGCATGTCACTCAACCCTGTTTGCCTCAGTTTCCTCATCCATAAAATGAGCTGGAGAAGGAAACAGTAAACCACTCCAGTACCTTTGCTAAGAAAGCCCCAAATGAGGTCACAAAGAGTTGGACATGACTGAAATGACTGAACAACAAGAAAATGAGTAAATTATATAAAATTGTAAATGGGTGTAATATATAAAGTATCATTACATATTTATATTTGTAAAATTTACATTATGTATAAATATGTAAAATTTCCATATGTAAAAATAATACTTATGCCATCTATCCTTGGAGATTGTTATAAGGAAAAAACCTTGCAACCCTCAAAAAACCACAAAAATGTGAATTACCACTGCTAATATTTACCAGGATCACCACAATCTTCCTCCCCACCCAACCATCACCATTGTTACCACCTTGGTCGAGTAATTTCATAGTGTAATGGCCAATGAGAGTCCAGTCCTTACAATACGCCTGCCTCAGAGCTTTCTGGGGGACCTGTGCAATATTCCCAGCCAGGTTTAAATTCTTGGGGAAAGCCTTCTTTCAGCCTTGAGTGACTGAGGTGGGGGGAGGAGGTGATGAGGAGCCTTCTGGTTGGCAGAGAGTTGGAGGAGCTGACAATTTAGTCTGCACCAGAATCAGAACTGTGTTTGCATATAAAAGCATATATCTTTTCCCCAGCCTTTTTTTTGCTCTTTTCCTTCCTGGCTGTAGAATGAATCAAGAATCGTTAGAGATACCCAGTGGGATAGAGGGAGCAGCTGCCATATCCCCATCTGTTGTTGGCAATGTGTTTATGAACACATGACATTTTTTGGGTTTTTTTGTGTGTGTTTATTCTTTCCTGATTTTAGGTGAACCAGTGTCCAGAGACAGAACTGACCAAGTTTCAACCTTGTGAACTTCAAAGGTCCTCATTCTCTCTGGCAACTGGAGGTGGTAGCAGAGTCCGCCAGATGCCGTTGCAGTGGCCAGCAAGAGAGAAAAGCCTTTGGATGGATGTGGGAAGGAAGCTTTAGGGATCTAATAGAAAGAAGTGCTGTCTAAGGCACTGACCCTTGGAACAGAGAACTGTTGAGGGGAATTCCATGATGATCCTACAAAAAGAGAAAATGACTCCCTGAGTCAGGAGTTTAGAGGTGCCTGTCAGCCTTAGCTGTGGTCTACATGTGAGCCTGACCACTTGTTGAGTGGAATACATTGTCCCCAGGGACCTTATGTGTATGCAAGGGGAGAGTGAATCCCTTAATTTGGGGAGGCTGTTTTGAAGTAACTGTGCTTGCTGTATCTTCTTAGTGAATTTTCCTTTTGTAAAAGCTAATTTATGTCAATTGGTTCATTGGCATTGGAAAGCATACCAAATGGGAGCATGTGAGTGGCAGTAATTGAAACTTCATTCCTGCAGGGTTATACCTCAAGAACTCCGAGAGGAGAAGCAGTCAGTTGCTCCCTGGGGAGCCAACCTACCAGTGCCAGTGGGAATGGGGGGACTGAGCCCAGAGGGGCAACAATAGTAGTATTGCACAACCTCATCTCTTGTCTTGAGTTTCCATATTTATAAAATAAAATTTGGATGAGATGATCTTCAGGATCTCTTCTAGTATAAATGCATATTACGTTATTCAGTCTCATATCTCCTCTGAGTCAGAAAAAAAAATATTTTAGTTAGATTAGGAAAGATAGTCTGGTATTCAGGTCTTAAGAACTGACAGATTTTGGGCAGTCAGTCAAGCAGTCAAAAAGTATTTATTAAGCACCTAATATTTTCCAGGCAATGAGAACAAATGCTACCTAAGACACTTGAGATAATTTGGAGATATGTCAACCTTCTAGTTAAGTAGGGTCTGGCCTACCACATTCAAATTTATAATAATAGCAACCAAATTTAATGCAAAACGAATCTTAAGGGCATTTTGTGCATGTTAGCTATAATCCTTTCCCCCTAAGTAACCTCTCAAATAATTTTTCATTTTATCTGCAAAAAAAGTAGGCAGATATTAGTAGATTACTTTTGAATCTCTAAAGCAGACTGAAGGTCATAGCCTAATGAATCCTTCTTCTGTTTGAATTGTGGTTACTAATTTACTCAAATATCACTGAAGAAGTATTGACACAGTTGGTTTAGATGAATCATTTTGAAAGTGTGATCTGGAAATAAATGCTCATCTATAAGGGTTCTCCATGTAGTCTGTGGTATAGGTATCTTACTGGATTCATAATTGTGTTTGTTTTGCTATAAATTAATAGTTTGTGATGCCATTCTTTTATTTTTTTATTTTTTATTTTTTTTGCTTTTTGGTGAGGCAATTGGGTGACTTGCCCAGGGTCACACGGCTAGTGAGTGTTATGTGTCTGAGGCTGGATTTGAACTCAGGTCCTCCTGACTCCAAGGCCAGAGCTCTATCCATTGCACCACCTAGCTGCCCCAGTGATGCCATTCTTTGATAGTATCAAGAGACTTTTTTTTTTATAGTGGCCAATGGAAATTTTACTTTGACAAAAGGGGTTCCATGACCTCCTCCTCCTCCAGTTTCCTGGGCATGAGAGCTCACCCAAATATATCATATTTTCCCTTATAAGTATATAATTAGTTTAACGTGTAACTTTCAAAATTGCCTATTTTTCTATGTTTCCTTCTGGTCTTCCTTCTGTTTTCTTTTGTACATTTTTTAAGAATTAAAATAAAAATTTAATTTAATTTAAATTTAAAAACATTTCAATTACTGTCTTTTCTTTTTCTTTTACTATTGATGGCCTTGTTTTCTTCTCTTCCCTGCCCCTTTGGTCTCCTTTATTGGTAAGAAAAAAAAAGAGAAGAAAGAAAAGAAAAAATCAAAACCCTTGTGACAAGTATGCATAGTCAAGTAAAACTAATTCCATACTGGCCCTTCAAAAATAGATGCTTCTTTCCTCACCTTGAGTCCATCACCTGTGTTAGGAGTTGGGTAGCATGTTTCATCAATGGTCCTCTGATTTGGTTATTAAATTGATCAGACTTCTTAAATTTCAATGTTGCTTTTACTTATAGTGTTATTGTATGAATTGTTCTTCTTGTATAAATTGTATAAATTCTTCTGCTTACTCTGCATCAGTTCATGTGAATTTTTTCAGGATTCTCTGAAACCATGATGTTGGGATCAGTGGGAAAGAACAATAACTTTCCTTTGTCATTCCTTTTGGGAATGTTTATTCCCTTGTGAAAACGTAAAGTGGTGAACATTATCCATTGCTGGAACAGCTCTGCTACTGGGCAAGTATGCCACTTCCTGGAGTTTTATAATGGGATTTGTTTCCTTTTCAGTCATGAGAATTGGGTGGGGATAAAGAGGTAAGATTCTTAATGGGAGATGAAGCACAAGCTATGTTTTTGGTGGTGGCATAACAAGCCAATTTTGTGATAAATTTCTGCAATACCATATGCAAATTATTTATTTTATCATTTCAATCCTAGACCAAGCTAAAAGAAACCTGAGCCAAAGTTGGGATGGCTGGATGTGGCACTGGAGAGGGAGGTGGTTGTACGCTTTGGCTCTACACTTTGGAAAACTTCCTAAATTACTTGCAGTTATAGAATCAATACCTTACCCATATGCCTTTTTCCTTGTGGAGGGTACTTAGCCAATCCCCTTAATCCATAGGTAAAGATTAAGCAACTCCTCCTACTTTACAGTTAGGATATAGTCTAATCTACCATTATCCTAGAGAACCTATCCTCTACAAATATATGTGTGCATATTGTACGTTTTGAAAATTATATAGGAATGGCATAGGAACTAAATGTCATAGCATAGTCAAAAGAGCTCTGGACTTGATGTCAGGAGAACTGATTCTAGTCCTAACACCACCACTTACTGACTGTGATGTAAATCATTTAATCTCCCTGATCCTTTATTTCCTCATGTATAAAACAGAGATTATTATATTATTACAGTACATATCTCATAGGGCTTTTGGAGGAAGTATGCTCTAAACCATAACAAAATGGGAGTTATTGATATTATTTTAGACATTTCTAATAATAGTTTGCAATGGTTTTCTTTGTGTGTGTATGTGTGTGGAAGAATAGGAATGATACAAAAACAGTTTTAATTAGTGAAAATTATGTTGTGTCAGTCTTGAAAAAAAAACCTCTCTGTTCTTTTGGGACATCCTTCTGTTTGAGCAAACGGCCTCTGCCCTAGATATGCACCCCCTTTCACTCTTTTCTGAAAGCATCTAGATATTTCTTTGCTCTGTGCTTATATAGAGTATATAGTGAAGGTGATGATTCTCTTGGTCATTCCCTGCCATCTCCTTGCCTATGACATCATAGAAGGGAGAACATTCAGATGTAACTGAGTGTGAAATCTTGTCCCCTTCCTATGAAACTTGTGGCCTTTGCCTGAATCGCTTAGATGCCTTAGATGTGGAGAAGACGAGACTCCAGCCATGTTTCATATTAATTAGGAGTGGTGGAGAGCTGGTGAAACTGGGGATGTTTTTCCAAAGCAAAGGGTATCTTCACGAAAAGACAATCATTGGCCTGATTCTTCTTCCTAAAGACTGTAGCATTTGATCTGTTCTTTTCTCTGTATTCTCTTGTTGCTTTTGATGTGCCCACTCCTGATTTCCAACTCTGGTGTTTTACTTTAGGACTTGGACTTTTCCTTATTTGAGTTAAAATGTGATGTAATAAAAACCTAATGTCCTATGCATTACTAACCTGTCTCATTCTTTTATGAAATCTTTAACTCCCTAAATTTCTGAATTGCATTGTTTTAGGAAGTCAGCTCTTTTTTCTTTTTTTTTTTTGAGAGGCAGTTGGAGTTAAGTGACTTGCCCCAAGTCACACAGCTAGTAAGTAAGTAGGAAGTCAACTCTTTTCAGATGCCACAAATTGAAAGCATTTGTTGAGAGCTCCCTCTTCTTCCTTCCACATCTCACATTATGCAGATGCCTTTCTCACGATCTGCTCCTTCATTCCAGACTCAGATGAAAAAATGGCCTGCTCCTTGCCAAGGCAAACTCCTCTACATTCACAAGTGATGCAATTACATCCTATTATTACATCCTATCCTACAATTTTCTCCAGCAGATTGTCCCTTCTATCATTCACACTCTCTATTAATTTTCAGTCGTCTACTGGCTGCTTCCCTTCTGCTTACAATCATGCCCATGTCTCCACCAGTCTCAAAAAACCCTCACCTGATTCATCCATCCTGAATAGTTATCATCTTATATCTCTCCTTCCTTTTGTGGTTAAACTCTTTGAGAAGGCCATCTACAATCAATGCTGCCACTTCATTTCTTCTCATTCTCTTCTTGACCCTGTAATCTGACGTCTGACTTTTATCATTTAACTGAAACTGCTCTCTCCAAAGTTACCAGTGATGGCTAAATCTAATGGCCTTTCCTTACTCCTCATCCTCGTTTACTCTGCAGCCTTTGGCCCTGTCAATTACCTTCTTCTTCTTCTTAATACTCTTTTCTTTAGGTTTCAAGACACTGCTGTCCTCTGGTTCTCTCCCTACCTATCTGACTGACCTCTTAGTCCCCTTTAGTGGATATTCATCCAAACCATGTCCCCTAACTATGGGTGTCCTCCAAAGCTCTGTCCTGAGCCCCTTTTTCCTTCTCTCTTATATCACTTGGCAATCTCATCAGTTTCCATCAATCAGGCAGTGAGGTGGCATAGTGGATAGAGTACTGAGCCTAGATTCAGGAAGACTCATCTTCCTGAATTCAAATCTGGCCTCAGAAACTTATGATCGTGGGCAAGTCACTTCACCCTGTTTGCCTCCATTTCCTCATCTGTAAAATGAGCTGGAAAAGGAAATCACAACCCACTCCAGTATCTCTGCCAACAAAACCCCAAATGGGGTCATGAAGAGTCAGACATGACTGAACAACAACAAATGCGTATGATTCTCAGATCTATCTATCCATCCCTAACTTCTCTCCTGATCTCTAGTCTTATATCTCTAATTGCATATTGGATATCTTGAACTAGAGGTGTTATAGACATCTTAAATTCAACATGTCCAAAACTGAACTCATTCTCTTTCTCCCCAAACTCTCCCCTATTCCTAATTTCCCTATATTGAGGGTACTGCCATTCCCCTAGTCTCCCAGGCTCACAACCTTGATGTCATTCTGTTGCAAGTCCTGTAGATTTTACCTTTGCAATATTTCTCCTATCTGCCCTCTACTCTCATTTGCCTGATGCCTAGTCTATTACAATGGCCTCCTGGTTAGTCTCCCTGCCTCAAGTCTCTCTCTATTCCAGTCCATCCTTTCACTCATCTGTCACTCAATCAGTCAGCTTGCATTTATTAATCACCTACTATATGCTCAGGAACTGTGCTAAGTGTTAGGGATACAAAGAAAGGGAAAAAACCCCACATATTAGAAGCACCACCCCAATGGAGCAAACCCCCCCCCCAACTCCAAACCCAAAACAAAACCAAACCCAGTTCTTGTTTTCAAGTTGTCTAATGGAGGAACTCACACCTAATTTATCTTCCTAAAATGCAGGTTTGACTGTTATCATCCCTCTCTGCCACCCCTCCTGCCCCAAATTTAATAAACTCCAGTGACTTCCTATAATCTTAAAGATCAAACATAAAATCCTGTTTGGTTTTTAAATTCATTCAAAACATGGCCCCTTCCTACTTGATCAGACTTCTTATGCCTTTGTACATATTCTGTGATCCAGTGACGTTGGCCTCCTTGCTGTTCCACATACAAGACTCTCTATCTCTCAGCTCTTCACGTATTAACTGGCTATAATTGGGGATGCTTGGAATTCTCTCCCTCCTCATCTCTCCCTGGCTTCCTTCCAATACTAACTTCTTCAAGGAGCCTCTCCTTATTCCCTGTGATACTAGTGCCTTCTGTCTAAAATTAGAGCTAATTGATCCTTTCTATATCTTATTTGTACATAAATGTCTGCATTTTCTCTACCCTGTTAGGCCTTGAAAGTTCCTTGAAAGCAGGGACTACTTTTTTCCATTCTTCGTATACACAGTACTTAGAGGAGTACCTGCACATAGTATTTGTATACTTAGTAAATGCTTGTTGACTTCACTTGAGAAAATCCAAATAATCCAAATTTTATGGTATTAGATATAATTCATTTATTCCTCCATACATCTGAGACATTCATTGCGTAATGACCAAATAGAGGGGAAAAAAAGAACTTTTCCTGTTCTGTTTTAAGCATATTTTTAAGGACAAACACTCATTATTACTGGTTTGCCAAGGATAAAATAAGAGGACAGTTGGAAGGGCATCACACCAGTTATCAGAAATATTACATTTATGACCATAAATCTTGACTCTTATAAATACCTGCAATTACAGGCCAGGAAAGAACTAGATTTTCAAAGCTACGACCTTGTATTTGTCAGAACTAAACTGTACATGAAGACAAAATACAGCATTAAAAGTCAAAGAATTCAGTAGTATATAAAAAGGAATGATTCACTGATAAAGATAATAAAGGTTCTGCCCTCTTTACAAAGAAAAGAATAATTAATAATAGAAGGAGCTAGCTAGGTTGTAATGTCATGAATTTATTTCACATGACATGCCACTGTGAAGTAGTAAATATGATTTTTATTCTTATAGGATTGATTTAAGTTTCTCATAAATAATAGCCCATTTTAAAACCTTTTATGAGGCTTCAAAAACATGTTTCATAAAAATGTTATAATAACTGAAGATACCACAACTTTTACTAGCAGCAATAGCTACTTAATTCCAGCAGAAGACATTAAAAAAAAAAGAATTTTCCCTAACTTATAGAGAAATAGGTCTATTTTTAAATTTAAGACTGAATGTGAAAGTTCATATATATATAAATATATATTTATATATATTTATATATATATAAACTTCCAAAGGCTACCCTAATTTTTCATTAAAATTCAACTTGATAAAGCCCACCAACTAGTGATTGTTTTTCCTTTATCCATTTTAGTGAAATTTTTATTAAAAAATGGTACATTTATTGATGCCTACTCAGGTTAACCAAATCACCAGATAGGATTGTCCTTAGACAGGGTTTCTGGCTACATGAACATTAGAATCATTTTTGGCTGGGTAGGACCTACCTAAAATTGAGTGTAGCTTATAAAAATAGACAAGGTCATCTACACTCCACAATGAAGTGTCAGTGAAGGACTTTAATAGAGGAAGAAATGGACTTTATGAAAGCTAAGAAAATTTGACTATAGAGTGATAGAAAACAAGGGGTTGCTGATGTGGTAATCATGCTGGAATCATTTTTCTTGTTTATAGTCAGACCATTGACTAGTTAGAACAAAGGTCAAAATCATAGTTACACATTCCCCATTAGATAAGTGGTTATAAGATATGAATAGACAGTTATTAAAGGAATAATGACAAACTATTAATAAGCCTATGAATGTTCCAAATCACTAACACTCAGAATAATTCAAATCAAAATAACCCCGAAGTTTTATTGCATAGCCTGTAAATTGATCAAGATGAAATAAAAAGGGGGAGGGGGGAAGAATAGTCATTGCTGGTAGACTTGTGGAAAGATAGGCATACTTAAAGCATTGTTGATAGAGCTGAGAATTCGTATAATTGACTTGGAAAACAATTTGGGATTATGCAAAAAAAGTGATTAAAATGTTCATAAGCTCTTTCCCAAAACTTCTGTTGGTAGACATGTACCTCAAGGAGGTCAGTGATTAAAAGAAGAGCTCCATATATGTTAAAAAAATTACAGTAGTATTTTTTATAAAAACAAAGAATTAAAAAGAAAGTAGATGCCCGTGGGTTGAGGGACTGCTAAACAAATTGTGGTACATGACTACATTGCAATATTACTGTGGTATAAGAAAAAAAGAAAATGCGGAACATAGAGAAACATAGAAAGAAACTGATTCAGAGTGAAGTAAATAGAACCAGAAGAGGCAGCTAGGTGGTGAAGTGAATAGAGCACTAAACTTAGAATCAAGAAAACTCATCTTCATGAGTTCAAATCTAGCCTCAGACACTTATTAGCTATATGACCCTAGGCAAGTTACTTAACCTATTTGCCTCAGTTCCTCATTTGCAAAATGATCTGGAGAAGGAAATGGCAGACCACTCCACTGTCTTTGCCAAGAAACTGTCCGCCCTTCCCTGAAATGGAGTCACAAAGAGTCAAACATGACTAAAATGACTCAACAACAAAGTAGACCCAGAAAAACAATATTCACAAGGACTATAATGGTGGGACATCGGTGAAGACAGAATAAACAGTTGCCATTGCCTAATGGGAGATGGGGTACCACTTTTTTCCCACCCACCTCTTGGGACCAACTCCAAGCAGCCCTTCTCACTTATAGTTCCCAAGGAAAAGGGCAAAAACATATTTTTATGACATGTGTTTTCCTAGTGATGCACTATGGTTGCAAATCTTGGACTGCTTACAGACTCTGAGGAATTAAAATTGCAGGTAGCACAAAGGAAAATGGAGAAACACTTGGCAGACTATAACAGTTGAAATAAGGTAAACTGAGACACAAAGTTCTGAGCATGATCAATTTATTGGTAAAGCACAACTCTACCAATAAATAGGATCTCAGCTTCTTCAGTAAGCTGAAACCACAAATGAGGGGGACAGTTTTCTTTTATAGGCTTTGAGAAGTATAGAACAAAGAACAGAACAAGGTAGGTGACATCATGGGATTGAGGACAACATGATTGGTTACATAGCGAGGCATGGGGACAATATGATTGATTGGAAGTTTGGTAATGAGGGGCTAGCAATGACCTTCTCCCTTCCTTGTGACTAAGAAATGTCATCGTTTGAGTCCACCTGCAAGATAGTGGTCCAGACATTTTGGAGAGCAAACCAGACATCCTTGAAGGATAGCTTGGTGGTATAGAAATACTAGACTAGACTCCCTGGCATCTATGCATCCCCTAAGGTTTAAGCTGAATTCCTTGAGGCAAGAATAGATAGATCAGTGGATTTTAAAAGAAGCTGGATTTCAAAATTTAACCCATTACAGATTCACTGAATTCTGAACCAAGTTCAGAGACAAAGACCCATAACTTAAGCAATTTATAGGACAAAGGCAGGTGCAGGACAAAATCAATTACTTGTAAATATGGTCAATAACAAAATTATACAGGATCCATTTTAATTTTCTCAAGACATATGTTTTAGAACCAATATCTACCATTGTTTCCCCCTTCCCTGCCACATGGGTTAGGCTACGTTTTCCCTACAAGGTAACAAAGCCAAGACTTAATTAGCCTGGAGGTGGTGCAAAGCTCAAGCTGTGCCTCTCTTTACCGGCATCTCAGTGGTCTCTGTCTGTATTGATTTGGCTTCCTGGTCATCTAAGGTCATAAAAAAAGGCCCACCCACATGGGGCCGTTACCATCTAGACTTAGTGGATGTCTGGAGGCTACACAAGTCACTGCATCCTTTCCTACTGACAATACATGTTTCTGTATGAAGATGAGGGAAGTGGAGTCTACTCAAGCTAAACACTGTATCTTTGTTGAATATGCTTGCTATGTTAGGGTGAAGTAAACTCTCCTTTTGTTAACTGTTTAGTATCTGTGAGTGCCTCATTTCATCTGGACATTGAACTTGAACTAATAGGGTGTAGATGTCAGCCCTACCTCTACAAGCAGAGATAAGTTGTAGCATATTTCTGATAATAACCTATGTTCAAGAAATATCATTGTGAAAGTAGATGATCGGAAAGGGAAGTGGGGCCAGTTATGTGGCATGACCAAAGGACAACAAATGAGACATTTTATTTATAATGTAAAATTCTTAATGGCAGGAAGTATTCTATTTTTATTTTTGTATCCCCTCTGCCTATCGCAGTGTGTAGCACACAGTGGGCACCTAATACATGCTTGTTGAATTGAATTGAACTGAATTGGTACCTTTTGAATGAAAAAAAAACTTTTAGGAAAGATGCTAACATGTAAGGTGCACCAACTCTCCCTCACTTCAATCTTGGCTTATAGCCCTTTCAAGTTAATGAATTAACTATCAGTGCAGTAGCTGACCTTGATGCTGTTTTTGTCCTTGCTGACGGCATCTGACAACATGATGGAAACATCATGCTAAAGAGCATGGGAGCAAGCACATAGCCCTGCTTCACTCCTTTGGTGACTGGGAAAGAACATCATCCATTATCCAGAACCCACGCAAACATGCCATTGTGGAATTAGCATATAGTACTGATGAATTTCTCTGGGCAACTAAATTTTGCCATGATCTTCCATAAGTCCTCACAACTGACCGTATCAAATGCCTTGGTCAGATTAATGAATCTTGTATGTAGAACTCTGTTATACTCCTGACATTTCTTCTGGAGTTGTTAGGTGGGAAACACCATATTGACCATTCCCTGGCCCTTTTAGAAGCTGCACTGGCTCTCAGGTAGATGACCTGTGAAGAATCAGCCTAATAAGGAGGACTCTGGCAAGACTCTTGCTGGCAGTGACTAAGAGCAAGCCTCCTGTGGTTGCCACAGGACAACCTATTCCCTTTTCCTTTATAGAGATGGACGATGGAGGCATCCTTAGATTTCTGGGGGATAACCTCCTCTTGCCATATAACCCAGAAAATTTATATGAGCAGTGGCTCCCCCGTCTTGTAAATCTCAGCTGGAATAGAATCAGCACCACGTGCTTTGCCACAGGAGAGGAGCCTAATGGCATTCAAAACTTCTTCATCGGTTATAAGTTCAGCTAGAAAGGGATTGACTTCAACCTGATGTACATGGTCAATAGCTTCAGCATTGGTTGATGGCAGTCTGTTGAGAATGCTATGGAAGTATTTAGCCCATCTCTCCAAGATCATGTCCTTATCACTAATCAATGTGGCTCTACCAGCACTGAGTAGTTGAGATGAACCATAGGTCTTTGGCCCATAAATAGCCTTCAGGGCATCATAAAAGTGCTTTGGATTGTTAGCATCAGTGTCAAACTGAATTTCATCTGCCTTCTTACTAGGCCAAGAATCCCGCATCTGTCTAAGCTTCGCATGCACTTTCCTTTTGATAGAGTTAAATGCTGCCTTCTTAGAGATAGACAAACTATCCTGCTGGTAAACCCTGTGGAGTTCTCACTTTTCATTTAGTAGCTTCTGATTTCCCCATCATTTTCATTAAACCATCCCTGATGTTTGTATATGTTCTGGCCCAGATGAGTAAAGTAGTGCTGTATGCCAAATCTCTGAAAGCTGCCCACTCCTTTTCTGCTCCACTGTTGCCAGCTGTTGGTTCAGCTTTCCCTCCAAGTCAGTAACAAACAGAGAAATGCTCTAATCTATTGACATTAAGTCTTCTGATAGTTGTCTTGCCTACCACTTTTGTTTCATGCAAATGTTTATTTTGGAGAGGATAGTCTATGATCAGTCCAGCAGTCTGCACCCCACATCGCCTTTGTCACTCTCACATCCTGTCTGTCTCTTCTCCTTACAATGACATAGTCTATTAAATGCCAATGTTTGCTGCATCCACAAAATGTTATTGCTTTTTGGTAAATGGGAGACAGTGTAGGTGATGTTCCGAAGGTCATGAGATGTACAAGTCTTCAGTTGGTAGTGACAATTGTTCTCGTTGTTTTTGACTCCATTCCTCCCAAGGACTTTCTGACGTGTCTGATAGTCTGTGCCTACTCTTGTCCTTTTTGGATATGTTGATAATGAGTATCTCCATGTCTTTATAAAATTTTCCTTTGACCTCATCAGGATTTGTTATGGTGGGATCATATGTACTGATGATGGTGACATGGTGCTTTCCTGCAAGTGGCAATCACGTTGTCATGAGCCTGTCATTCACTCCTTTTGGGAGGTATACAAGCTTGTTGATTAGATTAGTTTTGATTGTGAAACCTATGCCAGCTTCATGGCCCCATCACTGTAACCACTGCAGAAAACATGTATTCAACTCTGACTTTAAGTTGGCCTTCATTTGCCAGCTTTGTTTCACTCAGCACTGCTATTTGTATGCCATACCTACTGAATTCTCTCACAAGGAGAGCTGTTCATCTTTCAGATACGCTGGATTTCATGCTGTACATAAGCGTGTGCATATTCCATTTACCAGTGATGAGTGGAATCATCTTTGCAAAAGTTTTTGTATATCTTTTTTTGTGTTTCATCCACAGGGTAGGATCTTTGCCTGTCATGGTAAGCAGGTCAGAGTTAGGTTAATTGAAGTAGACAATTTTTGGGGCATGTATTCTAGCCCCTGTCTCACATCAGGAGATAAGCAGTGTAGTCCTTAAAAAAGACTACTCAGGGCAGCTAGGTGGCGCAGTGGATAGAGAGCACTGGCCCTGGAGTCAGGGGGACCTGAGTTCAATTCTGGCCTCAGACACATAACACTCACTAGCTGTGTGACCCTTAAGTTATTTAACCCCATTGCCTAGCGCCCCCCCCCAAAAAAAAGCTACTCAGACACTGAAGGGGCTGAAGAATCCCACTGCTACTTCAGCCTAGTGAGAAGACAACCCTATAGTCTGGGCCACCTATGTGCAGGGTTGTGACTACTACACCTCCTGCTTCATCACTTGCCTGTCACCACAGGACTTTGAAGTAGATAAAACTGGCAAAATGGTATGGGCAATGTCTTTTGACTCACACATATATTGGATTTAAGTGAGGAAGAGTTACACAACGTTGTCAGCCTCACTCTCTCTTCCAGAATCATTGGAGTCCATTGGAGACAAAAATCAAGATGATTGGCTGTGGCTTGGCATGCAGTGGATGAGCTTGGTGTCTTCAAGGTCTAATCAATCTCTAAGCACTCCACAGCGCTTGCTCCTGCCACTTTCATGGCTGTTACAAAATTTTTTCTCATCTGCCCATTCTGTCAGAGAAGTCTTCACATGCTTGGGGTAGATACCCCCCTAACTCACCAATGGGTTTGAGGATCCTTGCTTACCCTCAATCTGGTTTAGCCGGTCTGCCACAGTGGTTCACTGGAGTATGGCAGCTGCACATGCTACAGCTTCTTGGAGCCACACAGCTGGCTGTAGGTAGACACTAAAGGTACAAAGCAACCCTGAAAAGGGTTCAGCAGCCTTCACATCAGAGGACTGGTCTTTCCCAAACTGCCTCCCAAACTGAAGGTCTACAGAACCATTGTGCTGTTCTCATTGTTGTATGCTTGTGAAATCTGGACAGTAATACCAGCACATCACCAGGAAACTGAATCACTTCCATTTGAGTTGTCTCAGGAAGATTCTGAAGATCACCTGGCAAGATAAGGTACCAGACATTGAGATCCTTTCTCAAACTAAACTGCCAAGCATTCAAACTCTACTGTAGAGAACACAACTCCAAAGGGTTGGACACATTAATGCAAGCTTGCCTAAAAGAGTATTTTAAAGAGAACTCATGCAAGGCAAGCACTCACATGGAAATCAGAAGCAGCAGTACAAGGACATTCTCAAGGTCTCTCTGAAGAACTTTGGAATTAAATATGAGATGTGGGAGACACTGGCAAAAGACCACTCAGTGTGGTGTGCCCACATCAAAGAAGGCACTTGCTCTAGAGTGAAGCATAATTGCAGTAACTCAAAAGAAACATGAGAAGTGCAAATTTAGAGACCTCTCCATTCCAAATGTTCATGTGGACCATTTGTGCCCGACCTGTGGTAGAGTCTTCTGAATTCACATTGCTCTGATCAGACACAGTAGGACACACTGCACCTTGACCCTGACATAGTGATGTTATTTTGGTCCTCTTCCAACAGGAAGGATGATAACTAACTAGCATGTAAGGTGCATATATACATACCTACATGTATACCTATTACTTTGAGTAGAGGGCAGAACATGGACATGACTCACAAGGATGAGAAGGTATGGTGAGAATGGATTCTACATTGATGGGGTAATACCCACATGGATGGGATCCCAGATTCATTGAAGTATAACCCTAATGGCCGGCATAGTGCCTTGCACATAGTAGCCCACAATTTTTCTTCAATAAAATTTATTTTAATGTATATATTTATTTTCTAGTATATGCATTAATTTACAAACTGGACAATAAGAAGTAAATAAAAAACCCTAGTTAAGTAGTAGTCCTAAAAACCTGGTGAGTTTCTCTAATTAACCAGAAGTTCTTCAATAAGTATTTCAACACTTTGTGTGAAATGTGTCATTGTTAATATGCTGCCTTTGCTTTGTGCCCACCACATATCTTTCCATTCTTCTTTGGGTGATTAGTAATTGCTCTACAATTTCTTAGTCTGATCTCACTCAAATCTTTCTTGCTGCAAATTAGGTCATTGTCCTCTAGTTCCGCCCTCAGAAGTTGGTTGGTTGGTTGTTCTTTGTTCTGGAATAGGGCCAAATAACATCACTATGTCAGGGTCAAGGTACAGTGTGTCCTACTATGTCTGATCAGACCAATATGAACTCAGAAGACTCTACCGCAGGTCAGGCACAAATACTCCACATGAACATTTGGAATGGAGAGGTCTCTAAATTTGCACTTCTCATGTTTCTTTTGAGCTACTGCAATTCTGCTTCACTCACAGAGCAAGCTCCTTCTTTGATGTGGGCACACTATGCTGGGTGGTCATTTGCCAGTGTCTCTCACATTTCACATTTGATCCCAAAGTTCTTCAGAGGGACCTTGAGAGTGTCCTTGTATGCTGCTTCTGAAATCCATGTGAGTGCTTGCCTTGTGTGAGTTCTCTTTAAAATAGTCCGTCAGGCAAGTTTACGTTTGGTATTTGAACAATGTGTCTAACCCTTTGGAGCTGTGTTCTCTACAGTAGAGTTTGAATGCTTGGCAGTTCAGCTTGAGAAAGGACCTCAGTGTCTGGTACCTTATCTTGCCTGGTGATCTTCAGAATCTCTCTGAGACAATTCAAATGGAAGCAATTCAGTTTCCTGGCATGATATATATGCCAGGTTTCACAGGCATACAATGAGATCAGCACAATGGCTCTGTAGACCTTCAGTTTTGTAGTCAGTCTAGTACCTCTTCTCCCACACTTTTTTCCAGAGCTTCTCAAAACACTGAGCTAGCTTTGGCAATGTGTACATCAACCTTACCATTTATGTGTATGTCCCTGGAAAATATGCTGCCAAGGTAAGTGAACTTATCCACAGTATTAACATTTCTGCATTTGCTATAACTGATGGTTCCATGTATGGATGGTGTGGTACTGGCTGGGGGAGAACCTGTGTTTTCTTGGTGTTGATTGTTAAGCCAAAATTAGCACAAGCAGCAGAGAACTGATCCATACTTTGTTGCATCTCAGCCTCGGAGGCTGCATTGAGTGCACAATCATCTGTGAACAAAAACATCATGCACCAACACTCCATCTACTTTAGTCTTGGCTTGTAGCCTATCCAAGTTAAATAATTTACTGTCAGTGTAGAAATTGATCTTGATGCTGTTTTCATCCTTGTTGAAGGTATCTGACAACATAACTGAAAACATCAAAAAAAAAAAGCATGGGAGCAAGCACACAGCTTTGCTTCACCTCATTGCTGACTGGGAAAGCTCGAGAGCATCATCCATTATCCAGAAACTGTGCAGACACGCCATCATGAAATTGATGTACGATACTGATGAACTTCTCTGGGCAAATTCTGAGGAGAGAAAAGGCAGCTGACTAGCTACCATATTCCTTATTCTTTTGTGTTCTACAGGGAAGCTGCTAGCAAAAATCATGAGAATTAGGATCTCATTCCCAGCGAGTATAGAAAATAAAGAGAATTTTTCGATGACCTGAATAGGGTCTATAATGGTTGTAGATTCACAATCGCCAAGTGACTGTTATCTATGCTTAACATGCAGATTGGTTTCCTTCATAGAAAAGAGGGTAGAAGGGCTAAGAATGGCCACTGTAGTTTTCAGGTTATAGGAGAGAATGAAGTGCTTCTTCAGAAAAGGAAGAAAGTCCATTTCACAAAGAAATGATAAAGAAGGCAAAGGGCAAACCTGATCTCTGTGAGGAAGCTGGAGGTTAGAATAACTTCACAAGGGAGTAGAGAAGGAATGCTTAAATTGAATACTTAAGACAACAGCATTTATTGAGCACCTATTATGCATGTATGTATAAAAGGCACTGTGCTAGGTGCCTTTTTACAAAAAAAAAAAATAGTTAGTCAATAAGCATTTATCAAATGCTTACTATCTTCCCAGTAGTGTGGCTAAACCTGAGGTTACAAAGAAAGGCCAAAAGAAAAAAAAGTCTTGGTTTTCAAGGAGTTTACAGTCTAATGAGGAAGAGAGTATGTAAACAACTAAGTACAAAAAGATATATACAGGATAAATGAAAGATTATTGACAGAGGGAAGACAATGGCACTAAGGGAGATTGGGAAGGCTTTCTTGTAGGAGGGATTTTAGCTGGGATTTAATGGAAGACAGAAAGGCAAGGATATGGAGATGAGGAAGAAGAAAATTAAAGGTCTGGGGACAGCCATTTAAAAGGTACATAGGAGATGGAGTGTCCTGTTCAAAGAATAGGACATTTGAAAGAGGCCAGTATCATTCAGTGGATTATAAAGTATATCAGGACGGGCCAGTTTGTAAGAAAACTGAAAAAGTAGGAGGGGGGTCAGGTTATGGAGGGCTTTGAACTCTAAATAGAGTATTTTATATTTGATCTTGGAGGAAATAGGGAGCCATTGGTTTATTGAATTGGGTGGGGTAAGTTGACATGGTCATTCCTATGCTTTAGGAAAAACCAATAAGACAGCTGAATGGAGGAAGAACTGAACAGAGGAAAGATGAGGCAAGGATATCAACCAGCAGGCTATTGCAATAGTCCAGGTGTGAGGTGATGAGGGCCTAGACCAGGGTGGTGAAGAAGACATAGTATCAGAGGAGGGAAAGGGAAAGAAAAGGAGATTTTATGAAGTAAAATTAATATGACTTGGTAACAGATTGGATAAAGACATTATATTATATTGGGTGGAAGCAACCCGTACATAAAATATTAAATATAAAATATATACAAAGTAATTTATGGTAGAAAGGAACTGGGGACATCTGGATTGGCTTCGTGTAGGAGGTGGCATTTTAGCTGAGCTTTGAAGAAAGCCAGAGAAGAAGTGAAGGTGGGGAAGGAGTACATCTCAGCTTCATGCAAAGCATAATGGGGAGGGGATGTTGCATATGAGGATTAGCCATTAGGCCAATGTGGTTAGAATGTAGAGTATATGAAGGCAAGTAATGTGAAATAAGCCTGGAATTGGAGGCCAGAGCCAGATTGTGAAGAAATATAGAAGTTGAACAGGGATTTGTATTTTATCTTACAGGAAAGATGGAGCCATTGAAGCTTCTTGAACAGGGGAGTCATGTGGTCAGACCTTTAGTAATATCAATTTTTCAGTCATGTGAAATAAAGAAGATTCAGGGAGACAAAGTAGAAGTTATTGCAGTAGTTCAAGTAAGAGGTGATGAGAGCCTAAATCAGGGTGGTGATGATGATGTGAGTAGAGAGAAGGGGATAGACTCAGTGTGGAAGTAAAATTGACAACACTTGGCAAGTGATTGAATATGAGGGGTGATGATGAGTGGAAAGTGGAAATGTCTCTGAGGTTTTGAACCCAAGTGGCTGGAAGAATAATGGTACACTCAGTAGAAGCAAAGAAATTAGGAAGAGAGGAGGATTAGGGTGGAGTGGGGTGGGGAAAGAGAAGACAATGAGCTATGTTTTGGACATGTTGAGTTTGAGATATCCACTTGAAAATATCCAGTTAGCAGATGGTGATGTAGGATTGGAGCTCAAGAAAGATTCTAAGACTAGATACATAGATAGACCTGGGAATTTCTGCAGAGAGGTAATAGTTGAACCCATGGGGATGGATCAGCAAGAGACGAGGGGCTGGGGTAGAGCTGTGTGATCAGCTCACACATACCAGATGGGATGTGGATGATGACCTAGCAAAGCAGACTGAAAGCAAGCAAGCAGACATGTAGGATAACCAGGAAAACCCAGGGAAGACAATTTCTAGATCTAGGGGGAGGAAGCAGTCATACTGTCAGATGCTATAGAGGAAGCAAGAGGAATAAGAACTGAGAAAAGGCTTTCGTATTTGGTAGATAGGTGGTTACATTGGGTTCCCACTACTTCAAGGTCTTTACGCAAAGGCTTCATGACCACTTTTTAGGCATCTTGCAAGAAAGAATTTTGTTCAGGGATGGTTTGGACTTCTAAGGTCCTTTCCAACTCATAGAGCTGTGCTTCTGCTTACAAAGTATATGACCATTTATAGGTCCTCCAAAAAAAAGTGTTTGCTGTGTTTTGACTTTATGATATATTCATTTTTGGTTAGTTTTTCCAAGTTGGAGTGTTTTTCAATTTAGGGATTTGGCTTATATTCTTCTGATTTGTTGCTTGTATAGTAAACAAAGTACAAACTCTAATTCTTATCGAATAACATGAGTTACATTTTACCTAGGTAATAATCCACTCACTGAATTGGGGGTTTGAAAATGCTCTTCATTTCAAAAGAAGGAAAGATCACTTCTGCTTGAGTGAAAGGGAAGTTTTCATGGAGGATTTCCAATATGAACTGGACCTTGAAGGATAGGCAGGATTTATAGGTGATAGAATTTGTGAATAGGGAATTCCAGGTATGTATGTATGGGTAAGTTTGGGAAATACTTTCACCATCATAAGAAATATTTTGAATTTAACTACTATTCATTATCCTAACTGTACCTATTTGCCAATGACATTTCCTCTTCTATGGCTTTCTCTTTATATGTCATTTAGCTCTTAAAAAAAACTCCACATCCTTCTCTTGTCCATTTTCTTTCATTTTCTTTTTATGTCAAAAGCTTAATTGCTTCCTGTGTTCCTTGTCAGTGTGCACCTGCAGTTTCATGAAAATGATTATAGTTGTGTAGTGTTGTATAAAGTGTATATGATTGGATTTAAATATGACAGGCAATGGGAATTATAAAGCACAGAACAATTTATAGAAAAGCATTATCGACAGTAAGGCAGACATCTTTTTCAGTGGAAAGGAACTGCTTTGAAAAAGAACAGGAACATAGGCTGTGGGAGAAAACACCTAAAAAACATAGTCCAATTAGCCCGATAAATTGGAACCCGAAACCCACATTTTAGGGCAGAAATTGAGGGACAACCACAGCAGAGGTCTGATAAGACTCATTTTGTACCTGTGATATTCCCCTAGTCAAGGCTTGTTTCCTTTTTCGTTTTTGTAACCCCAGCTCACAGCCCAACACTGGGATCATAAATGTGTGTTTAATTGCTGCTGTTGATGCAACTCTATCTTCTGTTGCTGAGTTATAAACAACTTCTTCCTTGGCTTTTGTGATGTTTCTTTAATTCCTATCAGTGCTGGGCCCTGGAAGAGGAGTTAAAAGGCATACAATGGAATAGCGCTCCCAGTACCCCATACTTTATAGGAACTACCTAAATTATAGGCAAAATCAACTTCAGTCAGTCAATAAACATTTATTTAGCCCTTACTGTGTACCAGGCACTGTGCTAAGCACTGGAGATACAAAATGAGCCAAAGACAGCTCCTGCCCTCAAGGAGTTTACAACCTGATGGATTTATAAGATTCTTTTGGTATTTCACCAACTAAAAGTCTTTGGATAGAATCTAAGATGAATCCTCTTTGCACCAAATTCCCCTTGAAAAGGGGATTAATTGTGCCTCTTTTCAGTGATTCAGGTAAGTGGTGGAAGGTAGTTGTGTTGGAAATGTCAAACAGGATCTCAGATCTATTACTATTTTGGAGGATAACTATAAGAAAGTTCCTCCAGTACTTGAAGATGGGTAAATTTCATTGGTGTGGGCACCTCCTCTTCCCTTAGAACCACAGCCCCTGCATAATTTTATAGCTTGTCTTCAAAAATTACTCCTGCCAAAGCATTCATCACCTTGCTGCTGGCCAGGTTTAGGTAGGTGGCCCACTGTCAGCCAGGTTTAGGTAGGTGCTCCAAAGTCCCTCCACTCTGGTAGCTGGAGCCCCTGTTGACCTTTAAGAATCCAGGGTCGACTCCATGAAGGAACAAAAAAAATCAAGGAAAGAGGCTATGAAAACACTTAAAGCCAGTTGTTGATAAGGTGAATTGTAGCTAAAGGAGTCGAGCCAAAGAGAATTTTTTCTCCGATTAAGTAAGAAAAAGAAAGAAAGAAAAAAAACACTTGATGTCTGGGGTTGATTACTGAGTTCGAATTTTGTCTCAGGCATTTACTATCTGGGTGATACTGGGCAAGTCAATTTAACGTCTCCGCCTGCCTCAGTTTCCTCGTCTGTAAAATGGGGGTGATCGTAACCCCTCCCTCCCAGGGTTGTTGTGAAGATCAGACGAGTTGACATGAGTAGATAGGAGCTCTGTAACCTTAAAGCCCTATGTACACTATTATTCTCATGAAATTTGCTAATCGCCGCCAGTCCAGAGCAAAGCACAAAGTTAAGTCGGGCGGATCGGATCGGAAAAGAAGATGCTTTGTAATCCCACGCAGGAGGCGCGGACGAGCGGGAGGGACACAGGCAGCCCCGGGGAGCAGAGGATGTGGCTTCATGAAAGGCGCACCTGGCCCCCGAAAGGCGGAACCTTCCGTTTTAGGAATCCTCGGAGGTGGGGTGGGGGGCGCGAAAGGCGCTAAGTGGGTTTCCTCGCCCTTCTTTGAAGGCAAAGAAGTCCTAAGAACCCTTATTTAAATAAGCGGGAGAGGCGGTTAACCGCCACCATCTCGCTCCTCGCACCTCTCTCCGCCTCCCTTCGCACGGTAGGCGCAGCTCCCGCCCGCGGTGTCGGCGCCCGAGAAAGGCCCGCGCGCTAGGGGAGCCGGGGACTCCGAACCACGGTCACCGTTCCTGGGCCAAGGTCTCCGCGGCGGGGGAGAAGCATGAGGGGAGGGCAGAGGGGAATGGGATGGAAAGGGGAGGCTTTGGACGAACAGCCCGGTAAGCCAATAGAAGGGCAGGGCTGTCACCATGCCGGCCAATAGGAGCAGGAATCCCAGCAGGAGGCGTGGCCGGCAAGGCCAGGGCTAGATTAGGATCCCCGGCGGGCGGCTGCCGGGATTCAGAGTCCCGAGGGCGGGGGAGGAGGGAAGACCGGAAGCTGTAGTCCCCCAGTCACCCCCCCCACCAAAGTCCCGTCGCGTCCCCTGGGGCTAGGAGAGGAGGAGGAGGAGGAGGAGGAGAAGAAGAAGGAGGAGGCCGCTCGGGTCGGTTGGCGCCGGTAACCAGGGGGAGCGGTCTCTCAGGAGGCAGACTCCTCCCGGGGCGTCCCCCTCCCTCTCTCCGCCCCCACCCCTCTCCATCCTCCGGCCGCTCGCTTGCTCGCTCCCTTTGCCGCCCTCTCGTGCGAATCCCTTTGGGCTGCGCGCTCCGACGGCAGCGGCGGCGGCGAGAGGCCGGAGCGGAGAAGCCCGGGGGCGGCGGCGGCCTGCCCAGCCCGGCCCAGCCGGTCCCCTAGTCCCTCGGCCGCGCCGCCGCCATGTCCTCCTCGTCCTCATCTCCAGGAGAGCCGTACGAGGAGCGAGAGTACGAGAGCCAGGCCAAGCGCCTCAAGACGGAGGAGGGCGAGATCGACTACTCGGCTGAGGAAGGCGAGAGCCGCCGGGAGCCCGGGCCCCGGGGCGGGGGCGAGGGAAGCGGCCGGAGCTACTCTCAGCCGGTAACAAAGCGCGACGCCCGGCCTCCCCTTCCCTTCCCTCTCGCTCCTGCGCTTCACTCCCCCCGCCCCCCAAAACGGACCCTTCCCGCCCCCCAAACCCTCCCGGAGCGCGAAAGTGCGCCAGGCCGAGCCGGAGCAAGTGCTGTGGGCACGGGTGTCTATCCCCCTCCCCCCACGGGCCGGGGCTTTCTGACCTCGGGATAGGGACTTCAGTGCCGCAATTAATTAATGTATTTTTGGTGCTACCCAGTCGGGGAATGGGTGAGACCGAGGGGGGTGAAGCCTTTGTTACGCTCCTCCGGATCTCTCTGCACTAACAATAAGGGAGACAGTCGTCTCCCTTCTACTCTGTTATCCGCACGATTCATTTTGGGGGTGGAGTGTATGTGTTTGGGGGAAGGGGGGAGAGAATATGTTTGCATACAGCAGCCTCTTTGGTCGAGGTTGAAAAAATGGTTTGCTTCTTGTTGTTGTTGACGTTGACTGTCGAGTGGCCTAATTGCTTTGGTCCTTAGCTGAGGCCCGTATCTAAATGGAAGATCTTGGGCTGGTCCTTTCTCCTCCACTTTCGTTTAGGGGTTCTTATTTTCTTGCATTAATAACTAGCAGCCAGTGCCACAGCTTATCATTGCCGAGTAGAGCCGCCCACAGTTTGGGGTTTGTTTAAGTTTCTAAAGCATAAGGATAGTAATAACTGGTTCTGGTAGAGTCTTTTTTTATGTATATCCTTAAAGTGAAAGGAAACTCAACCATCCGAGTTTGACTATTTCCAAATTTTGCCCCAAAGGAGCTGAGTTTGAATGGTAACCAGCTTTTATACTGTCTTTCTCTTTGGAGGAAAAAAAAGAAAGAAAGAAAAGAAGAAAGAAAAAAAGAAAAAGGAAAAAAAGGCAGTTATTGGAAGAATGAAATAAAAAACGTTTTGGAGACAGATGGTTCCTTAGGAATGTGAGAGTATTTTGAGATGTGTGTAAGAATGATATCTGTTTAATAAGGGAACCATCTTCACCTCATTTTTTCATTGCCTTTTGCTATTTTTGGCTTAATAATCTGCTTTAAAAACGTCCAGCAGTTTCTTAAATTTTGAATTATTTAGCCTCAGACCAAAGTTCCTTTTATGGCATATTTTCAATAAATAAGTGAAAATTTTTCATAATTATTAGCACTTTTGTGTGGAAAACAAATATTTCAGTGAAATAGGCCCTTTCACAGCATCCTCCAACTCTAGTTCACAAATAATGTACATTAACATTTACCTGTTAAAGTTATAGCTGGTTTAACTGAGTATCATTCCGCCCCCACAAATGCTTCATGCCAGAGAAGGTGGTACTGTCTAGTTAAAGCAAAACTTGTATTTTGTGCTGTAATTTTCCAAGTTAAATGCAAATGTGAATAAAGAAAATGGGAGAGGAAATTGATATTTTTGTTTCAACTTAAAGACAACTCCTTTGTCTTTGTAGTGTTCTTTGTTTTCATAATCTTTTAGGTAGTTATTTAAATATATTAGATCACCAGTGTAGCTTTTAGCAGAAGTCTTACTTAGATTATGCTGTAGCAGAATCAGACTATTTTTTGGAAGCCTTGGCAAGAATGATACTCTAATTGAACTTTTCTTGTGGTTAAAAAACTTAGGCAATTTCCTTTTAGAAACTGTTGTAAAAAGACCTATTTAATCATAAAATAGCATTTTAAATAGCCATTCCTCTCTGTATATATGAAGTGGGAAAGAGTGTTAATTTATAATACTGCCTATATATTTTATATGTGTATATATATATATATATATTTTTGAGGAGAGCGAAGACTGACTTTATTTTTGTAGGCAGGTAGACAGTCTTTTATGTGGTTGTGGCAGAGCCATATTCAATTAAACACATAGGAATTGATTTTTCTTAGTACTGTATTTAAATTTCCCCCAGATTTCAAAAAAGATCGGAATGAAATTACATATGTGGAGAGGAAAAATAGTCAATAAAAATGTATTACTGTGAATTGTGTTTCCTTTTTTTTTTTAAAGTTATCTATTGCTTCATTATTTAGAATTATTGTACCTTCAGTTTAAGGGAAGTATGTATGATGAAACCTTATACTTAAAGTATTCAATATAAAGGAGAGAAACCTAATGTAGTAAGCCCTTTAAAATAAACATGAAAAAAGGCCTTTATGGATAATTATAGTTTCCTATGGAATTTACAAGTTTAAAAATTAGAAAGGGCAATAATTTATATTTTTGTTTAGTGATACTTGTTAACGAAACAAAATATGATACCTTTTTAAGGACAGTTTGGTGGTTTTTGTGTTGCTGTGCAAAATGGTCCATTCAGTAAATATCAATAATGAATTGATTATCTTGAATGGGGATGAGAGTTTAAAATGTGGCTGTAATGTAACATTAAGGACAGTTGTAATACGTGTGGGATTGATTGTGGCATTAGGTATACCGTATGTTTCAATTTTGTGATGTATCTTCTGGCACCTAGTCTGAAGTGTCAAAGATTCCTGGATTGTTTAGTTTCACTTGGCTGCTATTGGCTATTGTTGCAAAAGTTTACTATTCAGTAGGATAGAGTTATAATCTTTTTAATAGATTCTATTCTGGGGCAAAAAAGCTTAACTCATATTTGATTTAAAAATTTTAAATTCTAAATTTAGATTTAAATAGTTGAAGATAGAAATATGACTTGAGGTTCTTAACTTCTTAAGGAAGCTTTACAAATTTACTTTGAATTTAGGAACCAGCCCCCGAAGTCAAGAGTCAGAGGAGCTTTCCAGTTTTCAAAGAAAAAAACAAAGGGAGAAGAAAGAGAAAGGGCACCTGTTGTCATAGTTTGTTGTTTCCCAATGTCAGGGACTCAATTAGGAACACAGGGTGGTTTACTGAAGGACCTCGGAAGAGCCTTGGAAAAGACTCAGAGGAAGCACAGAATGTAGCTGGCCTTCCAGGGCCAGATACTGAACGGGTAAAGCCCTATTGGTAGAACCCAAGCTGGAGATGAAGTGGATGTGATAGAGGGTGACTAACCAGCTAGGTCCTCATGATCCCTGAATCCAGGGGTTTATGGATTGCTTTCCAAGTTGTGAGTGAAAAATATGCAGGAAAGTGGATAGCACTTAAGCTTGTAAGAAAGCAGTCTCAGTAACACCATGTGAATACTTTACTGTAACATATCATTTGAGCATCCTGAATGGGTTGATGGGGTTTTCTGGAAGAGATTTAAAGTTTTTGACCATTGGTATCAGAGAAAATTTAGAGAATAATTTTTCTTTTCCTCTTGTATTGGACAGTTAGTAAGCAAGAGAATCACTAAATATAATAGTTTATTGAAGTTATAAAATTAATTAGTGTGAAAACTTGTTTCTTTCTCAGCTCTTTATATATACATATATGTAGATCTGTATATATATATACACATACTTAAAAGAGAAACAGACAAGATAAAGAATTTCAAATATGGGAATGCCCCTTATGTAGAATATGTCACTGCTTGGGTTCAGAGTGTCTAGTACACTTGAATAGGCCTAGGTTGACATAGACATTTACTGCTTGTTGAGATGATAAAGCACGCCAAGAAATCTGGATAGGTATGGAATAGAGATTTTAGTAGAGTTTGTTTTGTTAATCCAGATCTTATTTTTTTTTATTGACAGATTTTTTTTTTGTTGTTGAGGCAGTTGGAGTTAAGTGACTTGCCCAGGGTCACGTAGCTAGTAAGTGTCAAATGTCTGGTCTGAGACTGGATTTGAACTCAGGTCCTCCTGACTAGAACTCTATCCATTGAACCACCTAGATGCCCTAACCTAGATCTTATCGTAAAAGTGCAAAGCCACAGCAACCCTCAACAACTGTGTTTCTGGGAATCCTCCTAGACTGAGGAGTAATTGTTCATCAGTGAGGCCTGATCTGGTTGAGAGTTGGCACCCTCAGGACTGAATCAGCACTGTTCTTCCATGGATGAACTATATTATTGACTGAAGATTACATACCTTTTGAAGAAACAGATAAGAGGTGGTAGCTTGTACAGTTTTGAATTTTACGATCATTATAGATTGTTTAGTGCTTTTTGTAGGAAAAAAATACTCATTTTGAAGAAGTGACTTGAATGCCTTGACTGCTTTTTTCCCCTTTCAGTTCTTGTGCTTTTTGAGGTTAAATATGTCTAAAGCCCTTGGCAAAGAAATTAAGTCTATGTTTTGTCATAGATCAGCTATATTGCTCTTTAAAATCAGCAGGCAGAATAGAATTTGAGTGGCTTCTAATCCTCTATTAAGATACTTCATTCAGTTTAACAAATGTAAGCCTAATGACAAATGTGTGAATTTGTTTTGCCTGATTATGCTTATTTGTTACAAGGATTGCATTTTTCTTTTATTATTTGAAGGTAGAAAGAGGAGAGCTAGCAATTGAGTTGCCTCCTGAAAAGTGAGAAAAGAAAGAAAAGTGGGCCTTTAAAGCATTTAAAAAAATGTGTGTAAGAGAACTGAAGGAAGTTTAGAAGGAAACAGATTAAGTAGGATAGCTTTGAAAGTAACATATTAAACCTGTATACTTAAAAAAAAGAAAAGCTGTGCCAAGAGATTGACATTTTCACATATCATCTTTTTCTTTTCTATAGATATGTTCTTTTTTTCTGTGGGAATGTTCTTTTTTTGGGTGTTCATTAAATTTTGAATACTTTTTTTTCAAAAACCCCCAAATATAGGCTTACCTTGTCTAACTTTGTTCATTGAGACTAGAAAAACACTTTAGGGGAAGTATTTCATAGAGAAAATATAATAAGTGCTGATAGACCAAATGATGTTATATCAGGGTTGTGAGTTTGCATTTATACTTAGAGGAGACAAAGTAAAGAACTTTGCTACATGGTAGTAGCAATAATCTGTCAGGTTAGAATTTGAATCCATATTCCATATTGCTGCCACTGGTTAGTCCTTAGCAGCAGAGTGGGTTGGGGCAAAGGCCAGAGGTAGCAAGACTAATATTGGTAATTAACACAATCTTTGAAGGTGGAGGGTTGAAAAGGAAGAGGGAGAAAGCTTGGGCTAGAGTTGATCCTAGAACCTGTGGTTGTTGTTATGAGTACTACATCCTCCACATTTTTTTTGGTCCATAGTCACTAATGCTCGCTGAAGCTTTCTTTAAAAACAAAACAAAACAAAACAACAAACTTGTGTTTCACTTTTTCCTCCAGTTAACAAGCACTTATTTTATTTTCCCCCCATTTAACAAAGCATTTTGCCCCTCCAGCAGGGGGAAAAAAACAAAAAAGGAAAACAAAACCTCTGTAACAAATATTCAGTCAGGCGAAACAGATTCACACATTAAACATGTCCAAAAATGTATGTCTCATTCTTCATCCTGAATCCATTACTTCTCTGTTGGGAGGTGGGTAGCGTACTTCATCATCTTGCTGAAGCATTGTAAAGACCTGTGGGTTTTTGTGGATGATATTTTGCTGATTTTATGAAGCACCAGAAAAGTAGAGTTTTCTTAGTCCATGACTGCCCAAAATCCACATGGGAAAAACAAATAGATGGAGAATGCCTAATGTCCAGACCATGATATTAAATTGGATGGGCGGCCCATTTGGATTAATTCATCAGTACATGTGTCTTGGACAGGCATTGCAAATCAACAAAGAGCTAGGCTAAAAATTAAATACAAAAAAGATAGTGGGTTGGATTTATGTGGGAAATCATGCAGTAATTTCAGTGATTCTAATCTGCTGTCTAATACAGTAATCCAGTGTGTGTGTGTGTGTGTGTGTGTGTGTGTGTGTGTGTTTTAATGACTTCCTCTTGATTTGAGGGCCTCAGATATACTTTATTTTTTTTAAATGAAAATTTTTATATATTTTTTTTCAGTTACGTGTAATAATAATTTTTAACATTGGGTGACACAGTAGGTAGAGCATTGGGCGACCCAGTAGGTAGAGCATTGGGCTTCTTGGAATCAGGAAGACTCATCTTCCTGAGTTCAAATCAGGCCTCAGACACTAGCTGTGTGACTCTGGGCAAATCACTTAACCCTGTTTGCCTCAGTTTCCTCTTCTGTAAAATGAGCTGGAGAAGGTAATGGCCAGTCACTCTAGTATCTTTGCCAAGAAAATTCCCAAAAAGGGGTCATGAAGAGTCAGAGATGACTGAAACAACAACAGTTTTTAAAACCTTGAGTTCCAAATTCTCTCCCTCACTTCCTTCCTTCCCTACTCCTTGAAAAGGCAAGTAATTCAATATGAATTATACATGTGCAGTCATGCAAAACATTTCCATTTTAACTATGTGGCAAAAGAAAACACTGAAAAAAAACCCACCCAAGAAAAATAACATTAAAAAAAAACCCAAACAACTGCATTCAGACTCCATTAGTTCTTTAGTATTTTTCATCACAAGTCCTTTGGAATTGTCTTGGATCATTGTATTGCTGAAAATAGCTAAGTTATTGAGCAGTATTGTTGTTACCGTATATAATATACTGGTTCTGCTCACTTCACTTTGAATCAGTATGTATAAATTTTCCCAGGAGTAACCCATTTTTCTAATGTCAGTATTCTTTTGGTGATATTATATGGCTGTGGGTCTTGGAACATACACAATCTCTGAAGAATCAAAACTATAAGTGACTCAGAGCAATGGAGAAAGATGCATGCTAGGCATAAGTAATAATTAATAACTCATATTTACTTAGTGTGTTAGGGTTATTACCATGTTTGTATCTCAGAATAATCCTGTGAAATAGGTACTATAGGTATTTTTATATCCATTTTACAGACGAGGAACTGAAGCTTGAAAGTTATTTGACTTGTTTGTACGTAGTATCAGAGGTGTGAAGTCTAGCAAACTATTTACTACACCAGTTGTATATTGCTAGTGATCAGTTGTGTGTTAGAAGTGATGTAAAAGATATCTAGGGAATGTGCCTGAAAAGACTCTAGTATATTGGGTAGATTTCCCCATGAGGACTTACGGGAAGACACAGAGAAGATTTACACTGGATAAGATAGTATGTATGGGTTATAATTGGAACAGTGGGAGTAACCTCCCTTGAAGAAATATCAGAGGAAGTTTTAGACAGCAGGCGGTAAGTTTTTGGAATTTGGTACCTAAATAGGATTGTACAAGAGAAAATTATTCTCAATTTGAGAGAAATTTATTAAGAATAGATTCACTGAAGGTTATTAAGGGAAGCTGAGCTATTTGGAAGTGTTACCTCTTTTACCTCTTTAACTTCTCAAGCTGATACTAAAAAGGATACCATTCCCTCATACAAAAGCATCCTTATGTACTGATGTCAGAAAATACTGGTTTGATAGATCATAGGCATGACTGAAAATGGCATTTCTAGTATTCTTTTGTCAGCTCTAATTTGTCCAGCCTAGGTAAGTTGT
Source organism: Phascolarctos cinereus (assembly GCF_003287225.1). Taxonomy (NCBI): domain Eukaryota; kingdom Metazoa; phylum Chordata; class Mammalia; order Diprotodontia; family Phascolarctidae; genus Phascolarctos; species Phascolarctos cinereus. The sequence continues at coordinate 82,587,922 of NW_027555625.1, read as the reverse complement.
CAACTTTCCCTTTTCCAGAAATATAGTTTTTAATGGAATAACTGTGGTCCTAGCTTATCCTATTAAACAAGAAACTCCAGATTAAAAATCAGATTTCATGAGACCTTTAATTGGTTCTAGAATCCATTTCTTTGTGAGAGGATTTATTTTGATCTAAAATGTTCCTTGATCTAAAATATTTCCTTTGTGATGCTGGAAATTGTAGTGTTAGTATCACTAAAAAATTTCCAGCAATAGTATTAAGTATCACTTGTTCAGGTAATAGGAGATAATTGACTAGTTTTCTAAGATTATATCTTAAGTTTTAATTTTCAAATTATTTTAGAGTAAAATTTATTATATTTGAAATATAAACTCTAGGGCCAGTGTTATTTTAATGCTTTTCCTGTGGCCTTGTTTAAAAAAATAACAATTTTGTTCTTTCAAAGATTAATGGTGATAATATGAACTTTGTTTTAGCTGAGTGGTTAAGAATGGGTTTGGATAAGTAACTGGAATTGACTTGTTTATACAAAGTCAGGGAAACTGGGGACTTTTTAAGTAAAAGCTTAAAATCTGTGTATTATGTTTTAGTTGTCAAGATGTAGAAAATATTTTTTTACATATAATAGCATTAGAAATAAACTTTAGACATTATTAAAAAACTTTGTTGGAAAAAATTTATTTTCCTTCCCTATGTATGTGTATATATAGGAAAAAAATCTATATTACATATATACACTTTCATTTACATACATTTGTTCTCATATATGTATATGTGTGTATCTGTGTACATCATCGTGTATATACATATACATACACACATAGATAGGTGTTTTGTGGTTTTCAGTCACGTCTGACTCTTCGTGATCCCATTTGGGTTTTTTTTTTTTTTTTGACGAAGATACTGGAGTGTTTTGCCATTTCCTTCTCCATAAATGTATGTATTTATGTACAAGACACACAGGTATTCTTAACCTGTGTGATTCTTGCCCATGTCCTCCTGTAAATCTTCCATAGAGGATTTTCACCTTATATTGGAGTCATTTCACATACTTTCCTGAATATGTCTTTTATACTTCTCACATACTTTCCTGAATATGTCTTTTATACTTCTTACACATAACCCATTTTTGGCAACATGCTACAGCATTGTGGCAGAAGAGGTAGCATGCTAGACTTGGAGTCAGGATGTATTCTTTGCTTTGTAACATGAAGCTCAGCATTTGTAAAATATTTTGACCTGTTATATTTGATTTCAAACATATAGCGTTCGTTGATTTATAGTGGAATATATTATTAATGTTCCTGGATGTGAATTCTCATTTACACATTCAACTTCTACTTAGTATATAGCAAAGCTTAGATGAGTTGTAGTGAGAAAAGACAGGTATAACTTAAGGTTTTATAGCAAATAACTTTTTTCTTTTAGTTATAGGAGCTGTTAATCTAAGAAGAAAGAAACTCTAGTCAGAATTATCATTTAGAAAGGCCTGAGTTTTAAAGTAGACACTTTAAAATTTTATAAAGTGGTAGCCATGGCTAACTTTTTAAGGGTTTGAAGCAGTTGCTTCTGTTAAAATTTGATACAATTTTTGTTCTGGATCTTTCCTCTTCATTGGCAGTAGAGTCTATCAGATCTCTTAAAATAACTATATGGAGATTGAATTTTGCTAAATTGAGTTAAAAGGTTAGTAGGTTGTGGAATCATTAGATTTAGAGTTGGAAGAGACTTTTCTTGTTCAGTCGTTTCAGTTGTATCGAACTCTTTGTGACCCCATTTAGGGTTTACTTGACAAAGATACTAGAGTGACTTGTCATTTTATAGATGAGGAACTGAGGCAAACGGAGCTAAGTGACTTGCCCAGGGGCACATAGCTAGTGTCTGAGGCCAGATTTGAACTTAGGGAGATGTCTTCCAAGGACTCTATCCACTGTGCCACCTAGCTGCCCTGGAAGAGATTTTTAGAGGTCTCCAAGTCCACCTCCTTAATTTTGTAGTGAGGAAATTGAAGTTCAGAGAGTTTCAGAGAGCCCAGAATTACATAGCTCTTCAGACTCTGAGCTGGGGATTCCACCCCAACTCTCAGGCTGCCCCTGATGCTTTCAGAAGAGTTAAGGAAGATCAACGAAACTTAAAAATTGTTTTAGAAGAGACTTAAACTTCAAATCAGAAAATTTAAGTAACTGATTGGAACTGATTTACTGAATATCTTGATCCAGTAAGGATCTTCTTAGAAGAAAAATGATTAGAGGAGGTGTAATTCTCACATGAGCTTGGGAGGAAGCCCAAGACAGTGTCCCGGAACTTCCCTAGAAAAACTTAGGATCCATTGAGAAAGAATGTCTTTGCAGTATGCTAGTAGCTTTGGGATGTAGAATGTTTAATCAGTGAATCAACAATCATTTATTTAGTTCTCACTGTATTGCCCAGCATATGCTGAGTGCAGGGGACAGGTTAGTAGGCAGGGAACTTACAATTGAGTGAGCAAGTAGGTACAACAGATACTTTTAAGATGAGGAAGATTATGGGGAATGTGCTAAATTAAGTGATAATGACCATCCAAATCCAATCTCAGACACTTCCTAGGTGTGAGACCCTGGGCAAGTCACTTAACTCTCTTTGCCTCAGTTTCCTCATCTGTAAAATGAGCTGGAGAAGGAAATGGCAAAACACTCCAGTATCTCTGTCAAGAAAATCCCCAATGGGTTCATGAAAAGTCAGACATCACTGAAAAATGACTAAACAATAACTGTGACCAAGTGCCGTGAATACCATATTTTGAGACATGTGTAGGCAAGGTGGAGGGTATTTGGAAGAGGGTGACCAGGATGGAGAAAGGACAGACATACCACATGAGGATCAGTTGAAGGAACTGGGTATGATTAGCTGGGAGAAGAGAAGACCTAAAGAGGATGTGTAGATGTTCTTAAGTATTTGAGGATGTCTCTTGGAAAAAAAATTGAACTTGTTCTGCTTCGTCCTAGTGTAGAACTAGAAGCAAAGGCCAATTATTCTGGGAAAAAAAAAAGTAAAACAAACTTCCTAACAGGTAGAGCTGTTCAAAAGTAGGAGATAGGAGATTCTTGGCTCATTGGAGAAAGCATAACCTAGATGATTATTTAAGGGGTGTTACAGAGAGAATTCTTGAATAGGTATGGATTAGAACAGATGATCTGTAAGGTTCTATGGTCTAGCTCTTAGATTCTGTGATTGATAATAGTTTAAGTGCCCTTTGTTGTTGCTATCATGAGATGAGTTAAAAAGAAAAGGCTAAGGAAGGGAGAGGGAAGATTCTTCTCCTTCTCAGACTCTTAGATGTTACTTTTCAGACCCCATTTAAAGAAAAAAGTGCGGCTATAAATGTATTTGTGAACTTGGGTCCTTTCCTGCTTTCTTTTGACCTTTTTGCAGTATATGCCTGGTATTGCTGGGTCAAAGGATGCATGTAATTAATGATTTGGGGGTATAATTCTAAATAGTTTTCCTGAATGGTTGGGCCAGTTCATAGGTCTTCTAACTACCTTCTCTTTTCTGACTGCCTCTGTACTAGTACAGGTCCTCATTATCTCATCCCTGGATTATTGCAATAGCCTGATGGTAGATCTGCCTGCCTCAAGTCTCTCCCCATCCTAGATTCAGCCAATTTGATGGGTATGAGCTGAAACCTCAAGAGTTATTTTAATTTGCATTTTTATTAGTGATTTTGTAGCATTTTTAATATGGTCATTGATAGTTAACACTTTTTTTTTTGTGTTCTGTTACTACTTGTCCACTGGGGAAGGAGATGTTGGTCTTATATTTGTGTCAGTTCCATATTATTTATGTACATAATATATTATCATTATATATTTTACATATATACATATATATTATTGGACTTTTATCAACAATGAAAGTGAGACAAAGTTTTATTAATTCTACCTCCATGTAGACTCATAAATCCATTTTCTTTTTTCTACTTGCACCACCCTAATTCAGGCTCTTTTTAACAATTTCTGGACTATTGTAATAACCTTTGAATTGATCTCCCTTCCTCCACTTTCTCCCTTCTCTAGCACATTCTCCACATACCTGCTAAAGTGATTGATATTCCTAAAATATGTGTCTGAATATGTCATTCCCTTGCTAGAGTTTGGAGGTCTACTGACTCTCTGTTGCCTCTAGGATAAAATATTCTGTTTGGCATTTAGAACTTTTCACAATCTGCCTTTAGTCTATATTTTTAGTCTTATTACTCATTATTTTTCACACAGTCTAATCCAGCAATATGGGTCTCTGTGCTGTATCTCCTGTTCAGCATTACATTTCCCATTCTTCTTGCCTTTGCACAGATTGTCTCCCATTCCTGGAATGTCCTAATCTCCTCTTAGAATCTTTAGCTCTCTTCATGTCTCAACTTAAATGAAATGTTCTGCATGAAACCTTTTTTGATGCTCTTCCTTCCATCTGCTAGTACCTACTTTGAAAATACTTTATATTTACATTGTGTATATTTTGCTTTTAGTTATGTACATGTTTCCCCTGATGGAATTGAAGCTTCTTAAGGGCAAGAGCTGTTTCATTTTTATCTTTGTGGCTCTAACGTCTGGCACGTACTTAGTGTGCTTTTGCTCCTGGTTCTTTTCTACTCACTTTCACAGACCTACTTTACTATTTTTAACCAGTACCAAGCTGATTTATAGTATAGTTGAGATTGTTTGGTACTGAGTATTTTTTTAAGGGCCAAATGATTGGGAAAGACAAAGTTTTGAATCAGATCAGAGGAGGATCACTGATAACTGGGGTGATCAGCAACAGGTATCATCCAGAAGGTGGGGTGGGACCATATTTAGAGACTAGAAGTTAGAGACATCTTCTAGCTAATGGGGAATGTGTGAGCTAAGGAAAGGAGACGTCAGTGTGCAATTGATTAGAACAGAAGGTTCATGTAATGGAGTAGTTGAAGACAGTAAGCAGATTTGATAATGGTTGCTTCCTGGGTATCATCATATTTTCTTACAATCTCCCTCATAGTTTCATTAAAGTCATCTGTTTTTAAAGCATTTTTCATAGATGAGTTGCAGCATGGTATGTATAGATGGAAAGAATGCTGGGTTTAGAATCAAAGGACCTGGGTTCAGATTCAACTGTATACTGTTGGTCAAGTCTTTTTTTTTTTACGTCCCATAATCCTAATTTCCCAGTTTGTAGAATGACCAGTTGGAGTAGATTGCTACTAGAGTCCTTTCCAGTTCTAGTTCCTATAATTTACTTTACATTCAGCGTTTTTGAAACTCCTTGTTTATATTTAGATAGTTTGTATTCAAAGGTTCATAGTATCCGCTTTAGGCGAAGGATATATTTTCATAGAGGAATCAACCAGGAGAATTAGGGGCTGCATGCTATGGTATAAAGAGTATTGGACTAAGAGTAAGAACCTGGGCCTGTATTGCTAATTTGTGTAGCCATGGGCAAATCATTTATCCTATAAATACTTAATTCCTTCCCATTTCCTTCTTTCCCCTCTAGACCTTAGTTTCCTTATCTATCAAGTGAGAGGGTTGAACTAGGTAATTTTTTTAAGGTGCTTTACAGCTCAAAAATTTTATGATTCCTTTCCTTTGACTCGCAGGTTTGAGTATTTAATACTCATCAGGAAAGATAGAAACGTGAAATTTTAGGTTGTCATGCAGATTGGTCCCTAAGTGAGCTATTTCCCAAATTATAATGGGACAAGATTATTCCCTAGTTAATTGATTAATGATAATGATAAATCCATTAATTCCGTAGGAGAAAAACAACTGAGAAAGTATGTTGTCATCATCTTGAGTGGTACAGTATTATTTGGTTAATGCCATCCAGGACAAAAATGGGATTTTTTGATACTAAAGGTTATTTAGAATTTGGGTTTTGAAGGAAATAGAATGAAGGTAAATAGTGAGATGTAGGAGCCACAGTCAAGTTATATCAAGATATCTACTTGAAATAGTATCTTTGATTCTCTGTAGGCAGAATTGAATTCTGAAGTAATTTTGTTTTACTTTCAAGTTGAGATAAAAAGTTATTATTTGAGAACTTTTGAAAACTCAGTAACTGAATAATTTTCTCTTAAGTAATCTTACTAATCCTTCAATTGGGAGTATGATTTAAGTTTTTAAAAGCAAAAATTAAATTTGCAAAAAGTATGGTGTTTAGACATTAAAAGATATAACCAGAAATTTATTTTTCCCTTGCTAGGAGGCAGGTGGAAGTCATCATAAAGTTTCTGTTTCTCCTGTTGTTCATGTTCGAGGGCTGTGTGAATCAGTTGTGGAAGCAGACCTTGTGGAGGCTCTTGAAAAATTTGGAACAATATGGTATGTACAATTGACAATAACTGCAAATTAGTTGAAATATTGGGATAGGTCTGTAGTGCCCTAACATAGTAGATGTTAAGTTTGGGTGTGACTTAGTTTTAGAGTCCTTTATTTAAACCAGTGCTTGTGGGGTTTTGTGTGCACATTTTGTTTTCCTTCCCTCTGAAACTTACGTAGGCATATTTCATCTGAGGAGCATAGATTTAGAGCTGGAGGGATGTGAAAGACCAAAGAAATTACAAGATCATACAAGTTGGAAGGGACCTTAGAGGCCATCTAGCCTCACTTATAATTGAACATGAATCCCCTTTATAGAATATCCTCAAAATGGTCATCCAGCCTTTGCTTGAAGACCTCCAGTGGGGGCTACTGGTGGGAAGAGAAAACTGGGGGCAGCCCATTCCACTCTTCAAAAGCTTTGATTGTTAGGAAGTTTTTTTAAATGAAGATTAAATTTGCCTTTTTGCAATTTCCACTTGTTGTACCTAGTTCCTGATTTTGGAGCAAAAGAGAACAAGTTTAGTCCCCTTTCCACTGACAGCTCTTTTAAAAACTTGAAGACAGCTGTAATGTTCCCCCTAAGTTTTCCAGAATAATTATCCTCAGTTCCTTCAGTTAACCCTCACATGACTTGAATTTGCCCTTTACCTTCCTAGTGGCTCTCCTCTGGACATATTCTAGTTTATCAGTGTCCTTTCTAAAATGTTCCCAGAACTAAACATAGGTACTTCAGTTTTCATCTGACCGAAGCAGAATACAACAATCCTTTACTCATCCTCATCTTAGATATTGCATATCTTTTAATACACCCTAAGATTACATTAGATTTCCTGGTCACCACACCACAGTGTTGACTTCTGCTGAACTGCAGTCCATGAAAACTCCTCTGTCTCTTCAAGGTAAATTTATGTCTAACCATGTCTTCCTCTTTTTTGTACTTGTGAAGTTGACTTTTTTGGAGCCAAATTTGGACTTTTTGGGGGGGGGCACTGGTACATGATAATTAGATGTTATCTTTTATCCCTAGAAAGATAACATTATAGATGGAAGAAAAACTGAACTTGTATTGATTATTTACCCTGATAACAGTATGGGCTATAAAATCAATTTTGGTAAAATTAATTAATAGGAAACTCTTAGTCTCCATTAGGGCCTTTAAAGAAGAATGGAGAAAATAGTATTTATTTTTCTCAAATGTGAAACCCTGCTTAAGGCTTTTATAATTTCCCCCCTGAGAAATGAATTTTGTTAGGAAAAGATGTTTGTGTTTTTAAAAATCCATTAAAAACTGAGGTTCAGGTTAGTTTGTAGTGCCATTGTTACCTCAGTATATTTTAGCTCTTCAGCCTTTTTTTCTCTCTTTTCACATACTCTACATAGGTCATTTAAAAAAATTAAGTATTTGTTTTCTTTTTTTTGTTTTCTTTTTTACCTTCACCTTAATGAAAAACAAAAGAAAAGAAAAACAAATCCTTGTAACAAATAGGTATTGTCAAGCAAAACAAATTACCACATTGGCCATGTCAAAGTATATTGTCTCATTCTGTAACTTGAGTCCATCATCTCTGTCAGGAGGTGGGTAGCATTCTTCAATATCAGTACTTTGAAATTGTGGTTATTCATGATGTTGATTAGCATTCTTTAGTCTTTCAAAATTATTTCTTTGTAATGCTGTATATATTGTTCTCATCTGCTCACTTTACTCTGCATTAGTTCATACATCTCAATTTCTATGAAACCATCCCTTTTATAATTTCTTATGGCATAGTAATATTTGTTTTATTACATTCATAGGATGGAATTTGTTTAGTCATTCCCAGTTGATAGACACTCTTTGGATTCTAGTTCTTTGTCACCACAAAAAGAGCTGCTACGAGTATTTTTGTTTATATGGGTTCTTTTCTTCTCTCAGATGTCTTCGGGGGTATAGGTCTAGTAGTGGTATTGCTGGGTTGGAGGATAAGCACTATTAAGTAACTTTTGGACGATGGTTCCAAATGGCTTTCCAGAATGATTGTATCAGTCCACAGCTCCACTAGCTATAAATTGATATACCTGTTTTCTTGCAGTCCTTCTAGCATTTCTGATTTTTTAGGTGTAAGACTTTACATCTATCTCTATTAAATTTCATGATAGATTAGGCCCAGTATTCTAGCCTGTCAAGATTTTTTTGAATTCTGACCGATTACAGGTTGTCAGTTACCTTTACCAGCTTTTTGTCATCTGCAAACATAAGAAGAGTGTTATTTATGTCTTTATTCAAAGTCACTGACAGAAATATAAAACAGCATAGGGCCAAGCATGTATTCCTAGGGCATTGCATTGGAGATGACCTTCTAAGTTGACATCAATCCATTGATGATTGTGCCTTGAGTCTGGCCAGTGAACCAGTTCAGAGTGGTTAAGTGGTTAATTGTACTGTCATCTGGCCTACATCTTCATCTTCTCCACAAGAATAGCGCAAGAAAATTTATCAAATGCTTTGTTAAAATCTAAACTTTATCTACACCAGTCTCTTGAATTTGCTTACTTTGTCAAATAAAGAACATGAGATTAGTCTAGCATGACCTCTTCTTGGTGATGATGTGCTGGCTCTTTGGATCACTACTTTATTTTCTAAATGTTCACTAAGCATCACCGTAAATAATGTTTCAGAATTTTTCTAGGTATTCCAGTGGGTAAAATTTGCTAGGTTGTAGTTTATAGACTTCTTTTTCCCCATTTTTTGAAAATTGGGACATTTGTCTTTCCCATTCCCACTGTATATCTCTCTAGTCCTTCACAGTCTTTCATATATCACTGACAATGGCTCAATGATCACATTTGCCAATTTTTTCAGTATACTAGCATATAGTTCATTTGGGCTGGGGACTTGGAAAAATCATCCAGCCCAGTCATCTCATTTTATAGATGAGCAGTCTGAGATCCAGAGATGTCACATGACTTTCCCAAAGTCATATACCTAATAAGTTGCAGAACTCATTGCTAATTTATGTGGATTTTTATGTATATTAGAAATTGTCATGGGTTAAAAAAACTTCATATAAGGATTGTTTGCTAGGAAGGTATCAAGGATTAGGTTTGTAGGATCTTAAGTCCTATGATGATGATTTCAAGGATGTGAACATATTTGTGTGTGTTCAAGGCAGAGTAGAGTTGCAGATCATGAGGGTTGAGGAGTTAATGACCTGGGAAAGGCTGGAAGATACCTCAGAGGCTGTCTAGTCTCTGTCTCTTTGTGAGGCAGTTGGGGTTAAGTGACTAGTCTGGGGTCACACAGCTAACAAGTGTCTGAGGCTGGATTTGAACTCAGGTCCTCCTGACTCCAGGGCCAGTGCTCTATCCACTGCACCACCTAGCTGTCCTTATTATCCCTCTCATTTTGCAGATGAGTAAACTGAGGCCTGGGGAGGTTAAGTGACTTGCTTAAGGTCACAGACTAGATTTCAACCCGGGTTCTCTAACTACATAGTCTTCTCAACTGTAGCAGCCATCTCCTTGATGAATTATTAGTCATCCATGGGTAGATTCTTTGTAACCATTTTTCAGTCCTGCAGTTCCTGGCTCTTCACTGTATTGTAGTGGAAGGAGTCTGGATAGGGAACCAGAAGGTTCCTGGGAACCATTTCTAGTCCTGGTTTTGTAACTTAATAGTTGTATAACCCAGACAAAACATTGCTCATTGACCCTTATTTTCCTCATTTTTAGAATGAAATAAATAATACTTTTTAATACTTTACAAGATCTTTTGAGAAAATTGTTTTGTGAACGATAAAGTGCTATGTAAATAGATTGTTAATTGAAACACAGTTATAACAGTGAATCTTTGCCAAAACATGCACCTCCCAGGTCTTAGTTTCTTCATCTGTAAAATGAAGAGATTGGAATAGATGTCTTATAGGGTCCCCTTGACCTTTAAATCTAACCTTTTACTTTTAAATCTGTGTTCCTGTATACTATATTCCAAAGCTGTGTAATAAATTATGTTTTAATATTTATGTTGCTATTTTTAATATGGTCACTTGAAAGTTGAGTTGATTATATTTGTTTTTTGACAAAACCATTATTTTCTAGTTTGTAGGCATCTGGGATATAAACCAAGCTGAAAATAATATTTGGTATTTATAATAGCCCATTATGGTTCGCCAAACACTTTATGTACATTGTCATTTGATCCTTATGACAACCCTGTGAGATGAGTGCTATTATTATACCCTTTTACAGATGAGGAGATGGCTCAGAGAAGGTAAGGGACTTGCCTAGGTTCACAGAACTCAGAGTGTCAGATGAGGAGATAGCTCAGAGAAGGTAAGGGACTTGCCTAGGTTCACAGAACTCAGAGTGTCTGAAATTCAATTCAGCCTTGGGTTTTGTGCTCCTTCCACATTGCTCCTCTTAAAATGGCAGGTTCACTAGAAAAATTTTAGCATAGTTTGTACTTTTCTTGCTTTGAACAGTAAAGGTTTCTGGGAAGTAAGTGGACATTCAGAGTATGTCAATGGCATTAAAAATAGCTAATGAGTGCTCAGAAAGTGTCTAGCAGTAAGAGGTTCCTCTTTGAAGGAAGTGGCCAAATAGAATTAGGTTGAGCCTTTTATTATGCAATAGTAGCACGTTATGAAAGTTGAATACCTGAGAAAGTGTTATTCCCTTCTCCCCCTCTGCTCTAAAGTCTGTTATGTTTCTGTTTCAGTACTGATGGTTCAAGTTGAAACCAAAGAAAGCCAAGGGCAGTTTTCTTATGTTTAAAATAAGTGCCAGTAGCTTCATGTCAGTTATGACCTTTTGGAGTTCAGATAGGGAGGTAGAATTGCTCCATGGTTGAAATAGTCACTTGGGCCTATTCTGAGGAGGCTCTAGATCAAAGCAGATGTCTGGTCATAGCAGATAGTAGACTTGAATGCAAGTAAAATGTAAACATCCCTCTTAGAAGGCAAGACAATTTCTTTTTCATCTGGGCCTGCCATAGTATTGGCACTTGGCATTAATAAATTCTTTTTTGAATTGAAACCTTGGTGTTGGCATTGGACTGTGGGAATCAGCTGGCCAATGTGTTGATAGTGCATTCTCACCAAGCAGCTGCAAAGAAGCAGGCAGCTTTGCACATTTCTGTCATCCTTAGTGTCTGAGCCTCTCTTTGTAGCTGTTTATACCTAAGAAATGTTAGAGTTGTTGTCTAGAAATAAGGTGTTGGGAAAATTAAATGTGAAAACTTTGAAAACAAGAATTGAGTTTGATATTGGAATAATTATAACATCCATGAAATGTAGGACGCTAGAAGAGCAGGACCAATTGTGCACAGTTGTTCAGTGCTAGGTTATTGTGGAGCCATTTGGGGGGAAACATCCATCTGGGTTCTTAAAAGCTTTACCATCAAAGCGTATAAACTCTTGCAAGTCTTGCCAGTTTGCAAAGTCTTGGAGTATGAGGCTGGGTGATGGATTTTATGTTTATTGTACAAGGACAAACCTGGCTTCAGAAAAGCTCATCACCACAGGCTGGCTGCAGGGTGATGAATATTTCAGCCACATCAGCTCTCGAAGATAACTTCTTAAGTTGTAAAAGTGTTGTGATATTTATTGGTAGAGGGAGTACCCACATTAATGAAATCAGACCCTTAAAGCATTGATTGAAGTCATTCTTCCACATAATAAAAGAAAAAAATTTTTTTTATCTTATTTGCCCTGTGCCACTTGATTGCTTGTAGTGATACCAGGATGCCCTGGTAACATGAGTGTAAACCATGGCTAATAGTATACCAAGAGTGAGAATGTTTTTAAACATACTGGCCTTTTCTAGGTACCAGGCTGAAAAATGGATGTGTCTTATAAAATAGGGTTTTTTAGTGTAATTTTAAAAATTTTTAAATGGGAAGACAGTAGTAAATATTTAAGAGAATGCTATACTTTAACATCGAAAATTTGATCATTCCACAGTGACTTCTTTTAACCTTACCAAATATTTTGTAAATGTATGTTATTATTATCAACAACAAAATTATCATGTTGAGTCTTAATATAAGAGTTCCTGATGCTAAAATTCCCATGCATATTTTACCAATGCATATTTGACTATTGTTTTGCAACTTTTAGTTTAGAGAGTTACCTGGGTCACTGTGAGGTTGAATATGTTATTACTACCTACCTGATGTGTAATAACCTACCTGATATTGAAGGCTGTTAGGTCAATCCAGATAAAGCAGGGAGAGGATGTTGATTTTCCTCAGGATGATATCAGTCTATTTTTCTTTGTATAGCTCTGAGACCAGGGTCAGGTCAGGTTTCCATATTAGGATGCTGTCTACTATTATTGTCTGAGAGTGGCATTCTTTCCTTTGCCTGTTAGTGAAGAATGTCCTGATTAGGTCCATCACCCAGTTAGGACTTGCCTTGTGAATGTGACCATAATTCTGACCCAGGGAGGGAAAAGAAAACATTTCTGGGAACAAGATTACCCAGAGAAGTAAGTGCCTAAATAAACACTTCATCTTCAGTGTATGTGATTAATTCTACAGTAGATTGATGTTGAGTAAAGATAGTCAAGGCTGTGATCTGATGGTTTACTGAAGAAAAGCTATTAGTACTTGTTCTGATGTAAAAGAGACTGGAAACTACACGTGAACTCACACTTTTCTTTCTTTTTTTTGAAACTAGCTATGTGATGATGATGCCATTTAAACGCCAGGCTCTAGTGGAATTTGAAAACATAGATAGTGCCAAAGAGTGTGTCACCTTTGCTGCTGATGAACCAGTTTATATAGCTGGCCAACAAGCCTTTTTCAACTACTCTACAAGTAAAAGGATCACTCGGCCAGGAAATACTGATGATCCTTCAGGGGGCAACAAAGTTCTTCTTTTATCCATTCAGAATCCCCTCTACCCAATCACAGTGGTACGTATGTATGGATGTATGTGTGTATGTTTTCAACATCGCGAATCTCACTGATCCATGCTTCTGGATTTTTAAGCTTCCCTCTAAAGTGGAGTTTCCAAAACCTTTGTCCTACTGCCCCCTTTTCAAAAAAAAAAATTACTTAGCACCCCTGGAAATCTACTTTCTTTAACCTTTTAAGGGTTTTTTTTTTGAGAAATTGTGTCATTTCAAAAAGAAATATTTTTTAAAAAACAACACAGCTTAAATTTAATAATTTATTGTAAATTTGTGGTTTTTTCCTGCATTGAAATTTTGATGATGCAATATTGCATCACATAACCATATAGTATCATATTGTGAACAAGTCATTACATGCACATATTCCTGCTGATGCATGCGGGACTTTCTGACAATGCGCCGCACTGCTCACTTGTCAACACTTGCTTGTTAAGACTGTCAGTGGACTTGACCACTTATAGGTTATAACTTGCATTTTGTGTGTTTATTTGGAAAATAATATAATCACTATGACTTTAACTACATTACGTAACAGATGAAACATGTATGAACAGCTTTTCAAAATTTTCTTCTTTTCAAAAAAAAATTTTTTTTTCTTCTTTTCTTATGCTTCCACCCCTCTCCCACTTATTTTTATTCAGCACTTCCCAGTTGCACCCGAGGCTACTACCACATCCCTGGATCATTTCAGCCCCTCCCAGGGGGCAGTGGGAATCTGTGCTGCAGAGTGAGGATAGAAAAGTTCTCTTCAGTTTGTTTATGTGATTGTAAAATTTTAAAAAAAATCTTAATAATGGCAGGCAAGAACAACTTAGGTAAATAAAACACCTTATTTGGTAAATGCTATTGATCATCACTGTTGCAGCTCAGTTCCTGAGAATAAGGGAGAAAACTAAAAGGGAGGAAATGTGAGGCAGAGAATGCTTTGAAGGCTGTTAGGCTATCTCAGATGTTACCTTATGAGGGAAGAACCTCACAGTGGAGCAGGCAGAATATTTGCTTAGGTCAGCCACACAATTCACTGTGTTGAAACTTGAAAATGATTTAAACAGCTTATTAAAATAATTTCAGAACTAATTTTATTGAAAACTTAAAATTTTATCTTTCTTGTTTTCTTCTAATTCACTTGAGTTTTCATTGAAGCCTGAGAAATAAGCTTTTCATATTTTGGTTTTATATAAAATTAGGATTTTTATAAGGACAACATTAATATTATTAATTATACATTATTCATATTATCGTGAAAAATACTAGTATCTAGAATTAATGTAACTAAGGTTTGTGAAACACCTTACAAATACTCTCTCATTTTATCCTCACAATCCTCCTGGAAGGTAGGTATATATACCAATTATATATAATGGGTTATACCCATTTTCTGTATGAGGGAACTGAGGCAGACAAAGGTTAATAAGTAACTTGCCGGTTTACATAGCTATTAAGTATTTAAGACCAGATTTGACTTTGAGTCTTCCTCACTCCAGGTCTAGTACACTGTGCCATCTAACTGCCTTTTATACATTAAGTTAAAAAGAACTGTTTAGAGACAAGCAAGTGAAAGGAACACTTGAGTTTGACTAGACTAATAACATACAGTAAGGAAAGTCTGAATTAGTAAAGCTTTCTGCCTTAAATCTCAGGACGTGATGGTAGTTCACTTCACGTTGACATTTCTTTAGTCAAGTTCTGTTACATTATAGCATTATTAATTTGGCACTAGACTCTGCTGGGGTATCTAACTTATCTAACTTTAAGATCACTTTTTTTTTCCTGAGTAGGACCTTTTGCTCCATTAGATGGCAAGTTGAAGTTTAATTGTTTGGTAGTTGGAGGAATAACCATGATCCAACTTAGTTATTTTCTGTATGACAGCTTGTAATTTCTAGACTTTGCATCTTGAGAATTCCAGAGAATCACAGTTATGCTTTTTAATCAAACAATTATTTCTTGACCTATGTATTTATAAAATTATACATTACAGAGAATGTTTGAAAAATTTAAATATATACTGATGCATTATAATATAAAAACCATATATTGAGTATGAATTATTATAGATTTAATTATTATCTCTATGCAGATGAATCTCACATTTGTTTTAGCCCTAACCTGTCTTCTGACTTCCAGTCTCTCATACACAACTGCCTATTTGATATCTCATACTGGACATCCATAGACTTCTCAAATTCAGTATGTCTGAAATTGAATTCATTCTCCGTCTCCCCAAATCCTCACCTCTTTCTAACTTCCCTATTACTACTATTAAGAGTACTACAATCCTTCCTAATCATCCAGATTCACAGCCCATGTGTCATCCTCAACTCCTTACTTCTTTCTCACCCCCTTATGTCTAATCTCTTGCCAAGACCTGCCACTTCTACCTTCACAGTGATCTCTTATATATGCCTCCTTCTCTCTTCTCTGGCACTGCCATTACTCTGGTATAGGCCTTCATTATCTCACACTTGGACTATTACAATAGCCTTCTTTCTGGTTGGTCTCCCTGCTTGAAGTCTCTCCCTACTCCACTCTATCTACCATTCAACTGCAATCCCTATCCCCCAGTCTTCTTATGTCTTACACCCTTCACTGCATATGTGTCTTCAATACACTGATACTGGCCTCTACTGTTCCTTGTACTTGACGCTCCATTTCCCAGCTGCAAGTGTTTTCATTGGCTCTCTCCCATGCTTGGAATGCTCTTCCTCCTTACCTCCATCTCCTGGTTCCCCTGGATTTCTTCAGGTAGCAGCTAAATTCCCGCCTTCTGTAAGAAGCCTTTCTTTATCCGTCTTACCATTAGTGTTATTCCTCTGAGGTTGTTTCCAGCTTATTCTGTATATATCTTGTTTATACACAGTTGTTTACTTGTTGTCTCCTCCCACTAGAATGTGCTTCCCTTGAGGGCAGGAACTCTTTTTGCCTTTATATATATCCCCAGTATTTAGCACAGTACCTGGCACATAGTTGGCATTTAATAAATGCTTGTTGACTTAAATATAATACATTATTCTGGCTATAATATTACACTATTAATATACTGTAGGATCCTTTTCTAGTACCTGCTTGACCGAAATCTCAGATAATGGGCCACTCAGGGACCTCTTACAAATGTGATCAGATAACTAGTCCTCCTCTAATGGATACTTAGAATCTCAATTAGGCAGTTTGCAAACTTAATAGATAGAACTTTGGAATTGTGTGACTTGGGTTGGATTGTGTGAAGTAGAAGACACTGGCATAGGTCCGCCCAGCACAGTGTGCTCTCATCAGAGAAGGTGCTGTGCTTGATGAGCAAAGCAGAAATGAAGTAGCTCAAAAGAAATGTGAGATGCACAGATTTAGAGACTGCACCCTAAATGTTCACGTGGACTAATTGTGCCTGACCTGTGGTAGAGCATTCCGAGCTTGTATTGCTCTGATCGGCCACAGTTGGACACACTGTAACTTGACTCTAACATAGTGATATCATTTTGGTCCTCTTCAAGAATGGACAATAGCCAACGAACTATTATCTTGCTATAACTTTAAAGAGCTTTACTTGCCATAATTAAAGTCATTCATTCTTTGATTCAGTATTTGAATCTTTACTATGCAACCATTGCAACTAAAATTTCTGTCTTCCCAGCTTTGAATCTAACCACAGACTGCTTCCCTATCTATAAATATGGCTTCCTTAGGCCCTGTGATTCACTTTTTCCCAGTCTAGTTTTTTTGACTGATTATCAGTTCATTTCAACAAGTATTTATTAGAGCATGTGTAGGTCAATCCAAAACAAAAAAAAAAACTGAACAGTTGAATGTCACAAATAACTGGGGGAATTAGCAGAGGCACCTACTAGGAGAGTTGAGTTGAGTTGGGAAGAGAGCTAGGTCTTCCAAGAGGTGGAGGTAAAGAAGGAAAGTGTTTTGGGTATAGGAAACAACCTACACAAAGACAGAGGTGGGAATTGGGATGTCATTTATGGAGTATAATAAGGACATCAGTTTGGCTAGTGCAGAGTGCTAGGAGGAAGAATGAAATCAACTGGAGGATTGTGAAATACTTTAAATGCAAAACGATTGTGAAGTACTTTAAATGCAAAACAGAGGGGTTTGTATTTTATCATAGAGGCAATAGGTAGCCATGGGGAATGGCATGGTAAGACGTGTGCTTTTTGGCAGCTAGGTGGAAGAAGGATTGGAGAGGGAAGAAGCTAGTGAGAGGGAAGCCATTTAGAGGGCTATTGCAGTAGTCCAGGTGAGGTAATGAGGATCTGAATCATGGTGTTTGTGGTGTGAGTGGAGAGAATACAACAGACTTGAAAGATGTTATGGTAGAATGGGAAAGATTTGGCAGATCATTGGATATGGGGGCTGGAGAAAGGAAGCAAGAAGAATTTAGGATGGCTTTGAGGTTGCAAACTTCTGCTTCCTCCACTTTCACTCTTTTCTAGATTACTCATTAATCAATAAAAACTACACTCTCCAGTATTACCAATAGTCTCTTAATTGTCAGCTTTGATGGCTTTTTCTCAGTCTTCATCCTTGACTTCTTGGCAGTATTTTACACTGTCGATGACATTGTCCTAGATATTCTCTTCTTTCTATGTTTTCATGGTATCATTCTTATTTCTTCTACCTGTGTGATTGTTCCTTCTCAGTCTCATTTCTTGGGTCTTCATCCCTCTCCTACTCTCTAACTATAGGCATTCCTTTAGGTTTTGTTCTGAACTTGCTTCCTCTTTTTTCCTCTGTACTCTCTCTCGGTGATCTCATGAGTTCCCTTGAATTCATTTGTCATCTCTATGCAGGTGACTCCAAGATCTGTATATTTATCCTGAGCTCTAGTCCTGTATCATGAACTGCATGTTGGACATTTTAAACTGGATATCTCAGGGGCATCTCAACATGTCCAAAATAGAATTCATCATTTTCCCACTTTTCTTTTGAATTTTGCTGTTATTGTTAAGAGCATCACCATCCTTCCAGTTATCCAGATTCATGACCTCAGTGTGTTCAATTTTCTTTACTTTCACTCTTACCATGTGTCTCATCAAATCTAGTCATTTCTATTTCTAGAAGACTTCTGTCATATATCCTCTTCTCTATACTCACATAGTCACAACCCTACTGTAGGCCTACATCACTTCTCATCTAGATTACTGCATTAGCCTCCTAAATGATCTCCCTGCCTCAAGTCCCTTCCCACTCCAAACCATCCTTTAGACAGAGCTGCCAAATTGATTTTCCTCAAGTTCAAGTCTGACCATGTCATTAGCCTACTCAGTAAATGCTAGTAGTTTCCAATTACCTTTAAAATCTAATAAAGGTACTTTGGCATTTAAAGGTCTTTGCAACTTGACTCTTTTCTGTTGTTTCAGTCTTACATGTACTTTATGGTTTGACCATATTGAGCTTATTTGTTATTCCTCATATAAATTGCTCCATTTTCTGTCTGCCGTGCATTTGCCCTGTCTTGCATGCCTAGCATGCACTTCATCCTCATCTCTGCCTCTTAGAATCCCTAGCTTCATTCAAGGCTTGGTATTACCTGAAGTGATAACCTGCTGCAGGAAGGCTTTCCTGATATCCCAGGCTGATGGTGCTGTTTCTGTAAAGCTGCCTTGTATTTACTCAGAATGTATCTTGTATATACCAGTTTCTGTATGTGTTGTCTCTTCTACTCAAATGCAAACTATTGGAGGATAGGGATTGCCTTTTTAAAAAAAATTTGTATCCTTAACACAGTGCTTGATGTTAAATGCTTAATGAATGCTTGATTTGCTGACTAGAGGAAGGGTAGTATTCTTTTTCTTTCTTTTTTTTTAGGCAGTTGGGGTCAAATGACTTGCCCAGGGTCACACAGGTAGTAAGTGTCAAGTGTTTGGTCTGAGGCTGGATTTGAACTCAGGTCCTCCTGACTTCAGGGTGGGTGCTCTATCCACTGTGCCGCCGAGCTGCCCCTTGTATTCTGAATAGAAGTTGGGAAGTTAGGATGAAGAGTGTGCCAGCCATTGTGCTAACACGTGCTGGGGATGCAAAGAAAGGCAAAAAGGAGCCCCTGCTCTCAAGCAGCTCACATTCTAATGGGAGAGAACGTGCCAACAGCTGTATGTACAAGATAGAGACAAGGTAAATGGAAAGTAACCTCAGAGGGAAGCATTAGTAGTAGTGGGGAGGAGGGACAAGAAGGTACATCTAGATGGCCTCACGCAAGCCAGGTTTCCCTGATTGCAGTAAGGTGGAATGATCAATGTGTCTAATATGAAGGCAGTTTTAAAACAGTGGAACAGGGGTTTGTCATTAGGTGCAAGGGAAGGGAAAGGGTATAGCTGACCTGGATGGGCATTAGAGTCAGGGAGTGGTAGCAGGGAAAGGCAGGATAGACTCAATAAATTCCAGGGGTTCTGAGTTGAGGATAATTTGCTAGCCATGGGAAAAATTGTCACACTCCTTCCGAGGAATGATTGATAAACCTCAAGTCTTTGCCTAAAGTTGATTTGATTGTGTTCCCCAACTTCAGAGATACTGCTCTTCTTTAGGTGTATCTGGGATAGGTTTTTTCTCACTGTGGTAGCTCTGCTCCTCCCCTTCTTAAATAAAATTTACCAGAACTATTCTGATTGCTGGGCAGGTAGGGTAGGAGCTTGACTTAAAATTAAGTGTAATATTTTAACAGTTTAACTTTAGTACATTCATTATGTTTTTATTCACAGACATGAGAATCCCATTCCTATGTATTATGATCCTGTGTCTCTCATGTGAGAATTTGCTGTTCTCCTATAAGGATTCCCTTCTGGAAGTAAAGAGAAGCTAATGGGGAAAGAGAGAATTAGCTTAAATTAGGTTCTTTGTAAAGTTGCTTCAGAATTGAGGGAAAGGATATTTTATGGTAGTTAATATTTGGACGGTAGTTACATATCTGTAATATTTACATTGTTAATATCTGTAACTTCAAGACACTTGCTGTCCCCTGTATAGGACATACCATCTCCTGTTTCTCTTTTGAACAGACTGTCCCTAAGGCCCAGAATTCTTTCCTTCCTCAAAGCTTTTGGAATCTCTGGTTCTTTTCAAGGCTCAGCAGAGGAGCCCTACAAGAGACTTCTCCAGAGTTACTACAGTTTTTAGTGCTTCTCCTCCCCTAAACACTCACTCCACTAATCTGAGTACACATAAGCTTCATGAAGGCAAGGACTGGTTAGGGTTTGTCTTTGAGTCCCTAGTGTCTGTCACATGATATGTGCTTAATAAATACTGGTTGAGTTGAATTGTTGAACAAGGGGTTGGGGGTAAGCCATACCTCATTATTATCAAATAAATGGCTTTGATTGCCTGCTACCATATCCCATAGTGGTGGTGAAAGCTTCAACAGCTCTCAGGCAAATAAAGGAGACTTAAGAGAAGTAGCAGCAGGCACACTATTTACCAAGTTTACAAATCTGTTGTAATAATGAGTTCAGTGCTACATATCATACTCTTAAGGGACACACTCTTACACACCACTCTTTGCTTACCATTTGCCTCTGGAGTGTAATTAGTAGATACCTTAAGCAATTGGTAGTTTGTCTTCCTGAGTAATTAAAGATAAAAGATCATCACTATGCACATCTTAATATTAACTTATTCTCCATAACATTTGAATATCCTTTTAAGTAAGATCCTGGACACAGACTACTATACTAGCTGTCCTTTGTACATGGTGAGCTGGTTGATCTGGTATTACAACATGTGCTTTTAAGTTTTTCCGGCAGTAGTGGTAGATTTGTATTATTCTGCCTACCCTCAGCTCTTGTTACAGAGGCCATGTATGTTCAGACTATCTGGCCAGATAGGTCAGTTTGTAGCCATGAAACAAAACAAAGTGAACTTGTCTACCTGAAGCTCAAACCAGGGATATTCTCTTAATGGTGAAATTACCATGGATACAGCAGTTCAAAAAATCTGTAGTCCTTATCTTAACAGAGTTGACGTTTTGAAGAAGAAATAAGTGGACAAATGCATAGCATATTTGACATTATTTTTTCTGTACAACATCTGTTACTTTAATTTTGTTTGAGAGAAATACCCATTTGAATCTCATGTCCTTATTAATTATATATCCTTATTGCCTATACTTTGTTTATTTTCTCTTAACAGTAATTTTAGTTGAATGTACTCTTTTGAAAATATTTGGAATGACAAGAAACATGGCTATATTTGTATTTAGAGACATATTTGTGTATCAGATTCATCTAAAAATTTAAAAATACGTTTGTAATTTAGAAAATTGGTATTCCATGTATTGTCGGTAGAAGTAATTGGTTCTGTTATTATTTTTAAGGAATAGTAGGGCTATACTAATTTCCTTTTAGTTGTATTAATAATCTAACTGAAATTTATAGCATGACTACTTTGATAAATCCAAAACTTTTTTTTTCCTTTTTAGGATGTTTTATATACAGTATGCAATCCTGTTGGAAAAGTGCAACGGATTGTCATATTCAAGAGAAATGGAATACAAGCAATGGTTGAATATCCTTTATTTTATATTTGTACTGATTTGTAATTTGTAACTATGAGTGTCTCATCCAGATGTTCATCGTAGTTTTATTTGCTTCACTACTTATTAAAATAGTTTGATATTTCCTGTTTTGTTTCAGAAAAGTTTACATATAGCATACTTTTTAAAAAAACACAAATTTTAGATTTTGTGACTTTAATACAGGGTACTTAATTGTAAGATTTGAACGGTAACTTTAAAATAAACCTGTTACATTTAAATTTTTAGTTTTTCCCAATTATAGTAGGACAAATTTCTTTTTATAATGATTAGATAGTCTGTATACTGTACTCCCTTGAAGTTTACTGTAAATTAATTTTATTTTAAGTCAAAATTTTAAGAAACTTGATTAGAAGGCCTTTGGAATCAGTAGAAAACAACCTGCCAGTATGAGTCATTCAGCATTCATTATTGAGTAGCCTACTTTGTGGCCAGAAGAATTAAAGCAGGATCTCTATCTCACTGGGTTGTTGTGACAGTCTAGTGAGATAAGGTGTGTGTTAAGTACTTCATGAATCTTAAAACTGTGGATCAGTGTAAATTATTATCATTTGTTCAGGCCTTCATTACTTCTCTTAGACTTTTATAATAGCCTCCTAGCTGGTTTCCCTGCTTTTAGTTAGTTTTCTCTAATATAACCTTCACACCACTGCTAAGATATTCTTAACGTGTAGGTTTGACTATGTCACTGTCCTGCTCAGTTTTCAGTGACTTCCATAGTTTATCTAGTAAAATGTAAATTTTTTGGCTTGGAAACTCAAAGCCCACCGCAACTTTGTTCTAAATCTATCTTAGTTGTCTCATATTACTTCCTTTTATATTGTGGAGTAGAGTGCCATTTCAAAATCTCATCCTGTCCCAATTTCCTTATCACAGTTTGATTTGAATTGGTTCTGTGTCTGCCTCTGTGTATCCCCCATGTTTGGAATGGTCTTATCTTTTCCCCGTTTAACCTCAACTCTGAAATCCTTCCCTTCCAAGTCAGGTATAAATTTGATTTTTCTCCTCTCCTCCAAATTAGGTAGTTTTCCCCGCCTTGAATTTCTTAATACTACTTTATTTATGTCTCTTAAATAATTATAATTTGTATTGTATTCACCTGTGTGTTCGTAAGAGTTAGAGTTGGAAAGACCTGTCTCATTTTTTTTTACTAGATAGCAAATTATATGAGGGCACTGATGGTGTATTGCTTTATTTTTGTATCCTTAGTGCCTAAATACTTTCATAAATGATTATTGGATTTAACTGAAGCACATAAGCATATTATAATCCATATTTTTTTTAAAAATCCTTTTGTTTCTTTTTCTTTTAGTATTTTCTATCTGGAAACCATGCTTTACATACTCTAGTTAAGATTTTAGAAACTTTAAATTAGTCACAGGTTTTATCTGTGTAATTTTTCTTATGTTGTTATCTCCATACAATTCTGTAAATACTTTCATTGATGATTTTTGTTGTTGTTTTAAATTGGAATTAGAAGAATAGATGGGAAATTAGGTTGCTTCCTTTGTGGTTTGGGACCCCATACGTTAAAAAACAACAAAAAAAATTTTCTTTTAAACCTGTTCTAGCCACTTTTGCTCAGTGAAACACTTCCCATATATGTGAGAGATTTCAGATTTTGTTGTGCCTTTTTCCAGGAAAGGAGAACAAATAAACCTATCTTGAACAAATTTCCTTAACAAAACTTATGTTTGAATCAGTTCTTTGTGCCCAGAAAGCTAAAGCAGCGCTCAATGGAGCAGATATATATGCTGGATGCTGTACACTAAAAATTGAATATGCAAGGGTATGTATTTTTCAGTTATGATTGCTTCTAAGGAGTGTATGTTTTCGCCTCGCGCTTTTGACTTACTGTCATTTAATCTCAACAGCCAACACGCCTAAATGTTATTAGGAATGACAATGACAGTTGGGACTACACTAAGCCATACTTGGGAAGGCGAGGTAGGTGTTTGTGTATTATAAAGTGTAAATGTGTACGCTGGCATCTTTATATACAGTTAGTTTTCTTTTTCTTGCAATGAACTAATTAGTTCAAATGAGGTCTTGTTGGTGAATGCATTGTTTCGAAAGGCTATCATGTAATCCTCGAGAAATTAACATTGAACATTAGCGCCCCCTCCTGGTGTGTACTGAGCTATCATGTAGTTCAACAAGGAGCCCCCACATGCAGGCACGCCCGCAGTTCCAGGACTTGCATTTCTCCAAGCAGCTCTCTCTCTTTGGAGGAGAGGAAACTGATTCAGAATATTCCTTACAAACTTGCACACTGCTTCTCTATGGAAAGGACTTTCCCCCCAAGCTGGACAAGGCATTAAGAAGGATAGAGGACTCCAGCAGGCTGACTCTACACTTCATCATGCACAACATCGGCATCAGCAAAAACCCTCTGAAAAAACTCAGACTTGCAATTCACCTTGACTGCATACTGCATGCACCACCACCAACAGTTTTTAAAGGAGGACACTTAACAGTACTTCAGACTTGCATGGGATGAACACCATGATAGACTGTGCCCATTTATTCAATTGTATGTGTATTGCTCTAATCTCCCTTAAGTTACAGTTGTAGAACTTAACATTTCATTAAAGGAAAGTCGATAAAATGCAGAGTTTATCTACAATGTTGTAAATAATTTTTCACATTACTGTAATTAGTTCTTTACAGTTTAGATTAAAATTGTTATGTAGTTAATGATTAGGCTTAATTTACCCAAAGGCCTTGGGCTGGGAGAGGGTTGGATAATACTTCATGAGACCGCACAGGTATATTAAAGGTAAAAGCAATAGGAAGGTGCCCATTTGGTGCAGTTAAGTTACTTTTACTGGCATAATCTTAATTGTGGACATTGAACAAGAATTTATTCTCACACAGTAATTAAAAATATGCCATCATTTGTAAAAAAAATAAAAATAAAAAGACAACTTGCTGTGTAGATTGCATTTTGTAAAGTGGCTGTTCATAAAAGTTGTCACTTTCTGTAACAGTTCTTAGTAGTCATTACTTATGTATAATTTGTATAATTTTAGAAATTTAAGAAGTTGAAAGCATCATGTCTATTCAAGATAGAATATATTTAAACTATAGATAAATCTGAAAACAAAGACTTTAACTCATCTGAGATGCATATTCAGCTATTTTATAGAAATTCTGGATTTCATCAATATAGATTTTATTCATAAAATTGTCAAAATAACTGTGGTAGTACTGGAATATACAAATTAAAATGTGCATCTTGTAAAAGGCTAACAAGGGGGCTACAGTATTGGCTAGCTCTTACCTAGACTGTCAGCATTTGGACTAGATTTTGAAATTTTATTTTAGTAA
Source organism: Phascolarctos cinereus (assembly GCF_003287225.1). Classification (NCBI taxonomy): domain Eukaryota; kingdom Metazoa; phylum Chordata; class Mammalia; order Diprotodontia; family Phascolarctidae; genus Phascolarctos; species Phascolarctos cinereus. The sequence goes on along the minus strand of NW_027555625.1, from coordinate 82,562,859 downwards.
ATCTACAAAGTCAAAAAAAAAAGCAGATTCTGTTATGGTATCCTAACTATGTTGGGTGGTAGGTGCAAAACAGCATAATCTAGCAAAAAAGGTTAGATTATTTTTATCCATTTATTTACATTTTTTGGTCCCTTGAATGATAATTGGCCCTTAACTTTACTGTCTAGAATCTTAATTTGCATATTCATGGGGTTACAAATAGTTTTGTTTTGTTACTCAGCTTTGTCTGAACCCCATGTTTTCCTGCTAAGTATAGGTTTTGGCATGGTTAATAAAATGCTGAAAAATTCTTATTAATGCAGATATTGAGATGAGTGGTTGATGAGAAACCTCGTATTTATGTCAGTTTTCAGGGTCTGACTGTGAATTATTACTTGTTTAAGAGTATAAATTTGTGTAACATGGAATTCCCAACCCTTCGTGATTATCAGCTAGATCTTTTATTTATACGTAGTTGCCTAAACTACCCATGATGAGATCATGAGATCCATTGAAGTATAAGCATTACAACATTATTTATATATTTGCATGTTTTTTTAACTGCTTGCCTCTGTATCTAAGGAAGGCTTATTTACTCCAATTTAATTGTTTAACTTAGATATTTAAATAGTGCCCTGCTAATCTACCTAAGGGAAATGGGGAAAAAAGAGTTCTAGTTAGTCTTTGAAAGAGAAATTTTTCAATTTTTGACTTTTTAGCTCTACATTGTTTATAAATAATTTGGTAACTTATTTTTCTTCATTGTTTTTAGCTTTTATAATAGGCACTGGAACTGTTTTAGCTGTTGCTCTTTTTAAAAACCTTATTTGAATTCTCTGCAAAAGAAATAAGAGCCCATTAATATCTGGACTTATTTCTTTTTCAGTATCCTTTGAAATTCTTACTAAGTTTTTAGAAATATTTTTTCCCCTGAATTTTAAGTGTATTCATGGAATTGCTGGTACTAATGTGAGAAGTCCACAAATAATAAATAATATCTCAAATACATAGAATCATAAAAAAGGAGGAACCATAGAAATCATCTAATCTAGTTCCTCATTTTTTAGATGAGGTAACAGAATAGAGTGGTTAAATAATTTGGCCAAGATTCCACAGCCAAATAGGCAGTGCTAGGACTAGGTTAATTCAGTTTAATTAACTTCTGGTCTTCCACATTGCCACTTTTGACATTATTAGAATTGAATTATCCAGGTGCCAGCTGTAATTTCTGTAAAATTTATTAGTCAGTAATATGTTAAACTTCCACTAGATAAAGGAGGGGAGAGATAGCTCTCCAAACTTGAAAAATTGAGTTTTTCTCATCTTCCACAGAACTCATTTGCTCAAAGTATATTAAGTATTATACTGGCAAAAACCTAAGACCTAGTTAGAGGCTTAAATATTTAAATTGAATCAGACTGATCATATCTTTATTTGGTCAGCAGATCTTCTGAAAATTGTATAATGAAGTTTTAAAAAAATATGACCAAATGTTCCTGAAAATTTTAAATCAGATTTTACTTTAATGACTAGTTAAGTTTGGGAAATCTGATATAGCTTCTCTGTAGTTTAGTAAAAATGCTTTGAGAGTATTTTATTGCTCTCATCCAATAATGTTGACCCCTTGGTTAGCTTTATCTGGGTATATTTAAACTGGGGGTTGTTCAAGGTGTTGCCTGTTGTTTAAGTTAATAGAAACTGAGTTTTGATTATAGTTGAAATCCTATCCCATGGTACCATATGGGCTAGGAATGTACAATTTTCAGCATTCTCATAAATCACTAGGTATTTGTAAATATGTATATGTACATATAAAATACTCTCTGTTTACTGATTGTGAAACCATGTAATACAGGTTGTTGTTGGCTTATGCTGAAACTTCTTGAAAGAAGCCCACTTTGAAAATGTGTTGCTGTTGAAGCTAATAGTATGATTCAGGTACTGTCTTTCAAAAGTCCCGCACTTACAGCTTGTTTTAAAGACATACATTGGTAAACCCTGTATGATGTTAACCTTTAGCATGGCGTACTTTGCACTTTCTGAAAATTTTCCAGCCTTCCATTAAATTCTAAAGTGTTTGTATCTGCTATTGGCCAAAAGATATTTTCAAGTTAAGTGGAATTTGTTAGACAGAAAAAAATTATTTATCTAAACTTTTGGTGTTAAACAGATATGATTTGTGTTTAAATTGGATCTGAATGGTTTTTAAAAGTTAACCAGGAGTCAAACTTCTTTTTTTTTTTTGAATTGTAATACTATGTGTCCGGTATGAGAACGCTATCAAGTGCACAGGTCCAGATTGTTAAAACCACTTTTCTACTTCTGTGTTAGATAGAGGAAAGGGTCGTCAGAGACAAGCCATTTTGGGAGAACATCCTTCGTCCTTTAGACATGATGGATATGGTAAGTTAATGAAAGCAGAGGGAATGTAGCGGAGAAAATTGAGAACTGATTTTTTGTTTTTTAAGAATGTTTTATGTCTGGTGCAGAATGGGGTTTTGTGTGTGTGTGTGTGTGTGTGTGTGTGTGTGTGTGTGTGTGTTGTTGTTGTTGTTGTTGTTGTTTCCTTTAAATGTAAGAGAGACCATGTGGTATAACGGACAGAGAAATGGTCTTGGAGTTCTGATGACCTGGGCTCAAGTCCAGCCTCTGACGCACATTGACCTTGTAACCCTGGGCAAGTCATTTAACCTCTCTTAAGTTATTCAGTATGTACTTATAAATGTATAGATTGTTTTCTCTGATAGAAATAAGCATCTTAAGAATAAGAATTGTTTTAATCTTTGTGCTCCTCAGCACTTATTACATGCCTTGAACATAATAGGCACTTCTTAAATACAGTTTTCCGTTCCACATAGTGACTTTACCCATCATAATTTCAATATATCGTGAGTTGGCATTAGAAATTAAATGGGAATTTTTGGGGAGTTTTGTGGAAGCTGCAGAGGACACATGAAAACCAACGGATGACACAAAGCCTATGACCAAATACTTAACCCAAATTTTACGATATGGTACTGTGAACACCCCATAAAAGAAAAACAAAAACTTCACTCAGACTTCTTCTCTGGTATGAAGGGAGGGCCAAAACATTTTACGAAGATTTTCTAGATTGCAGAGGTGCCGCCCTCCCTCACCCCTGCCGGGTGGCGGGGATAATTATACTGATATTCAGTCACATAGTCAGCTAACTCATCAAGTCTCTTAAGTTGCACAGGGGTAGCTTATCTGCATTGGTGGAGAGGATTCCTTCACTGGGAACTCCCCAAGTCAGTGAAATAAAAAATTTGGATCAAACTCCTCCTTAACCCCACCTCCCACCCCCAATCTTGGAGGTAATGTCACTGTTACTCTCTCTTGATGTTTATTTATACAGGTCCTCTATTATAATGGACTCTTAAGGAGCTGTCTGTATTCTTTTGTAGTGTTAAATAACATGCTTAAAGTAAATGGGCTTTTGATTGGGATCTAGAAATCTTAAATGGTATGGTTTCATAATATAGCCTTTTTTAAAAAAACCTTTAGGATGATAGATTTAGAGCTAGAAGGGACCTTTAAGGCATCTAATTTAGTCCAGCCCCCTTATGTTATAGATAAGAAAATTGACCTGCCTAATATAACACAGATAGTGATAGGCAGGATTTGAAGCCAGGTCTCTGACTCCAAAGCTAGTAATGGTCTTTCATTATATCCTGCTGCTTCTTATAGTAGGTAAAATCTCATCTGATTTAAGTTATTATTACTGCCCTTTAGTAGGCTATTCTTCTGTTAGCATTTTTTGACACTAGAAAACTTTGGGTGATACAGAAAGGAAGGATGATGGAGTGTTTGTCAAGTAGAGGCTATATCATAAATATCTGGCTCTCTTCTTGCCAGCAGGAAGTGAGGAATGCTATTGATAAAATGCTTCATTGAGATTGTACATATTGGCATCTGAAGTTACTACATTAAGTTTCAGTTTCTAGCAAAACACTTTCATGATGTTATTGTGGATTTCTTTTATGAAATCCATAATAAATTATCATTTAGGCATCTATGCAGTGTAGCAGAATAGCTGTAGAATCCTGGACATGGGGTCAGGAAGATCTAGGTTTGGATTTTGCCTCAGACATTTAATAGTTTTATGACCCTGAGTTGGTCACTTAACATCTCTGATCCTCAGTTTCTTGATCTGTAAAGTGGGGGATAATAATAGTGCTTGACTCATAGGTTTATTTGGAAGAGCAAATGAAAATATATATGTATGTGTGTGTGTGTATGCATGTGTGTATATGCTTTATAAGCTTTAAATCACTATATGTAAATGTTAGCCATAATTCTGCTTTTGTTTAGAGCTTCTCCAATGACAAGATTTCCTATCCCTTCAGTTTCCTGGTTATCTTCCTCCTTAGATGCTCCAATTTGCTGATATCTTTTCTTAAAATTTAAAATTCTCATGTGATACTTCTCTTAGTTATGCCTATGATTGCACTGTCTTTTTGGATAACTGTAACACTCTTTATTCATTGAGCTAATTAACCTGAGTCTTTTTCCTGACCTGTATCTCTGCCCCAATCTGTACTTCATATATCATTGATTTTTTTAAAAATCCAAGTGTAGGATTTTTCATTTATACCAGTTAAATTCCATCTTGTTAGATTGGACCTACTGTTCTCGCCAGCTAAACTTTTTACATGCTGATTCAGTCATCCAATCTAATAGTTGCATCCCTCACCCTTTCTTCCCTCACCTCACTTTGTTAAATCTTTAGATTTGATAAATGTACCATATATGTTTTTCTTCAGGCCCCAGAGCAGGAGCTTTCTACCACTAAAAAAAAAGTCCATCCAGGTTAACATCCATCCATTAATCAACATTCTTTGGTTTTAGTCATTCAGTCAGTTATTCAGCAACCACACAAAAACTTCTTATTAAATGACTACTGTGTACAAGGCACCATGCTAGGTGCTGGGTGAATCCACCATGCTGTAATATTCAGTGCACTTTTCTCTGTGCACATTATCCATAAGGCTATAGTAAGAGACTTTGTCAAATGCCTCTCTGAAAATCCAGGTATTCTGTCTGTGACATTCCCCTGACCTACCAACTTGTTCTAGTTGGCAAGCCTCTTAAAATAAGAAATGAGGTTAGTTTGGCATGACTTATAAGATGAACTCATACTAGTTCTTCATTATCTCCATTCCTCCAACTTTTCATGAACCATCTTGTTTAATAATGAAATCTGGAATTTTCCCAGTGATGAAGGTCAAGTTCTTTGGCATACAGATTGCAATATCTTCATCTTTTTCCTTTTGAAAATTCAGACATCTGCCTATTTCAAATCCTGTGGCATTTTTGTCATTCTGTAGGACTCTTCAAAGATAAGTAGCCCTGGTTTATCAGTCGTATCTGGAAATTATTTTAGTAGCTGCAGTATAATTCATCTGGGACTAGTTTACTTGAACTCTCAGTTACTTTTTCAGTCAGCAAGTAAGTCCCTCTTGTATTCCAAGCACTGTCAAGTCAGGGGTTGTTAACTAGGGGGCTGTGAACCCTGGAGCTTTCAATATTTTGATAACTATGCATTTCAATATAATTTCTTTCCTTGGTAACCCTGCATGTTTTATGCATTTATAGACATCATTCTGAGAAGGGAGTGCATAGATTTCATCAGATTACATAGGTGTCCATGACACAAAAATGGTTAAGAACACATGGTTGAGGAATGCAAAGATAAAAATGAAAGGCTTTTACCTCAAGAGCTTCCAGCCTGTCAAGGGAGACAAAATGTAGATATGTAAGTATATACAAGGTAGTTTTGGTTCCCCGAGGAGTTATTAGCATCTGAGAGGGATCAAGAAAGGTTTCATATTAAAGGTTATGCTTGACTTGAGCTTTGAAAGAAACTAGGAATGCTAACAGGTGGGAATGAGGAGGGCATGTGTTTCAAGAATGGAGGAAAGCCTCTGCAGAGGCATGGAGACAGAAGGTAGTACAGCATGAGAAAAACAGGAAGAAGGCCAGTTTGACTGGATTCTCCTGGGTGTGAAGGGAATGAAAAATGTGCAGTAAGTCTGGAAAGGTTGGTTGGAGCCAAATTGAGATGGACTTTAAATAACAAAATGGAGAAGTTTGTACTTGATTCTAAAGGCAGTAGGGAATCATTTGAGTTTATTGAGCAGGGGAGTGATAGGGTTAGACCAGTGGTTTAGGAAAATCACTTCGTTAGCCCCGTGAAGGCTAGGAAGTAGAGGGGAGAGACTGGATACAGGGAGAACCATTGTAAGATTATTGCCCTAATCCAAATTACAAGTTTTGAGGGCCTGAGATAGGGTGGTACTAAGTGAGTATAGAGGAAGCCAAAGATTCAGCAGATGTTGTGGAGGCAGAGCTGACAAGACTTGACAACTGTGTGGGTATGTGAGAGGTGGCAGCATGGTCCTATGGAAAGAAGGCTGGATTTGGAGTCAGAGGACTAAAATTGTGGCTTTGCCTCTTACCTGTGAGACCTTGGGCAAGTCGCTTAACTTCTCTGGATCTCAGGTGCTTAATCCATAAAATGAAATATTGGACTAGATGATTTCTGAGAGTCCCCTCCAACTCTACATCTACAATTTTTCGAGTTGAAGATTGCTAGGCTGCAAACTTATGGGGCTAGAAGGACATTATTGCTCTGAATAGAAATAGGGAGGTCTGTGGGGAGGTGGCAGGAGAAGATAAATGAATTCCATTTTAGACATGTTGAATTTGTGATTCTAGTAGAAATGTCCAGTGGGCATCTGGTGGTATGGGATTGGAGGCTAGGAGAGGGATTAGGTCTAGATATACAAATTTGGGAATCATCTGCACAGATATGATAATTGAATCCATGAGATCTGGTAAGATCACCAAGTATAAAGAGAAGATTAGGGAACTAGGGCAGAGTCTTAGGGTATCCTCACCAGATATGAATGAAGATCCAGCAAAGGAGAAAGAGCAGTCAGAAAGGTAGGAGGAGAACCAAGAGGGAGAGAGCAGTGTCTCTCACACACACACACACACACACACACACACACACACCAGCGAGGATGAGAGTATGTAGGATGAGAGTGTGGTCATAGTGTTAAATGAAGCAGAGCAGTTAAGAAGGATTAAGAAGAAGCCACAAGATTTGACAGTTAGGATGTCATTGCTGACTTTGGAGAGAAGAGTTTCTTTCAGTCCAGTGATGAGGCTGGAAGCTATATTGCAGAGGGTTGAGAAATGAGAGGAGAGAAAGTGGAAGTTTCAAGTGTAGATAGCTTTTCTGTTTTGCTATGAAGTGAGTAGTGCTATAGGATGATATTTGGAGGGGACAGCAGAGTCAAATGAGGACTTCTTTATAGGCACAGGAGAGAAAGATTGAAGTATTATTGTATTATCTTCCTTTTTTCACGAAGTTCACTCTTTTAAGACATTTTTTTTTTCAGTGAACAAAAATTTATTTTTGCTGTCTTCTACCTCCCCTGATTAAAAAAAAAAAGTCCACGTAACAAATAATACAGAATCAATCAAAACATTCTTGTATTGGCCATTTCCAATGCAATGTCTTATTTTGCATTATGATTCTATCACTTCTCAGTCAGGAGACTGAGCTAGCATGACAAGCATGCTTCATCATTGGTCCTCTGGAATTGGATTGGTCATTGCATTGGTCAGAGTTGTTGCCATGGTAATAAATTGTTCTGGTTTTGCTCACTTCACCTTGCATCAGTTTATATAAGCTTTCCCACATTCTCTGAAACTCTTTCATAATTTCTTATAGCATGATTATATTCTGTTTCATTCACATACTATAATTTGTTCAGCCATTTCATCCCAAATCATCAGCACCTCCTTAGTTTCCAATTCTTTGCCATTACAAAAAGAGCTGTTATAAATGTTTGCATCCATATGGGTCCTTTTCTTTTTTCTTTGACCTCCTTGGACATGTACTTAGTAGTGGTATTCTTCTGGGTCAGAGGGCAAGCACAATTTAATAACTTTTTGGGCATAGTTCCAAATGGCTTTCCAAAATGTTTGGACCAGTTCACAGCTACACCAGCAGTGCATTAATGTGCCTATTTTTGAATAGTTCTTCCAGCATTTGTCATTTTCTTTTTGACAGCTTTGCCAGTCTGATCGATGTGTGGTAGAACCTCAGAGTTGCTTTAATTTGCATTTGTTCAATTATTAATGATTTGGAGCTTTTTTTAATATGCTATCCATAGGTTGGATTTCTTTAAAAACTGCTTGTTCAAAATCTTTGACTGTTTTCTCAGTTGGAGAGTGGCATTCACTCATAAATTTGAATCAATTCCTTATATATCTTGGTAACAAGACCTTTATCAGAGAAACTTGCTGCAAAGATTTTTTTCTCCTAGTTACCAGCGTTCCTTCTGAAGCCTATTTTATTTTTTTTTTTAAGCAAGATATTTTCAATTTTGTGTAATCAAAAATGTCCATTTTATCTTCTATGATCCTCTCCATCCTTTGTTTGGTCATGAACTCCTCCCCTGTCTTCCCCTGTAGATGTGAAAGGTAAATTTCTTCCTAACTCCTCTGATTTATGATGATACCCTTTATGTCTAAGTTTTGTATCCATTTGGAGCTCATCTTGGTGTATGGTGTGAGATGGTCTGAACCTAACTTCTCCTGATTTCTGCCAGACTGCTTTCTAGTTTTCCCAGCAGTTTTTGTCTTATATTGAGTTGTTACTCCTAGAGATCTTTGAGTTTATCAAATACTGGACTCCTGTGTTTGCTTGCATCTATATATTATGCCCTGATCTATTTTTTTTTTTTTAGGCAATTGGGGTTAAATGACTTGCCCAGGGTCACACAGCTAATAAGTGTGAAGTGTTTGGTCTGAGGCCGGATTTGAACTCAGGTCCTCCTGACTTCAGGGCTGGTGCTCTATCCACTGTGCCACCTAGCTGTCCCATGCCCTGAGCTATTACACTGATTTCTCTGCTTCTTAACTAGTACCAGTCATTTTGGGGGGGGGAGGGGAAGAGGTGGCAGAACAATTTAAAAATTTATTATATTAGTACCAATAATTTTTGATGATTACTGCTTTATATTATGGTTTAAGATCTGAAACTGCTAGGCCTTCTTCATCCCCACTTTTCTTCATTTCCTGTGAGACTCTTGACCTTTTGTTCCTCCAGATAAATTTTTGTTTTTGTTTTTGAGCTCTTTAAAACAGTCTTTTAGTAGTTTGGTATGACACTGAATAAGTAAATAATTTGGGTAGTATTATTATTGTCATATTTTCTTAACTGACCCTTTTAATTTGCTCTCATCCATTTTTACTTTATCCTTTTCAGTCTGAAGATTGTTGACCATTTTAGAGAAAACAGAAGTACTTTATGACATTCATTAACTGCCCCATCTATTCCAAGTAGTGAGCATATCATTACAGCCCTAAAAGTTTTTATTGTCTTTTAGTATTTCTTCATAACCTGTGCTAATTCTGGAGTTGGCTTTCCTGTGTTTTTTTCATGGGACCATGTCCCTTTTGTATTCCGTCCTTGATTATATGACCTTGCTTCTATCTTTAGTAGGTGTCTGTATGTCTGAGTTCATTGGAGGGTATACGTGGATAGCCATATCAGTTTCTTTAGAGCAGAAAGGGAGGTTGGAGATCCTCTCTATGAACACTTTCATTTTCACAGATGAGAAAATTAGGACCCAAACAAGTTAAGTGACTTTCTTAAGGTCATGTAGATAGTGAATAGTAATGACAAGGACCTTGGTCTTCTGTGTCCAAATCTAGCAGTATTTCTGTTTCATCATGCTTCCTCATGCCGTCTATTGAGAAACATCTAAACTCCTTACCCTAGCGTTTAGGGACCCTCTACCATCTGGTTTCATCTCACTTTTCAGGCTTATTTCATATTGCCTCCTTCCACATATGCCATAGTCTATTCAAATTGGACTACTTGTCCCCAGACTACACTTTGCAGTTTCCTGCCTTCATTCCTTTGCCGATTTTTATGTTTCTTGACATGTCCTCTTTTTTGCCTCTTTGTCTATTTATAATTCTATTCCCCATGCCACTTTCCATGAAACTTGTCCTCTTCCTTTCTCTCTCCTTCTCCCTTTCCCTCGCCCCCTGGGCCCTGAATCTACCTCACTTAGTATTTTGTTTCCAGGTCTTTACTAATTTGATACATTCACATATCTCCCTACTAAGTAAAATAAACTCCGTGAGTGTAAGGGCTAAGAGAAAACTTAGCTAAATTTTGTATCATCCCAACCCCTTTTCATGTTTTGACCGTGTTTGTTGGCATTGCACAGCCTGAGGGCATGCACAGTGCAAAGTACTAACACTTCAGTTGCTCGAACACACAGGTAAGCGCTGCCAGAAACACCTTGGACTCATCACGCATTTGATTTTGAATTAATTTTTGGTTGTTGTGCATCCAGAAACCTTGTGCTGTTGCCAGATTTTTCCTGCAACCCCATGGGGTCATGAGCCCCAGTTTAAGAAGCACAGCTTTAGATGGTAGGTGCTGCTTCAAGGTTTGTCTTGAATTGTGTCAGACATCTCAGGCTTCCCAAAAGGGCAGGGCTGAACTTTCAAATGAGGCTTTCCCATTTACTTTTTCATAGTGGTCGTTTGGGATTGTGTTCTTAGAATTTGATTCTTGAGAGCCTTCCATCCCTCTTGAACTGTGTAAATCATGGCAAATAGGATAAAACCTATTTTTTGTTTGTACTTTTTTGAAATCCACATCTCTGAAGTCTAGAGGATATACAGATTATGTTCAACCTTCTCCCTTCCTTGACTGTTCTGAACTTTAAGATGATACAATCACACCTAAGATTTTTTTGATTTCCATGTCACCAGCCAAATCAGGTCCATGATCTTCCCTCAGTTCTGTGAGGAAATTAAAACAAGTAGTAGGCCAAATCAAAGATTTTTTTATATCCTCCAAATCCAAAGATTTTTAAAAAAACCTCCAGAAGATGCCTGAAATCCTCTGTGGGCAGTGTGGAAGCCTTGGTTGAGCCAATAGAAGTAACCATAATTCAGAAGTACTCAAAAGATGCAGAAGTTTGTCAGTGTGGGGAAACTCCCAGTGTAGGAAGTCCTTCCACCAACAGATTGCACTTGTATCTTTGTAGATAAATCATGGGGAGTTGTGTCGGGCTGCTAATTAAATGATTTGCTAGCGGTTGGTTGCACAGCTAGTACCATAGGTGGAATTTGAACTTGACTAACCAAGGCAGGACTTTAATCTACTCGGGCCTAGGCCACACTGTCTCAAACAGCAATAAGGCAGTGCTGTGTACAGAAATTTGTTGACCTTGATTACCAGAAGATTTTTCTATATATAAGCTGCTAGTGAATGCTTAACATCTTTGATTATAGGTATCAGACAGGTTTTTAATTCAGAGATGAAGAGTGCTTTCAGGGAATTTATAATAACTCATTACTTAGCTGTCATTGTCAGAGAATGACTAGAGCCACATAAGTGAATTTTCCAAGTAACTGAAGTTTTATCCTTTTAAGCACTAATTTTATTAATTTTAAATGGTTTTGATGGAAATTTCCTCAAAATCTGTTATATTTTTGTTAGCCCTCTTTAATAAAAACAGAGTATATATAATATAACTTAACCTTGTCTTGGTGATCTGTTATTATGAAAATCATTAGTTATACTAAACTGTATAGCATGAGTATATAGGTATGTCTTCTAACACTATTGAAGGGAAACTGCACTGCATCAGAGGACCTAGTTTCAAATCCCACTACTTGTTGGACCTTAGGCAAGTCACTTAATCTCCATGGACCTCAGTTTCCTTATCTGTAAAATGAGAGGATTCAATACAGTAGTATCTGAGGACCTTTCCAAACTCTAGATCAGTGATCCTGTAAGTGTTGAAAGGTAATTCCTCTTTTTTTTCCTCAAAATTGTCCTATGGCGATATGTTTTGGGTTATTGTGTCTGCTTTTTATAGGCCATTGTGTTTATTCTGGCTGTTTTCATTATTTCTGCCTCTGATAGCTCCTTAACTTTCACTTCTGCTTTCTTATTGGCTTGATTCCAATCTTCTGTGGGTGGGGTGATTAGGTAACAAAGTTCCTTAGAATAGTTTCCACAATATGAAGAAAAAGATTCCTGTAAATAAAGCCCATATGCTTTAGTGCAAGCAAGTTGTGGTCCCTTGTTTGCTTAGAAAATTTCAAGTTCTAGGTAGGTAAGGCTGCCCAGATAAATGAAATATAATTGCATTTGTTACCCATAACTTTCTTAGAATTCATATTAGTCACAGAACCTAAGGGAAAGTTCATTGCAGTGACTTCTACTCCAGGTAGCTTATAGGGAATTAATGCCTCCAGTACAGCACTAAGGTGGCCAAAGGTCACCTTATAATTGAAATTATCATTAGAAGATTCCTTTGTAGGATATTAGTTATATTATAAAAAACATTTAATTTGTAGTTTAATGCATTTAGGTCAGTGTAGAATAGACATGATATAAATGAGTGGAATTTTTATATATTTAAATATATGCTTTGAGAACAAGCCTTCAGAAATATGTCAATGAGTAATTATATTTTCTTCATGATAAACTGATTCTAGGAAATTACTTTTTAATAATGAAGTATATCCACTGAAACTTTTACAAAATGAAATAAGTAATGAACACTTTTTTCCCCCAACCATTTTTGTAGGTTCGCATGGTCCATTATTGCCTTTACCAAGCCGTTATCGAATGGGCTCCCGAGATACGCCTGAACTTGTTGCATATCCCCTTCCACAGGCTTCTTCCTCCTATATGCATGGGGGAAATCCTTCTGGTTCAGTTGTTATGGTTAGTGGGTTACATCAACTGAAGATGAATTGTTCAAGGGTCTTCAATCTATTCTGCTTGTATGGAAATATTGAAAAGGTAAACTTCATCAAGTGACCATTTGTTGCTATACTATCTAATTAGAAGTCCCGAAACTAATTCAAATACAGTGCCTTCTTCCTCATTTATTCTTCCTGTTCATTCATATTAGGGCAGTATTATAAAGGTAACAAATAAAACTTCTTAAAACCACAATAGATCTTTATCTTAGGTCTAATAATTTTACTCAGGGTAGCTAGGAAGCAGAGTGTAGGTAGGCCTGGAGTCAGGGAGAACTGAATTCACATCTGGCCTCAGACACTAGTTGTGTGATGCTGGACAAGTCATTTAACCTCTATTTGCCTAATTTTTCTCAAATGTAAGTTGTGAGATATTTGTATAGTGGTGTTATATAAATGCATATTCCCTTTCTTTCCCTTTCTCTAACTAAGCCCTGACAATTGCATATTTGACAACTAAGTGACCTTCCAAAAAATCATGCTTCAAGATGAAGTTCTGCTTCAGTGATGGACTGGCTGTCTTTGGAGGACCAGCCCATTAGCTAAGTTTGGAAAGGCTCATTACTTGACCTACTACAGAATGATGAGTTTTTGGCCTGAGTTGTTCTCAAAGACCATCTGCCGAATCAGAGAGTTTTTGATATGGGTCAGTGGAAGGAGGACTCACCTCAACAAAATCACTGATCTTTGAAAAACTGAAGGAGGTGAAGGGAGCCCAGAAAAATTTCCCCTCTCTATGTTTATCCATGCTCACTCTAATTTTATTTCAGTGCTTCAAATATCAGAGATTTGTTGGGGCTGGGTCCTGTCAGCTCCACTGAAACCCTTTATAATTTGGCATATATAATCTGACTTGATCAGGTGTTCATTTTATAAGACAAGTATAATTATCACACATGTGTGATTCAGTGGTCCACCACATTTGATTGAATTAAATTTAAAAACAATCCAAAAAACCCAAACCTACCTTTTCTAATAGTATGTAATTGGTAACTTATTTCAGTTCTCTCATTAATTGAAATCTTGAAGCCTTAATATTGAAAAGTAAAGCACATTAAGTATATACCAGTGTAATCTTTAATGATCTATGTGGTTGCCCACCCAGATCTTTTGGGATTTATTGGTATTTAAGAATATATCATTTTTCCTTGATGTCTTAACTTCAGATTTTGGAGTGAACATTAATTAGCTAATTTAAGGGAGAGATTTTGCCACAAACAAGTTATAACAGGATTTTGTCATTACTTTTCACCTTGTAGCTTTTTGTGTATATGTATGAAGCATATGTCATATCAAAACTCAAAAACAATAAAGATTATTAAACTAAAATTTAAGAGAAATAGGTGCTTCACAACATTTTTTCACCTTTTTTTATTTAGACCTGTGATTTCATTGATGGAGGAAACTCCTGGCAAGGAATTTCAGTTCAAATTTGTGACTGTAGGGGCAGCTAGGTGGCGCAGTGGATAGGGCACTGTCCCTGAAGTCAGGAGGACCTGAATTCAAATGTGACCTCAGACTCATAATACTTACTAGCTGTGTTGACTCTGGGCAAGTCACTTAACCCCAATTGCCTCATTTTCCCCCTTCCCCCCCAAAAAAAGAAGTTAAATTGGTGACTGTTATGCAGGTTAGAGTTTTCTGGGGTATTGAAATGTTGTGTAACTTGTCCTGGGTCACCTGGCCAGTTTATATCAGAGGCAGAACTTGGGCCTAGGTCTCTTTGATTACAAGGTTTTCTCTCGCTCCATTATGTCCTGCTTCCTCTCATGCATTCTATTTTATTTTATTATTCTTTGAGCTAGAGAGACAAGAAAGTAAATAGGCTACCCATTTATATGTCATGTCGTTGCTGGGTAATGGCTGTAGATTCTAGTCTAATGTTACTCGCTTTCCACTGGATTTTGGTGTAAATGAAGCAAAAATGTTCGTGGCATGCTAGAATAAAGTGAGAGTTCAGATGATCTTCATGCTTGGTCTTCAACCACTTACTTATAGCTTCTTTAAGTTTGATATAGAATTGTAGAGTTAATTGGTTACCTTTTTTTCTTTTATATTGACAGGTAAAATTTATGAAAACCATTCCTGGTACCGCATTGGTAGAAATGGGTGATGAGTATGCGGTAGAACGAGCTGTCACACATCTTAATAATGTCAAGTTATTTGGAAAAAGACTTAATGTTTGGTAATTTATTTTAATAAACATGTATTAATAAATGCTGCTTCTGTAGTCTTTGATAGTTCTGTAGTTGTTTAAAATTAGAATTGTTTTAACTTAATTTTTTAGAATTCAAAGCATATCTGAAGTGAGTGTCTTGTGGTATTTTACATTATTTGTGTTAGAAAACTTTTTCTTGGGCTGACCTTTTAGTCTTATCATAACAGACTATACTAAAATGGTAGCTTTTAATTTGATAAATATTTCTTTAAAATATGCTAATGATAATTAGTGCTAATGAGCATGCATATGTACCTCTCTGAAAAGGTGGAGAACTTTTGATGCAGACTACTGCATGTGATGTTGGACTTGATTGATGTATTTGCTGAACTCTTTTGTTTTCTTTTTTAATCTCTTTGTTATAAGGGGGAGATGTTGGGAAATGAAGGTATATAAAAATAAAAGAGGAATTTGTTTAATTGATTAAAAAAGTATTCTAATACAAGAAAATATTAATTAGATTTGCCCTTTAGTTGATAAGCAAATAATAAGAATAATCAGAGCCTAAACTATAGTATTACTCATTTGTTTAAATAGCTAAATGTACTTATGATTTGTTTTCTTAGGGTTACTATAAACATAGTATATATCCTAATATTTTGGGGTAGGTTGCTTACCTTTATTTAACAATGTGCGTTCTGTGTTTTTTTTCTTTTTGATATTTAGTGTATCCAAACAACATTCAGTTGTTCCTAGTCAAATATTTGAACTGGAAGATGGTACAAGCAGTTACAAGGATTTTGCCATGAGCAAAAATAATCGTTTTACAAGTGCTGGTCAGGCATCCAAGAACATAATCCAGCCACCCTCTTGTGTGCTGCATTATTACAATGTTCCATTGTGTGTTACAGAAGACACCTTTTCAAAGGTAGGAATTAATTGGCTGCTAAAAATACAAATGATAAATGTAGAATTTGTGTAATTTGCATCCCCAAATCCTTTATGGACCAGTTGTCTTTGTTCTCTTCCTTCTCCTTGGTATTTCTTTGGAATGTTAAAACACTAAGACACCTAAATGAGATCACCTACTCCAGCCCTCTCTTTTTACCTTTATGAATTTCTGGCTAAATTCCCTTGCTGGGGGGGGGTGGTTGGGGTGAAATGTGTAAGCTTCTATACCAATAGAATTATTCCTTTTTATCTGTTTAAATTTGTCCTGAAGCAAAATTGTGCCCATCCTTATTTTAGGAATTGCTTCCAGAAGTTACCTGATCTCTTAAAGATAGATGGTATTGCTATATATTCTAGCCAATCAGAGTATGTAGTATTTATCGTTGGTTATTTAGTAAGCACTAAGTTGGTTACTTATGCTGTTTTTAGTCTTTTTACTTGATGATTAACACTGAATTGTGAGATCCTAACCTATTTATTTATTAACTACTTATTTTCTGGAAAGAGGATGTACTTTTTTAGATGAACTTTTCAAATTTTTTTTTCTGTTTTTGTTTCTTTGGCAGCTATGTAATGATCATGAAGTTCTCACATTTATCAAATACAAAGTCTTTGATGCAAAACGTAAGTGAATTTTTTCTATTGTTTTGGTTTTTTTGAGCTGTTGATTATGACAAGAAAACAACAATTACATTTTATCTTATAGCTTCTGCCAAAACACTCTCTGGCCTATTGGAATGGGAATGCAAGACGGATGCAGTAGAAGCCCTCACTGCCCTTAATCACTACCAAATAAGAGTTCCAAGTAAGTCAAACAGTTCTAATCTACCTGTATAATTTGTGCCAGATTATGACAGTGCTGTAGGAGAAAGTTATGGTGTATTGTTTTAACATAGAAGTATTTTCACTGATGCACTAAGTGTCTCATGCAGCTTAGGATCAGCCAGGTTTCCTTGAGGATCCGCTGATGTTCTGAGGTCAGGCCAAACCTTATTCCAGGATAGAGTGGATCATTTGCATGCCTTTTCTGACCTCAGCCCACAACCTAGGGAAGAAACTGAGCTGTTTGGGGGTTTAGGGTTGGTGGTGCTCTTACTTTTTGAAAAGTAATATTTGATGCAGAGTAAGCTCAGGGAGTGGCAAGAAGAAAACTTAAGCTTGAACTTCCTTCTTATTTCAAGGAAAAGAGCAAATACAGTAGACTTCTCCTTACCCTAGGATGTTTGCTTCTTTCCATTCCTGTTTCTATTCATTCCCTAGATAAAGAGGGTCTGTAAATTTGTACAGGTATTCTAAAAGTTGAAATGCCAATTGTGTAGGTAAAGCATTTTCAGAATTAGCCATTAACCTTGATTTTTAATTTTTACAGATGGTTCTAATCCCTACACACTGAAGCTTTGCTTCTCTACTTCATCCCATTTATAAAGAAGAGAAGAGGATAGCATGTTAGGAGCTACATTCATCTTTCTTTACAATTTTCAAACTGCACTTCATTTTCAAAATCTAAAGTGGTTGATTTAATGTTGCCTTGCTCTCTTTTAAGACCTTGTATCTTGTTTTATAATAAACAGATTTCTTTTGGCCTCAAGTGAATTTGTTGTAAGCTTAAATACTGTTTTCATTTTAAAATAGTGTAACTACATAATATGTAGAATATCTGCTTCTGCATTGTAGATTATACAGTTATATTATTTCTAATATTATAATTATTTTTTCCACAGTTGGAAATGTATTTGCATTCTTAATGCCAAAGACTTGCAGATATCTTTCCATTGAGAATGAAATAAATTGGCAGGTGAAAGTCTTGCTTTTTAACATGGTAGAATCCAATGTTATCTGTCTTAGTTATTTAGGTATGTCACAGTTATCCACATGAAACATAACTTGTATTTATAAAGTGTGCTCATCAGGCTTCAGGATAACATGACACATGGTGAATTTTAAGTACTATAGATATACTTGATTTTATATTTCCAAGAGGATAACAGATATATGGATACCCTTGTACAGTATTCACTCAAACTTATTTAAATTGGTGTATTTTTTTTAAGCCATTGTCCATTTGTATTGACATGCTACTATCTGTTGCTAGTTCCAGTTTGGGGATTTTATAATTAAAGTTTCAACATTGAGTTAGTGTGTTCATCTTCATTTGTTGCATGTGACTTAATCTTGCATATACTTTCAATGCTTGTTAAGAATTTAATATAGAAAAAACTGATGACTATCTGGAAGGAATCCTATAAGACATTTATTTTATATGCCCTTTGCACTTTGAGTCTATGCTGCTGTGAATTTCAGATTGTGTGAGGTGTGCCTCTTCCCCATGCCCTTTTATCCCCATGGGCTAATACAACATGTATTCAGAACTTGAAAGTGTAAAAGTCCTGTGGTGGATTTATTTCATGCAGTTATTTTTATTTCGCAGAAGTAAAACTAATCATGATTGTCCAGTAATTAAAGACTGTTTTCAGCAGGTGGACTGTCTTCTTCGAATAAGTTAATGTGGTGGATACAACTTGGTTGAACAAAGTATGTGGGTTACTGTTCTTTGGAAAAGATGTGTGCCTTCCACGTGTCTGCAGGTTTTATCCAACAGCTAAAAAGGAAGGCTTAGCATTGTCATTTTAAGCTTGTTTGAAAGTAAGCCTACAGATTTTTTTGTTTGTTTTACAAAAAGAATACTGTCATATAGCTGTGCATAAATCTTTCATAGGAATTAATTTTCTTTTGAAGTTACCTGATATACAGTTAATTAAAATGTGGTCCAAAGATTAAAGACTAGGTGTTAGGAGACTAGCCTGCTATTCTCAGGTTCATAGTGGTTGTATCTGAGAGAATTAGATATATGTTGTTCATCTTTTTAAAGGGGTGAGAATATGTTATATGTCTGGGGAAAATACATGTCTTTAGTTGGCAGGAGCTATTTTGTAATGACATTTTCTCTTAGATTCATATAGATAAATGCAAACTCCATTTAGATCTCATGTAAAAATTAATTTGTTATGGTTGCTGTAATTAAAATATTTCCTTACTAATGAGATTTCAAAATACTGGACCCAAGGTCCTTTTAGTCCTTTAAGGACACTGAAAATCTCAAATTCATAATTAGTACCTCTCCAAAAAATGGGGAAAAAACATGTTTAGCCAAGTGTAACTTTGGCTAGATCAATAACTAGAGGGTACTGAGCTGCCTAAAACATAGCCATTCATAACTGGATCAATATCGCAAATTTCTCTCCATTTATTTAATATAAAGTAAATTATAACCCCATTAGAATAAAGTGTTTTTGTTTTTCTTCTCTATTAACTCATGTTTATACATAGTTATTCTTACAATAAAATTAGTCTGGATTTTCTAAAGTGAACTAGTGGATTTATCTTAACATTTTTTCTATTAATTTTTCCTTGGTATTCTTGCTTTCAATATCAGCACAAATGCAGTTTACCAATAGTATTGTTCTGTTGTGCCTATGACTTTAGAAAACAAGGCTGAAGGAAATGGGGAGAGTTCATTTAATACATAGGCTTGCTTTAAGTGGTGCCTGTGTTGAGGTATATTAATAAAGGCTCCTTACCTCCTGTGAAGAGGCAAGTGAGACCCTGAAGTGTAAACCTAATTATGCCGTGAGTTCTGTGACTCCATAGTGTGAGCTGAGCACAGGTGTTAGTACTAGAGCAGCCACTGGATCAAATGCCTTTTATAGATTTCATTGGAGAGTGATTACCATTTCCTGAGTCAGCTCTGGGAAGAACTGGTTCTTTCCCCTAGATTTGACTCTTAACATATTCCACCCTGATAGCTTGGTGTTTCTGATATTGAATAGAAGCCTGTGAGAATAAAGGGGGAAATAGCTTCAAATCTGCATTTTTTTAAAAGCCCTCCAAAATAAAAATAAGCCCTTTAATTGCTTATTACTTACTGTGGCAGATTAAATGATGATGACTGCCTTTCTGAATCCCTTTGTTGTGGCTGAATATATCAGCCAGTTATTAATGTTTACAAAAGCAGCATCATTAGACTTAGAATCATTGATATGCTGCTTAACTATGACTAAATTATCTCAAGGCAAGGATAGAAATAAAGAAATGGGGTCAACTGTGTCTACAGTTATCTTTACATTGCTGTCTGCAGGGATGAAGGTTGCTAGGTAACCACTCCACTTAACTGTTTGTGAGTAGCTTTTAGATGAAATCAGCCCTTGGAGTAAAGGGATTGTGAGTTTAGAACATCCTGCTGTAATTAGGAGCACGCATGGAGAACCCAGGGAGCTCCACCTGACTTCAAATTCTCCAGGTCATACAGTTTTCACTAACAAACTAGCTGCCATACCACCTCCAAATGGTTACTGATCAACTAAGGAGGTTTTCAATCCATGGAGGTACATCTCCATAATAGCACATAGAGAATAAAAAGCCCCACTAGTCGTTGTACCACCAACTTGTCCGTATTATGAAACCTATTTTACTGTGATGTTAAACTCAATAAATCAAAAATGCAAATACAAACTTTCTCTTCATCTTTTATCCTTCCCTCTTCGATCCCTCCTACTTCCTAAAGGATTTCAGCATATCCCTGGTGTCTTCCCAAAGGATGGCCAGTGTATACATATTTATTGCCAGTGAAGGTGAAAACAAAAGTGTTTTGAGGCCCAAGATGCCAGTGGTTATTTTTTCTTCTCTGGTGTGATTTCTCATACCTTTAACTTAGCATTTATTAGAAAACCAGGTAAGACATGAAATGTTTTGGGATTAGTTATTCATTCTCCTGGGCATTTGTTCCTACCTGGGTTTCCAAGGCATAGACTTTTAATTTTAAGCAGGTTGTTGCTTTAGGATTAAGCAGCCTCGCTATGGAGCTCTGTATGTGAGAAGGTATCAATGTTAATTTTTCACAGCCTTTCTTTGGCTAAAGGAGACCCAGTGAAGTAGCAAGCTGTCTCTGCTTTTCTATAAAAAGAGGATGGGTGGCTATAGCTTGTACATCAGACAGGGGTGATGCTCTACTGTGGAATTTAAAACCATCGGGCATTGGTTATATTAAATGGCACTTTGGTTACCAAAGTACAGGAAGATCCTGCCCTAGGAACAGGGACAGATCCTGACTGAGAACCTTGCCTAGGTCCATTGCCGTTGTGTGACAAACTAGTCAGATCAAAGAAGTCACTAATCTGGAAATAATGAACTGATTTAATTATCAAGGCCCATTACAGCATCAGCCCTTGGGCAGTCACAAAACATTTGGCTGAACTGAATAGCAAGCAAAAAACGAGAGCTAATGTGGACCTATGGGCATCTTTGGAGTGGCTGTGCCTTATTAATGGATTTGAAAGATAAAATCAATAAGTATTCTAAATTATTGCCTATGTTAAAGATGCCTGATCTTGATACGTTTCAGGCTTGACCTATTTTATGCCAAAATGCTAATTTAATTTTTAAAATTTATTTATTTTTTTTTGGCTAGACGGGGTTAAGTGACTTGCCCAAGGTCATACAGCTAGTAAGTATTATGCATCTGAGGCTGGATTTGAACTCAGGTCTCCTGAATCCAGGGCAGGTGCTCTATCCACTGTGCCACCTAGCGGCCCCCGAAAATGCTAACTTAATCAGTGCCTTTTTTAAAAAAAAATTTAAACAGAATAAGAGATCATTATCCTAAGAGTGAAATAAAGTTTATTAAGCCTCCTGCTTTATGTTGATACTTGTTTGGTTCACACTTTACAATTAGGCTCTAAACTACCTTATTATATACATTTTACATTCTGTGTAATACTTATTCCCTTTTACACACTCTACTAAACTGGCCATATTCTTCCTTACTACAACAGGATATTCCATCTAAAAATACCTATTTTCCTTTGAAACTCAACTCAAGCAACACTATTTAAATGAGGCCTTGCCTCTTTCCCCATCGCTCCTCCCATTGACTTGTTTTTGTTTTGTATATATACTTACTGTGGATCAGATCTAACTTCCTTCAGGGCAGGTGCTTTCATTTTTGCCTTTGTACCTCTAGCACAGTGCCTGGTACATGTTGTTCAGTCATTGAGTCGTGTCTAACTCTTCATGACCCCATGAACCATAGCATGATAGGTCCATAGCATGATTGAAAGAAGTATGAATCTGAGTTTCTAAGTCATTAGTGACCACATGTGGTCTACCTTTGTTTTAGGAGAGTAATGAAATTGGAGGTACAAAAGACAAATCACAGAATCAGAGTTGGTTAGCATTTTTAGAGGCTAGCTAACCCATATCTGTACAAGAATCCTTGTACAATATCCTAGCAAAGTGGATATGATATAATGACAACAATAAAGCACTTAAATAGTGCCTAATGATGCGCCAGCCACTCTGCTACTTAGTTTTAGCATTGTAAAAGAACTTCTGTATTTCCTGAATTTTCCAATAAAGCTAATGCTATTTTGTTCTTTTTATTAAGCATCCACCGTGTGGTAGGCATGCAAACTAGATGTGGTGGACATAAAAATAAAACCAGTCCCATTCTATAAAAGGTAGGATGAGTGGGAAATTCATGGAATCCAAACATTGGAGTTGAAATGGTTTCTTTGAGACCAAGTTGAGCTGCATCATTTTATAAGCAGCAGTAAAGTGGATTTAGAGAAGGGTAGAGTCAACTATTTAGTGTCAGAAATGATACCACAGTGTTGAGCTCGTGATACCGAGTGCTTCTTCCAGTTCCCGTGCGCCAAGATACAATCAAATCACTTAGTTTATTAATAATAATAGCACTTCTATAGCTCAATAAATTTTACAAAGTACTTTATAAATATTTTAACCTCACAACAACCAGGAGGTAGTGCTATAATTCTCATTTATAGAAGGGGAAACAGAGGCTGAAAAAGGTCTCAAGTGGCTTTACCAGGTTCACACAACAAGCAATTGTCTCAGGATTTGAACTCATCTTCTTGACTCCAAGTCCAGGGCTCTGCACTGTGCCACTTAGTATTTAAGCAAATTGTTAGGTGTAACTTAAATCATAACACAGGAATACAAAGTAGCTGTTATTATTGCTTTTTTACAGTAACTTAAAAGTATAGTTCAAAACCAACAGATTAACTGAATGCCTGTGGCCCCCAAATCACTGCAGCTTCTCAAAGGATCCTTTCCAGAGTAATAACAGCCCCAGTTTGCTGGCGTTTGTATGAAAAATTCTAGTTTTCAGGAATGAATAGATTTGTGACCCGAGGAAGAATAGAAATAGCCAACCTCACATACGGCTTTTAATGAAATAGCCCTGCATCCTGAAACAACTGAATGTAGCTGGATTTATTCCATTATAACTTGATATACAAATATTATCCAGCTTGTAAGTAATAGTTGTAGATTTGTTTGCTTTTTTTCACTTGCTCTAGTGAGTAGGAGTGGTGGAAGCTAGATTGCTCTACCTCTAACCAGCCTGGGCTTTGGGGCAGGTGTTCTGATGACAATCTTTTAATTTTTCAGGGCCTTTAGGTTCAGTTGCAGTCTTTTAGTGCATGCTGGCACTGGATTTAAATGTTTACCAACAAACAGGTTTTTAGGTAACCAAAGAAAGAAGCTAATCAGCTGAAAAGGACAGGTTGTTCAGTTTGAGGCCACTTGCCTTATTTTGTTGAGACCCTGACTGTGCTAATTTAAATTAGTCACTTCAAAGGCTTGCAGTAGAATCCAATTTACACACACACACACACACACACACACACATACATACACACACACACAAAATCATTAATCCCTTTGGTCTTAACATTGCATTCCTAAGAACTTTAAAAAAAATCAGAAATAATGTCAGGTGGCCCAGTGGATGGACCTGTCTTCAGGAAGACCTGAAATTCAAATCAGACCTCAGACACTTAACTACTGTGTGACTCTGGGCACATTACTTAACCCCAAACAGCTTCAATTTCCTCATCTGTAAAATGAGGATCATAGTGTCAGCTGACTCTCCCTCTCTCCCTCTCCTCCCTCTTCCCTTTTCCCTCTCTATTTTTCCTTTTCACCACCTTGCTCCTCCCCCTCAATCCCTCCCCGTCCCTGTACTTTCCTTCTCCTCTTCCTCTCACTCCCTTTTCCCTTTCCCTCTTCCCCTTTCCGTCTCCCCTTTCTCCCTCTTTTCTCTCCTTCCTCTCTCTCTCCTTCACCTCCTCTTCCTCTCCCTCCACCCTTCCTTTATGTAACTAAATACATATATAGCTCACTAATGTTATTATAGCTATTATCTAATGCAGTTAGCATTTTCTGTGTTTGAAAATTATCTGGCTGAACTCAATACTACTGCTACCCAGTAGAAATTAATTGATTGGATGAGTCAGTTGCAAACTCAATGCATGCAGATTTTAGTGGATTTTCCTTGCCAGTCGATGCTATAACAATGTGACTTGCTATAGTTCAGTCAGTTGTCACTGAAACCTTCCCCTTAGGGGTCATTTAGAACCATTATTTCCAGACTTCAGGTAATGCCAGTATATTTCTTAGCAAGAGAATGAAATTGGTAACTAAATTCCACTGCTGAAGTATAAAATCAACAAGCATGTGCTTACTATGTGCTGGGCACTGTGCTAAGTGCTGAGGCTACTGAAAAAAAAAAGGCAAAAGAGCCCCTGCTCTCAAGAAGGTCACAGGCTGATGGGGGAGACATGCAAACAACTGTGCACAGGCAAGATGTAGACAGGATGAATTAGAGATAATTCCAGACAGAAGAGACAAGCATTAAAAGGGACTGAGAAAGGCTTGTTGCAGAAGGTGGGACTTATAGCTCAGACCCGAAGGCAGCCAGAAAGTGGAGAAGTGGGAAAGAGTGTGGGTATGGAGAATAGCCAGTCCAAAGGTAGGCAGTTGGGAGGTGTTGGGATTGTGGAAGATGCTGGGATGTTGGGTGATGTTGGGAGTGTAGAATTCAAGGAACATCCAGGAGGCCAGTGTTGCTGGATTGAAGAGGACTGGAGGGGGAGTAAGGTAGAAGAAAACTGGAAAGGTAGGGGGGAGAGTGTTATTTTTTAAAGGGATTTAAAAGCCAAACAGGATTTTACATTTGATCCACTTCTCCATTTATAGCTCCTCTTTCTCTTGCTGTATAATGCTAAGGAATTCACTCTAGCTCCTACTAAAGCCATCAGTTGACAATATCACCAAAGCTTATTTCTCTTACCTTGGCTTATACTAGTGCTAATTGTTGGGGAGGGGGGTGGAGGAGGTGGAAGAGAGGTGATGAGGATTGTATTGTCAACAGTCAAATGCAAGGGCCTACTATGTACCAAGCACTGTGTGCTAAGCTCTGGGAATACAAAGACCAAAATGGAACAATCCCTGTTCTTAGAGTTTACCTTCTATCATGGCATATTACACATATGCATGCATGTATACATATGCAAAATAGGTGCAGCTAGGTGGTACAGTAGATAGAATGCCAGGCGTGGAGTCAGGAAGACTAATCTTCCTGAGTTCAAATCTGGCCTCAGACACTTACTAGCTGTATGATGCTGGGCAAGCCACTGAATCCTGTTTGCCTCAGTTTCCTCATCTATAAAATGAGCTGGAGAAGGAAATGCCAAACCACTCTGGTATATTTGCCAAGAAAACCCTAAATGGAGTCACAAAGAGTAGAACACAATTGAAAAATGACTAAACAAAATATGCAAAATAAATACAAGGTCATTATAATGATTGTAGTTCTTAGAGATAAAAAAGAACAAATGAACTTGTCCCTTTGAAGCACTGACTTCCTTTACAGTGGTTACCACACTTTTTTTGATGCTGTACTTATATCAGTAAAAATTTTTTGAGCATGTACCCCCTATATATATATATATATATATATATATATATATATAAACCATAGAGATACTATCATTTATGTTTATTACAAAATTTTAAAGGATGAACTAAAGATGAAATAGTATTTAATCCTAGAGCTAATAGGGAGCTGTGAGAAACATTAACAATTTGGTTTCCGCAGGTTGATAGAAACACAGAAGAGGGGGGAGATTAGGTTATTGATTAATTGATTTATTGATTTGTTGGTTTACTGTTTTATTAGTTTATTGGTTTACACAAAATGTGCAAACAGAAGAGATTGGTTTTCACAGATTCTATAGAAATAATAGATATTGTAAACACATGGCACAAGAAATGTGCAGGACACATTTGTTGGGACAAGTTGGGGGTTAAAACCAAGAAATCCTATATAATTGTTTGCTCTACATCTGTATGTGTGTGTGTGAGTTCCATGAAGGAATCTGCACACCCATTTCTTGCTAGAATCATCAAATAAAGTTATCTCTTCTTTCACTCCAAAAATTGTGATTTCATAATTACCCAGTTAACTCTTGTTTGGGGAATTTGCTGAGTCCAGTCTTGGACTGAATTCCAAATGAGTCTGGGGTTTTTATCACAGAGCCATTAGAATTAATATCGAGTAGGGCAGTGATGTTGCCAGACCTGCACTTTGGGAACTTCAATTTGACATCATCAAATATAAAATCCTCTGTTTGGCTTTCAAAGCCCTCCATAACCTACCTCCCTCTCTCTCCTTTTTCATTGTCCTTACACTTTTACATTACACCCTCCCACATACTCTATGATCCAGTGATCCTTATTCCTTGAACAAGACATTCCATTTCCCGACCCTAGGCATTTTCAATGACTTCTTTCCCATGCCTAGAATGTTTTCCCTTCTCTTCTCTACTTCCTAGCTTCCTTCAAGTCCCAGATAAAACCTCACTTTCTATAGGAAGCTTCCCCTCATCCCTCTTAATTCTAGTGCCATCCATCCATTGGTTATTCCAATTTATCCTATACAATAGCTTGTTTGTACATAATTATTCACACACTATCTTCTCCCTTAGGCTGTGAGCTCCTAGTGAGCAAGAACTGTCTTTTGCCTTTCTTTGTATCCCCAGTGCTTAGCACAGTACCTGGCACATGGTAGGTACTTAATAAGTATTAACTGTCATTACAATACTATTATTATATAAATTATTCTCATGGGTTCTTCTCACTCATTCTTTATCAGTTTATAAAATTCCTTGAAATCATTCATTTCATAATGTTGCTATTGGAGTATAAATTGTTCTGGTTCTGTTCACTTCATTCTGCATCAGATAATATAAATCTTTCCATGGCTTTTTGAAATTATATATATTTTTCCATTTCTTACAGCACAGTACTATTTCATCACATTCACATAAGACAACTTTTCAGTCATTCTTCAATTGATGGGCATCCCAATAGTTTCCTTTTTTTTTTTTTGCTATCATTTGAAAGAGTGGCTAAAAATACGTAAAGGATCTTTTCCTCTTCCTTTGATCTCTTGAATATAGGCCTAATAGTGGTATAGCTTTGTCAAAGGCACATACTGCTTAGTAACTTTTTTTTATAATTCTAAATTGTTTTCCAGAATAATTGGACCCATTCATGGGTCATCAATGTGCTTGTTTCTACCTAGCCTCACCAACATCTATCATTTTCCTTTTTTGTTGTCTTTGCTACTCTGATGGACGTGAGGTGGAATCTCAGAATTGCTTAATTTGCATGTCTCTAATTGGTAATAATTGGAAGTATTTTTTCATAAAGCTATAAATAGCCTGAGTTTCTTGTTTTGAGAACTTCTTGTTCATATCCTTTAGACCATTTGTCAATTGGTGAACGGCTCTTTTCCTTTAATTTGAATCATATATATGTATATATACATGTATATGTGTGTGTATATATATATATATCTTTATCAAAGAAACTTGCTGCAAATATTTTTTTATCTCCCTTTTATTCTTAAGTTTTATTTGTGCAGAAGCATTTAAATTTTATATAAAAATATCCATTTTATATTCTGTGATCCTTGTTTGGTCAAGAACTTTTCTCTTATTCATATATCTAATAGATAATTTTCCCCATGTTTCTCTCATTTACTTATGATATGATCTTTTTAAAAAAAAATCTAGGTCACATATCTAATTGCAGTTTATTCTTTGTATATTATGCATATTGGTTTAAATTTATTATAGATTTAAGTGCAGAATGAAGCAGCTTTTTATATACAAAATATACATTGAGGTAATTTGTTTTGTTTGATTATGAATATTTCTTTCCTTTTTTTTTTAAAGGGAGTTGGGGTTAAATGACTTGCTTGGGGCCACACAGCTAGTAAGTGTCTGAGGTTGAATTTGAACTAGGGTCCTCTGGACTCCAGGGTCAGTGCTCTATCTATTGCACCACCTACCTGTTAATTTTTAAAAAGTAGAGAGGTGGGGGTGCTACAGATGTGAAATGCTATATACACTTTCAGAGGAGGTCACTGTGTTATTAATTTTATTTAACTATTTTCCTTTGTTACAAGAAACCTTTCACGAAGTAGGAATAATCTGTAAATGTTTGTGATGTAAAAACAAAACTCATCAATAAAACCTAGAAACAAAACAATATTAACATTAAGATGAATAAAAAGTATAGGGGAAAACATAAAATACTTTTATACAAACAAAGTTAGATCTAAATAATTGAAGTAATATTTTGTAGGTAAAGCTAATATAATAAAAAATGACAATTTTACCTAACTAATCTATTTATATAATACCATCCCAATTAAATTACTAAAAATTATCTTACTGAGTCAAAAAAAATAATAACAGGGTTCATTTGGAAGAGCAGAGGGTCAGGAATTTCAAAGAAACCAAGGGAAAAAGATATGAAGGAATTAGATTCAGTAGTATCAGACCTTAAACCATATTATAAGGTGAGAGCAGGGCTAAAGTGTAAAATGGATAATTTTGATTATTTTAAATAAAAAAATTTCCTGTATAAATAAAACCTATGTATACAGCCAAGAATAGAGGGAATGTAGAAAAATTGGGGAAAAAAAACTCTCATATACAAATTTCCCAGATATAATGTGATTGAATCAGATTGTTTCTGTGATATAGGAAATGATGAGCTGGTGGATTTAGAAAACTATGGAAAGACTTGGACTTATAAAGGAAGATGCTATCCACCTATAAAGAAACAGTTGACAAGTGGAAATAAACATAATGCAGTCTTAGGTATATGCTTTTGAGTGCATATGTGTATGTTTATACATATGTATGATAGATACATATGTATATGTATGTATATATGTGTATATATACATATATATGTATGTATATATGTGTATGTGTGTATATATATACATATAATCCACACTTAACTGTAGCCTTCTTGGTGGGGGGCAGGGAGGAAGGGGGAAAAATAAAGTAAAAAGTATACAGCAGAGGACAAAAGAAAACATCCAAGGAAGCAAAGAAAAGATGTGCAGCTTTGAAAATAATAATTACATAGGTTTTCTTGAAATGGAAATTTATTGCTTTATATTGAATCCTCTCATATTCTGTTGTGTACATGACAGTGTTTTTTCTTTATTTTGTATTTAACTTTAAAACAAATTCAAATATAATGAAGAAAAAAATATAGAGGAGTATCACTAGAACTTGAAAGATCTAGAAAGGATACATGTAGAAGGTGATGCTTCAGATAAATTTTGAAGGAAATGAGATTGAAAGAAGCAGAGGTGAGGAGGTAGTGCATTCCAGTAGAGACAAGAGATGAAATATCCTGTGTGAAGAATGACAAGATGCCATTTTGGTCACATTGCAGAGTGTGTGAAAAGATCAATGTATAATAAAGTTGTAAAAGTAGATTGGGGCCAGGTTGTAGAGAAAAAAAGGACTTTCAAGAGATGTTATAAAGATAGTTTTATTAAGATTTGGCAACTGGTAGGGAAAAGGACCCTCACGTACAAAGATATTTATAGCAGCTCTTTTTGTGGTGGTTAAAGAATTGGAAATTGAGGGGATGTCTATCCATTGGGGAATGGCTGAACAAGTTGTGGTATATGAATGTAATGGAATACTATTGTGTTATAAGAAATGATGAGCAGGTGAATTTCAGAAAAACCTGGAAAGATTTACATAAACTGATGCTGAGTGAAGTGAGCAGAACCAGGAGAACTCTACACAATAACAGTAACATTGTATGATGATCAACTTTGATAGACTTATCTCTTCTCAGTAATACAATGATCTCAGACAATTTCAAGACTCATGATGAAAAATGCTATCCACATCCAGAGAAAGAACTATGGAGTCTGAAAGTAGATCGAAGCATACTATTTTAACTTTTTTTGTTTTTTGTTTTTTCTTTATGGTTTTTCCCTTTTGTTCTGATTCTTCTATCACAACATGACTAATGTGGAAATATGTTAATGTGATTGTGCATTTGTAACCTATATCAGATTGCTTGCCATCTTGGGGAGGAATGAAGGAGAAAAAAATTTGGAACTCAAAATCTTATAAAAGTGAATGTTGAAAACTGTCTTTACATGTAATTGGAAAAAAAACCAAAATACTATTAAGTGGGAAAAAATAAAAAAATAGAAAAAATAAACTGTACTATTAAAAAAAGAAAGAAACAGGAAAAAGCTAAAAAAAAAGACTTGCCTACTGGTTGATTATGAGGGCAAAAATATCCTTTGTCTCATACTTCCAACAAAGATATCCTCAATATTTTCACAGACCAAACTCATAAAGATACTATAAAGATAAGAAAGTAGGTGTGTGAATTGAGTGATTGCTGATCTCTTGGTTGCCTCTTTAAGAAAAAAACCCAATACTGTCTGATTTTTTCCATTCTTTTAGACCATTTCTCCTTTGAGATATCTTAAAAATAGGTCCCTGACCACCTTGAAAATTGTGTTGTCTCCATCATTGATTTTTTCCCTATATTTATCTGGTCAGATTCAGCTGCTCTTGTGATTTCACCTTATCAAATTGCATTATTACTTCATGACATGGCACACCAGGGGCTGAGGCAGTGTTTCCACTATTATCACTGATCAGAATAGATGCCTTGAAACACTAGTAGCCCTATTTTACTTTATCTCTATTTGTTTTCCCCTTTCCACTTTTATCTGCAAATACTCTTAGGATGGTCTGGCTTAGATGGGCTTTATGTAATCTTTGTACATGTTCATATTCTTCAATGCCTTTTTTTGGTAAAGTAATGCTACTTATAATCATCCGCCTGCTTTCTTAGCAATGTTTGTAAACTAATTTTTGTTTTGTCTATGGCTGCATATCTTTTTGTTTGTTGAGGAGCTCAAATGTTTTCTGGCTGAAACAAGTTTCAAGTCTCTTTTGGCCGCCTCTTTGCCAAGATTGTTTTACGTTGGTTAATTTATCTAAGAAATGGAGTGGACTTGGGAGGAAAAGGACAGGCTACTCTGTGCTAGGCACTGTGTGAAGCACTTTATAGATGTTATCTCATTTGATCCTCACAACAACACTCTGAATCAGGTGCTATTATTCTCCCCATTTTGCAGTTGAGGAAAGTGAGTCAGATGGAGGCTAAGTGACTCGCCCACTGTTAGACAACTAGTAAGTGCTCAGGTTGTTTGACCCCAGACTCAGTATTCACTATTCACTTTGCCATTACTTTATCCATTTAGGGGAGCTGATAGCTTCTTTAAAAATTTGGGTTGGAGCTGCTATAATTGCATGCAGTGATGTTGTCTCATATTTATCTTTTTAAATTTGATAATGATTTTTGACCTTTGCTCTAACCCAACGATGCAATCTGCTGATTCTGAAATCACTTCTATGGTGTTAACTAGTTGTTTCCTGTCAAAATATAGCCAATTTCATTTTTGGTTGTTTGGCATTCTGAACGTCCAAAACTTTCCAACTTTCTTCTTGAAGAAAGCTTCGTGATTATATGGGCATGAAGTTCCTGATAGTCCCATTTTTTGATTTCTTTTCAGGTCATATTTTCCAACATCTCCATCATCTTCTTTGTATCTACCTTTGCACTGAAGTCTGTAATCATCAAGGTAAATGTTGACTTAGTTTGGTGAATTTTGTCAAGATTTTTGTAGAATTTCTCTATTCCTTTGTCCTCAGATATTTACTTATAAATTGCAATTATTTTTATTGGGTCCATTTGCTTTTTATTGGGTCCTTTTTTTCCTTTTCATTGGGTCCATTTGCTTTTTATTGGGTCCTTTTTTTTTTTTGCTTTTCATTGGGTCTGTTTGCTTTTTATTGGGTCCATTTTCATCATGAGCTCAATGCAAGGTCAGATGCCAAGATGTGTCCCATTAAATGAAGTTTCTTCTTGTCTTCGGGTAGATGTTGGAACCAACTCCTCCAGCTCCTTCATCTCCCTTTGAGAATGGGCCCAGAGATGCACTGTAGCTGGTCAGTCAGCAAGCATTTGTTAACATGCTTACCACGTGCCAGGCACTGCACTGAGCACTGGGGATATGAAGAAAAGAAAAGACAAAGAAACAAAAAACCACAGTTCTTGCCTGCAATGAGTTTGAAGGATTGTACTAAGTTTACAATGTAATGAAGGCCATGTAAGAAGCTAGGTACATCCAAGATATATAAAGCATCCATGAAAAGGTAATCTGAGAAGGGAAGACATGAAGAGATGGGAGGGACTAGGAAAGGCCTCCTGGAGAAGGTGGGATTTGAGATGAGTTTTGCAAGAAGACAGAGAAACCGAAAGGTGATAATAAGGGGCTAGAGCATTACAGGTGTGGTGCATGGCCAGTCCAAAGGCCCACAGATGAGAAATGGAGGGACTTGACTGAGGAACTGCAAATAATAATAATTAATAATTAGCACTCATATAGTGCTTTAAGGTTTGCAAAGCACTTTACAAATATCATCTCGCTTGATCATCATAACAACTCTGCAAAATAGGTGCTGTTCTCACTATATTTTACAGATGAGGAAACTGAGGCAGACGGAGGTTAAATGATTTGTATCGGTTCACACGGCTCAGTGTTTGAGGCTATATTTGAATTCAAGTCTACCTGACTCCCAGCATAGAACTCTATCCACTGGGACAAATAGGCCAATGTTACTCCAATTTAGAGTGTGGAGGAGAGTTAAATGTGAGAAGAATGGAAAAGTAGGAAGAATTTAGATTTAACAAAAAAAAATTTATTAAGTGTTTGAAGTGAGTAGAATACTGTTCTAGGCATTGGGAGAGATACAAGCTTATAAAGAAATATGATCCCTGCTCTCATGGAGGTTACAATCTAGTAGAAAGATCTATGTTGTTGCTTAGCTGTTTTTAGTTGTGTCTGACTCCTCGTGACTCCATTTGGGGTTTTCTTGGCAGAGAGACTGGAGTGGTTTGCCGTTTACTTCTCCAGCTCATTTTTTAGATGAAGAAACTGAGGCAAACAAGATGAATGAAGTGACTTGCCCAGTGTCCCACAATTCAGAAATCTGATATCTCAGTAATCAAACCTGAGGCCAGATTTGAACTCAGGAAGATGAGTCTTGCAGACTTCAGGCCCAGTACTCTATCCACTGCACCACCTCACTGCTCAGAAATAGCTATACAAATACATACATATATATATGTGTGTGTGTTTATGTATGTATATATAACAAACCAGTATATGACATGTGTGTCAGTGAGATGCACAAACAATATTATAGGAAGGGATCAGGGAAGGTTTCCTAGATTCCTCCTCCAAGGGAGGCTTCTGGGTTGGGCTTGAAAAGATAGCTAGGAATTTAATAGTGACTAAAATGGGGAGAGAATGAGTGTATTCCAGACATGCAAAATAGGATGAACCAAAGAGTGGGTGCTGGAAAATTTTTCACTACTTACTATTTTTGGGGGGGTGAGGCAATTGGGGTTAAGTGACTTGGCCAAGGTCACACAGCTAGTAAGAGTCAAGTGTCTGAGGTCGGATTTGAACTCAGGTCCTCCTGATTCCAAGGCCAGAGCTTTATCCACTGTGCCACCTAGTTGTCCTCTAACTGCTTACAACTATATTTTTATATTATATATCTATATTTATATCTATATCTATATCTATATTTTATTAGGGCTACAAATACAAGTAAGCAAGATAATCCCTACAGTCCCTACCCTCAAGGAGCTTATGTTCTAATGGGTGAAGACATGCAAAGGAGTGCTAGAGAAAGGGTAAGAGGAAGGAGGGAGAGCATAACAAGGGGATAGCTGGAGTAGGGAAAAGCTCGTCTCAGCAGGGAAAGATGAATGTTCTCCTGTTGGAGCTGGGTAGCACTGGGTTGGGATCCAAGTTTCCAGTGGAGATGTTTGGAGAGTAGGAGAGGTGTAGGGCATGTTCAGGGAAGACTAGCACCTCTGCTGAGCCCTTTTCAGGGCTGCTTTCCATCTTTGGTGTCCACCTCTTTCATCTAACTCTCACCTGTGGCTCCAAGAAGCTGTAGCATGCACAGCAGCCACACCCCAGTAAACTGTTTTGGCAGGTAGGCCAAACCAGGGTAACCAAGGAGTCTCAAACCCATGGGTGAGTTAGGGAGGTGTCTCCCCTAAGCACGTGAAGACTTCCCTTGGTGGAATGGGCAGATGAGAACAATTTGTTCCAAAAGCCATAAAGGCAGCTAAGCAGGCTCTGTGGAGCACTTACAGCTTGGTTAGACATCAAAGACACCAAGGTCATCAACTGTATCTTGAGCCATCACCAGTAGTCTTGATTCTGTCCTGGCACTGGACTGTGATGACTCTGGAGCAGAGAGTGAGGCTAATGACTTTGTGCAACTCTGCCTCACTTAAATCTAATTTATGCATGAATCAAAGGACATCACCCATACCAATTTTTTGGAGAGTAGGGCCATAGTGAGGAGACTGATGGGACTTTTTAACACAGAATGTGACATGCATTTGTTTTATTACTTTTGAGGTAAATAAGGGCTTTGAATGAAAAATATGCTATCCTTTCTTTGGTAGGGATTAGGTACCTTAGGGTAGGTAGGAGGTTATGCTGTTCACCCTAATAAGCTGAATGAAACATAGAGCATGGGTTGTTTTGGGGTAGGATGGCCCTGCTAGTTATCATACCCAGGAAGGATAGACTAATACTTAAGCAAGGATCCAGTTAGCAACCTAATGGGCCAACAATTAATTATATATATATATATTATATATATATATTTTATATTTATTTGGTCAATAATGCAAAGTCAATACATAATTAACTCAGGAAAAGCAATTGCTTTGATGGAGACACTCCTCAAACTGAGGCCTTTCATCATAGAATAATAGAATTTATTTATACACCTCAGGGCTATTATTTGTTCTACCCTTAGGTGAAAACTTTTGATGATAGAGCATTCTTTCTGGGTTTACTTCCTCAACTTTTACTCACTTTAGCAGGCCATGTCTTTAGATGGAAGCTGTCTACTATCCTACTCTTGTTGGAGTTCTAGGGGTAACTTGGAGGGGGTGGGCTTATACTACTATCATTTACAAGCCCCCCACTGGAGGGCTTCCCGGCACCAATGAACTAGCTGATCTGTATTAGCATTTGAAAACAGGATTTCCCAAGAACAGCTGTCCCTGAAGAAATGCTGATATAAAACAATTGTTCCCCCAAACCAGAGGTGTACTCTTCCTGTGCATATACAAAGTCTCTGGGGAGAGTGGGCTCAAAATGAAAGTGGCTGGTCATGAAGCCCAGGTGACGAAGGGGTACCTCTTGATTCCTGGCATTGGAAATCCTTTTCTGCCTTTGTGGAGTCCTCTTGAAATTCAGTCTAGCTGTTACTGTCTGAGATCTGAGGATCAGTGACTTTCTAAAGTTCAAGACCAGCGCTTCTTTCTTCAAGGATTATTCTCCCTGGAGCCCTTGTGTTCCTCAGGCAATTGTCCTTCCATATCTGTCAGTGGGTGCTTCACCTGTTCTTGGCTGCTACCACTTCAGTGGTCGCTTCTACCACTTGCAGTTGACTTTGCACTTCTTGACTTTGGGTTGACAGGGGGACCTCTGATGGGACCTCTGGATATCTCAAATTCATGCTTTACTCCTCTCCACATACTCTGCGATCAATGACATCAGCCTCCAGACGTGCCTCCCACTCAACATTCCATCTCCTGACTCCTTGTGTTTTCACTGGCTGTTTCTCATGCCTAGAATGATATCCCTCCCAAGCCTGTGCTTCTTGGCTTCCCTGGCTTCCTTCAAGGCTCAACTCATACCCCACCTTCTGCAAATGACATTCTCTGGTCTCTGCCCTTCCCCCCCCCCAACTACACTTACTTTCCTATTGCTTGTCCCTTCCTTCTCAGATTGCCTCCCATCCATACTGATATATATCTTGTCCCTAACTAGTGGTTTACATATTGTCTCCACCTATTGGTATATGAGCTTCTTGAGGGCAAAGGCTCTGGTTTTTTTACCTTTCTTTATATCCCCAGCATTTCTCACAGTGTCTGGTACATAATGGGTACTTAATA
The DNA here is from genome assembly GCF_003287225.1 of Phascolarctos cinereus. Classification (NCBI taxonomy): domain Eukaryota; kingdom Metazoa; phylum Chordata; class Mammalia; order Diprotodontia; family Phascolarctidae; genus Phascolarctos; species Phascolarctos cinereus. Next base: position 82,526,660 of record NW_027555625.1, on the reverse strand, counting down.
AATAGTAATAACTAGTACTGTGTCTTAAATGAGCACTTGCTACTTTACCTATGTCCAGTAGGGCAAGAACAGATATTGAAGCCAACTTGGACTCTTTTTAGTATGGTATACTATGGGAAGAGTGACCCCAGAATCTCAGAGGTAGAAGGACCTCAGAGGCTATTTGGTCCACCCCACATAGGAACAAGAATCCCCTCTATGTCATACCCTACCTCTACTGAGGGGAGAGCTCTCTGCCTGCTAAAGCAGAAAAGGTAAGAGCAGAGATGGAGAACAGTCCATGGAGTTATTTCCTGAGCCTCTAGGGCATTTGGGGTGCACTTTAGATACCCCTCCCACCTGCCTGGGGAAGAAGACCCAAATAGGGAATGTTAATGGGGCAGGATTTAGGTCAAAGATCAGTGAGGGCTCTTTAATAATAATAATAATAGCTAAGATTTATATGGTACTTACTATGTGCTGGGCACTGTGCTGAGTGCCTTACAGTTATTAACTTTTTTGATCCTCACAAAGGTAGGTGCTATTATTTTCATTCCCATTTTACAGATGGACAAACTGAGGTTGTGACTTGCTCAGGGTCACACAGTTAGTGTCTCAATTTGAACTCAGGTCTTCTAGATTCCAGGCCTGCCACTCTATCTCCTGCACCACCTGGATGCCCTTTAAGCTTTAAGGAGATACTCAGGTAGGATAGGACTGAGCTGGGAGGCTTGGGCAGCTCCAAGTCAAAGTCAGCTTTAGGTCAGAGATAGTAGGTCTCCTCTGACTGTGAATGTTGTTGTTTTTCCTGACCACTACAACTACAGAGCTTTGCTATATTAACCTTTTTTGACCTTAGTCTCTAACATTGTTGCCCTGGGCTCAACTCTACCTGGGCTCAGATCAGGAACTATAACTGTGTAGCTGACAGCTGCTAAGGATGCAACAGGTAAGGGTGTGCAGCGAGAGACAGTTTTTATAATGACACATATATAGATATGTGTGTGTGTGTGTATACATATTATATATATGCATATATATATATATATATATATATAGAGTCAATCAGTAAACATTTACTAAGCACCTATTATGTGCCCAGCACTGTGCTAAGTGCTGAGCTTCTGCTCTCCAGAGCTCGTAAACAACATGTAAATTGCTAGGTACCAACAAATTATATACAGGTCATATCTCCATGACATCAAAGTATTTATTTAATGATAAGACAAGTTGTCTTCAACCAATTCTACTCCAGTGCCATGGAGGTGACCCTAGGCTCTTGAAGATCTATCTCAGCAGAGTACAAGCTATGGCAGGGCCTAGCCAGCTGGAAATACTGGTTAGAGATGTGATAGACTCATAAATGGTTGCTTTGTTGCTCTGTTTAGCTGAGCTGTTACAAGGGAGGATTCAGTGATGGTAGTGATGGTGGTGTTGGTGAATACGGTGGTAATAGTGAGGGTGATGGTGGATATGGTGGTGATGGTGATGCTGGTGGTGGTGATGGTGGTGGTGGTGGTGGTGGTGATGGTGGTGGTGATGATGGTGGTGGTGGTGGTGGTGATGGTGGTGGTGATGGTGGTGGTGGTGATGGTGGTGGTGATGGTGATGATGGTGGTGATGGTGGTGGTGATGGTGATGGTGGTGTTGGTGAATATGGTGGTGATGGTGATGGTGGTGGTGGTGGTGATGATGATGGTGGTGCTGATGGTGGTGGTGGTGATGGTGGTGGTGATGATGATGGTGGTGCTGATGGTGGTGGTGGTGGTGGTGGTGGTGATGGTGGTGTTGGTGGTGTTGGTGGTGATGGTGGTGGTGGTGGTGATGGTGATGGTGGTGTTGGTGGTGTTGGTGGTGATGGTGGTGGTGGTGGTAGTGAATATGGTGGTAGTGGTGGTGGTGGTGGTGGTGGTGGCGAATATGGTGGTGATGGTGATGTTGGTGGTGGTGATGGTGGTGGTGATGGTGGTGGTGATGATGATGGTGGTCCTGATGGTGGTGGTGGTGGTGGTGTTTATGGTGACATACTGGGAAATGACTTGAATGTAAAACATGAAAGGCATCGATAAAGCATTAGCAAAATAGCTGTAGAATAGTATGGGATCATACAGAATCAAGCAGTTCTACTTTCTGATCTCATCTGACTTTTGTTCCAAAAAAACACAATGCCTCCATGCCTAGCACTGGGCTATGCACATAGTAGTCATTTAATAAATGTCTGTTGAATTGGATTAGATCTGTCCACTACATTTTGCAGTGATTCATTCATTCCTAGAACAAGAAGTAATACAATTCTGCCTGATGGTGTTGGGAATGTTTCTAATAGTGCTTCAGATCACCACTACACAACTGAATTCTTAATTATAAAGGGTGTCCTCAAAGTTTGAGTGCAGTTTTTAAGTTTAATAACTTTAGAAGTATAAATGCTAAAAACTTACAAATATATTATTTGAAATTTTAATGATTTACCCTTATTTTACAATGATTTAGATTTGTGAGTTAGAAATGGCAAAATTTAAATTTTGATTTTAATTAGATGCGGCATCCTGTCTTTATGCATTATGTGTTGGGCAGTTTCTGGATGACCCTTTCTCAGAATACTGGCTTTTGGAGGTCTTCTTCTTGCTTGGCCACCTTGGCCACGTCGTCTATTTCCATTAGACTTTTTCTCGTGGTGTCACATCAAAACCATCATGTATGCATCAAAACTTCATTCTTTGGATAATTTTAAGACTAGGATTGTAAATGCTATCTTTCAGTCATTGAAGAAGCAGCTCATGAAAGTTTTTTACAATGTTTGAAAACTGATTAGAGTGATGTATAGCACAAGGTGGTGGATATGTTGAATTTTAATAATAAACATATCAATGCTTTAAGAATTATAATTAGCCTTTCAAATATTTTTGTAAGTTTATAGCATTTCTATTTCTGAAGTTATTAAAGCTTAAAATGACACCAAGACTTCTGGGATATCCTCTATACTGTCATATTGTTTCATATCTCCCCTGTCAGATTTGTAATCAACTTTATGGACAGGATTCTTATCTTATATTTCTCTTTTTCTCTTATAGCACTTAACACAATACTTACACATAAGAGGCACTTAATAAACACTTGCTGACTTGACTTAGAGTACCTTGCACAATAGGGAAGCTAGGTGGCTCAGTGGATAGAGCACCAGGCCTGGAGTTAGGAAGACTCATCTTTCTGAGTTCAAATCCAACCTCAGACACTTGCTAGCTGTATGACCCCCGGCAGGTCACTTAATCCTATTTGCCTTGGTTTCCTCATCTGTAAAATAAGCTGGAGAAGGAAATGGCAAACTACTCCAGTATCTCTACCAAGAAAACCCCAAATGGGGTCATGAAGAGTCAGACAAGACTGAGAAATGACTGAACACCAGCAACATTTTGCACAATATAGAGCACACAGCAGTCACTCAATAGGTAATTGCTGATTGCTTTATGTTACATTTATATACATTTATGTAATGCTTACTGTGTGCCAGGCACTTTATAATTATTATTGCCATTGATCCTCACAACAACCTTAGGTGGTAGGTGCCATTATTACCCCCATTTTACATTTGAGGAAACTGAGGCAAACAGAGGTTAAATGACTTTCCCAGGATCACAGAGCTAGTAAGTGTCTGAGGCTAGATTTAAACTCGTGTTCTTAACTTGAAGTCCAGTGCTCTATCCACTTTGCCACCTGGCTGCCTCACCACCATAAATACTCCATAACAGCTGCCATCTTGACCTGTGTGACATGGTACTATGATAAACTTTTCTCCACTTGACCCCAGTGTTTAATGGAGATACTGATGCTTACTAATTGGACCCACAGATTCCTATCTTTTCCTCTTCATGACTGTTGACAGGATGGTGGCAAAGGCAGTGATGATTTTGGCACAGTTAGGGCATTCAGCACAAAATATTTTGTTACAGGATACCAGTCCATTTCTCAGGAACCTACCCAAGCTGGATTTTGTCTGGACTTTGGGGTTTTAGTTACTTGAAAAGCAGTATTTTGTCCCTCCCCAGCCCCGCCTTGCCCTTTTCTTCCTTGGCTACTCTCTTTTCACATTGTCTTGGTTACTTTTCTTACTGTTATTATTTTTTTAAACTTTCCTTTGTTTCTTGGTGGCCAAATAACAGTAGCTGCAGCAGCAGAAACAAGCCCCACCCCCCCCAACTCAACCCTTTTTCCTAGGCTCTCAAAGAGCTGAAGTCCTGTATTCCCAGAGGGATAAAAAGCTCTTCAGTTAGCATCCGGAGGGAAATGATTAAAGAGCAGCTGAGGAGAGGGGGACCTTAGAACTAAGGAAGCGGGCTCTGAGGGATTGCAGAGGGAAACGCTGTCTGAATGCACATTCACTTTGGAGTCCTGGCTCTTTTCCTTAAGCCCCACTTGACACAACTATTCCAAGGCTCAAAGCACCATTGCCAGATAGCTCAGAACAGTGATCCCATTCAGCGAGCAAACATTGGTATGGCTGTATAGCTTGTTAAGATATCACAATGCTGCCACTGCTTAATGAAAACCCTTTTCTGAGGAGAGACCGGGTGTGCTTTATCATATACTGAATGATTGTAGAAGCTACTTTCCTCATGAACTCCCTGAGCACAAAGGGAAGCAAATACTGGTCTCTGGCCAGTTTTTCATGCTTGCCGCAGAATCAGTATGAGATCTAGTTTGCCCAGTTCTACATAACATACATACTAGGGCTTCTTAAAGATTGAGACCTATAGTTCTGGGTCGCTACCACTAATGGGTCATGTAGACCCATAGGTTTCTGAAGTGTATGCAATACTTCAGTGAGTGTGCAAGATAATCCATTGGGAGTGCAGGAAGAAAATGAGTGCTTCTAAATATCTATTTACTTTTTACCTAAAAGGGCTTAAGCTTTACTTGCATGGAATATACAGTTTGAGATTGGTGCCTTACTCAGTCTGTATCTGAGATGGTCATATGTCCCATGTGTCCCTCACATTGAGGGAAGAGGGAACTCCATGGTGCAGAGAAGTAAACTGAGTATGAAAATGGGTGGGTGAGAGGGGTACCTACCTCACAGGGTTGTTGTGAGACTCAAATGAGGTAACATACGTAGAGCACGGTAAGGGTTCTATGCTTCAAATACCAGCTATTATTATTAGCACACCCTTTGCCTCTGCATCTTCTTTTGAAGGTCTTTCCAGAGTTCTGTCAGGTGCCTTAATTTTAGCAGAATGGGTATCCCATGTTGTTAACCGTTTGTTGCCCTCAAATCTATAATAAGCATAAATGACGAATGGCAAGTCTGATTTCTGTTGGAATATTGCCATCCTTTGATACATGCTTAACTGGATCGATCATCTCATTGAAGATGACAACCCACCCATGCCAGCTAGCCTCTGTGACTCTTGTTCGTGTCCTTCTGTAAACCTATCGAAGGGGGTCCGCTTGATGCGCTGGGATCATGTTTAAAGATTTCTTGACCTTGTGTGGATGCCAGCGGAACATAAAGACTGTTCATTAATTATTCCCTATTCTTGCTTCAGTTTTGTAACAGCACTAATTAAATTCCACTTATACAACCACTTCTGCCTAGGCTGGTGATGTGCCATGTTCTAAATTAGTTTCTCCTTTCCCAAGCTCAGTAAGGATTTAGGGTCTTTTAAGTCATTAAGGCAAGGAAATGAGTTTTGATTAAGTACCTCCTGTGTGCTGGGCACTGTGCTAAGTGCTGGGATACAAAGGAAGACAAAAACAATCCCTGGCTTTAAGGAGCTCACAATATAATGAGGAAGGGGTGGGGGACAACATGCAAATAATGATGTATAAACTAGTGATATCCAGGTTAAATTGGGAATAACCTTAGAGAGAAGGCACTAGTGTTCAAGGGAATGAAAAAAGGTTTCTTACAGAAGCTGAGACTTGAAGGAAACCAGGGAACCCAGGAGGAGGAGATGAGGAGGAAGAGGATTCCAGGCATGAGGAGAAGCCAGTACAAAGGCAGGGAGTAGAGAGATAGCATGTGTTGTGTGAAGAACAGCCAGGACACTAATGTCACCAGATCCTTGAGTACAACGAGAGGAATAAGATATAAGACTGGAAATGTAGGAAGGAGCTAGGTTATGTAGATCCAATTTGTTGTAACTAGATTCCATTGTATCATGGAATTTTAGAATGTCAGATCTGGAAGCAATTTTGAGGTCATATGGTCCAATCCTTATTCTCTATGCAAGAAAACTGTGACTAAGAGATGAAATTGACTGTCTAATATCATATCCTGAGTTAGTGGTGAGGTCAGAACTAGAATTCAGGCATTCCTTGACTGCTGCTGCATGGAGCTCAGCAGCCTCTCTCCAGATCTTTTATCTTGGATAGATGATGGAGTTAAATAGGGCTACCAAACTCTGGTAGGGGCAGGACCCCAACTCCCGGATAGGGAGGCATGAAGATGAACAAGAAATTTGGAAGGGGATATAGACAGTTGGCTCCCCTCAGCTCTGGGAAAGAAAGAGACATGGGAAAGTTCACATTACTATTCTTCAGATACCTTTGGCAAAACTATAAATGTGTGTTTCAGAGTGGCTTGCGAGGGTATGCACTCTAGTAGATCAGAAAGGCAAACTCAGCTTAGCAAGGACAAAGAAGGGAAAGGATTGAAGGTCAATGGCTTTATAGTTCTCGCTTGCTCCTTATGCCCATCTGATAGCCTCAGCAGCGCCCTACAGTATTGTACTTAACACAGTTCGGCTTATAGAAATCAGTCAAGCAGGCTATCAGAAAGCATTTATTAAGTGCCTACTGTGTCCCAGGCATTATGCTAGGTGCTAGGGATACAGATATAGAGAATGAAACAATTTCTACTCTCAAAGAGCTTACATCATCCACAAGGGCCTGTGTGAATTGGTCTATGTACTAGATGAACTGGGATATCTGTCAGCCTACACTTTGGTACTTCTGCATGGAAATTTCAACCCATCAATTTGATTTTATATATTTTCTTCTCCTTAATCATTTCTTCTGTCCCCAACTAATCATTGCTACCTATAGGATCTGCTTCTCAGGTTTTACAGCACAATGGAGAGCATTTGGGTGATAAAAGGAGGCAGAAAATTGATTTTATATGAGGAAATTACTTGGACAGAAAGAGGAAATATATGAGTTAGTGATTAAAAGTAGATCAGCAGATTATAAGCCTGTCATGGAGATGTGCTGTATTAGTGATGGGACACAAGTCATCTGGATGTCTTCTGGAATTCTCTGCTAACAATTTCTTGACTTATTAATAATTTGTCTTCCAAAAGGTAGAAGAATCAATGAGTGGAACTTCTTTGCTACTTGTGATTCTCCGTAACAAGAAGGTTCGGGTTGCTAGAGCCAAAATAATGTACCTTTTGGGAAAGAGACCATGGAAACCTATTTTTTTTTTTAAATCCTTGAAATCTGCTTTTTAAATTTCAAACTTTCCACAGTTTGCCCATCACAAGTAATGGAATCTGCAACCTATTTGTTGTTCAGTCATTTCCAGTCATGTCTGACTCTTTGTGACCCCATTTGGTGTTTTCTTGGCAAAGATACTGGAGTGGTTTGCCATTTCCTTCTCCTGCTCATATTATAGATGAGGAAACTGAGGCAAACAAGGTCATGGTCACACAGCTAGTAAGTGTCTGAGGTGGGATTTGAACTCAGGAAGAGGAGTCTTCCTGATTCCAGGCCCAGCACTCTATTTACTGCATCATCCAGCTGCCCCTGCAAAATGTAGGCTGGTGAATTTAACTTTGATTTCTGGAAAAAAGCTTAAATTTATAGTTAAAGGGATGATTATTAAACAGATAGACAATGAAGTAATGACCATAAATAGCCAGCACGGCTTCATCTAGATAGGTTATTAGAATAAAGTAGGTCTAGAGACCTACTTTATTTCCTTTTTTTGATAGAGTAATTAGACTTGCAGATCAGGCAAATGCTATCAACATAGTTTTTGCTAGCTTTCAGCAAAAAGTAGTAATTGATAATTTAATGTCAATTTTCAACGAGATCTTTAGTGGAGTGCCCCAGGGATCTGTGTTTGGTTCTGGGCTGTTTAACTCCCCCCCCCCCCAATGGTTTGGAAAAAAGCATAGAAGGTGTGCTCAGCAAATTTTCAGGTGGCACAAAATTGGAAGGGATAACTAACACCCTGGATAACAGAGACAGGGTCAAAAAAGTTCTTGACAGACCAGCATATTGGACCAAATCCAATTGAATGAAATTTAATGAGGACAAATGTGAAGTCATACTTGGAGAAGCAGTCATAGAGGTGGTACAGGCTTTCAAAAATGTGGTCACAACAAAGGGTAACTATGTGGCTGAATATTGAAAGTCCTCAAACCCAAAAGTCCGGAAGACCTGAGTTCAAATCCTGCCTCAGACACTTACTATCTGTGTGTGGTCCTGGGCAAGTCATCTAACCTCTGTTTGCCTCGGTTTCCTCAACTGTAAAATGAGGATAGTAACAGCACCTACCTCACAGTGTTGTTGGGAGGATGAAATGAAATAATATTTGTAAAGTGCTTACCTCAGTGTCCAGCACATAGTAGGTGCTATATAAATGGTTATTCCCTTCCCCTTTCCCCTGTTCTCCTGGAGGAGTGATAAGAGCTCCCGAAACCTCAGCTTCTGGAGAAGTTTCTGGACCAACCCAGCCCAGCCCAGTAAGCATTCATCAAGTGCCTATTATGGGTCAGGTACTATACTAGGTGCTGGGATACAAATACAAAATGAAAAATAAGGAAGCTCAAGGATCTTCCATGATACTGGAGACATTAAGGATTGAGCATGTAATGTAGCATGTAATGTAAAAGGAGCAGCAAGCGACTGAACACAAATCGGAACTCTGTCTTCTACCGTCATTGTACATTATTTATATGGCAAATGTCTAATGGGAAAGTGATTGCCTCGCTGGCAGTTTCCAGTTTATTTTCCTTCTAGAGGAGTTCAAACTGTAGAATGACACTATGAACCTGTGGCACCAGGAATTTGGAAGACTATATAGAGGCCTGGGGTAAGAAAGTGAGACTGAGGGATTGCTTTTCTAGCAACCTCTGGTTCTTTTCCTTCTTAGAAAAGTTCAAAACCTTCAGAAAGTACTAAAAGACAGGAAGCCTGCAGGTTCCTGGGGTTAAGGTGAACTCATTGGACCATTCAGAGGTTGTCTCTCTAGAAACTTAAAAATTTATTCACTTTCTGAACTACAGAGTGGAGCCATGAGTCTGTAGGACTCTACAGATCCTTAGAGTAAAGGTGGGATTAACTTGGAAGGGGAGGAAAATTGAAGTTTGACTGTTTATGAACTTCTGTGAACCCTTTGTGTTTATGGAATGAAACAAGGCTGTCCTATATCTGATATGCATTGTTACCTTGAATGTTTGCATGGAAATGGCAATTATTTACACATTTAGAGATAAAGACAGCCAGATTAGATAGATAGATAGATAGATAGATAGATAGATAGATAGATAGATAGATGATAGACAGATGGAACAAGTATTTATCAAGCCCTTAACACATGCCAGGCACCATGATAAGTACTAGGGATACAAATATAAGCAAACAAGATAGTCCCTACCCTCAAGGAGCTAATATTCTAAAGTTGGGAGGAGGGGAAGACAACACATAAGAGGAGTGAGTGAAGGTTGGAATTGAGTACCTATGCAGGGGCAAGGCAGGTGAAGAAATACAGAGAACTGAGAGGAACCAATAATGAAGAAATGGTAGTTCCAGCTGGAGATTCACCAGTCAAAAGAGTGGGCCTCTGGTCAGAGGTCTCTCCAGGGTAGAAAGGCTGCTGTTGTGGAGATGGAAATCCAGATGGTAGCCATATTCTGAGGTTTCCAGAGGAAACTCTGGATGGGGGCCAAATAAGTCAGAGTTATGAATTGGAAACATAGCCCTCTAAGATAAATTAAACCCAATCTGTGTAAACCTAGAGTGTAGAGTTCTGAATCATGGGTTACAGGTCCTCCATGTTGTCTTTTACTCAGACATTTCCTCATTTTCTCCCCATTTCACAAATCTGCTCTGCAAACAATGACAGTATTGTCTATATTTCACTTCTAACCCCCTTAACCTACTCATCCCACAGTTTTTGACCATCTCTAAAGTGAACTTCAAGGTAAAATTCATTCAGCATTTCGCCTTGCCAGTGCCTATGTGCCATCTAGTGACGAAAGTAGTAATTGCCCGTAAAGTCTTTTTAACCCAAAGATTAATCACATTTTTCAATATTATATTTTCTGATTCTGCCTCTAGAAATGTATCATGGTTAAAACTGGCACTGAGTATAATGAGTCCCTCCTTCCTTCCTTTGCTTTTTAGCAGGACACCCATTCGGAATTGTTTTTCCAGCAACAGTGAAAAGTTTGTGTTGATTTGTTCATTCTTCCTGACCTTGTGCCAACTATGTCAAATGAGACAGATATCCTGGTTAGTCAATCAATGTTAGGGCAACAACCTTTGGAACAAAATCCTGTAACAGAATTAGTATACCTGGCCCTGATAGGTGGTCAGACGTTTAACCTTTGTCTCACTGGCACTATGCTATGATCAACTGAGCTAACCCTGTTTTAGCAAAGATGTGAGCTCCCTCAAATTTCTACTTTGTGCTCCCCAAATCTTTCTCTTTGCCCTCTGAATACTTTAAATAACATTCAACTAATAATTTAGTTTAGTGCAAAGATATTCTAGGTCATTAACTCATGGTATTTACATATTTTTTCCTTTGCCCCAATATTTTCATTTTTAAAATACTGTGAAAATCTAGTTCAATCACAGTATAAAAATTTTAAAGAAAATAACAAGGGGAAGATTTTTGTGTATGAAGATATGATACTGCAAACTTCTCTTCTTTAATTTTTGTTAATACCTACTATGAGCAATGCATTCCAGCTCGTTTCTGAGAATAAGAGGGGGATCAATGAATCAATGATTTGTAAAATGGGCTCAATGGGATTTGTAAAATGATTAAAAGAGATTTTTATATTCAGGCCTTTCTTTCCTTTTCCTTTTTTCTTCTTTGTCTGAAACACCATTGGCCCAATTGCTGTAGTCTTAGTTCACTAATTTTGTGTTTTTCCAAGGCATTGGATGTACATTGGCATCTCAAATAGCGATAATAGTAGTATCTACCTTGCAGGGTTCTTGTGAGGGAGGACCAAATGAGATAACAATTGTGAAGTGCTTAATGCAGTGCCCGGCACATAGCAATCACTATGTAAATGTTCCTTATTATTATTATTATGAAGTTAACGCCCAGGTTAAAAACCTAAGAGGGTAGGATGAGAGATAACTAAATTGGAGGAAAGGGGCATACACATAGCCAAGGGTTGTTTGCTGCCTCTTACTAACATCTGATAAGATAAAATGCTGTAGAGACAAAGTACACTCCACTCTTATGTAAAAAAAAAAAAAGGCAATGTCTTCATGGAAGATCCAGAGGGACTCTTGGTTGATATTCTTATGACCCTAGAGCACCCTCTCCTGGCGGCATAATTAGTATTTCCATGCAGGAAATTGTATTCATGGAAAATTTTTTTTTCTTATCAAAGTATGAGGTTGGATACATGTCAGTCAAGAAACATTTATGAAGCACCTACTATGTGCCAGACATTGTGCTAAACACTAGGGGTACAAAGAAAAGCAAAAGACGGTCTTGCTGTCAAGGAGGTGACAAATCCAACCTCAGACACTTGCTAGTTGTATGACCCCGGGCAAGTCACTTAATAACATGCAAATGACAATGTATGAGCACTACATATACTGGATAGAGATAATCAACAGAGGGAAGGCACTAGAAATAAGAGGGATAGCATATAAGGCTTCCTGTAGAAGGCAGAATTCTGGCTGGGACTTGGAGGGGGCCAGGTAAACCCAAGAGGTGGAGATGAGAAGAGAGAGAATTCCAGGTCTGGGGGATAGCTAATTGAAAATGCTGGTAATTAAGGGACAAAGAGTCTTTGTATGGAGAACAGCAAAGAGGTCAGGGTCACTGAACTGCAGAATTCGTAGGTGGGTGGGGTATGGGAATGTAAATTTAAGAAGACTCAGAAGGTGGGGAGGGAGAAGGAACAGATTATGAAGGGCTTTGAACGGAAGATTTTATATTTGATATATAAATATATGTATGACATTATATTTATAATATAATTATAATGTATAAATATTTATAAGATGCTATTATAATATATTATAGTCATACCATAACATTTATTATGTATCATATATAAATATATGATATATTTGATGCATATTTGATCCTAGAAGTGAAAATAAAAATATTAAATACCAACACTAAAAAGTTAAAGGAATTTTTAAAACTTCAAATATTTTAAAATTGGCTCCAAATGTGAAACAATTTGTAAATTCAGGCTTTGATTGAAGAGATTTTAAGAAATGCCTGGGATATTCTAAACTGGAAAGAATATGGTGTCACGAAGGGATCAAGAGCAGCTGCAAAACAAGCCAGTCTGGGAAGGGCTAGAGATAAGAGCTGGATCAAGCCTTTGGGCATTGTAGATGACAAGGTCAATGGTTGTAGATGCATAGCAGGGACTCGTGAATATTGTAACTCTGGAGGGTTATCTGAGTTCAGTCTAAGAGTTCCATGTACCAGGGAGAGAAAGGGCAGGAAAGAGATTCCGAGAAGCCAAGGTCAGAGTCCAAGGCTTTATCTCAAATAGAGAATAGAAAGAAAAAATATTTTAAATAAGCAGCATGAAGTCAACAGCTAAGATTGCAGAGCAAATAGGGGAGGGGAGAGTATGATAAAAATTAACTTTAGACAGGGACAGTAAGTTCAAATGGAGATACAGGTGACCAGCATAGACACATTGTTGTTGTCATTGTCATATTCTGTTGTGTCCAACTCTTCATGAATTTGGGGATTTCTTGGCAAAGACTGGAGGGGTTGGCCATTTCCTTCTCCAGCTCATTTTATTGATGAGGAAACTGAGGCAAACAAGGTGAAGTAACTTGCCCAGAGTCACACAGCTAGTAAGTGTCTGAGGCCAGATTTGAATTCACAAAAATGAGTCTTCTTGATGCCAGGCCCAGACCTTTATCTACTGCACCACAAAAACAGCATAATAGAGTTATGGGCACAAATTCAAAGATAGGCTTCAGCTATGGAGCCTCCTTTGTTCAGAGCACTGTGCTAATCAATGGAATATTAAATAAGATTAAATAAGATACAGGAGTCTACAAATTCTAAAAAAGGGAATGTAGCACATATAAAAATAAATATAACATACAATGATACGTGATAAGCACATAAAAGAAGTATAAAACCAATATTACATAATGTCCAAGAGAATCTCATTGATTCTTCTGAGGCTAGTTGCTGAGGAGAGGGTGGATAGGGCTCAGGGAAGGTTTTGGAGGAGGCAGCATTTAAACTGGGCTTTAATAGGTAAGTGGGATTTCAATAGGAGAATGGGGGAATTGGGGCGTTGGCAATGTTGAGAAATTTAATTTAGCTGGAATACAGAATACATAAGGGGACTAGTTTGAGATGAATTGCTGGAAAGGTAGGCTGATGCTCAACAGAGCATGGGATACCTTGAATGCTAATCTAAGAAGTTTGAACTTTATTTGGTAGGAATAGAAAGTGATTAGGGGTGGGGAACTTGGGGCCATGAGGCCACATGTGGCCCTCTAGGTTCTCATGTGCGGCACTTCGACTGAATCCAAACTTCACAGAACAAATCCTCTTAATAAAAGGATTTGTTCTGTTAAACTTGGACTCAGTCAAAAGGCTGCACCCAAGGACCTAGAAGGACTTGTGGGCTGCAGGTTCCTCACCTCTCTGAGGGTTTTAAGAGTTTAAAGGGGTTTAAGACGTAATGAGATCTGTATTTAACCACCAGATGGCATTGCTAGCCATTAACATGATCCTATTAATAAAAAAACAAAACAAAGCAAAAACCCCTCAAGCACACTCACTCTGTTAGTCTTTCACTCTGTGCTGCTGAAGCTGGAGGTGCTGAGCAAGTGCAGGGCTCTTGATGGTTCTGAGAATTTAGCCATCTTTTATACCCCAGCTCTCCCTCGTTCAACGAACATTTGTTAAGTCCTGACTATGTGTCCATGCTTATTACCCTAAGTCAGTCGTGTCAAATACAAATAGAAACAGATTTCTATGGCCCACATATTGATTTAGAAGACCACAAATTAAACATTAACTACATTATATTTGTTAGGGGGATATTTAATTTTTCTTTTCTTTGATTAATTTTTAGTATTTGTGGAGGGAAATTTCTCTTAGTTAGGAGGTTATTGAGCTGGCTAAAATCTGTCCTATGGAATGTGAAAATTTATTTAAGACCCTATACATTCCTCAGCCAGGAAGCCAAAAAGAGTAGTTTGTCTTGAGGAAGGGATTCTACTAATACTGATTCTGTAAGTGTGTAAATTTCCCCTCTCAATCATTCCTTTGAGAACCTTCTAAATGTAGTTTAATCTGTAACCTGACTTAGTTTACCTATAGAGTCTGTTTAACTAGATTTATTTCCTTAATGGATATATTGAGATTATGATTCTGCTTAACTAAGCTTATTCAGCTTTTGTGACATTTGAAAGAAGCATTAAGAATCTGTCTTTAAAAAAAAAACAACTTTTATAACCTAAAAGAATGTATGAGATTGTAATATGTAAAATAATCATTTCTTTGTCACTCTGATGTAATTTTTGTCTATCAGAAATCTTGATAGAATACTAATCAGGGTTCAGGGGTTATTTTTCTAAACCTCTGAAGCTGTGCTTAAGCATAATAAAATCTAGGTTTTTACTTCTATAATTTCTGCATTGGGGTAGATCTATTTGGGCAGCAGTTACCTACCACATGAGCTCCAAAAGGAGATATTTCTCCCACAACATTATATTTTATTTATTTTGTTAAACATTTCCCCATTACATTTTAATCTGCTTGGGTTACACTCTGGACTAGCCTGTGGGCCGCAAGTTGGGCACTTCTGTTAAGGAATACGGTTAGTATGGATTTACCTATGAAGAGTAGTTCTGAGCCCCCATCTGCTGGAAAATCCTGTCTTTTTGATAAGTGTGCCATATTTTCACTAAGTGTAGGGAAGTTAGACACCATTAGATGGGCTTAAGTTTATGTGGTATCTTTACTCCTTGTATAGATTCATTAAAAGTAATCACAATACACAATAGAACATGTAGCATGTGATCAGCTAATTAGGAAAAACTTGTGCTTGACTTTAAAGAGAAATTTCTATTTTTGACCAGACCTCTGATATCCTCAGGAATGACTAGGTGGCCCAGTGGAGAGAGTGCCAGGCCTGGAGTCAGGGAAGATTCGTCTTCCTGAGTTCAAATCTGGCCTCAAACTCTCATTAGCTGTGTGACCCTGGACAAGTCACTTAACTCTCTTTGCCTCAGTTTCCTCATCTGTTGCTGGAGAAGGAAATGGCAAACCACTCCAGTATCTTTGCCAAGAAAACCCCATATGGGGTCATAAAAAGTCATACATGATTGAAAAATGACTGAACAACAAATGATATCTTCAGTGTGGCAGATTTGGATCACTGCAGATATGGCACTTGTAGTGTTGGAGAATTGTCTGGGGGTTATGGAGATGCTAAGTAACTTACTCATAGTTATATGAATTAGTACATGTCAAAGAAGTGACTCGAACTCAGGTCTTCCTGATTCTAAGGTCAGCCCTCTATCCACCATGCCACGTTGACTTTTAGGATTGACTCTAACAACCTAAAGAAGAATAATTTTGTTTGGTTGTTTTTCTTTTTTTTCCTATTGTTGTTTCTTATATATTATAATGGTGACAATCGATGTATTGCTTGGAAGTTTTATAACGTCTCCAAAAAGCACTACAATGGACTTAAAAGTTGTTGCCTTGAAAGCATTGTCTCTTTGTCACCCAAAAAATCATGTCCAAAGCAATGGGCAAGCTGGAAGCTGATTTCCAGAGCTATGGCCCTGGAAACCTAGTGGTCTTTAGTACCCCGGATCATTTAGTTCTTTCACATAATGATTGGTCAGCAACGCTTGTTGAGTACCTGGTGTATGTGGGGAGGTGGGTGGATTATAAAGACTTGTGGTAGGTAGAGTGGAAAGAAGATGACTCATACTCAGATCTCAGTTCCTCTGCCTCTGCTCTTCGGGGGATCTTGATCAAGCAGCTTAACCGTTTTGGGTGTTAGATCCCTCATCTGTAAAATGAGGTGATCGTGACAGACCTCTAAGATCCCTTCTGGCTCTAAATCTGTGATCCTAAAGTACTTATAAAACACAGATAACAAAATACGTTTGGATTCATTCTCTAGAAGATGCAATAATGATGATAAATCTGTAGAACTATGGCCTTCTAAATAGCTTTTTGTTGTTCAGTCTTGTCTGACTCTCCATAGCCTATTTGGGATTTTCTAGGCAAAGATCTGGATTGGTTTGTCGTTTCCTTCTCTAGCTCGTTTGACAGATGAGGAAATTGAGGCAAGTAGGATTAAGTGACTTGCCCAGGGTCACACAGCTAGTTAGTATCTGAGATTCGATTTGAACTCAGGTCTTTGTGACTCCAGGCCAGGCACTTTATCCACTGAGCCACCTAGCTGCCCTCTTAATAGCTTAATCAATCAATCAACAAACATTTATGAAATACATGTTATGGGTCAGCACTGTGTTAAGTTCTGCACTAAGCAATGTAATATTGTTAATAAGATTAAATGCAAGATGTCAGTCTTCATATCATTGCCACCACATTAGTCCAGGCCCTTGGCACTCTTTGGATTCAATCACTGCAGTAGCTTCCTAGCTGGCTTCTCTGACTGCAGTCTCCCCTTGCTCTGCTGACTGTATCTTTTCTTTGGGTCCCACATCAATGGAGGACATCCTTCATACAGCTTTTCCTCTGTAATTCATCCTGTGTTATGTGCTGTAGCCTCTCCATTGTCTTCTGGGTGATCTTCATTTAAAATTATTTGGAGACTAGGGTCTCATGACTAAGAGCCACACAGCAATGTTGGAAGAATATTGGGATTCAAAGTTGGGATAGGGACAGGGCCTGTGATTTCACACATCTAGGCAACGCCCAGTAAGGAAACTCTCCAGACGGAGGCTGTGCTACCTCTGTGACTTTTATTACACTGAGAGCTTCAATGATTCACCCACAGTCAGAGAGCCACCATATGTCAAAAGCAGGACTTTAACTTTGGCTTTCCTGACTTTGAGGCTGATTTACTATCTACTAGGCTATGTGCCTCTTCTTAAGAAGGTTGGTATTAAAAAAGTTTTGTTCAGGGAGAATATTGGCAGCATTACATGAATTTTGTGATTTCCCATAGGCACCCTAACCTACTCCCCTCCTTCTGTGCAATTCAGGGCCCAGGTCATTATCTCATTGTCCATTTGCAGGGACTGTCCAAGATATAACCATATCCTATCCTATCTTATCCTATCCTATCCTATCCTATCCTACCTATCCTATCCTATCCTATCCTATCCTATCCTATCCTATCCTATCCTATCCTATCCTATCCTATCCTATCCTTTCCTATCCTACCCTATCCTACCCTACACTACCCTACCGTACCCTACCCTACCCTACCCTACCCTACCCTGTCCTATCCTGTCCTATATCATATTGTGTTGTATCGTATCATATCGTATCGTATCATATGTCACACCATACAATATATCATGTTATATCCTATCATGTCATGCCATGTTATATCATATCATATCATATCCATATCTTTGTCCATATTCACATCTATGTCTGTCTATATCTATACCATCTATATGGATAGATACATACACATATGTATATGTATGTATTTATACAGGAATATCATATGCACATATAAATATGTACATCTATGTATATATAATAACTACAATTTATATAGCAATTTAGGGTTGGCAAAGAGCCTTACAATTATTATTTTATGGTTAATTGGTACAGTGGATAGAGAGCTGGGCCTGGAGTCAGGAAGACCTGTGTTCAAATCTGGCATCAAATACTTACTCAGATCGCTTAATCTCTGTCTATCTCAGTTTCCTCAACTGAGGAAATAATAGCAACACCTACCTCCCAAGGTTGTTGTGAGGATCAAATGAGATCGTAATTGTAAAGCGCTTTGTACAGTGCCTGGCACATTGCAGGTACTATATAAATGTTAGCAGTTATTATTATTGTTACTATTTGGACTCAGACACTTACTTTGCTGTGCAGTTCTTGACAAATGACAACCTCTTTCTACCTCAGTTTCTTCAACTATAAAACAAGGATAAAAATGTCACTTGTTTCTTGTTTAAATAAGGATCAAATAAGAAAATAACTGTAAAGCACTTAACATAGTTCCCAGCACATGGTAGGTACTTAATAAATGTTATTCCTTTCCCCTTATTGTCACAATAATCCTGGGAGATAGGTGCTATTATTATCCCTGTTTACATATGTATCTATATACAGATGTATACATACCTGTACATGTATACATATTTATGCGTATATGTGTATATGTGCATATCTATACATATGTGTGTATATATATACATGTGTATATATATACACACATACACACACACACATTGCTGAACTCTATAGATTTTTTATCCAACTGCCTATCATCTGGCCAATAGGCATTCTTCATACACACATATGTATGCATTCTGCCCAGAACTGCATGATAATTGTATCACCATGACTGACTTTGATAGACTTAGTTCTTCTCAGCAATGCAATGATCTAAGACAATTCCAAAAGACTCCTGATGGAAAATGCTGTCCACATCCAGAGAAAGAACTTTGGAGTCTGAATGCAGATGGAAGCATACTATTTGCTCTCCTTTTCCTTTGTTGTTTTGTTTTGTTTCTTCTTTCTCGTGGTTCCTCCCACTAGTTCTAGTTCTTCTTTACATCATGACTAATGTGAAAAATATCCTTAATATGGATGTATAAGTAGAGCCTATATCAGATTACATGCAGTCTTGGGGATGGGGGAGGAGAGGAAGGGGGGGGGAAATTTAAAACTCAAAATCTTATGGAAGTGAATGTTGAAAACTAAAAATAAATAAATAATTTTAAAAAAGATAATTGTATCACCAGTGGGTGCCTTATCTTTACAACCTGAATTTCAAGTTTATTGGGCATGGGGGGCATAAGTGTTACAATGACTAGCATGGTATCAGATGTATAATAAACATCCCTGGAATAGTTGTTGATACACTGAAACAAAAGGCTCTGAGAGCTTTGTCTGCTCCCAGATTTCTGCTTCCTTGTTGCTTTCAGAAGTCAGCAGGTGCTCTGTGCCCTGACAAAGCTGCCCAGGGGGAAGGATGGCCCTATGCCAGTTGTAGTCCTTTTTTACCCAAACAAATCTCTGTGGGTTTTGAATAGAAGATTTCCTGGCTATAAATTAGACCCTGTGGGAATCCTGTCTGAAATCCTGAAGGCCTGAAAGCAGCCCATAATAATCCTATATGACTTCACATGCTGACAGGCTGGTGCCATCTCCCAGAAATGGTGTGATGTAGCCTGGAGGAGAGAAGACTTAGGCGACCCCTTGTTTTCATTTCGTTTGGATCCCTATCAGTCCCACCACCAATTCACTTGAACCCATTTATGTGTATAGCTCGAAGTCTCTTCAACATGGGCTCTTGAAAGCCCTACCAAGGTTGATGCAAGCTTGGGTCAACATTTAATCAAAGCCCTAACTCATGAACCTCCATCAGTTGTGGGTTTTTTTTTTGGGGGGGTAGGCAATGGGGTTAAGTGACTTACCCAGGGTAACACAGCTAGTAAGTGTTATGTGTCTGAGGTTGCATTTGAACTCAGGTCCTCCTGAATCCAGGGCTAGTGCTTTATCCATTGCGCCACCTAGCTGCCCCGGGTTTTTATTTTTATTTTTTAAAACGAACCAACCCAGAGGGTGAATTAAGTCAAAGCAAAGCAAGCATGATAGCAAGGTAAATACCCAGGAAAACTCTTCACACTCATACTTATAGGCACACACATAGATTCCCATGCCACGGATGGGAAAGGAATATATCTAGCCCAAATTATTCATGCTTCTAAGTCTGTGCCCCAGTAGGAATATCACTGCCTTTGAAGTTGCCACTTCTACCTCTCATATCAACTGGTTTTCACTGCTGGTGGGCAGATGGCATTTACTTGTTGCTATGCTATTATTACGGTCAAAGTAAAGTAAACTGAGGCCAAAATTCTGAGCATGATGAATTTATTAGTGAAGCATTAATTTACCAGTAAATAGAATCTTAGCTTCCTCAGCAAATCTAAGACCCCAAATGAGGAGGACAGCTCCTTTGTATAGTTTTTGGGCAGTGCAGAACAAGGAACAGGACTTTGTAGGTGGGGAACAAGTTATGATTGGTCGCAAGAGCATGATATCATAGATTGCAAAATCAGTATGATTAATTGCAGGATTGAGGTGTGGGGGACAATATGATTGGGTGGAAATTGGAAATGAGGGGTTAGCATCAACCCCTTCCTTCCCTCTTGTGACTAAAAAATGATCACTGATTCAGTCCACCTGCAAGGTTAGAGATGTTGGACCACACTCATTTGGATAACAAACCAGACATCCTGGAAGGGTAGCTCGGTGGTGTACCAGACTCCCTGGTGTCCACCTGCATCCCTCAAGGATAACAAACTTCCTTGAGGCAAGAATAGAATAGCAATTAGTAGGAGAACTGAATTTCTAAACTTGACTCATTACAGTCCAGCTGAATTTCTGAGCCTAATGACTTAGGCCAGTGATAGGGAACCTGTGACCTTGAGGCCACATGTGGCCTTCTAGGTCTTCAAGTGTGGCCTTTTGACCAAGTCCAAGTTTTTCAGAACAAATTCTTTTATTAAGGGGGTTTGTTCTGTGAAGTTTGGATTCAGTCAAAGGGTCCCACTTGAGGACCTAGAGGGCCACATGTGGCCTCAAGGCCATAGGTTCCACACCCCTGACTTAGGTAGAAACAGTACAAAATCAATTAATTACAAATAGGATCAATTAAAAAAAGACACAGAATCAATCTGATCATTTCATTATGCTGACATCTATATGTTTATTATCCACTAAATTGCTATTGACATCTATCTGCTGGTTTTCTGTTAAATTGAAATTGCTAGATTCCCTCTTTCTCTCTTTGCTAGGCAATCTAGGTTGAGTGACTTGCTCAGGGTCACACAGCTAGTAAGTGTCAAGTGTCTGAGGCCACATTTGAACTCAGGTCCATCCTCCTGACTCCAGGGCCAGTGCTCTATACACTGCGCCACCTAGCTGCCCCAATTCCCTCCTTCTCCCAGGGGAGTGTTGACAGCACTTTTGTGAGTCAAAACACAGAGTCACAGCCACAGAGAGTCAGTTCTTCTGTGAGCCAGACTCAGACCCACCCCCATCTACCACAGGGAGAGTTCCTCAGAAGTCTGAGGTTTTGAACTAGTTTAGCTGCTCCTCATGGCAGCTTTCTTAGGCCAGCCTAATCTTCAGGTTAGAGTGGGTAAATACTTTCAATGCCTTCATCCACCACTAGCTAGCTTAAGTACATGCAGAATATTTTATAACTTCAATGAAAAAGACTGGAGGGGATAGGGCTCAGTGGACAAATGGTTCTTAATTCCTTCAGCTATAATAAAATTTCTCTTCTCCCTACATGCATTTAAGCATGGAAGGATAAATTAAAAATAGTCATGGGCTCTGAGGTCAGAGCCCTTGGCTTCCTTCTATGGCTCATATAAACTTTGTGTCAGGCTGGGGAAAAGGATTGGATGGCGACCAATGGCAGAGGGCAAATACTAGAGTAGAACACTTTATTATGCTGTAAAGTAGCTTTCCTTCTTCTTTTTCCTCCCTCCATTCCTCCCTTTCTCCCTCTCTCCCTTCCTTCCTTCTTTCCTCCCTTCCTTCCTTCTTTCCTCCCTCTATCTCTCCTTCCTTCCTGCCTTCCTTCTTTTCTTCCTTCCTTCCTTCCTCCCTTCCTCCCTCTATCTCTCCTTCCTCCCTCCCTCCCTTCCTTTCTTCCTCCCTCCCTTCCTTCCTGCCTTCCTTCCTTCTTTTCTTCATTCCTTCCTCTTCCTCCCTCCCTCCCTTCCTCCCTTCCTTCCTTCCTTCTTTCTTTCCTTCTTTCCTCCCTCTATCTCTCCTTCCTTCCTGCCTTCCTTCCTTCTTTTCTTCATTCCTTCCTCTTCCTCCCTCCCTCCCTCCTCCTCCTTTCCTTCCTTCCTTCCTTCCTTCCTTCTTTCTTCCCTGTATCTCTCCTTCCTTCCTTCCTGCCTTCCTTCTTTTCTTCATTCCTTCCTCTTTCTCTCTCCCTTCCTTCCTTCTTTCCTGCCTCCATTCCTTCTTTCTTCCTTCCATGTTCTTTTTCTCACTCTGTTTTATTAAGACACCTAGAAATGGGAAAGAAATCTTATCTGATTACAACTACAATCATTGCCACAAAAGCTGCCATCAATAGGTGGCGCTACTTGGTGGAGAGTCACTGAACTGAAGACCTGAGCACGTGACCCAGCTTCGACATTTATAGCTATGTGACCTTGGACAAAACAAACAAACAAAACAAAACAACCCCAAAACTCCTCTGAGCCTCAACATCTTCATCTGTAAAATGGGAATAATAATACTTTCATTACCTGCCCACCTGGCTCATTGTGAGGTAAGCACTTGGTAAACCTTAAAAGTGGTAGAGAAATGGGGCCTTTTTCTTCCTTTCCAGGGCTGAGGTGAAGGTCCCATGAGGCAGCATGTTTGAGTGTCTTGTAAACTGTAAAGACTTTTATAAACATGAGCTATTATTATAACTAAGCGAGGATAGGTTATTTTGAGCCTTAGAAAAGAATCTCTTCTTATGCAATTAATACAAGTCCAAGAGAAAGTAGCATTTGTTTTACAGAATTACACTTCACAGGCGGTAACACACATCCTTGTTGTATACTGAGGGACACCTGTTTTGGAACAGCTGGTGATTACATCTCACTGATCCGGAGACATGCTCAGCACATTCCATTGGTTATTTAGATGCCTGTGGGTTTTTTTTTTCCTTCTGGAAATCGAAATGAGCACCTCTTGCCTGGCCCTCCCAGATGATTAATGACGTTGATGAGAAGCAGTGCTCTGGGCATCCTTTCCTTCTCTGCATCCTGCAACTCAGGTGGGGGCCCCACGTTCTATAGATTTGCTGTTTTCCAGTTCCCAAACGTCTGGTCCGGCTATGACTAAGGAGTGCTAAGGGTAAATGCTTAACTGAAAAGCCCTGGCCTAGCAGAGCTCCATTTGTTCAATCCAACTCGGCTATTTTTTGTCTGGCTAGCATCTAAAAAAGTAGTTTTTTCGTATTGGCAGGGTTACTGCTTCTATTACGTGGGTCATTAACGGGATCGTGCAAAGGAAGAATCATCTCCTTTTAAGGATTCTTGTAGCTCTCTTACCAGGCGCAAGATTCTGGGCTCTGCAGCTGCTGTTTTATTTTGCTTCCCAGGCCCCTACTGTTCATTTTGAAGAGAAGGGGAAAGACTGGACTTGTAATTTCTCTGGTATAGGAAAGTCCTGGATAAGGCAACTTCCTCTGCCAGGAAGGTAGGCAGCTAGGTGGTGCCTGAGCGGGGGCATATGTGTGATGCATCATATTACCAATGGTGACGTACACAAAAAGCAGCATGTGAGGGACCTACATGACACAATGGGTAGAGAGTCTGACCTGGAGTCAGGAAGATTGAAGTTCAAGTCTGGCCTCAGGCACTTACTAGCTGGGTAAGTCACTTACCCTCTGCCTCAATTTCCTCAACTGTAAAAATGGGAATAGTAATAGTACCCCTCTCTTGAGGACCAAATGAAAGGGTATTTGCAAAGCATCTGGCATACAGTGATGGGTATTTGGTGCTATAAACCCACCACATGCTTCAGAGTTTTCAAGTATGCCTTTGAAGCATTGAAGATTCATTTTGGAGTTCGACCCTCCAGACCCCAATCCTCTGCATTCATAGCCAGGCCTACATGTCTGGCAGACCAAGGCCTTTGGTGACTGCCCAAAGGGAAGCATGGGGCACTGGAGAGAGCCCTGAGTCTGGAGCCAGAGGACATGTGTGAGTCTCTTCAGCTTTGTGTGATTCACTGACAGGTGTAATGGGACCAGGTCAATGGTGTGTAAAAATTTAATACAAATGGTGGCTATGTGACCTTTTACAAATCACTTCCCCTTTCTGGGCTCCAGGTTCCTCCTCAGCAAAATGGGATAGTTAGGCTAGATAAATGAATGCAAAAAGCATTTATTAAGCTTTTACTGTGCTAAGTGCTGGGGATACAAACAGCAAAGAGAGACAGTCTCTGCCTTTAAGGAATGTATATTCTGAAGAGACAAAACACAAAGTGGAATGATAGAGAAGAGAGCTTTGGTTTGCGGGTCACTTGGATGGTGGATAGACCCATAGGCAATGGACTGAATGATGATTTCTACAACAAGAAGTGCAAAATGTGTGTTTGCATGTGTTTGTATGTGTGTATATGTGTGTGTGGCAGCAGGGCACCCATCTCCCCCCCCCTTTACCATCCCTGAAACTATGCAGGCCTGCCTCCTGAGACACAATAATGAGGTAACTTGCTACTCCTCGCACTTCCTCTGACAGAATATCTGAACCCAGCTTCTTAGGACTTTTCTCAGGGTCTGCCAAGGTGCCTTGGAACCTTAAGGGTCCTTCCTGTTATGTACTCTTAAATCAACCAAGCAGCAAACAATTATTTCTTAAAGGCCTACAACATGCCATACAACACCACCAAGCTATCCTTCAAGGATTTCCGATTTGCTGTCCAAAAACGTCTGGTCTGTTATCTCTAAGTGTCAGAGAGGCAAAGACCAAAATGAAATGGTTCCTGCCCTTGAGAAGCTTACATTCCATCAAGGGAAACTACATATTAATAAATATAAAACGTATGCACAGGATGTATAAGGTAATTTTTTTTTTTGAGAAGGGGGTAAAAAGTGGTGAGACAGTCTCAGGGAAGACCTCAAGGGGGAGGTGGTGCCTGAGTTAAGATTTGAAGAAAAGTAAGGATTCTGGGGCAGATGTGAGAAGGGAGCGAGTGCATTCCACGCATAACGGACACGCCATCTGTGCGAGTACACAGTGGGTCCAGGAGATGGACTATTTTTGGAAACTCTTATCCATATGTCACTGAGGTCATAGGATCATAGACTTAGCACTGTAGAAGATCTTAGAGGTCATTTAATCTAGCCCCTCTCATTTTACAGATGAAGAATCTGAGGCCCAGAGAAGTTGTGACACTATTACTAGTTGGCAGAATCAGGATTCAGATCTAGGTTCTCTGACTCCAAAACCAGAGCCCTTTCTGCTACACCATAAAACATGGCATAGTAATGTTTTCTAGTACACGGTCCAGTGAGGAAAACCCCCAACTGTGCTTTGTAGTCCTCAAAAGGATCTAACTGAAACAGCCAATAGGCTGGTCCTCAGTAATTCTCCTTTCAAAGTTGAATTAGAGAAGACATGGGAAAGCACTGATGAAAAGCCTCATCTTTTCCAAGAGTGAGCCTACTCTGCCAACTGCAGTGGAAAAGCCCCTGAATGACAATGGGCTATGTCTATGCCTCAGTGCAGAGAGTAGCCTTTTGCCTAGGGATGCCAGGTCATGGAGGAAAAGGGATTCTGAGGGCACTAGAGCCAAGCCTTTTAGTTTCTCCTGAATGCTCTGAGAAAGTTGTGGGTTAGGAGGGAGCAGAGGGAGGTGCTGTATGTCGAATTGATCCTGCATCATTTATTTATTGAGCCTAGTTACAATTAATTGCTTTTGTCCTACAATGCTTAAGTCATGGTTCTCTGTCTCTAAACTAAATTCAGAGATTGAGCCGGCCTGTGATGGGTTAAATTATTCACTGCTAATAACTGATAATCACTGATCTATTCTTGTCTCAAGGAATTTAACTAACCTTGGGGGATGGTGTGACCACAATGGAGTTGGGTCTAGTATCTTAATACCACCAAGCTATCCTTGAAAGATTTCTGATTTGCTGTCCAAAAAGGTCTGGTCTGTTATCTCTAAACCTTTCAGGTAGACTCAAAGAGCACTGCTTAGCCTCAGGAGAGAAGAAGAAAAGCAATTGCTAGCCCCTGTTACCAAACTTCCAACCGATCATACTGTTCTCTGTGCCTCAGCTCTGTAACCAGTCATGTTGTCCTCAATCTCACAATGTCATCTACCCTGTTCTGTACTTCCCAAAAATTATAAAAAGGGGAACTGTCTTTTGTCCTGGGGTCTTTGGCATAAATGGTGGTGAACTACTGACCTATTTATTGACAGACAGCATGCCCCTTTGATAAATGTTATCTTTCTTGGAGAATTGCTTCAGTTTACCCTTTTGTTAAATTTTACCCATGACAAAATAGAAATTAAAATCTTACCCTGAATACTATGTGACCCTGGGTAAATCATTTAACCAATTCAGGTCTCAGTTTCCTCATCTGTAAAAGACTAGATGACTTCAAAGATCCCTTCCAGCTTTATACACACACACACACACACACACACACACACACACACACACACACACACATATGATCTTATGAACACAGGGCCTTGCCTCCTTTGAACCTACTGTGTGTGAGGTCAAGGACAGTCAGTCAATAAGAATTTAGTGAGTGCTTTCTATGGACCAGGCACTTGCTAAGCATCAGGGATACAAAGAAAGGCCAAACCACAGTCTCTGCCCACAAGAAGCATACATTCTAATTGGGGAGAAAATGAGTAAACAATTCTGTATGAATAGGTTCAATGAGAGATCATCTCAGAGAGAAGTAATAGCAGCAAGAAAAGCCTCCTGTAGGAATGGGAATTGAGCTCCATTGTGAAGGGAGCCAGGAGGCAGAGGTGAGGAGGGGGAGCCTTCCAGGCCTGGGAAAGAGCACAGCTGCACCACTTCCCCATTGTAGGACTAGCTCTGAACAATGGCTCCTGTTCTGTACTGGAGGCCACTAAGTAGGGTCAAGGTTGGCCCCCAGAGCTGCCTAAGGAGACAGTAAGAGTTTGGTGGCCTTGAAACAAAGCTCTGGAACCCAACATCAATGAAGGCCTGTCTGTGGCTAGACTGATTCTATAGGCCCAACACTGACTCAACCTTCCTGGCCTAGAAAAGCTTCTTTCTACTGAAGCAATAATAGAAATCTTGTGTCCAATTCAGAGACGTATATTTGCCCTGTGTTGGCCAGATAGCATCTGGAACTGGATTCAGTTCTAGGTGCTTTATCCAGGTTCTCTTGCTCTCCTCCAGTTCTCTCTAGAATCACCTTCAGGTACCTCCAGCAAGCAGGAATAGGGGCAACTATTGTCCCCTGAGAAGGAGTGGAAATGAAATTACATAGGAGTGACTTTTTTATTTTGCACTTAAGGACTGAACTAATAATACCTTGTATTTTTAGTGCTTTTACCTTTTCAAAGGGCTTTACGTAATCTCATTATGCTCACAGCAACCCTGGGTTTGCTAGGTACTTTTGACAGCACTTCATGTGAAAAAGGGCTTCGGAGTTTGATTAGAAGCTCAATTTAAACTCACATTGTGACCCAGCTGAAAAAAAAAAAAAGAATGCTGGTGCAATGATAGACTGTATTAATAGAGTTATAGAGCCTAATATTAAAGAGGTAATAATCTCATGGCATTCTACCTTAAATGGGCCACATCTGGAGGAAGTCTTGTGTTTAATTTTGAAGGCCACATTTTTTCTTTTCTAAATAGATTTTTAAAATATCTTTTGCCTAAACTTGTTCCTGTATCCCTTCCCCTCCTAGAGAACCATTCTTTATTATAAGGATTTTTTTTTTAAAGAAAAGAAATTCAACAAAACTGATCAACATATCAAAAAATTGATGTAACATGTAACATTCCATCCCCATGGATTCCCACTTCTGCAAAGGAACAGGGAGTGCAGGCCTCCCATACCTTTTCTTTGGGGCCAACCTTGCTCTTCACTTGCACATTTGAGTGAACTTAGGTATCAAGAGGTGAGGTGACTTATCTAAGGTTACATAGAAAATTAACAACAGAATCAGGAATAGAGCTCAGGACTCCTAACTTCTACATCCTGGTTTTGTGAGAAAAACCTAGTCTCTAGTAATCCTAATCCATCTTTATGAAGGAATGTACGATTTAGCTCTTAACTCCAGAAAGCTTCCCTCATTTGTCTACTCTTCCAATCTCTCCCTATTCAATTTGAGAACCCCATCGATTTACTCATTGTGATTTTTGATATGTGTGCCCTAGGATCTGTCTGCCCCTCTCAGAACTTATTCATGGCTTAGTTGGGGGTTTGTTTTGTGATGTTTTTGTTTTCTATCTCCTTGACCTACTTTACTAATGTCTATATCTGTAGTCTGCTTGATTATGCTTATATTCTATGGAATTAACTCCTGAGATAATAAGGTAATTGGGTTACATAAGGCTTTCACTGTCTAGCTGTGAGCTTTGGCATTGTGTAATGGCTAGACAGATTCCAGGTCCATTGGAAATAAATCTTGCTTATGATATTTACTAGCTGGGTGAATGAGCAAGTCATTTCAATCTCTCTGATACTCAGTTTTCTCATCTGTAAGATGGGGGTAATAATACTTCCGAGGCTTGTTGTTAAACCAAATGAGATGAGGCATATGAAATGTTTTGCAATCTTTAAAGTGCTATGTTAATGTCGGCTCTGTGGATATCTTAGACAGACCCTACAAATGGACAATGGGTTGACTCTCATGTTCAGAGCTGGTTGATCTTTAGGAAATTGTAGAATTCTTTGAATCATTTCAAACTTTTCCCTGAAACAAGGGCTTATCTTGTTCATACCAAGTGCCTTGTTGTGATGCTGTCTGACTGGGAGTCATGGGACATGAAGGCAGCTTCTGAAGAACTGAAATTGAGGATCACTAGAAGGGGTGATGGAGAAGTACATGGGGGCGATAACATGTTACCAGTAAGGAATCACAAAGGCAAAGCATTGCAAAGGAGACAGTCAAAGAAATGTGTGATCAAAAAGAAGATGGGTTAGTCCTGCGGAAAGAGGGAAGAATGACTGATAACAGTCCACATGCAGGGAGGATGGGGGAAGACGAGGATTGAATGGGGAGATGGAGAACCCTGCAGTTAGGATGGTATGGACAAGCCATATTTGGTATTCTCTTGATATTAGGAGAATTCCAAGGAGGCACCTAGTTCAATGGAACCCCTGTGGTGAATTTGTGGAAGGACATGCACAAAAGTCACACAAGATAGGTAGGCATGGATGGGGGTAATCGATATTATTGGAGAGAATATCCACTTCAAGGAGACCACAATCCATTATGGTACTTCTATTATTATTTTGTTTCTAGAGAATGGACTCTGGTCCATCCAACTCTACAATGGTCCTGTTGTAACAAGTTCTTGTCTTAATGTTGATCATGTATTTATGCTTGTTTTGCCTCTTAGTCTGAGCACTTGAAAGAAGGGAATGATTATTACTGTGTCTTAGAAGGCATTACTTACCCTGTGATTATCCAATAATTATTTGTCTAGTTGACTTGGGCACCATTCTTCTTGACTTCCATGAAAGGAAGCAGGGTTCTGCCATTTCAGAAGACATCTCCATTGTTACTACTCCTTTGAGCACAGCTCCGGGGGGTGAGGGATTTGAAAGGAGTGATTCTTCCCACATAAGGTTCTGTTTTTAACTTCATGTGTTTATTCAAGCACCTAGGTACCATGGTGACAGGTGCCATAGAAATAGGAGGGAGGATGGGCAAAGCAGAAGATGGAATGGGGAGAGATCAAGGACCTTAAACAATGGGGTGGGGGCAGGGAAAGTGATGTTTTTATCACAAAGCCGGCTATTTGTAGATTGGAAACACCATGCATTGATCAATCAATCAATCAATGTTTATTAAGCACCTACTATGTGCTTAATAGCAAAATAGCACTATGCTAGGTGCTAGGCATACAGATATATAAAGGAGACAGTTCCTGTCCTCAAGGAGCTTACATTCTACTGGATCATACAACAAGTTACAGATATATAAATTGAGGACATACACAAAATCAATGCTCAAGGGTAGGGGTAGGGGTTTAACAAATAAAGGAAAGGTCTCTTAGAAGAAATGGTGCTGGAATTGAGCTTTGAAGGGAACTAGGGATTCCAAGAGGAGGAAATTGGCATCCAGTACCAAGTCCCAGAGGCAGCAGATGGAAAGTCATGTACAGAGAACAGCAGGTGCTAGGCAAGTCTGATTGCTTTTGTTTTTTTGAAATGACTTTCTATGCACATAGCACCTAGAGCTGGGGGATCTTAGAAGGTCTTCTACTTCCTTATGTGTATCAACTGTGAAGGAGAAAGCATGGTATGGAGTAAAGAACTCTGGACTTGGATTTTTTTTGGGGGGGGATAGGCAATGGGGTTAAGTGACTTGCCCAGGGTCATACAACTTGTATGTGTCAGGTGTCTGAGGCCAGATTTGAACTCAGGTCCTCGTGACTCCATGACTGGTTCTCTGTGGACTTGGATTTTAATGCTGGCTATGTCACTACTCATGTGACTTGGAGCCTCTGAATTTCCTTATCTATAAAATGCAATGGGGCAGCTAGGTGGCGTGATAGAGTGCCAGGTCTGGAGTCAGGAATACTCCTCTTCCTGAGTTCAAATCTAGCCTCAGGGGTGGAGCCAAGATGGCAGAGTGAAAGCAGTGACTTGCTTGAGCTCTCCCCCAAACCCCTCCAAATACTCATAAAAAATGGCTCTAAACAAATTCTGAAGCAGCAGAACCCACAAAAAGACAGAGTGAAACAAATTTCCAGCCCAGGACAACCTGGATGATTGATCAGAAAGGTGTATTGCACAGGGCTGGGAGCGTGGCGCAGTGCGGTGTGGGCTCACAGGCCACAGCAAGCCTGGAGCAGGCGTCAGAGGACTGAATCAGGGACAGCTGTGAGGGATTCCAGACTCCTCAATCCATGAATGCCAAAGACAACTTAGAAGGTCAGTGGGAAAAGTCTGTTTCTGCAGTGCTCAGAGAGGAAGGTGGGGTTTCAGCTCCATTCCCCAAAAGCCTGGCCCTGGGGGGGGGGGCAACTGCTTCCCGAGCTTCTGGCCCACAGACTGAGGGATAATCTAGTGGCTGATCAGAGAGAGACTACAGGGATATCTTTGCCAGTGCTGAGGCAGGAATCTCTTGCTTTGCCCATGTTGGGATCTGGGTCACAGTTCTGGGCAGCAGTGCTGGGGTAAGGAGGAGCGCTGGCGTGGTAGAGTTTGTAGTGGCTGTACGGAGGAGCCCCTCCTTACAGTTACAGGACAGAAAGGAGTACTTGTGGTCACAGGCCAGGAAAGGAGTAAACACCTCACCCCTTATCTTACCACCTTGGAAGAACTGAAAATTTACAGGTCCCTACAAGTATCTCTGAAAACAGCTATACAAACCCCTGAAGCTTGGACAGTACACGCTCCACACTGGAAGCAGACTCTTACCTTAACAAGGAGTTTAAAACTCAAGTAATTGGCTGGGATCGTGAGCAAGAAGTGCCAAAAGAGTCAGACTATATTATCTTACTTTGGTGAAAAAGAAGATCAAAATATACAACCAGAAGAAGAAAACAAAATCAAAGCTCCTACATCCAAAGCCTCCAAGAAAAATATGAATCAGTCCCAGGCCTTGGAAGAGCTCAAAAGGGATTTTTGAGAAGCAAGTAAGGGAAGCAGAGGAAAAACTGGAAAGAGAAATGAGAGTGATGCAAGAAAATAATGAAAAACAAGTCAACAGCTTGCTAAAGGAGACCCAAAAAAATACTGAAGAAAATAACACCTTAAAAAATAGCCTATTAACTAGCTGTGTGACCCTAGGCAAGTCACTTAACCCCAATTGCCTAAAAAAGCAAAAAAAAAAAAAATAGCCTAACCCAAATGGCAAAAGAGGTCCAAAAAGCCAATGAGAAGAAAAATGTCCTAAAAAGCAAAATTGGCCAAATGGAAAAGGAAGTCCAAAAGCTTACTGAAGAAAATACTTCCTTAAAAATTAGAATAGAGCAATTGGAAGCTAGTGACTTTATGAGAAATCAAAACTGTAAAACAAATCCAAAAGAATGAAAAATTAGAAAACAATGTGAAATATCTCATTGGAAAAACAACTGACCTGGAAAATAGATCCAGGAGAGAGAATTTAAAAATTATTGGACTATCTGAAAGCCATGATCAAAAAAAGAGCCTAGACATCATCTTTCAAGAAATTAACAAGGAAAACTGCCCTGATATAGTAGAACCAGAGGGCAAAATAGAAATTGAAAGAATCCACAGATCTCCTCCTGAAAGAGATCCCCAAAGGAAAACTCCTAGGAATATTATAGCCAAATTCCAGAGTTCCCAGGTCAAGGAGAAAATATTACAAGCTGCCAGAAGGAAACAATTCAAGTACTGTGGAAACACAATCAGGATAACACAAGATTTAGCAGCTTCTACATTAAAGGACCGCAGGGCATGGAATATAATATTCGGAGGGCAAAGGAGATAGGATTACAACCAAGAATCACCACCCAGCAAAACTGAGTATAATCCTTCAGGGGAAAAAATGGTCATTCAGTGAAATAGAGGACTTTCAAGCATTCTGATGAAAAGACCAGAGCTGAATAGAAAATTTGACTTTCAAATACAGGACTCAGTGGAACATGAAGAGGTAAACAGGAAAGAGGAATCATAAGAGACTTATTAAGATTGAACTGTTTACATTCCTGCATGGAAAGATGATATTTATAACTCATGAGACCTTTGTCAGTATTAGGGTAGTTGAAGGAAAAAAATTATATATATGTATAATGTAGATAGATAGATAGAGGGCACAGGGTGAGTTGAAGATTAAGGGGTCATATCTGGAGAATAAAATTAAGGGATGAGAGAGGATGATACTCGGAGAAGAAGAAAGGGAGAGGTAGAATGGGGTAAATTATCTCACAAAAAAAACAGAAAAGTCTCTTACAGTGGAGGGGAAGCAGGGGAAGGTGAGAGGGAATGAGTGAATCTTATTCTCATAGGATTTGGCTTAAGGAGGGAATAACATACACATTCAATTGGGTATGGAAATCTGTCTTACCCTACAGGAAAATAGGGGGAGAAGGGGACAAGAGAGCAGGGGGATGATAGAGAGGAGGGCAGATTGGGAAAGGGGTAATCAGAAGGAAATACTTCTGAGGAGGGACAGGGTCAAAAGAAAGAATAGAATAAATGGGAGGGCAGGATAGGATTAAGGGAAATAGAGTTAGTTTTTCACAACATGTCTACTATGGAAGTGTTTTGCATAACTGCACATGTATAACCTATATTGAGTTGCTTGCCTTTTCAATGAGGGTGGATGGGGAGGGAGGAAGAGAGAAAATTTGGAAACCTAAAGTTTTAAAAACATATGTTTAAAAAAATGTTTTCACATGCTACGGGGAAATAAGAAATACAGGAAATGGGGTACAGAAGTCTATCCTGCCTACAGGAAAATAGAAGGGGAAGGGGATAAGAGAAGGGGAGAGAGTAGAAGAGAGGACAGACTAGGGGAAGGGATATTCAGAATGCATGCCATCTTGGGGTGGAGGGAGGGGTGAGATGGGGAAAAATTTGGAACTCAAAAACTTGTGGAAGTGAATGTTGAAAACTAAAAATAAATAAATTTATATTTAAAAAAAAATCTAGCCTCAGACTCTTACCACACTCTTACCAGCTGTGTGACCCTAAGCAAGGCACTTCACCCTGTTTGCCTCAGTTTCCTCATCTGTAAAAGGACCTGGAGAGGGAAATGGCCAGCCACTCCAATATCTTTGCCAAGAAAACCCCAAATGGGGTCATAATGAGTCAGACATGACTGAAACAACTGAATAACAACCAATACAATGAAGGTATCAGACTAGAAAGTTTGTAAGGTGTCTTTCAGCTCTAACATGGGATCTAGAAAGCAGAAGAATCGTAGAAATGAGTTGCTTCATTGTTTACATAAACAGGGATGCTGTTAAAATAATTTTTAGTGCTTGAAAAGAGTTTGGTCAATTAAGTGGAATAAACATCTGCTCTAAGCGTGGCTGTAGAGTGTAAGCTCCTTGAGGACAGGAATAGTTTCTTCTTTTTTTCCTTTGCAGCTCCAGCACCTAGCATAGTACCTGACACATAGAAGGTGCTTAATAAACACTTGTTGAAGTGAAAATAATTGAAACTGAATATTATGAAATTACAATGATCAAGTTTATTTCCAATGAGAAGGCAGTTCCCTGCCTTCTTTGCAGAGGTGGGGCATTAGGGATGTAGAACACTTTATATGACGTATAACTTTTATTACTTGGTTAGATTTGCTAAACTTTTTTCCCCTTCTTTTTTGCTTTTTGTTATGAAGGATGACTCTCTGGGAGTAGGAGGGAAGAAAGATACATTAGGAAATATAAGTGATATAAAAACAAAAGATATAAATACAAATTTCTTTTTAAAATAAATGTGTGTTGAATAGAAAAAAAAACCGAGAAGTTAATTGCTTGCCTAACCCTGCTACTCACCACTCTCCTATTGTTACTATGGAAACACAAGATTCAGGAAAATCTGTTTGTGAGTAAATAGACCCTCCCCGGCATTCCTCAGCGTTGGTCAGCAGCTACCTGGTGCAGTGGAGAGAGTCCTGGGCTTGTAGTCTGGAAGCTGAGTTCAAATCCAGCCTCAGACACTTACTAGCTATGTGACTCTGGACTAGCTACTTAACCTGCTTGTCTTAGTTTCTTCCTATGTGGGATAATGGGGGTAATAACAGCACCTACATCCCGGGGCTGTTGTGAGGATCAAATATGCATGTGATTAATAGGCTCTATAGATGCTTACCCCATCTCTCTGTTGCCCTTGACCTTGAATAGACTGGGAAGAAGGAAGCAATGAGCTTCAGGAGAGCTGATAGACGGGGAGTCAGAACAAGTTGCTTGAGTGTAGAACAAAACCTTGGGCAGGAGCCACCTCCCAGTGGGAGGAAGCAGAGCATTTGGGCTGAGGCTGCGCCTGTGCTTGGAGTCCTCAAATTTTAGAGCCCTGGGCTCACCTTAAGTTCCACTAGGATTGTTGAATAACGACATTTCTTCACTGCTCATAATGAATGGTTGGCAAAGCCCTCTGGTGCAGGACCTCCTCACCTCATTCCTGGATTATTGCAAGAGCCTGCAGGTAGGGCTGCCTGCCTCAAGTTTCTCCCCACTCCGGTCTATCCTCCATTCAGCTGCCAAAGTGATTTTCTTAAAGTTCAATTAGGATCATTTCACTACCCCTCCCCCCCCCACAAAAAAAAAACCCCCAACCAACTCTAGTGGCTTCCTGTTGCCTCCAGGAGCAAATGCAAAACACTCGTTTTGGCATTCAAAGCACTTCCTAACCTAGTCCCTTCTACCTTTCCGGTCTTCTCACACCTTACTCCCCAGCACTTACTTTTTGATCCAGTGACATTGGCCTCCTGGCTATTCTAATTTTTGGCTCCAGACAATCTCTCATGCCTGCAGCACTCTCTCTCTCTCTCTCTCTCTCTCTCTCTCTCTCTCTCTCTCTCTCTCTCTCTCTCTCTCTCTCTCTCTCTCTCTCTCTCTCTCTCTGTCTCTCTGTCTCTCTCTCTTTCTCTCTCTCCATTAGTTCCAACTATTGATCTCCTTGGCTTCCTTCAAGTCCCAACTAAAATCCCTCCTTCTATAGGAAGCCTTCCCCAACTCCTCTTAATTCCAATGCCTCCTCTCTGCTATTTCCTATTGTATCCTATATGTAGCTTGCTTTGTATGTGTTTGTTTGCATATTGTCTCCCTCATTAGACTGCACTCTTCTTGAAGGCAAGGACTGTCTTTTGACTCTTTTTGTATCCGTAGTGCTTACCACAGTGCCTGGCACATAGTAGGTGCTTAACAATGTGTATTGATTGATGGATTGAACTAGCAATTTTTGTACCTGCACCACAAATTGCTCCTAGAGTAAGTGTCCCAAAGGGTGCCTTTGCTCACCTGAGGTCGATAGAGACCCAGGGGATACCTGCTGCTGGAAAGATGGCCATGTTGAGGGGGATTGTACTAAATGCTAATCTCTGTTACATCAACTCTACTGAAGGACCACAGAACACTCCAAGAATCTTCTAAATTTGGCGCCCTGTGACAAAGCTCCACTTGCCTTGCTCTAGTTACAGCTATGATATTTGGCAACTATCCAGTGAATTTAGGAGCGTGAACAACAACTCTGAATAAATCCAAGGGAGTATAAGGCTTGTTCTAGTCATGAAAAATAACTGGCACATCTACACAGAGCACATAGTTGAAATGCGATCAACTGCAGGAGAGTTTGGCTTATTTTATTCTCACTTTGTGCCTTCACAAGCCATAAATGTATTTCTGTGCACAGGGCTGCTGTCATCTGGAGAGCGAACTTCTGGGCTGGATTGGTGGACTTTAGCACCTTTGCTTTACTTGGCTTAAGCTAAGTAAACAGGAGTGCTGAGAATAGACCCAGAGCCATCTTTGGTTAGTTTTTCTTCAAAGTAGAGCTAAAAACAAGGCAGACACAGTCCCAGTGGCTGGGACAGGCAGCAAAACACCAAGAGAAACTGAACCCTGGAGGATGAGCCCACATGACCCATCTGCTAAGGGGTGAGCAGATTCCAGGGAAGCCTGGAGTCAGGTTCTTAGGAGTAGGGCTGGCCTGAAGTAACATAACAAGCTAGGTAAAGAAAGTCTTTGCTACACCCTCCCCTCCATCTTCCTGAATAGGTCTCCCTCCTACTCTTTTTCCAGTTCCCCTCCCCCATTTTGGTTCCCTGATATTTTTTTCTTTTTACCAGCTCATTAAATGGAATATTGAAAGGGACCTTAGAGATCTTCTAATTAGACCATGGGTGACTAGGTGACTTGTTGCTGGCCCTGGAGTCAGGAAGAACTGATTTCAAATCTGGCCTCTGGCTGTGTGATCCTGGACAAGTCACTTCACCCTGCTTATCTCAATTTCTCCATCTGTAAAATGAGCCACAGGAGAAAATGGCAAACCACTCTATTATCTTTGCCAAGAAAACCCCAAAATGAGGTCCAGAAGGGTTGGATACAATTGAAACTACTGAACAACAACAAAATTATTGATATAGCATTTTAAGATTTATAAAGCACTTTATAAATATTATTTCATTTAATCCTCATAGCCCTGTGAGATAGGTGCTCACAGTAGGACTAATATTTACCAGTGTCCTTCCTTGTCCCCTACTATTCTCCTCAAAGCTAGAACGTAGGAAGTTCTACCCTCTGGAGTCATGGACCTTCCATCCTGGTGGATGTGTGAAGCCCATTTGAGTGATGGATGTATGAAGACATTTCAAGTTACCACATCCTTTCCTGCTAACCAGATACACTTCAATCCTGAGGGAAACTGAGAGTGTGAAATTAGATGAACTGCCCAGTACTAACCAGAACTTAGGTATTCTTGATTTCAAGGTGTCACTCTATCCACTATGCCTCTATCCACAGCTGTTCCTATTTTTGCTGTCCCCAATCACTTCTCTCCTGGTGCTGCTCCTGAAGGGGGCCTGGATGGGGTGCATGGAAGTTTGAACTTCTGGCCCACCATCCAACTATCTTCCTTTTTTCTGAAGGAATGTGATTTTGAAGAGAAGCTGTCAATTTCTACTTGGGGATTACATGGTGATAGCTATCCTCATCTCCTACTCTTCTTTCACTCTTCAAGATTCCTATCCTGGGACTAATAAACTTCCTGGCCTGACTCCCTGCATGCCTGCATTGCAGGGCTTTGCTGCACTGAATCTGAATCTAAGCCTCTAATTAAAGAGAAATGTAAGTAGAGAGAGAAAATGAAAATCAGGCAGATGTTAAATGTGTGTGTATAAAGCAGATGATTTTCTTGCCGGGGGAAATGGAACCATGTAGGGTATATAAAAATGAAAAGGGAGAGATCATAGATTCCAGAGTTATGCATGGAATTAGATTACTGCTTGCCTTCTGAGAGTGGCACCCAAGGCAGCCATCTTCTGCCTTCTGCTGAGAGTGGTACTCAAAGGCAGCCATCCTCTGCCTTCTGCTGAGAATGGCGCCCAAGGGCAGTCATCCTCTGCCTTCTATTGAGAATAGCACCCAAGGGTAGCTGTCCTCTGCCTTTTGCTGAGATTGGCACCCAAGGGCAGTCATCCTCTGCCTTCTGCTGAGAGTAGTACCCAAGGGCAGCCATCCTCTCTCTTCTGAGAGTGGTACCCAATGGCAGTCATCCTCTGCCTTCTACCGACTCTTGCATTCATTTTTAGTACTTCCTAAGAAGGGTTAGTTGGGGTCTGGACTGTGTTTTTGTTAGGATGCCAAGGAATTAAGACTCATTTTGCTTGGCCACCAAGGTCAGAACCAGAGCACTGAGTGGGAGTGGCAGAGGCCAACGATGACAGGGAAAATGTACTTACTATGAGAGGTGGTGGGTTGCCCTCTCCGGAGGCCTTTAAGCAGAGCCTGGATGACTGACCACTCATCAGTAGGTTATAATGGGAATACCTTTCAGGTTTTTTTGCTCTTGATGAGTCTTTTCAGCCATGTCTGACTCTTCATGACCTCGTTTGGGGTTTTCTTGGCAAAGATTCCTTTTCCAGCTTATTTTAAAGATGAGGAAACTGAGGCAAGCAGGGCTAAGTGACTTGCCCAGGGTCATACTGCTCGTAAGTGTCTGAGGCTGGTTTGAACTTAGGTCCTCCTGGCTCCAGGGCCTACACTCTGTCTACTGTGCCACCTATAGCTCCTCTTTCCAGTTTTAAATGACTGCTTCCTGATCTCAAGGTCTGTGACCCTAATTATGGTTATAAACATAATTATACAATGTTTAATTGATGAAAAAAAAATGGTCCTGACAATGAGCTTGTGAGGTGGGCTGTGAATAGGGATGATTTTATTATCATCCCTGTTTTACTGAGGAAGAAATAAGCTCAAGAGAGGTGTGACTTATTCAGAGTTGTGTGGCTCATTCGTGTGGACCCCGGGTGTCCAAGGGAGTTCTCCTGAAGCCAAATCCGGGGTTCTTTCTCTACTTTGTTGTTCATGCCCTCCCCTCGAGGCAGGACAATGCTATTAAATCATCCTATAAACACAAAATTTGATATAAAGATTCCCCTGGAGAGTCTACCCCCTCCTGACACAACCTGGATTCAGTTTTCAACAACTCTTACTTACCTCTGAGAGCTAATGTAAATTTCCCATGCTGCAGTTTGAAATCTACTGGCCTCTCTCTGCGGAACAGCTGGGTACCACCAAACACTTAGAGACAGCACAGTCTGAAAAGATAAGGGCCAATGGTCCTTCAAATGACCAGTAAGGGCCAACAAATAATGCCTATTTACACATGGAAAAGGGGGTGATGGGGTCTGTGGCAGGAGGCTTATTTGAAGCAGTACCCCTCTTCTCCATGCTGGCTTTTTGGTGATGAGTGACCGAGAGGCACCCAGCTCACCACACGAATGATGGCAGCTTCCACGCGGCTCTTGGCAGGACCCTACTCCACATTCGTTCTCTAGATCCCACTTCCACTATTATATCAATCCTCGGCCTTTTTCTTATTTAGACCAGGGGTTTTAAATCTTTTTTGTGCATCCTGGACCCACTTTGGAAGTCTGGCGAAGCCTATAGACTTTCTCAGAATGATGTTTTTAAATGCATAAAATAAAATGCATGAGATTACAAAGGGAACCAATTATATTGAAATCTGGTTATCAAGGATATAAGAAAAATAACTTCAAACAGGCCAAGAACCCCTACTCTAAGGTTAACTAACCTGTAGCTCCCTACTGGGCAGCCAAGTAGTACCATAGTGTGTAGAGTGCTGGTCCTGGAGTCAGGAAGACTCATCTTCCTGAGTTCAAATCTGGCCTCAGACACTTACTAGCTGTGTGACCCTGGGCAAGTCACTTAACCCTGCTTGCCTCAGTTTCCTTATCTATAAAATGTCCTGGAGAAGGAAATGGCAAACCACTCTAGTATCTTTGCCAAGAAAACTGCAGATGGGGGACAAACAACAATCATCACCAGCCCTTTAATCAGACCCTTAAATTTCTCTGAGGGCTTTGGCTCTGCCTAAGGCACTAGGGACACACGGCAGCCTCTTGAGTCTATGTAAGGAAAGCATTTGCTACCAGATGAGGTTAACATTCAAGATGGCTCCATCCCAGGTGTTGGCTTTCTGGCGTAAACAGACTGCCCTAGCGAGATTATCCTGGAGATATTACCTTGCAGCAACAGGGCCGTTGACATTTACAGTCTTCGGTTACATGATAGCTGACTCCATGGGAATTAGCAAAAGCTATCTCAGAATAATTACAGAGGATGATCAGGAATCATAATATTTTTTCCCCCTATGGCAGGCCTGTTACTGCCTCATCTTAGAGAGAAACTTCCCAGAATTCTCTGTATAAATGAATTGCATGTTAAACTCTTAGAAGTAACCAGATGGTGCCATGGATAGAGTACTGGACTTGGAAATAAGAAGATGCTGAGTTCAAATCCTGCTTCGGTCACTTACGGGTCATGTGACCCTGGGCAGGACTCCTAGCCTCAGTTTTCTCATGTATAAAATGAGGATTATGAGTACCTTCCTCAGAAGACCAAATGGGATGACACAGAAAAGTATTTTGGAAACCTTAAATCATTATATAGATGTTATTATTATAGTCTACAGGCCACTAGAGCGAGAAAGGACTTTAGAGAGCAAGTACAAACCCTTCTATTTTATAGACGGGGAGAGTGAGGCCCAGAAAGCAGAAGTAACTTTCCCAAGGTCACGCAGCTAATTAATGGCAAAGCCAGGACCTTCTGACCCCCTGCTCTTTTCAATGAACTGCACTGGTCTCTTAAGGTTCCACTTGGCAGCAGTGGGAATCATAAAGATCCATGCTCCCAAGGAGACTGGAACCTTTGACTGCTCACTCACCTTCCTGCAGCTGAAGTGGAAAGGAGGCTTTGTGAATAAAAGAGGAGAATTAGGACTGAGCACAAAGGAGGAATAGAGGAGTCTAAGTAGTAAAGCCAGGACTGGCCAGGACACTAGGCCATCCAAGTCTCTCCCTTCTGGGACAAGGGCTCTCTCTGTCTCTCTCTCTCTCTCTCTCTGCGTCTCTCTGTGTCTCTCTGTTTCTGTTTTTCTCTGTTTCTCTGTCTCTGTGTTCCTCTCTCTGTTTTTCTCTCTGTCTCTGTCTCTGTCAGTCTGTCTGTCTGTCTGTCTCTCTCTCTCTCTCACACACACACACACACACACACACACACACACGCATACATCTTCCTTTGTCTCACAGTTTTCAATAATACTAAGCTTCCTCTATGATCACCTTTCGTCATGGGCACCCAGTGCCCTCATGATGTCCCTTCCTTGTACCTGTCCTGAGCCACCAAAGGGCTCTCCTTTTCCACACTTTCCTTTCCCTCCACCCTGACCTTCATACACAATGAAGCTTCTTTGTCCCAAATCTGACTCCCTCGGGGCCCCAGGGTGTCACTTAGCAATCTGATAAACTAATTTCTGTTAATGAGAGAGAGCTACAAGACGACTTCCAGGTAACCCAGCACCAAGACAATGTTCCTGTTTTGGTTGTCTGATCCATTAGTGACTCCAGTCTAAGGGTATCATTAAGTTGCTTCAGGTGAGTCAGAATTACTGGACTAGAAGGCTCCTTAGAGATCACCTACCTCCAACCCTTTAATTTCACAGATGAAGAAACCAAGGCCCACCCAGACCTTGTGTTGTTTTAAACATAAATAACATCAATGAGTTCTTACAAAAGGATATTTATTTCAAAGATAAAAACAAAACAACTTTCTCCAGCTCTTACAAGTAGTGGATGACAGGTACACCACTTTAGTATCTTTGCCAAGAAAACCCCAAATGGGGTCACGAATAATTGGACACAACCAAAAACAACAATAGATAATTCTCTGTCGTTATCTTCCTTCTCCTCTAAGCATCCTTAGCCCCCGCTCGGCTGAGCCTCTCTGACTTCTGATACTGGGTCCCTTGGGTTTACTTAAATGCTTGGGCTCCCAAACCCTAGGAGCTCCCTGGGCAATAGCTACCTCTATACAGACTGATTGAAAGCTATAGGATAGCCATGGTGGAGCAGTCTAGAACCAGAGCATTTGGGTTTGGGTCCGCCTCTGGTACCTTTATGAACTCGGATAATCATTGAATTGCTCTTGCCCTTAAAATTCTCACCTGAAAAGGTAAGGGCATTGAGAGATTAAATGACTTCTAAGGCTGTTTCTTTTTTTTTTAAATAATATTTTATTTTCTCCCCAATTATATGTTAAAACAATTTTAAGTATTTTTTTCTTAAAGTTTTGAGTTCCAAATTCTATCTTCCTTCCCTCCTTTCCCCCATCTCTGAGACAGTAAGTAGTCTGATATAGGTTATATATATGCAATCACATAAAACATTTCCATATTAGTCATTTTGTACAAGAAGACTTGAACAGAAAAAGAAAGGAAAGAAGGAAGAAAAAGGAAGAAAGAAAAAAGGAAGAAAAGAAGGAAGAAAAAGAAAGAAAGAAAAAAGAAAGGAAGGAAGGAAGAAATAGTATGCTCTAAGGCTCCTTCTAATTTTAAATTGCTATGACTAGCAGA
This sequence comes from Phascolarctos cinereus, assembly GCF_003287225.1. NCBI lineage: Eukaryota > Metazoa > Chordata > Mammalia > Diprotodontia > Phascolarctidae > Phascolarctos > Phascolarctos cinereus. The sequence goes on along the minus strand of NW_027555625.1, from coordinate 82,484,045 downwards.
TTTTTCGCTCCAGTCCAGATGAGTTATCTATTCATGTCAAACTAAAAGTTATTAACACCTAACTCCACCTAAATGCCCAACTTAATGAGCAAAAAGGTGTTTTGCATTCACTGTCTATATGCTGTTTACTGTAAGAACTGAGTCAGGAGGCCTAGGTCTCCTTGTGTTCCCTGTTGAATGACTGAGCAAATCATTTCCCTCCCCTCAGCCTCATCTGTAACATGAAGTCATTAGATGACCTTGGAGGTGGCTTCCAGTACTAAAAATGTGACGATTTTATATGTGACTATTGGAACTTTGCTTCTGCCTTCTGTTGGGGGAAGAAGAGATCCCTTTGCTTCCTCATTTTTAGGCTATGATATGGGCTTTTGGAAAGTGAGTGGTTTTGTTGAAAATAAACGGGATGCTTGGGGTGGTGGGAAAGGACTGTGGGAGTCAGTTATGGCATAACAAAACAAATAAACTCCTATGTCTTTCCTTAGCTCAGCTTTCCCTATTCATGCGTGTGCTCTTCTTATGAAGTTTGTGAGGGAAGAGATCATGATTGAAGTGTCTAGGGGAATTAGATCTGGAACAGAAGAAGGATGAAATTGTTTAACCAGCCTGATTCCATCAGTTTTTATCTGGGAAAGAAAAACAACCACATAGGATTGCTGTTCTTATCCGTCTACTGTATATAATGATGTTTGCCCTGTATTCAGTATTTGATGCCTTTCATAACCTATTCCTTCCCTTCTAATCTTTTTTTTTTTGAAAATTTTATTTTTAATTTATGGAATAAAACAAGCATTTCCATAACTATATAATAACACAAAGATGATTATATAAGAAATTGGACCTCTATTATGTACAATTTGCTATTTTAAATATACAATATTTAAATATATAATATATATATATAATATAAATATAATATATAATAAATTTTTTTCTCCCTCCCTTCCCAACCTGCTCTAGAGAAGGCTGCCATTAGACACAAATGTGTATATATAGGTAAAGTCATTTAATATGTACTTCTATTTATCAGTTCTTTCTCTGGATGCAGTTTTTTTACACGATCATTGCTGTTTTTTGCACGTGATTCTCTGTCTCCTGACTTAGCATCTTTCGCTGGCTGTCCGCTATGCCTGGATCCTCACCTCTGGCACTTCCTTGGCTTTCTTTCTGACTCAGTTCATACATCTACCTTTGGCAGAAGGCTTTCCCCCATTACTTGGCACTTAGTGAATTTCCCTCTGAGATTACCTATGTGCGTGTAGTTATTTATGTATTGTCTCCCCCATTAGAATATGAGCTACTTCAGGGCAGAGGCTGTATTTTTGCCTTTCTTTGTATTCCCAGGGATTAGCCCAGTGCCTGGTATACAGTAAGTGCTTAATAAATGCTTATTGACTAACAGAACTGATGGCAAACTAAGAAACACGGCTGCTGTTTTTGATAAATCTTCCAGAGAGAGAGAGCTATTGTCTTCTTTCCCAGATGACTTGGATGTATTTATGCCCCCTGATCTAGCCTCATACCTTTAGTCAGTTAGTTTTGTTATGCTGAGATTATGTTGCTGCCAATGACTTATTCTGGAGGAAGAAAAAACAGGTTAGAGGTAGCAGCATGCTGGTAATTGTTTAACACCCGGCTCTCAAAAGAGAAAAAAATTCTATATCTATATCTATACATGTACACACAGAGAACACAGTTTTAAGTTTAATATGGATTATTCAGATTTTCTCCATCACTTTCTTAAGTCTAGACAACCAATAAAACAATCATTCGAGCCAATTCATTGCTTTGCTGATTTCCAAGATGTGAAATGCTCAAATCAAAAAATTTAACAATCAGCTCTTGAGAGCCAGTCTGAGCTGGCTCCAGCACACCCCTAGTAGAGGCATGTAGGGCGAGCTAAATCCCCATAGTCATAGACTTACAGGACTTTGATCTCACAGGAAATCATCTAATCCAACACCTTTATTTCACTGATGAGATTTCAGAGACCTAGAGAATAAGTAGCTGAGCTAGAGTCTGAACCCTGGTCCTTCAGCTGATGCGGCTGAACAGGACAGCAAGATATGGAATCAGAGGACCTGGGGAGTGTCTCAGCTCTGCCATTTCCTACTCATATAACCTCCCTGGGCCCCAGTTTTCTCATTTTACTTTTGTAGGGGTTACACTAAATAATCTCCCCAAATTCCTGTGAGCCTCTGGCTGTAAAGAAGGAAGGGAATGGGCATCTGTACAGTGCCTACTATGTACCAGATGCTATGCTAAATACTTCACAAATATTATCTCAATTGATCCTCACAACGATATTTCAAGGTAGGTGCTGTTATTATCCCCATTTTGCAGTGGGGGAAACTGAGGCAAATAAAGGTTAAGTGACTTGCCCAAGATCACATAGCTAGTAAGTGTCTAAGATTTGAACTCAAGTCTTCCTGACTCCAGGCCCAGGGCTCTCTCTACTATACCCTCTAGATACCTCAGTCGATCCCGTGTGAGACTGAACTAGATAATCTCTGATGCTCTTTCCAGCTCTAATTCATAACCCCATGATCCTTTGAGACCACCAGTGATGCTCTGAAGCTGGCTTGTACTGGCTTGTGAGAGCTGATTGATAAATTTTTCGTATGAGCATTTTTACGTTGGAAATAGTCAAAGGAAAACTACCTGGAGCAGTGGATAGAGCATTGGACCTGGAGTCAGGAAGATTCATCTTCCTGAGTTCAAATCTGACCTCAGACACGTCCTAGCTATGTGACCCTAGGCAAGTCACTTAACCATTTGCCTCAGTTTCCTCTTCTATAAAATGAGCTGGAGAAAGAAATGGCAAAGTACTCCAGTATCTTTGCCAAGAAAACCCCAAACGAGGCCAGAAAGAGTCAGACGTGACTGACATGACTCAATAACAACAAAACAAATCATGGCATGACTGATTATTTTATTGATTGCCTAGGTTTAAGAAAGTAATGGAGAAAATGTTAATATTGTAGATTACATTTAAAAGTTGTCCCACATGCATTCCCCCCCACAAAAGCTGGTAGTTAAACATTTACCAGCACACCCCTGGACCAGCTCCACCTCCCCAAAAGCTGGTAGTTAAACATTTACCAGCATAGCTGGACCAGAGCCATTCATGGTTTATTCTATCCCTGCATATCAACTCTCTTCCAGGAAGATACCCTCAGGCTATATAACAAAGCAGGGAGCCTGGAATTTGGTTAGGGGTGAGACTAGATGGGCTCCAAGCTCCCTTCCTGAAATTCTAAGATTTTTCCATTCCATTTAGCATCAATTTTCATTATCTGTAAAATGAGAATGTAAAATTTAATTTTTGTTGACTTTTGGGAAATTTCCTGAGAATCAATAAGGTTTATGTATGGAGTACATATCAAATACCTATAGCCATTAAAAAAAATGATCAGCAATTATGCCAGTGGCTTCTAAAAGCAGAGATACTGAGATAACAGAGCAGAATCTCTTAGAATTCTAAGAATTTCCTTATAGGCAACTGATGGTGGAAGTAGGTTAGTTTAAAAAAAGAATCCTAAGAACAAATTGGACTCTCCCCGTTCTCAGCTTGTCATCATGGGATGAGGTGCAGCACAGGGCTGTCTTTAAAAATACTGCAATACACATTTTAGAGCGGGGTTAGCACAGTTAGTTAGAACCTTGTGCTAATGAGGCCAAGGTTGCCAGTGTGATGCTGACATGAGTCAGCTAGCTAGCTTCGCATGTCTGTTACAGGCATCTCTTCCTGTGTGATGGAGGTAGAAGAGGTTGAACCACCTGATGAGGTTACGGACAGGTGAGTCTTTGGACTCTGATCACATCTCCTCTTGGAGGAGGTGGTGCATGCCTGTTTTTGTCAGCCTTGTTGAAAGACTTAAGAAGCTCCTAGGTATTGAAGATGGCCTGGTTGGGCTAAGAGGTTATAGCACTGCCTGTTCCCTACTGGGGCCAGGAATGTGGCATTCTCTTGGACGTGTGGGTGAGAGCACTCTTGGGGGCAGGGGTGGAGGCTCTGAGCATGTAAAACTTTTCATTCATCTTCCTCCTCCTTTCCCTCCTTCCTTCTCCACCTCTATGTCCCAAGGTCTGTTCTTAGCTCCGCTGTCCTCCAGTCTGAGCTCTGCTCTCAGCATCTCTATGAAAAGGGCTGATTCTACAACTGACTCTCATTTTTCTAAGCTTAGTACAAAAGGGTTGGCTCTGATCCCAAACAGCCTGATTCAGCTTAATTATCCCCCACTGCAGGAGATGTCCTTAATCTTCTCAATGAGGCTTTCAAAGTAACACAGTGGACAGAGCTCTGGGCCTGGAGTCAGGAAGACCTGAATTCAATCTGGCCTCTGACAGTTACTAGCTGTGTGACCCTGGGTAAGTCACTTAACCCTATGTGCCTCAGTTTCCTCATCTATAAAATGGGGATAGTGATAGCGCCTGCCTCAGCATCAAATGAGAACACATTTATGAAGTTATTAGCACAGTGCATGGCACATAGTAAGTACTTGGTAAATACTTATTTCCTTCTCCTTCGGAGGGCATGCACCACATCTCTCACAGGCAGATACATTGGGAGACATGAACCAAGGCTCATCTTCCTGTATCCTCATCAGAGAACTTCCCTGATCAAACCCCTTATAGGGGTATTAATATCCCAGTTAACCAGAGATCATGCTGGCTACCTCAGTCCTCTGGAATAGGGCTCTGAACCTGTCACAAAGCATTTATTTGCACTAAGATCATGCATCTCACTTTCTTAGCCCTCATTCCCCCTCCTTTTTCCTTCTTCGCTTTTTCCCCTTCCCAAAAAACTTTCTTCTAGAGTAGGAGTCTTTTTTGAAGGGGGGCTGCTTAAAATTTTATTGGGAATATGGGGAGTGAAAAGGGAACACCCATGTGTTAAGTGCCTACTATGTGCCAGGCACCATGTTAGCATCTTACATTTAAACATCCCCATTTCACAGAGGCAGACAGAGGTTAAGTGATTTGCCCATTTAGTAAGAGTCTGAGACTGGATTTGAACTCGGGCCTTCCTGACTCTTAGGCCCAGTGCTCAATATACCCATATAATTCTAATGGTGAGGCTGGTTGGCATAGTAACATGAGTGCTGGAACACCTGAGTTCAAATCCCACCTCAGATACTTGCTAACTCAGTGACCCTTGGTAAGGCACTTTTACCCTGATGAACCTAAGTTCCCTAAGATGGGCAGCTGGGTGGTGCAGTGGATAGAGTCCTGGGCTGGAGTCAAGAAGACCAGCCTCAGACACTTCCTAGCTGTGCAACCCTGGGCAAGTCATTTAAACCCTATTTGCCTTAGTTTCCTCATCTGTAAAATGAGCTGGAGAAGGAAATGGCAAACCACTCCAGCATCTTTGCCAAGAAAACCCCAAAAGGGGTCATGAAGTGTCTACTAAGCAACAACAAAATGAGAATATTAGGTGCACCTATCTCGTGGGGCTGTTGTGAGGATCAAATGAAAATAACTCGGGTAAAATACTTTGAAAACATTAAACTACTATAGAAATGCTATTAGTTAATTTCTTTTAGGCACTGTTACAGGCCAAGATGGAAATGTTTCTGAGTAGATGGGCCTTTTCTTTTCTATGCATTCTTAATTCTTTCCCTCCCTCTCTGTTTCCTTTCCTTCTTTCCTTCCTTCCTTCCTTCCCTCCTTCCCTCCTTCCTTCCTTCCTTCCTTCCTTCCTTCCTTCCTTCCTTCCTTCCTTCTTCCTTCCTTCCTTCCTTCCTTCCTTCCTTCCTTCCTTCCTTCCTTCCTTCCTTCCTTCCTCCCTTCCTCCCTTCTCTTGAAGTAATATTTGATGGTCCAAGAGGAAGCCAGGTCAAAACCAAGAGAACCATCAAATAGAAATGGGAGGGTTATTCAGAGGTAGAGTTAGAGCCTCAGGAATCAAAGGTTTGGTGCCAGATGAACAACAGACTGTTGAACCACATCAGGAAAATCCCATTTTGTCACACTCATTGATGTCCCATGCAAATTTTGAAAGTCAGTGAGGGAAGGGAGCAAGCATTTATGTATTGCCTATATGTGCCAGGCACTGTGCTAAGCTCTTTTTTTTACAAACGTTATCTCATTTGATCCTCACACCAGTCCTGTGAGACAGGTGTGTTTTACACTTGGGGAAGTTGAGGCAGAGGTGAAGTGACTTGGCCAGGGTCACACAGCTAGGAAATGTGTGAGGTCAGATTTGAGCTCAGGTCTTCCTGATTCCAGTCTCAGCGCTCTATCCATTCCAGCTTCTCCTAAATTCCCCTCAGCTGGAGGGATTCCTGCCTCTTGTTGCTTCTGCCCCATTGACTTCCAAAGCAACTATGGAATTTATGTGAAGGGGACGTCATAGTGCATGCCGTATACTCAAGAATAGTAAAGAATTCTTCTAATGCATGTGATACTTGCATTATTATTTCTCACTTTTCCTCTGTAGTGACTGCTCTGGCCTGACTCTTTCATAGTGAGGAGGGCTATATCTCTTCCTCAGGCTACCAGGTGATCTTGCTAATTTCTTCAGAGATACCTCTTAGGAACTGGGGTGGCTTCCTCTAATGCCATCAGCTTGAGTTCCCAATCCAGTATGTTTCCCCACTGTTAACTGCCATTGATTAACATACAATTCCATTGAACCAATAAACATCAATTAGCTTTTACAAAAGAATGTTAACTTCACAAATACAGTTAAGAACAGAAGTACAGACATTTTCCCCCAATAACTGGGGTCTACACTCCCCTTTATCAGCTTGGTTTCTGGGCACAGCAGGCTTAGACTTAGTACTGTCTCCGCATAGCATTAGGCCCATCATTTCACGTCCGAATGTGGCATCACTGTGGGATGAGTCCATGTGTCAACTACTAACAGGCGGGATCCTGAAAGTCATTGCTCTGGGCTTTAGTATGGGACCAGCTGGCCACAAAACTCAGCTTGGACTCCATTCCTGGACCTCCTGATGACTCATTCTCCTGAAATTCTGAAGCTCACAAGGTCATAGCCTAGATCTGCAATCTCCTTCCCCTAAAATGAGGGGGGAAAAGACATAATAGCAACAGAAGCGATAGCAGGGCCAAGTGTCTTCTGCTTTGTGCCAGCTTGTGCCAGGGAGAGGGCCCAACCCCCTTCCACCCCTCCACCCAGAGGCCCTCAGCAGCTCATCCTCCTTCTCCAAGGCCAGCAAATCTGGAAAGAGCCCATTCTTTTGGAAAGCACCTCAGTGCTGGCTCTTTATAGCTAATCAAAGAGGTTCTTTTTCATGATGTGGCTAGCAGACCAGAACCAGTAACAGAATGTCTGCTCATGCTCCAAATCTCTCCAAGGTATTTCCACTACACATTCTCATGCCTCTCTGGAAGCAAGCTCCCCAGCCTCTTCCACGTCAGGGATTGCATCAGCCGAGTTCATCTGCTCCCCAGGTCCCCATCTCCTCTACACTTCCAAAAATCCTGTGAGCTAGGGAGTACAAGCATAACCATCCCCATTTTACAGAATGAGGAAGAAAAGAGGTTCACGGACGTTAAATGATTTGCTAAAAGTCACACGGCTTAGTGATTAAACTCCTTACAAAATCACATAATTTCAGAAATGAAGAGGACTTCAGAGGCATCTAGTCTCACCCACACTCACCCAAGAATGTCCTCCAAATCAGGGGTGTCAAATCGAAACTGGGGGGCCACTAATCCATACATAATGATCCCTGTGGTCTGTGTGTTGACTTCAGTTTAAGATGTCATGTTCTCTACATGTTATTGTACTTTGATTTCTTTTAAAAATATTTCTTGATTACATTTTAATTTGGTTCATCCCCATCTGAAGTGTAGCACCCCTGCCTATGGTCAGAGGGCCTCATGTTTGACACTTCTGTCTTGCATCACACCCTGCTGCTGTTCCTTGAGATTCTTTGAGAAGATCTCCACTGTCTCCCAAGACAGTCCATTCCACTTCTAGGCAGGCCTAATAGTGAGGAAGTTTCATCTCACACCAAGACTAATCTATTGTTTGCATTTTCTACCCACTGATCCTAGTTTTATCCACTGAGGCCAAGCAGAGAAAGTTTAATCCTTCTTCCTTTTGGAAAACTGAACATAGTTTTCATATATCCTCTAAGTCTTCCCTTTTCCAGGCTACATCCACTATTCCCTCAATAGACTCCTATGTGACATGACTGTAAGTCCCTTCTGCCTGATCTTAGACTGTTTTCTTGTTTTGGTCTTTGGATTCAATGCCAGCGGATTGTTTCTTTTAATTTTTCTTGTGTTCTATAGCAGAACATTCCAATCTGTTCGTACCTACCTCATTAATCCGCGCCGCCCCCCCCCGGAAAAAAAAACCCAATTATTATTATAGTTTGAAATGTAGTAGGCAGCTAGGTGGCACAGTGAAATAGAGCACCAGGTCTGAAATCAGGAAGATCTTAGTTTAAATCTAGCCTCAGGCATTTGTTAACTAAGTGTCCGTGGGCAAGTCACTTAACTCCTATTTACCTCAGTTCCTCATCTGTAAAAGGGGACACACTGGAGGAGGGAATGGCAAACCACTCTAGTATCTTTGCCAAGAAAACCCTATGGACAAGTCCATGGAGTAATGAAGAGCTGGATCCTACTGAATGACTAAACAACACTGTTTATATGTGATCGTTTAAGTCAGTAAGGAGCATTCTTGGATCCATCAGTAGGGTTTAGTGGTCCTGGCTTCTAGCTGAGTTTGACATCACTGCTGAGTCCATTCCAGGGTGGGTCAACTGGCTGGGATTGTAACATGCGCCATTAAGGGCTCCCAGCTACAGAGTATGGCCTGGCCTTGATCCACCTCAGCTATGCCCTTGTGAGGCTACTTGTGAATAATCATATGTCACATTTATATCGAGTTTTAAAGTTTGTAAAATGCTTTGCATACATTATCTCCTTTGCTACAAATGTGAAAATGGGCCCTCGGAGTAGTGAAGTGTTTACACAGCTAATGAACACCTGAGGTAGTATTCAGACCCAGGTCCTGCTGAAATGTGCCTATGGGAGAAAGCGCTCCTCTTTGAGTTTGTGTGGAAGCTGAAATAAAGCTAACACCATGCAGAAATTACGAAGGTAAAAACCTGGGTTTTATTATACTTAAGCACAGGTTCAAGATGCAATAATAATAATAATAATAATAATAATAACTGAACAAAGATTAGGATTTTAAATAGGCTTTTTATAGAGAAAATTATATCAGTGACAGAGAATTAATTCTCGTACATATTGCAACCTTGTACATTCTTTTAGGCTATAAAAATTAAAAGAAGACAGCTTCATAATCTCATGCTTCCTTCAATGTCAAAGAAGTGGAACAAACTGAAACAGAATCATGATCTCGTAAATCTCCTAAGGAAACAAACCTAGTTAAACAGACTCTCTAAGTCAACTAAGCTCAGTTACAGATTAAACTACAGTTTGAGGGTTCATAATGGGTTGATTGAGAGGAGAGATTTATATGTCTACAGAGAACCCTTCCTCAAGTAAGTGAATTCAAGCTGCTTCTGAAAGTCTTTCCTCCTCTGACTTCTTATCTGAGAAATGTTTGAGGCCTTTAATTGAATTTTCACATCTCTGGGACAGGTCTTAGCTGGTTCAATAACTTTCTAACTAGGAAAAATGACCCTGACCACCCTTCCCTCTAGCCCCTCTGCCCATAATAAAAATTAATAAAATGAAATAAAAAATGAAAGGTTCCTGTTGTAGTAAGAAAAAAGGCTGGGGTAGTCAATTGCAGTCAGACTGTGGAGGGACTTGTATATCAAAATAAAAAGCTTATGCTTCATTCAGTAGGGAATGGGGAATCACTGAAGATTTTCTGAGTAGAAGGCCTTTCTGAGTCTGTTTCCTCATCTGCTCAGGGGGTTGGAGGGACTGGAGCAAAAGGTCTCTAAGGTTCCTTCCACCTGTGACATTCTGAGATTCTCTTACCCACTGCTATTCCATTCAATATTATAGGTTGGTGCTGGCTTCCTAGGTCCAAGGCCATCTCTGCTGTTCCGTGTTATAATAGTATTCAATGAGGACACAGAGGTGGTCATCTATGGGTATTTGGCAATTCTGTGCAGTTGTGAAATACAGTGTTCTAAACTGTGTGTCTTTTATGGAGCCAGTTTCTTCTTGTTTGTCTTTTTGGAGGCAATCAGAGTGAAATGACTTGCCCAAGGTCACACAGCTAGTGTCTGATGACGGATCTAACCTCAGGTTCCCCTGACTCCAGGGCCAGTACTCTATCCACCACGCCACCTAGTTGCCCTGTGTTGATTTCTTCTTGATAATTCTTCTATGTTGGGAGGAAGCATGGTATTATAGAAAGAGCAATGAGCCTGGACCCAGAGGGTCCTGGGTTCAAATGCTACTTCTGATACTTACTACCTGTGTGACCTTGGACTAACCATTTAATTTCTCTGAGCATCTCTTGTAAACTGAAGAGGTCAGACTCGATGGCCTCTGAGTTTCCTTTTATTTTATTTTATTTTATTTTTTGGCTAGGCAATGGGGTTAAGTGACTTGCCCAGGGTCACACAGCTAGTAAGTGTTATGTGTCTGAGGCTGGATTTGAACTCAGGTCCTCCTGAATCCAGGGCCAGTGCTCTATTCACTGCTCCACCTAGCTGCCCCTGAGTTTCCTTTTAGATCTAGACCTAGGTCCGAGACCCATTTTTAGGGATACCCTGGATTCTTTCTTATTCTAGGAGGTGAGGGGGGAAAAACCTGACCACAATCTTTATTACTTATAAATAAATGGTGACATAGAATCCTTCCTTTATGGAGCCCAGCAATTACTGCAGAGGCCTGGGAATAGGCTATTCACCCAGGAGAAAGGGTATTAAAGGCAGCCAGATGTTCTGGATGAGTGAAGTCCTAGGTCCGCATGGAATGATGGGAAGAATGCCAGGAAACTTCAGGTCTAAGGCTGCCTGGAAGAATGGAAAGAGCCCCAGCTTCAGGGGGCCTGGCTTTGAGTACCAGCTGACATTGCTTTGGTAGGTTTGTGCCTGCGAGCCAGTCACTGCACCTGGGGGCTGGTTTCCCAAGTGGGAATAATAACACTTCTATTAAAACTATCAAAAGATTGAGGGGAGGGATGGTAGAAAGGCCTTTGAAAACCTAAAGCCCTTTATAAACATGTCATCATTCTTTTTATTGTCTCTACCCTTTTTCTAACTAACAGTGTGACCTCAAAGGCATTTAACTTCTCTCTGCCTTAATTTCTTCACCTGCAAAATGGGGCTAATTAATAGGATGTCCCAAAAACCTCCTCTTAGTTTCAGTCACCTTGTATATGTCCTACCTACTTCTTAGAGTTTTTCTAAGGACCAAAAATGAGATAAAGGTATGTTTGTCAACCTGAAAGTTTGGTTAAAGAAGGCCAACAAGTTAGGTGATACATGATTATATAGTTTATTCCCTTTTAGCTAGCGAACCATGTTAACATGGAAGCCAGAATGTGATTCTGACGCAGAGATTAAGCAAACTGAGAGAGATTTTATACAGTTTAGAGTGATCAGACTCAGGATGTCTGTGTTACAAAAAATACAGCCTCCACATGTTTGTCTAACATATAGCATGGGAAAGGAATTTTCTTAATTGAATAAGGTTGTAAATACAATAAAACAGAAGAATGTCAAAGTGTCAATAGAAACGCAAGATAAGAAAAGTCCCATTATTCAAGAGAGTATCTGGTCCCAGACATCATAGGCTTAGTTGATCAGTTCTATCTGTTCCTGGAATTTGCTGACACAGGAAGGGGGTATTTTTAGTTCACTCAGAGAAAAAAAGATTAATTCAGGTTTTTGGCCCTTATTGGGGCTCAATTGATCTTAAATGATTATCATGTGAAAACTCTGAAAAATGAAAAGCAGAGAAGGGCCTGAGGTTTATGGGATTGAGTGCCATTTAGCATGTATAATACCCAATGCATGTTGGATACATTCAGCCTGTGAACCCAGAGTATCCCCCTGAGAATGATAAGAGCTAACATTTCTATGAACACTCACTACATTCCAGGTATATGCTAAGAGCTTTATAATTATTGACTCGTTTCATCTGTATAACTACCCTGGGAAATTGGTGCTGTTGTTATCCTCATTTTACAGTGAAAGAAACTGAGGCAGACATAGGTTCAGTGCCTTGCATAGGGTTACACAGCTAGTAAGTATCTGAGGCTGGATTTGAACTTAGGTTTTCCTGATTCCAGGCCCAGCACTGTTAACCTAGCTGCCTTATGAATAGAAGTGAAATTAGCAAGATCACTGGGGCAAATTAACCTATAACATTTTGTGGCCTCCCACTTTTCTTTCAATCAGTCAGTCAACATTTATTAATGTTGTGCCCGGCACCGTGCTAGACACTGAGAAGTACCAGGGATTGGCTTCCTAGGCTCCCATACCAGTTCCCAGCTCTCTCTCTCTCTCTCTCTCCTCTCTCTCTCCTCTCTCTCTCTCTCTCTCTCTCTCTCTCTCCCCCCCCCCCGTGTGTGTGTGTGTGTGTGTGTGTGTGTGTGTGTGTGTGTGTTCTGTGCCCGGGCTCAAATTAGCACTTGCTTTGCAAATTATATTCTCAGAGAGTTGCCTGAGGGTACTGAAATGTTCAGTGACTTGATGGCTAGGTGGTGAAGTGGATAGAACACTAGACCCCCTAGGCAAGTCACTTAACCTCTATCTGTCTCAGTTTCCTCAACTGTGAAATGGAAACAATGAAGTGATACCTGTAGCCCAAGGTTGTTGTTAGGATCAAAGTATGGAATATTTTTGAAATATTATGTGCAGTTTCTGGCACATAGTAGGTGCTTAATAAATGCTTGTTTCTTTCCTTGATTTGCATAGCTAGTGTATGCCAGGTAGGACTTGAATCTAGGTCTTCCTAACTTTGAGTTGTCTGGGAAACTGGACCGCTCTCCCTGCTGCTTAGAGACCCTTTGCTAAGGACCTGGGTTATGCTGACCAGAAATTCAGTCAGACCAGAAGACAGATGCAATTAGTTTCCTCACAATTGTTTATCTTAAGCAATCCATGTGACAGATCTGGAAACTGGCCCAGGACTGATTAATCAGGTATTGTTTCCATGTTCCCTTGATTGTTTACAGATACTTGGGGGGAGTGGAGCACTTCCTTTTCTGATTTTAGGGAGTTATACCTGTTCACTCACTCTCTCCCAACTTGGAAAGTCCCTAACCTTTCCTCTAATTAGAAATCAGATTACTTAATTTGTATTGTCTCCTTTGAAGTAATTGGCCTTATTTGATTGTTTTAAATGAATAAAAGTCCGTCTCCCCTTGTGTTTGGGGTACATGCCTAAACTGAGGAAGTCTGGTCCCATTATGTTGGGCAATTGGCATGTATTTCTTAATAAGTCAACATGCTCAGAAGATCGAACCTTTGTTTTCCTTGGTCATTCATCTTTTACCTGCCCACAAAGGCCCATGACCCTGCTCTCCAGTCAGAGGGCCCAATCAGAGGGACAGAAGAGGTCTGGGGCAATGTGAGGATGGGGCAGATTCAATCAAAGGTAGGGTAGTGGGTGGGAAATGAGAAGTGCCAGGGACCATGCTTCAGGCTGGAATGTAAAAACAAAAAAAGAACCGATTCCTGATATTAAAACAGTATCTATCTGGATTATGAAGATCTGGGTTCAAGTCTTATACCCAAAACACACAAGCTGTGTGAACATGGGCAAGAAAGTCTGTTCAGGTCTATTTTTTTCTTTTCATGACATTGGGCAGCTAGATGGCACAGTGGGTTGAGTGTTGCTGGACTTAGGGGTCACGAAAACTCGAGTTTGAACCTCTCTGTGCCTCAGTTTCCTCATCTGTAGAATGAAGGGGGGTTGGACTTGATGATCTTTGAGTTTCCTCCTAGTTCTAAATCCATGAACCTGTAACTGAACCCTTTCTTTCAGATGTTTCCCCTAGATTCAGATGGTCTAATCTGGATAGAGTGCTAGCACTGGAGTCAGGAAGACCTGAGTTCAAATCTGGTCTCAGACACTTCCTAGCTGTGTGACCCTGGGCAAGTCATTTAACCCTGCTTGCCTCAGTTTCCTCATCTGTAAAATGAGCTGGAGAAGGAATGGCAAACCACTCCAGTATCTTTGCCGAGAAAACCTCAAATAGCACCACAAAGAGTCTGACGAGACTGAAATTACTAAATAACAACAATCCCACCTAGGGTTGGTTGTTAGATCAAGTTTGAGATTTCTACATGAGGTAGATACTGAATAACACAGATGCAAGGGGTCTCATTTCTTTTGGAGTCTGCTTCCTAACTGTAGCTGTAGGTGTAGAAGACCCAGGGTGGCAGGAGGCACCTCCTTTCCCTTCTGCCTTCTCCCCAATATATCCTTCAGTCTCTCCCTGGATTTCAGGCCCGTGAGGACCATTTAGTCACCTTCACCACTTACACTCTTGCTGGCAATGGACCAACCGTAGCACAGCACCTGGCACATAGCAGACTTGGCAAATGCTTATTGATTGGTTGAATTCAGTTGAATACAGTTGGGCCATGGAATTTGAGTGCCTTGGGAAGGTTTGAAGATTGCATCACCTGCATTTGGAAACTGCCATCTTCCTATTTATGTCTGCTGAAGGCTTGCAGCATTTTCTGACATTTAATGGGTACATTTGTAAAAAGTAATGAGAACAGGCAGCTAGGTGGTACAACAGATAGAGCTCCGGCCTTGAAGTCAGGAGGACCTGAGTTCAAATCCAGCTTCAGACACTTGATATTTACTAGTTGTGTGGCCCTGGGCAAATCACTTAACCCTGACTGGCTCACCAAAAAGCAAAAAAAAAAAAAAAAGAAGTCATGAGAGGAAGCCTTTTAGTGGGTAGACAGGAGACTTGGCATCTAGAAGACCTGGGTTCAGCTCCTATCTCTAACACAAATTGGCTGTGTGAGCCTGAATTATAGATTTAGAGGTAGATGGATGTTGGAGGCTGAGTCTAATCCCCTCATTTTGTAGATGAGGTAACTGATGTACAGAGGTTAAGTGATTTATTTAGGATCATACAACTAGTAAATGTCTGAGGCAGGATTTGAACCCAGGTCTTCCTTACTGCATATCCAGTACCAGCATCCTCTATGCTATACCATACTACCTCTGAGTAAGGCCAGTAACTTCTCAGTGTCCTGGGCAACTTTCCATGACCATAAGGTACAAAGCAGGTGCCAATCTGCACTGGTAGGGGGAGTTCCTTCAAAGGATGTCCCATTTACTAATGACACCACAATCTGGTCCAAACTAAATAAAAAGTCATGTTGAAACTTATCCATTATTATGCTGATCCACCTTTCCTGTCCCTCCTGTCTTTCCCCTACCTTGCCAACATATCTTGTGCCTTACAGATTTACTCTAGGATCATAGATTTTGAGCTAAGAGATACTTTAGAAACCATCTAGTCAATCCATTTTTTACAGATCAGGAAATTGAGACCTGAGAGGTTAATGGACTTGCCCAGGGTCATATGGGATATCTCCCTACCTTGAGAAAAAATACAATGTAATGGACAGTGTACTAGACTTGGAATTAGGAAGGCCTGGGTTCAAATCCTACCCCATACTTAGACTTATCTACCTTACAGGGTTGATCTAAGGACATAAGAGGATAATGTATGTGAAAGAAGCTATATGATGCCTGCCAAATAACTTAGCCTCTCTGGCCCTCAGTTTACTCATTTGTAAGACAGGGGTATTAGCATTCATGGAGTTGTTTTGAGTTTGTGAAGCATTTCGCAAAATTTAAAGTGCTTTATACTCCTTGTTGGAAGTGAGTCCTCCAACATGCATCCCTTGTTAATTTCTTCTTGCTCCTTGCTCCATAGATGGTAACCCAGAGGACAGCTTCCTGGCCTACACAGCCAGGCTGGGCTGAGAAAATCCAGGTCTGAGCTCCGTCTGGAAGCTGTCCCCAGCCTGCCCTCCACCCCCCCTTCCCCACCTCTGCCCTCCTTTCCGATGTCCCCCGATGCCTTTTCACATAGGGGAGAGGGAAAGGACACAGCAGATCTGGCCAGTCAAGGAAGCTCATCCCTCCAATGAGGTCATGCAAAAGCGGTCCATCTAACCCAGCTGGCTTATCAGCCTTTTGCCTGGAGAACATTTTATTTCGTAAGAGTGGAGCTGACTTCCCAAGGCAATAGGAAGGGAGGCCATCCAGTACTGTGAAGACACATCAGTTTGTGTACTGACGTTTCCCCCAGGCAAGCAGCCTGCCCCGGATTGCTGGGGACATGGTTAGGAGGGAGGGCAGCTGCAGCGGCAGGAGAGAAAGAAATCTGTCCTGCTGCCTCATGGCCAGCAGGGGGAGCCACTGTTGTGGGTCTCACCATGAGTGCTGGGGGTCATGGACGAAGGAGAATGAATGGGGTCTGAGTTCATAGCAGCATAGATTTAGAGCTAGAACATTCCACCGATTATATTTGCCTTGGAGCTGAGATCCAAAGGTAGACATCTAAGGCAAATACTTGTACTAATTAAATCCAATTTGCAATGGATTTTTAAAATTTAACTCCAGAGAGGGAAGAAAACAGCCACTTTTGATTAGAAATAGCTAGTAAGTAGCAAGTTTATTCTGTATACAATGTTTAAACCGACAATAGCTGCATGTAACATAGTATCATAGAATTACAAAGGCTTTTTCATTTGGTGTATTTGTACTCTGAGGGCTGGAATTTGAATTCTGGCTTTGCCCTTCTCTACCTGCATGACCTGAGGTCTTCTCTGGACCTCAGTTTTCTTGTCTGAAAAAGAAGGGATTAGACTAACTTCTCTTCTAACTCTAAATCTATGATCTGTTACAGAAAATTAACCAATTGGCAAAGCATTTTTAAAGTGCTGAGGCTCTGGGGACAGGGACTCAATTGGTGATTTCATTGTGATTGGGTTCCTCCCCAGGTGAAGAAATTTCCTCTTACCAATGTAGGTCAGCATTTTTAGACAACCTAGAGCAGGGCTGGGGAACCTGCAGCTCAAGGCCACATGTGGCCTTCTAGGTCCTCAAGTATGGCCCTTTGGGATCCAGCACTTGAGGACCTAGAGGGCCACATGTAGCCTCAAGGCTGCGGGTTCCCCACTCCTGATAGAGCCTTAAGAAGTTGCTTTAGAATGCTGACTTGCCCAGGATTGTATAGCCAATATGTGTCAGGGAGGTAGGATTTAAGTTCTGGTCTTGCTTTAGATGAGGCTCACCCTTTCTCTACTTATGGGCAGCTAGGTGGCACAGTGGATAGAGCACAGGACCTGGAACCAGGAAGACCTGAGTTCAAATCTGTTCTAGACACTTAATAGCTATGTGACCCTGGGCAAGTCACTTAGCCCTGTTTGCCTCAGTTTCCTCATCTGTAAAATGAACTGGAGAGAGAAATAGCAAACCACTCCAGTATCTTTGCTAAGAAAACCCCAAATGGGTCATGAAGAGTCAGATACAACTGAACAACTTTCTACTCATGAAGCCAGGCTTCCTTTCCTAACTCTTTATAAATGTGGATATCTAAAATTCTGCCCTCTAAGGTGAGTGGGTATCTATTCTGTAAAAAAGCCTTGTTGGATATATATTAGAGCAAAGTTGTCATGCCTCCAGCAGACAGTACATTTGTCTCTTGCGAAAGTAGCCCCAGAGAGTGGATACCAGCTGGAGTCAATATTGATGTACTTCTCCTCTGTGGGATATAAGTCCAGATAGACTATACCCCAGGCTCATGAAGAACTCAGAGCCCACGGTGGAGAGTCAGCCTTTTTCTTTCCAGGTTCCTTCTTGGGATGCTTATTGCATTGGAGGAATCCCAGCGTTGACTGGCAATGAAATTACAGATCACCAGGGAAAGTCATAGCATGTGATGTGTGAGGTCAGATGAGATGAAAGGGGAAACCTCTCATTCTGAATCCTGACCCTGGGAACTCGGCCAGCTTTCTCCTCCTGTTTCCCAATTGCCTTCCAGATGAATGCCAATTGGCCAGTGAGGCAGCTTCTTTTCACATTGGAAATTTCCAAGGAATTTGCAGTACCACCTTATGTTTATAGAGGAATTCAAAACACTCGTGACCTCCAGTGAACTCATGTACCTCCTTCTGTTCTGGGTGATAAAGGTGCCCTGCTCTTCTCTCTCCTCTGGGTGTGAATGGGATAGACTTTTTTTTTTTTACACCTACATTCTCCCATAGGCTCCTGGCTGAAATAGTGCACAGGCAAGTGCCCTTATCTGAGGGGGGGATAGGTAACACTCCCTCTCCATGGAAACATCTATAGCGGTGCATGAGAGGAAATGTGGTCTAATTGAAAGTGTACTTTGCTAAGAGTCAGGAGAATTTGAATTTTAAGCCCTGACTTAGCAGAATACTCTCACTGGTACAGTAGAAAGATCATGGGTTGTAAAGGCGAAGGATATGGATTCATAATCCTGCCTCTGAGACTTACTACCCATGATCTTTCCACTGTACCAGTGATAAATCATTTGGATGAGCCATTTAACTTTTCTGGGCCTTTTTTTAAAGCTATAAAATGAAGGGATTAGACTAGATAGTCTCAGAGATCCCTTTCATCTCCAGATCTATGATCTTATGAATAAATACCTCTGGTTCCTTATGGCTTATATTGGGAGGACTTGTGGGAAGGTTCAAATGAAATCATGGCTTTGGAGTGCCTTGAGAAAGCAGAGCAGTAACTAGGGTGGGGCGACTGGAGCTTTGGCCTAGCATGCCAACACAGGGAGCACACTTCTTCCCCAAGGTGGGTGGATCATCCACTGCTCCCTCCCCTGTCATTGGCTGCTACTCCCTTGGGTCCTACCAGGATGGCACTCCTCTCCTAAGTCCAATTTCCTGACATGCACATCCTCCCTGCTCCCATCGTCTTTCCCTCCCATTGTCTTTCCCCACAACCACTGCTCCCAGGGTGTGGGAGTTCAAGATCTATTAGTCAAGCTAACGATAGCTTTGGGTGTGCAGGCAGCACTTTAGAGGGGCACAGGCCCTCCCTCTCCCAGCATGCAGACAATCCTCTGTGTCGCTAGCACCAACACCGCTTTCCACCCCCCCCCACTGAATTTTCTATAAGTCCTAGAGGTGGATCTGTTGAAAATCTAAAAATATAAGTGTTAGTTATTTTGCTAGAAGAGCAAGTTTGGGAACCCCAGTTCTCAGCCATCCTTGTCTCTATTATCTCCCCCCATAGCTAGAGATACAAACATACTCAGTCGGCTTGGCAGGCAGATTTTTTTCCTTGCCTGGCTTTTGAATGGCAACATCCTAAGAGGCAACAGGTGAAGAGCAGTGACACGAACACCGTGACCCTCAGCTTACATAACTAACCCCTTAGCCAGATCGTCAAGCCGTCTCCAGGCACCACACAAAAAAACCGTGTCTTCTTATCATCTGATACGTGTTGGAGCTGAGGGGATGACACATAACTTTGCTTCCCTGCCAAATACCTGTCGTGGTCATGAATGCCTTGCCGGCAAAGTGAGTCAGCCTGTCGGTGGAAGGGAATCTCCTGGGTCTTGGACCGTTCCAGTTGGCACTGCACAAACACAGAGGACGATGTGTATGGAGGGAGGTGGGGAGGGCTAATGGGGAATAATGCAGCCGTGGATCTCCAGGAATGTGATGAGTCCATGTTGGAACTCTTGCCGGTAACTATTGCTCCCTGGAGAACCCGGGCTGAGAAAGGCTGGAATAACTTAACTTGAAAATGAAAAGAAGGTTGGAAAATGCTTGAGCAATTTTCAAAGTTCTGTATTCTTTGTCACCTCAGTTTTGCTGTGCTAGGTTGCCCCAGTGGAGCTCCTCATGTTAGACCTGTTGATGCAGATATTTAGAGGAGTTTTCTAGTTGTTCTGGGGAACGGCTTGGACTAGGAAAACAGATTTCCAGGGCTAATTCACCCCCTCCAGCCATTTATTTCTTCCTCTGTCCTTATCACAGGATCACTTAGAGTTAGAAGACAACCTTAGAGATGACCTAGTCTCACCGCTTCATTTTATAGATAGAACACTTGGACCCAGAGAGGATAAATAAGTTGTCCAATGTCACAAAAGGTAATGAGAGGCAAAGCTGGGATCTGAACCGCTGACTCCAAATCCATCATTTTTTTTCCAGCGTGCTCTTTTGGACTGGTGGCTTCCAGAGAGTGGAGGTGAGTGAGAAAGCAGCCTGATTATCTTCACACAGAGTGTCTATGGTTTAGTAGTAAGACCCAGAAAGTTAGTAATCTGAGGTGTTGAGAGTTGGTAAGCCCAGGGTCACAGAACTAGCAAGTGTCAGAAGCAGGAAATGAATCCAGGTCTTCTCCACTTGCTGCCTTTTGTGAATAAAATAAACTCAAGAAAAAATTTCATTCAGCCCATATGTCCCTGGTGCCATAATATATGTCTTCCCAACTCTCCCACTCCATTCAAAGAATAAAAATAATAATAATGTTTATCATTTCCATAGCACTTTAAGGTTTGCAAATAAATCATTTTATCCTCCCAACAATTTTGGGAGATGGGTGCTATGATCATCCCCATTTTACAGATGAGGAAACTGAGGCAGACAGAGGGTAAGTGTTTTGCCCAGAATCACACAGGTAGTAAGTGTCAGAGGCAGGATTTGAATCCAAAATCTTCTTATTCTAATGTCCAACACTCCATCTACTGTTCATAATATATGTAATAAGTGAAGCCTGCCTTTTGGCAGCTAAAAATATTTGACTTTTATTTGGATGTGTAAAACTCTAAAAACATCAGCTGTAAAAACAATGGAAGTCCTTTGGATACTAGGTGAGAAAAACAGCAAAAACAAAGAAACTATTGAGGCAAGAGAAGATTTTATTTTTTTTGCCTAAGATTAAAAATCAAGGACATTCTACCATAGGGAAATGCTGCTTTGCCTGTCAAAGTTTGGCTTTGAGCTAGCTTCCGCTTATATTGCATCATAAGAAAATGAGATTCAGAGAAGTTAAGTTGATTTGTCTGAGGTCACATAGGTAGGATGTGGCAGATCTGGGAGATGAACCCAGTCCTTTGATTGTAAAATCTAGTGATCCTTCTGCTACATGGCCTTTCCTCCTGTAACTAGATTCTTTTAAAGGTCACTGTCCATCCCTCTGAGAGTTCAACTTGACTTCCTATGTCTGGTCCAAGATAAACATCTCTCTAGTTCTGATCCATGCTATTAATATTTGGATGGGATGAACAGAATGGGCTATCCCAGATGTGATAGGAGCAATCCTACCTAACCCTAATCCTTTCCCCATGCAAATTAGGCTAGTTTTCACCTGAAAGGGGACAAGCTATTTTCTGGATTTGATTAGCTCAGACACTAGCTCAGGGTTCAAGCTATTTCCTTTGAAACAGCTTCCTGATAGCTTCTGCCTGTATCAACAGCTTACCTAAAATCATAATAAAGCCCAACAAGAGTTAGAATACTTTAGATCTGGTAATTATCCAGAGACCAGAGGATTCACCAACCCTGCCTTGTTGGCCACCTTGGTTTCCCTATGGATACATGGGGGGCTGCTTCTCTCCAAACCAAGTGGCTGGAGTCTCCTTGTGGAGACTTTCCTATGTCATGGCTAAGTAAACTTCCTTTTACTAACTGCTGAATGACTAGTATTGATGAGGGCGGGGCCCAAACCAAGATCTTCACCCTTTGCCTCAAAGGGAATCTGACTCACAGGCCCCAGACCCTCATCTCCCTTTGAAAGCCTTAGCTTTACCTATTAATCTTTATTCAGATGCGCCCTAAAAGCCTTAGGCTCCCTCTTGTCTATAGGCCCCAGAAAGGCCTTCCTTTATCTCCTTTTGAAAGTCCTAGCCCCACCTTGATCTTGTGCAGATGCCTTTCAAACTTCTGCCTTCCTGTTCCTCCATTATCTATTCCCATTGTCTATTCAATCTCACTGACCTCCCCAATTAGAATTGTTACCTACACCCTTTACCCAACCCCCTTCTCCGGCCACCCAAAGTTACTTTAGTATTTAAGATCCACCTTGGCCCTCATTCAGATGCTGAGAATCTCACGCTCAAAAGGCTGAGAACCTCTCATGCCCGCTCATCCTTATGGGTGTCACCTGGCCTATATGTTTTACTACTAATAAACATTTCCTCTGGCTGAAGAAGATTTGAGTTGAATTCTTTCAGACAGGGCCTGGTACCGCGATCTTGGGGTCCCAGCACCCCAAAACCCCTAGACCTCTTCAGTATGACTAGTGCCTCATATTTTGTTCCAACATTGAACCCGAGATAGGATACTGCCCTGAGTCCGGTCTTCCTCTGATAGCCAGGATCCAGAGACTAGTTAGACATGCAGAATGGGACAGATAATTGGAAAAGTTTTAGGCACCACATTTTTGGAAGGACCAACAAATAGGTCCTCATGAGAAGGGTGATCAAGATGCTGAGGGGACTTACCACTTGTCTGTAGGAGAATTATTTTAAAGAAATGGAAACGGCCTGGAGAAGAGAAGATTTAGGGGAGACATGAAAATAATCTTTGAAAGCTTGCCATGTAGAAGAAGGATTAGACTTAGTCTTGGCAATGGGTGGACTTTTGGAGAAGGACTCATTGCTGCAGACACAAAGATCAAACATCATGAATAAGAGTGAGAAAATGAAAGGGTGAGGCTTCAGGCAAAGAGCCCTGAAGGTAGATCCTCAAAGCCTGTTTTGATTTCTATCAAGTCTCATGACACAATGGCCTAAGTATCTAGGATTACATATATGTATACACATCTCACGATGCAAACATACATGTACACACATGCACAATACATGTATATATACGTGTATATGCATGCACATACATATACACACAAATAGAAACAGAAATATTAAAAACCTAATGTATATACATATGTATATGACTATCTAATTATATAAGTGTGTGTATATGTTTTATATATGTATGTGTGTGTATATATGTATGCATATATATATATATATATACACACACACATACATACATACAGATATATAGGGGAGGAAGGAGGCAGGGACGAGAGAGAGAGAGAGAGAGAGAGAGAGAGAGAGAGAGAGAGAGAGAGAGAGAGAGGCTGGATGGAACCGTACAGGTTATCTAAGGGGTTTTGCCCATCATTTTCCAAATGATAAAACTAAGGCTGTCACCTAGGAAGTAAAGTGGCAGAGCTGAAATTTGAACCCAGGACTCCTGACTCTAGTCAGTCAATCAATATGTGTCAAGCATTATGCTAAATGCTGGGGCTATAAAAGCAAAAATACTATCCCTTCCCTCAAGGAACTCACATTCCATAGGGGAAGACAATATGCAAACCAGTATGTATATACAAGATTTATACATTGTAAATGGGAAATAAAGGGAAGTGAGGAGGGAAAGAGAGAGAAAGCCTCCTGAAAAAGGTTGGGATTGAAGTCTTGAAGCCCTGGAACTACATCCCAATCCAAAATTTCTGGGTTGCCTCCTTTCTTAGACCATCTATAAAATGGGGATTTT
The DNA here is from genome assembly GCF_003287225.1 of Phascolarctos cinereus. Taxonomy (NCBI): domain Eukaryota; kingdom Metazoa; phylum Chordata; class Mammalia; order Diprotodontia; family Phascolarctidae; genus Phascolarctos; species Phascolarctos cinereus. Next base: position 82,460,592 of record NW_027555625.1, on the reverse strand, counting down.
GATACCATCCCTATTATATCTGCTCACATTTCTGTCAGAGTTCGATGTTTTGAACAAGAAATAATTTATGAGGACAAAAAGAATAACCCCCAAGAGACATCCAGATCTCCTAAGAGGAAGCCACGATACTCTTCTCACCCAATCCCCCACTCCCTACCCCACCCCACACTCAGAGTAATTCTGTCGGGAGAATGCCATAAGTCATTGTAACAGAGTAGAGTGAGCCAGATAACTAAATGAGGTTGCTCTCAGACAAAGCCCTCCTGGAACTGGGGCACTGGTGTCTTTTGTTATCCACATCATGTAACTTCTTACTCTTGACTTAGCAGGACAATTGTTAGGACTTGAGCTAGAAGCAGCTGCCTCAAATTGAGGAGGCAAAAAGAATCTACAGATTTACTTGGGACATGATTTGGTTCAAAGGATACGATATCCTCAGAGCAAATACCAGGAATTGGTCAGTGTGGCATGCAATTCATAGCTCACATCTGGGGATTAGGAAACCCTCAGCCAGAGCCGAGGCTGGCCGGCCATGAATGCTGCCATTGAAGACGGCATTGTAGCCAAGGGTGAGGTTACAGCAACACGGAACACCACATACAAAAGAGTCACTCAAAATGCAGCAGATTCCTCTGCTTTGGATGAGACCATTTTCAGTGAATCAAGGATGGCAACTCTTGGATGATGTGAATGGGATTTTCCAAATGGAAATCCTCCCCTCCCCCAAGGTGGAGTGATGGAGTTGTGTGCAGTGTGGAAGAAGGAGCTTCAGCACCTAGTGGAGGGAGCAGGTGTCTAGAACTGTGCTCTGAGCCAGGACTGGGGGGCTCAGTTCTTGGCTCTGGTCTCCATTGTGGTGGGAGCTCCCTGATTCAGGAAGTACATTTGTAAGGAGTGCCAGCAACCCTTTGGGGCTGTTTCTTCAGGGAGACCATGTGAGACTGTTTCTCCCTCTTCCTCTCCTCCCCCACCTTCATGCTGCTAAATGGGGTCAATGACAGCTAACGTTTCAGAGAGCCAAGGACCTAATAATAAAAGCTTGGGTGAGAAGAATGGACTGTGCTTTGCAAATGAAATTCTCTTTCATTCTTAGTACACCCTGAACCCAGGGATGAAATTTCTGTGTTGCCAGCAAAGACTTATCTTCAGGGACTTCTAAGAGAGTTTCCAAAGAAAAAAGGTTTTATTTTGCCAACTTTGGAGGAGGTCTTTACGATGAGAATAGATTTGTATCAATCTGGAGTGGTATGGAGACAAACTTCTTTGAAATAAATTTTTTGTTTCTTCCAGTATCTCCCCCTTCCCCCCTCCCAGATGGCCATTCCACAAAACAAATAATATTTTTAAAGGGAGAACAAAAGAGGAAAATGGAAAAGAAAAAACCCTAATCAAATCAAACAGTTCATTGAAAGTCTGAAAACATATACTATATGCCATATCTGTGGACTTTCCACTTCCATAAAGGAGGAGTGTCTTCTCATATCTCTTCTTAGTAATCCTTCTTGTTCTGTGTAATTCTGCAACATTCACTTTTGATTGTTTCATGGTTATTCTTTCTATACAATGTAATAGTATGTATGTATGTATTGCCTTCCTGGCTCTGCTTAACTTTACTCCGCATTAGATCAATTTTTCCGTGCTCCTTTATGTTCATCATAATCATCTTTTCTTACTGCATAGAACTATTCCAACACATTCTTCTACTACAATTTGTTTAGCCATTCCCCAGCTGATGGGCATCTACTTTGTTTCCAATTCTTTGTAACCATAAAAACGTGTTGCTGTAAATATTTTGGTGTATATGGGTACTTTCTTCTGATAAAGCACCTCCTTGAGCTGCCTGCTCCAACTCTTTTCACACTTTGGTTCATCCTACACTCAGCCACCAAAGTGATCTTCCTAAGGCACAAGTCTGACTGTATTCCCTCCTTTTTCCTCCCTCCTCCCCACTCTAACTTAATACTCTGGTGGTTCCCTATCACCACCAGGATCAAATATAAAATCCTCTGTTGGCATTCAAAGCCCTTTATAACCTGTCCTCCCCCATCTTTCCAGTCTTCTTCCACCTTATGTTCTTGTCCTCCCCCTCCCCCTACTCTGCAATCCAATGATATTAGCCTCTTTGCTATTGCACAAGGCCCTCCATCTTCAGACTCTAAGCGTTTTCACTGGCTGTCTCCCATGCTTGGAATGCACTCTCTTCTCTGCCTGCTGGCTTCCCTGGCTTCCTTTAAGACCCAGATAAAATCTCACCTGCAAGAAGCCTTTCCCAAATCCTCTTAAGTCTAATACCTTTACTCAGTTGTTTATCTCCAATTTATCCTATATAGACTTGTTTTTACATAGTTATTTGCATGTTGTCTCCCCTATTAGACTATGAGCTCCTTGAGAGCAGAGACTGTTTTTTGTCTTTCTTTGTATCCCTAGCTACTTAGCACAGAACCTGGCATATATTAGTAGCTTAATAAATATTTATTGACTGATGAACTGACTCATTGGGGTGTAAGCCTAGTAATGAAATTTCTGCGTCAAAGGGTATGTACATTTTAGTAATTTTATTTGCATAATTCCCAATTGTTTTCCAAAATGGCTACCCTGACCATCAACTCCACCAACAATATACCAGTGTGCTGAGGCAGACTTTCTTAATGAGCTAGGGTGAGAATCTGCCCCTTTCTATACCATTAATGACCTTGGCCTACTTTGTTGCTTCTGGGAGTCAGAAAACTGTTTTAGTTTTCAAGAGGTTAGCACATAGCCAGAGTCAAGCAACCTTGACCGGTGAAAGAGTTGTGTGGACCAATAGATAGATAGACAGATAGATAGATAGATAGATAGATAGATAGATAGATAGATAGATAGATAGATAGATAGATAGAAGGATAGATAGATAGATAGATAGATAGATAGAGAGAGAGAGAGAGATAGATAGATAGATAGATAGATAGATAGATAGATAGATAGATAGATGGTAAATGGATGGATGGACTGAGAGATAGGTCATTTATTAAGCACTTATTATGTACTAAGCACTGGAGATATAAATGTAACAAGCAAGATAATCCCTGTCCTCAAGGAGCCCACATTCTAATGGGAGAAAGGGGGATAACACCAAGTTGACCCCAGGTTCCAAATCCCTGTAGGGAAAGCTCCGAGTAGTTTGGAAAATTCAGTGTGGACCAGAATTCTGTTCAAGAGGAAGCCATGGGGCAGTTAGGTGGTGCAGTGGATAGAGCTCTAGCCTTGCAGTCAGGAGGACCTTAGTTCAAATCTGGCCTCAGACACATAGCACTTACTAGCTGTGTGACCCTGGGCAAGTCATTCAACCCCATTGCCTAACCAAAAAAAAAAAAAGAGGAAGCCAGTTTTCTTTGTCTTTGCTCTTTTGTTCGTGGGTTGAAAAGGGTACTCATAGGGCTAAGGCTACATAAAGTGAGATATTTGGTAAACTTTCTAAAATGACCCTAATTTTGTTGGCTAATCTGGGGAACTTTGTGAAATATTTTTTGTTCTGTGAATCTGTAGAACTTTGTATGTGGAGATAATTGTGATTTTCATCTGTGGGATTGCATATGATAATGTAACCTTGGTTGTTCGGGGAGTTATGATATGGAACTGGGGAAGCAAGTGAAGGGCATTGTTTATGCCTCCTCAGAGACTATAGAGAACTGTTGCGAAGTCGCTGGGGACAGCAAATTTCAGATATGGGGAAATGTGTAAAAAAAAAATCCATTCTAAAGGGGGAGGACAGAGGAAGAACCAACCACGAAGCCTTTCCTGGTCCATCCAATTATTCTCCTTTCTCTCTCAAAACTATGTTATATTTAACTCTTTGCAGTTCCACTTTACATTCATTTTGTTCATCTTTGTATATAGACTTGTTTCACTCATTAAAAAATGTAAGCTCCTTCAAAGTAGGGATTGCTTCATTCTTTGTGCTTGTATCCTCAGCATCTACACAATGCCTGGCACACAGTAGGTGCTTAATACATGAATGTTAATTAATTGATCCTGTGCTTGAATTTTTAAACCCCTAAATCTAGTCAAGCCAAAAAGCATTTATTTATCAGGCACTGTGCTAAGCACCAGGGATACAAAGGAAGGCAAAAAAGAATCCCTGCTCTCACTTCTTCATAGAATTCCTATGCCATGGTGATGGTGTTTCAACCATCAATTGAGACACCACAGATTCTGTACTTCACTCAGCTAAAGGCTAGCTAAGAGGCTGGAGTATTAAATCGATAGGACTGTCTTAGATGCCAGTGTGATAAGATCATACTTTTAATATTATTAAATTTAAAATTTCTTATTTACCATTTCTTATCCTTTTGTCCACATAGGTTGAATTTGTCCTTGGAAAATAAAAAATGCTTACCAGGGAAACAAGGTAATTTTTTTTTAAGTCTGCTTTTGTTGTTTAGTCATTTTTCATTTGTGTCCTACTCTTTGTGACCTCATTTGGGGTTTTCTTGGCAAAGATACTGGAGTGGTTTGCCATTTCCTTCTCCAACTCATTTTACAGATGAGGAAAGAGAGGCAAATGGGGTTAAGGGTCACATAGCTGGTAAGTGTCTGAGGTCACATTTGAACTTAGAAAGATGAGTCTTCCTGACTTCGGGCCTGGCACTCTATCCACTGGGCCACCTACCTGCTCAAAAAGCCTGTTCTTCAACAAGGAAAAAAGGAAACCATGGTAACTGCTAATGTCAGCAATAGACGACTCCCCAGGGTAGTTTTGGGCAATGGCTGCCTGAATTATGATGTGCTGTGACCAAGACCTGTGAAGCCACCTGGTTGTAAGTGCATACTTTATTTACCCACTTTATCGTATTCATATTTTTAATCTAAGATGACAAGTGAGTCAGAATCTGTGTCTGGACCTGTTGCCGCTCTGTCGTCTTTTAGACTCTCATCTTCACTCAAAAAAAGGAAAGAGATTCAGTCCCTTACATATGAGTCAGTAGCAAATTCAGTTTGGAGACAGCATGGTTTGGTAAAAAAGCAAAACAAAACAAAAACAAAATGGTACTCTAAGTCAAAATGGGGGGAAGGAGAAGAATGTTCAGATCCTGGTTCTGCCGTCTGTATGCCTTGAACAATTAACCTCAACAGTTACTAAATATTTCATATGTATAGGGCATTGTGCTCATTGAAGTGGACAGAAAGCTACCTTGTTCTCTAGCAGCTTATGGTCTGATGAGGGGGAAGGGCAAGTACACAAATAACTATGATACAAGGGAACATAAAAAACTCAATAAATCCTTATTACTTTCTTTCATTGACTTCTTGCGAGCTGGGATGGTTTCATTCTTCTTATTTGTTTCCCCAGTGTCTAGCACAGTGCCTGGTACATGGTAGGAACTTAATAAATATTGTTGATCGGTAGTTTGATATACAGCAGAAACCAGGTAAGGTGTTCAATTTTAAAAGGCTTAAAATTTTTTTTTAATACAGGTTGGAGGATAGAAGGAACAAGATATTAGTGTGAAAGAGAGGTCAGGCTTCATGCAGAAGGTAATGTATGAATTGGAACATGGAAGGAAGCAAGGGATTTCAATAGTTTGAGATGGGGGTGAGGATTGGGGGAAGGAGCTGGATTCTCCTCAAACTTCTATGATTGCTCTGCCTGTGTCTCTTTTGCAGGGGCTAAGGAAAGAGGAGGAGGGAGAATGAAAGAGTCTAGTCTGTTCCAATAGGCCATGAAAGAAGCTGAAGTTTTTGGAAAAGAGGAGTGATGTGATCAGAGGTGTACATTAGGGAGATTATTTAGTGAATGATGTGGAGGATGAATTGTAGAGGGGAGAGACTGATAATGGGAAGATCATCTTACAATCATCTAAGCAAGAAGAGATGAGATTCTGCACTGGAGTATTTATAGTTGGAATAGAGAGGAGGATCTATAGGGAGTATCGTGGATATAGAAATGACCTGAATTCCATTTGATTGAATGTGGGAGAGAAGGGAAGGGAAGAGTCAAAGATCACCGAGGTTTCTGAGCCAGGGCAAATGGGAGGGTGGTAGTCACTTCAATAGAAAAAGAGGAATTAAGAATAAAGACCTAGAGGAATAAGAAGAGGGCATGTGACTTGAAGGAAGGTGATGAGTTTGGTCAAGCTGAATTTGAGGTATATGTGGTAGTAGGAAGTTAGACATCTGGAAAGTTGAGCTCCAAGGAGAGGTTGTTTGTGGAAATAGAAGTTTATAAGTTATCTTCATTGAAGTCAAGGAAATAAATGAGGTCACTAAAGGAGAGAAAAGAAAATGGAGAACCAAACCTTGCAATATGCCCACATTTAACAGGCAAAAGGAAGGCAAGGACACTTCTCCAGAGAGAAGGAGAAATCAAAGAAGTTGGAGGCGCGTAATGTGAAAGTTTAGTGTTCAGGAAGCCAACAGATGAAAGGGTAACATGTGGGAAGAGATGGTTCTTAGCATCAAATATTAGAGAGAGGGCAAGGAGGATTTATTTACTAATAAGGAGGTGATTAGTGACCTTGTAGGAATCTATTTCTGTAGAATGGTGAGGATGGAGACCAGATTGCTGGAGGGTGAGGAGTGGGTGGTGAGAAATTGCAAGTACCAAGGATAGACTATTCTTCCTAGAAATTTGGCAGTAAAGAAATAACTGATAGCATGAGGGGGCGTGGGGGTCAAGGGGAAGTTTTCTGAGGATAGCAATACCCTAGCAAGTTTGTATGCTGACAAAAGGAGCTGATAGAGAGGGAGAGATTGTGTGAGATTTTGTTGAGTTACAAGTTAGAGCAGAAGATATCTGAGGTCCCTTGCAACTATGAGGTTATGTGAAGACTTATGAAAGAGAGGGATAGGGTGGCTATAGCTAGGTCAGGGGGATTCAGGAGAGCAGAGGTAAAGGTAGATGTGGAAGAGTCAGATTTAGCAAGAAGGAGCCTATTTCTTCCTCTGAGAGTAGAGAGAAAGAGAGAGATTAGATGAGGGACACTGAGAAATTTTGAAGAGGGGAGGAGGGGAATTGAGGGCAGTTTCAGAGTTTAGGATCGTGGAGCTAAAGCAGTTGTGGGTGATAGTGAGGACTAATGTGTCACTACTAAATCTGGCCTCAGACATTTACTTAACTGTGTGACCCTGGACAAGTCACTTAGCCCTATTTGCCTCAGTTCCTCATCTGTAAATTAGTTGAAGAAGAAAATAGCCAATCACTCCAGTATCTTTGCCAAAAAAAAAATCTTCAATGGGTCACAGAGAGTTGTACAGAACTAAAATGACTAAACAGCAACAAAACTCTAATGGATGGCAGACGTAGGGTGAAGGACCTTGAAGGAGGTGAAGAATTTGGGGAACAGTGAGGACGATGTTTTAGAAAGGGTCTCAAAATGGATATGAAAATATCTGAGGAGGACAGCAAGGTGAGAAGCAGAGTCTGGTGACAAATTATAGAGAGAGATGGGGGAGTGACCCAGAGGTCAGTAGATGACAGTGAGCAGGAGAAGGAGAAGGAAAAAGCTTGATGGAGCTAATGTCAAAAGAGATATTGTTTGGTAAGCGAGGAGGATGGGAGCAGGTAGTAGGCTAATTCTACTACTACCCAGAAGACAAGGGGCATGGGATAATAAAGCAAAAATTAGTATGCAGGTCAGCTAAATATCTAGAGACCTAAGGAGAATGACAGGCTTCAGTTAACATTAAGATGTTAAATGAATGCATAAGGAAGCCATTGAAAGTATTTGTTAACAATGCACTGGAAATAGAGCACTGGTCCTGGACTCAAAAGGACCTGAGTTCAAATTTGGCCTCAGACACTGGATACTTATTAGCTGTGTGGCCCTAGGCAAGTCACTTAACCCTGATTGGCTTGAGAACAAAACAAAACAAATCAAAACAAAACAAAACAAAACAAAACAAACAAAATCCCAATGGCCTGGAGCTTCCAAAGGTGAAAGAGAAGGATAGGAACTAAAGGAAGTAGGGCTGGGGCGAATAAACAGAGAAGTGGTGGGGGAAAGTAGGACAGAGTTTTTGTATATTATAGACTTCTGGATGACAAATATTAAGGCAATAGGATGATGAGAGACGACCGAGATGGGTATTGCTAGTGGACAGTTAAACTAGTAATAAGGGAAATGGGTTTGAGAGAGACCTGTAGGGGTAAGCAGCCCCAGGTTTCTGTTGAGAACACTTGTGTAAAGGAAACACAGAATCTTGGAGATGGGAGAGGCCTGAGAGGCAGCTACCTAGTCCAACACACGCTTCTACAACATTCTCAGCCAGTGGTCAGCAAGCCTTTATTTGAATACATGTAGTGGCAGGGAACTCATCACTTCCTTAGGTAGTCCATTCTTCTTTTGGCTAGAATTAAATGTCAGGAAGTTTTCCTTTATAGTAAGATTAAATCTCCCTTTCTGCAGTTTCTACCTTTGCTTCTACCTCTGCCCTTTGGGGTGAAACAGAATAAATCTAACCTTTCTTATATACGATTGCCTTTCAAATATTTGAAGACAACTATCAAGTCATCTTTTTTTCCTCCAATTTAAAAATTACCGGTTCCTTCAGTTAAGTCTCATATGGTATAACCTTAAAGGCCTTCAGCTGCCCTCCTCTGGGCACTCTCTACCTTAGCAATGCCTTCCTAAAACATGGCACCCCAAAGTGAACACAGAGATGTCCCACATGAAGTGGGACCACATTTACGTTGTTGTTCGTCCTTCCTTCTTTTTTTGGGGGGGGGGAGCAATTGGGATTAAGTGACTTGCCCAGGGTCACACAGCTAGTAAGTATCAAGTATCTGAGGCCAGATTTGAACTCAGGTCCTCCTGTCTCCAGGGCCAGTGCTGTATCCACTGCACTACCTAGCTACCCCCATCCTTCATTCCTGAAGCAGAATACAGTGCTCAACTCTCAGCTCTGTCCTCCTGCACTCTGTCTCTCTAAATGTGACTAAGATTGAATTTGCTTTCTTTGGCCTACCACAGAGCATTGTTGACTCCTATTGAACTGCGAGCCACTAAACCCTGCCAGGCCTTTTTGAGATTAGCTGCTACCTAGAAGGGTCTCCTCCACTGTGCACTTGCAAGCCTGGTTTTTTGGTACCCAACTATAAAACTAAAGTCTTATCCCTTTTACTTTTCACCTTATTAGATGTATCCTCGTGTTCTCGCCTGTCAAAGATCTTTGCGGATCCTGACTCTATCCTTAAACATGTTTTCCTTCTAACTTAATGTTTTCTACAAATTTGACAAGGATGCCACTTATGCTTTTATCCCAAGGGACAGGGAATAGAGACCAGATCTGTAAATTCCCAGGCAAAAGAGCTCCCTCTACCAACGACGACCTTAACGATAGAGTCCATTATATGTCTTGTATATGTCTATTAGACTGTGAACTCTACAAGGCATGCAACAGATGGTATGTGAGGCCCAAGCAGGGAGAGATAGTCATTAACTGAGAACATTAGGGAAGGTGCTATGAGAAGGGTGACGTTTGAATTAGGCTTGTAAGGATGAATAATATCACAACCTATAGAACCTGCAGGAGAAGGTATTTTAGGCACAGGGAATGGCAGAACCAAAGGGGCAGAGGTGGGAGAATAATAGACATTTAGGGAACAACTGATGACAGAAGTGGAAGGCCTTGAGTTATAACAGTTCACAACAGGCCTGTGGGTATGCCAGAGTAAGGAGGATGAACTTGATTCCAAAGGCCATTGTTAAGGCATGGGAACTAACTTCTGTGGATATAAAAGATGGGCAGCAGCTAGTAGTACAGTCTGGCTGCTGCAGTATAGAGTTCCTAAAGGGGGTTAATGTGAAATAAGGCTAGGAAGATAGGTTGCAACCAGATTGCAGAATTGAAACTAGGTCATGGCAATCAGGGCTTTGGCCCAGGGTGCAGAAAGGTAGAAAGCACCAATAGCATTTGCTTTCAGCAGCAGAGAAAGAATTGAACTTAGCACCAGTTACTGAAGTAATGTAGCTTTTTAAAAAAAGGAATAGTTAGATAAACAGGAAGCTACCAGATGGTCTTTCCTTCTCACGTGGGGGTGTCAGTCAAACCCCAAGTCAGCTCTTTCCTGGCACTGTCCTACTCTTTTCTCCAACCATAGAAAACTCCCTAATTTCTTCCAGTTCAGGGTTTTTGAAGGCCCAGTGTCCTGGACACATTCTATTTCACTGCTTCTGGACAAAAATGGCTAGTTACTAATTCTACTGTAGCTTTTTTTTTTTTGAGGGGAGGGGGTTGCTATCAGATTTGTAAATTTAGAGATTGCATCTTATTTCACTTTTTTCTTTAACTAGCACATAGCAGAGGTGAGATGCTTAATAAATTCTGGTTAAACTGAATGAAAAATCTACCTTAAATAAGATTAGGGGTAAGGGAATTATGTTTGTGAGATGGAGTACAAAGGAAACCATTAAGGCAGCTGGGTGGAAGATCTGAGTTCAAATTTTGCCTCAGACACTTAACTAGCTGTGCCACCCTGGGAGATTCACTTAACCTCAGTTTCCTCAGCTGTGAAAATGGAGATAGTGTCACTTAACCCCAATTGCCTAAAAAAAAAAAAATGGGGATAGTAACAGTATCTACCTCCCAGGGTTGTTATGAGGATCAGATGATGTTCTTGGCACAGTGTATGGTACATAGTAGGTGCTTAATAAATGCTTCTTTCCTTCATTTGCAGGTTCATTTGATTTCCTTTATTTTTATATTTATCTCGAGGTTTAGCCATCTTTTGGTCCAAGGGAAGTACAATCAGGCAGCTACTGTTAAAATTTCTTGGCCAACCATTTCTGGAAGAAGACCAGTAGGGTAGATGTCTAGGGGCTGTACAAAGTGGGCAGAGTGATAGAATTGGCACCAGGAAGACACATTAAAATTCTGCCCCAGCCACTTACTAGTTCTGTGACCTGAAGCAAGTCACTTGACCTCTCTCAGGGCCTCAGTTTCCTCATCTATAAAATGGTGATAGTAATAGCACTGTGGACAGCAGAGAAAGCGAAAGTAACTCTTATTTTGTCTATACTTCCTCTATCTTGCCTCTGACTGGGCTGGTATTGCAATCCCCACTCTGTCTGTAACCTTTCTGACTGCGGATACAGCAAGTACAGTCTCTCTTAGGGTGGGATTACAAGAGGATAGCTAACCAGAAAAGAGCCCAGCAACAGGCTTGTCCAATCACAGGATACCATGTCCCCCATTCCTACTTAACTAGCTCCCAGCAACATGCCTTGTCCAATCCTAAGGTACCCCACACCCAATTCACCTCCAGCTTTGTCCTTTTGTTCCTTCTGTGAATCTCTGCCTGAGTAGGCGGGGCTCCCTTGCTGGTGAACTCGACAAACCCTCCTTAGTTCCCAAATTTATGATATTAGGTGTTGGTTCTGCTTTTGGTTCTGGTTCTGGTTTGTGTCAGCATCAACAATTTTACCCATGGTATCTGCCTTACAGGGTTGTCGTGAGGATGAAATGAGATAACTTATGTTAAGCACTTTGTGAATGGCAAAGCTTGCTATGAACATTAGCTATTATTCTGCATCTTGAGATGGTAAACTGCTATTTCCTGATGATTTCCATAGACCAAGAGGAGGAAAATCGGTATAGCAATACCCAAGGAAGGGACAGATATGTGACCTATCAGACAGATGGGTAGGCATCTGATACGGTGTCCCTGGGGAGCAGAAGGGACCTATCAACAAAGGCCAGTGCAGTGCTGCCTGGGCCAGGGCCCTGGTCCAGGGAAAGGATTCAGCCAAAAGGGCACATTAAATCCCGTTAAGCATGGAACGCCAAGTAAACAGCCCCTAGGAATTCCTTTTACTTGGATTTCATTTTATTGACTCCGGAGCATCTGCCTCTCTTCTCTCTAGTTCAGGACTGTAGGGGACAGTAAAGTGGACCTGGGGGAGGAGAGCAGGGAAGAATCGCAACATAAAATTCCCTTTTTCAGTTTTAACTGTTTTTGCATGATCTAATGGAAAGAGGAGGAAGTCTGCAGACTTCTGTTTTAATCCTTGCTCTCCCACTAACTTGCTGTGTGACCTTGAGCAAATTTCGTCGCTGATCTGCACCTCAGTACTCTCATCTGTAAAATGGGGGTGGCGTTAAAACAAAGCAGACAATATGGAATGGAGATTCATGATTTCACATAGAATCCATTTTTTTTTGGTGTTCTGTTGTTTGTGTGGAAATACTTTCGGGGGGGGGCTTAAGTTCAGAATGAAAAAAAAGAATCAGCTTAAGTCTACCTTCTTTTACAGGAGGTCTTTTCTGATACCCCAAGGATGCTAGTGCCTTCCCATCCAAAGGGACCTTTTGTCTGACTTGTATGTGTCTTGTATGTTCCTGTTTGTGTACGTATTGTTTACCATTTTAGAATGTAGGCTTCTTGAGGGCAGGGACTGTTCTGTTTTGTCTTTGCATCTGTACGTCGTACTGTATTTGGCACAGTGTTGTGTTGCTGTGGAGTCATTTTTCAGTTGTGTCTGACTCTTTGTGACCCCATTTGGGGTTTTCTTGGCAAAGATACTGGAGTGGTTTGCCATTGCCTTCTCCAGCTCATTTTACAGGGGAGGAACTGAGGCAAACAGGGTTTAAGTGACTTGCCCAGGGTCATACAGCCAGTAAGTGTCTGAGACCAGATTTGAACTCAGAAGAGGAATCTTCCTGGCTCTATCTCCTGCTCTACCCAGCTGCCCTCTAATCTGTAGGAAGTTTATCATTGTACTGGGCTGCTTCAAAGTCTACAAAATGCTTCTTTCGCAACAATTCTGTGTGTGTGTGTGTGTGTGTGTGTGTGTGTGTGTGTGTGTGTGTGTGTGTTATTACTCATGTGACCTGGAGCAAGTCACAACCTTTGTGGGTCTCAGTAGTTTCCTGACTGGAGCAGTGGATAGAGTACTGGGCTTGGAGTCAGGCAGACTCACCTTCCTGAGTTCACATGTGGCCTCAGACACTTACTGGCTGTGTGACCCCGGGCAAGTCACTTACTCCCATTTGCTTCACTTTCCTCATCTGTAAAATGAGCTAGCGAAGGAAATGGCAAACCACTCCAATATCCTTAGCAAGAAAACCCCAAATGGGGTCACAAAGAGTCAGACATGACTGAAAAATTACTGAACAAATTTCCTCATCTGTGAAATAATGGAGTTAGACTAGCTGGCTTCTGGGGTCCCTTCCAGGTGGAAATCTATAATCCTATCATCCTTGAGCTTAAATTTGAGACAGCTGGAAGCCTGCCATGGCACAGATAGGGCTGGAAAGGTAAAAATCCCAAACTGAAGACAACCCTGACATCAGCGGGCTACATTACTTACTTGAGAGTTGACAGAAGGAGAGAAAACTCAGCTCTCCAAATTCTGCAATGCTAGGGCCCCTTGCTTCCAAATATTTTGCATTCTTCTTTGTTGTCACTGGAAAGAATGGCTTTTCAAATAAGCTTTGCATGTAGCAGGTGCACAAGGGAGGACTAAAATGTCTCTGTATGTGTGTACAGTTACAATAGTGATGGGTAAATAAGAGAGACGCAGCACTTCAGTCACAAATTCAGATGTTTCCGGAGATATTTGTGTGGTTTTTCTTAGATCTTCAATTCCCAGGCTTTTAATGGAGTTGGAAGAAAGAGCAGTTCCAACTTTTTCATTGTATTTCTTACTTAGGGAAAGATTTTAGCCCCAGGTGTGTGTGCGCGTATGTGTAAATACCAAGATAATTCAATTTCTTCTTCTCTACTACTAAAAATAGGGAAAGATTAAAGTGTGGACATTTTGTTCCTTTGAGATCCAAACAACAGACCTTGCCCTTGGACTTAGAAAATGGAGCAAAATGAATTCTCTAGCAAGCAATTACTCTTTTTATAAACGATCCTTGACTCTTATTTACTCCCAGTTAGTGCTGGCAAGTTTAATACCATGATATGTGCCTGGATACCGCTGGTTGCATGTTCTGTGAACGACTGTTCTCTGCTTTTGTAGGCCACAGAGTGAGAATGAGGAATAAGGAAAGGGCATCTTTTATGTAAAAGCAGTTTTTATGCTTTGTTGAGATCCATGGGATGTCAAGGGAACCAGAGCAAGGTCCTCGAAACACATTGGATGGATGGATTCTCTGCAGAGGATTTGCAGGAAGAATGGTCAAGTGCTGTATCAGCTATTCAGGGATGGATGAGACGTTATCTGTATTACCAGAGGGACGAAATATCCATTGATGTATTTTTTTGTTTGTTTTTTGCTTTTTGGGGAGGCTATCAGGGTTAAGTGACTTGCCCAAGGTCACACAGCTAGTAATTGTCAAGTGTCTGAGGCTGGATTTGAACTCAGCTCCTCCTGACTCCAAGGCCAGAGCTCTATCCACTGCACCACCTAGCTGCTCCCATCCATTGAAATATTGATTGTTTAGAACTAGTGGCTTGTCCCTCAGAGCAGAGGTAGCTAGGCACAGTGGACAGAGCCCTGGACTTGGAGTTAGGAAGACCTGAGTTCAAATCCAGCCTCAGACACTTACCTGTGTGACCCTGGGCAAGTCACTTAACATCTATCTTCATTTTAAAAATGAGGATAATAATAGCACCCATCTTCCAGGGTTTGTGTGAGGATCAAACAAGATAACTTGTATAAAGCACTCCACAAACCTTAAAGTCCCATATGAATGCTAGCTATTATTATTAGAAACCATTTACTCCCTCATGGTCTATTTGTGTACACAAACTCCAAACCTGGCATTTAAGATCTTCCAGGATCTGGGCCCAACTTTCCTTTCTAGTCTCATTTCATATCATTTCCTTCTGTGTACTCTGTGGTCCAGCCAAACCTGACTAAGAGATGTTTACCAATCTCATCTTACCTTCTCTGTGTACATATTGCATCTCTCTCCCCTGCCCCATCCCCCATAAAAATGTAAGCTTTTTGGATTCAAGATGGAGGTTCAAATTCTGCTGCTGACATGCCGAGGCTCTGTGATCAGGTCTCTGAGCCTCAGTTTCCCCATCTGTAAAATGAAGAGAACAATGCCTGCAGTAGCTACCTCATGGGGCGGTCCCAAGGCTCAAATGAGATAATATTGGTAACATTCTCTGTCTTCTTCAAAGCATTTATATAAATGAAATCTATTATTAGAGTTCTTCTTCTAACTATGAACAGAGAACCAAGTAACCAAGGAGGAGTATGTATTAGAAATGTCACAACCTTTGGGGGAAAAAGAAAGAGGATGCAACTCCTAGATGGGAGGGACTATATTTTATTTAAAAATAATTTATTTTAAACTTAAATACTAGAACATAAATACAGAGAATTTAATAGAGAATAGAGAAAAGAATAGAGAAATAGAGAAAAGAAAAAGAAATATATTATAAACTTAAGTATTGAAACTTAAATATAAAATAAGAAAACAAATAAAGCATGTCATATGCACAGCAGAACATGAAAGGATTCAAACTATATACCAAAAAATTTCCATTTCAAGAAAGCCTTTATAATAAATACTATGTGTTGTGTTAAGAGCTATCCATCTTTGTTTCCTTGTAAGTTTTCTTTTGTTCTCTTCTGTGCACTTTTTACTTAGTTCTTTTTTTCCTATATTTCATTTTTGTTATTGTATCTCCACTGTTATGGGGGAGATGACTCAGCACAGAGTTCACGTAGAAGGGAGATTCCCCTATAGATGAGGAGGTCCTTTAGGGGCTTCTATTTCTGGCAGACATTATGCTGGCTGCATTAAGACCCAGAATGTTGGGTCTCCTAAATGAGATTCATAACCATGGATAACAATTTGGCCTAACATTTTTGCACAGGAAAAGCCAAGTAGACAAAACATGCCTGTTGACTGGACTATGATATGTGGTGAGATCGACATCCTAAAGAGTTCATCTGTCAGAATTCATATCTTGGATAGATATTGCAAATGGAAAATGAATTAGGTTTGGAATTAATTAGTAGGTAGAGAGTAGGCTGGACTTCCTTGGGAAATTGCAAATTTTTTTTAAGGACCCCAAACTGCTCCCTATAAAACAAAGACTCATTAAAAATGGCAATCAAATGAACCTCTTAGCACTGTGCCTGGCATACAACAAATGCCCAATAAATGTGTATTGACTGAATGACAATGTTCTATCAGTACTGTTATATGGTTATGGGTCATGGAACACTACAGTCTCCAAAGAATTTAAGATGAGTATGAGGACAATTGAGAGCCATGGTGGGTGTACATGGGCTGCAACACATTATGAACAATGAATTATAGTGGAAAAGTAGAGTAAAAATGTCATCAAAGAAATGTTGGAGATAAAAAGACAGTCTGATCACATGGCAAGAGGGAAGGGTAACCATTGGACAGTTTGTGTGAGCCACTGTTATCCTTGTGATGTAGGGAGAAATCAAGGGAATCCTTGGCATGTGAGGTAGAACCTCCTGGCTATCAAGGAATTATAGAAATATTGTATAGAATGAAAAAGTGTAAATGGGTTGCAATCAGCATAAGTGGAAAGAGTGTCCACATTAATGAAATCAGAGATTCATCAAAGTATTGAAAAAGTCAAGACACCTGAACATTTTGATGAACAAAACCAACTCTCCAAGTACAGGATGGGAGAGTCATAGTGTAACAGAAGTTCACATAGAAGGATTTGGGGATTTTAGGGTACTGGATGACCAGTATAAGTCAATAGTGTGATACAGCTGCAAGACACTTTCCTAGGATTCAGGCTGCATTGAACAGAAGTATGGTACCCAGACCAAACACAATCAACAGCAGATAGACAGCCTGACTAGCAAAGATATGCCAGCTATAGACATATAAAGTATAAGTACACAAAGAGCAAGAAGGTTTCTACTGTACTGGTAGATCCTTTAAAATAGTGTCATAAGGCATGGAGAAGAGCAACCACAGGATGAGAAGATGTGGACTGGTTGCAATCTGGGTTGGTGGAAGGGGTGTACACATGATGAAAACACAGATTGCTCAAATAATCTAAGATAGATTAATGCCATCCTCCATTGGGAGTGACCCTCTTTACAACAGGACAGACCACATCCATGGCCAGGAAAGCTGCATGTGAACGCTGACAGAAGTTTCACATGGTTTGTATCTACAAGTGGGTGGGGATAGCGATAGGGAATTCATTGGCATAGGCAGCTCCCAGATTAAGAAACTCCCTCTATCAATGCGGGTGGGCACTTCCTCTGCAATCTGTAGTGCTAATTGCTTAGAGCAGTAGTGTCAAACTTATGTAGAAATGGGGGCCACTAAACATAAACATAAGGGGAAGCCAGGTGGCACAGTATATAGAGCACCAGCCCTGGAGTCAGGAGGACCTGAGTTCAAATCCAGCCTCAGATACTTAGTAGCTGTGTAACCTTGGGCAAGTCACTTAATCCCAATTGCCTTGCCAAAAAAAGAAAAGAAAAAGAAACCCAAACCCATAAACACAAAGATCCCTATGTGCCACATATAGACTTAGAAAACCATATATTAGTATTACTTATCTTTTATTTATTTATTGTATTTTTATTTATTTTGCTAAATATTTCCTATTACATTTTAATCTGGTTCAGGCTGCACTCAGAAGTGCTGTGGGCCACAGGTGACCTATAGGCCATGTGTTTGACGCCTCTGACCCAGAGAAGAGAGGTCAACTGATCTGTACAGGGTCTCAGAGTCAGTATGTGTCGAGGGCAGGACTAAAATCTTCCTAACTATGAGGACAGTTCTCTAGCCACTAAGCCAAGATGAATGGGGGAACACTTTAAATCTCTAGGTATTGAATGATGGGCAGTTAGATGGTGAAGTGGACCTGCAGTCAGGAAGACTCATTTTCCTGAGTTCAAATCTGACCTCAGACACTTACTAGCTCTATGACCTGGGGAAGTCGCTTAACCCTGTTTGCCTCAATTTCCTCATCTGTAAAATAAGCTGGAGAAGGAAATGGCAAACCACTCAAGTATCTTTGCCAAAAAAACCCCAAAAAACTCAAATGGGGTCATGAAGAATTGGATATGACTGAAATGACTGAACAATCACAAAAGTGGATGTTGCTAGATGTCATGTCTCTGAAGCTTGCAATCTAGCAGGAAAGGTGAAATAAAGTAAAAACTAACCATGGCAAGGAAGTGGATATAGAGGAAAAAATGAGTACTTAAAGTTGGGAGAACTTGGCTTGATTTCTGGCTCCAGCACTTTGTTAGCCATTCGTGCCTATAGAGAAGTAATTTAATAATAGCAATGATAATAGTAGCTGGCATTGCAAAGCAACACTAAGTTTCTCATGTGATCCACACAACAGTCCTGGGATGTGGTTAGGGAGCATATTAGCTCCATTTTACAGATGAGAAAATTGAGGCCAAGAGAGGTTAAGCAACTTGCTTACAGTCACACAGCAAGTGCAAACTCGAGACTCTAAGACTACAGCTCTATCTACTATACCACCTAAACTTTCTGAACTTCAGTTTCTTCATCTGTAAAATGGGGACAATCATACTGGTACCACTTCCCTCACAAGAGCTATTAGAGGAAAAGTGCTTTCTAAACCTTTAAAATGATATGTAAATGTGAGTTATTATTTTGATTTAAGGCAGCATATGCTAAGTGCCCTGGGACAGGTGCAAAGTGCCATCAAAGTCCATAGGTATTAGGGAACATGTCTAGTTTTCAGAGGAAAGAGAAAAATCCAGGAAGCCTAAAACGAAAGGGAGGGCTTCAACGGGTGGGCAGAGTTTCAATAGACAGAAATATGGGGAGGAAAGGGATGTCATGAATCAAGGTGCAGAGCTGGAAAAGTGAAGGAACTAATAATAATAATTATTATTATCCTAAATGACATCTATATGGTGCTTTAAAGTTTTTCAAAATCCTATGCCTATTACATTTTGATCCAACAATTTACCCTTTGATCCAGCAATAGCACTACTAGGTCTGTATCCCAAAGAGGTTTTAAAAAAGCAGGGTGAAGGGGTGGAGAGGACCTATCTGTACAAAAATATTTATAGCAGCTCTTTTTGTGATGGCAAAGAATTGGAAATTGAAGGGATGCCCATCAATTGGGGAATGGCTGAACAAGTTGTGTTACATGAATATAATGGAATACTATTGTGCTATAAGAAATGATAAGCAGGCTGATTTCAGAAAAAAAAAAACCCTGGAAAGACTTACATGAACTAATGCAGAGTGAAGTGAGCAGAATCAGGAGAACATTGTACACAGTAACAGCAACACTGTATGATGATCAACTGTGAATGACTTAGCTATTCTCAGCAATACAATTTTACACGACAATTCTGAAGGATTCATGACGAAAAGTGCTATCCACCTCCAGAGAAAGAACTGCTGCAGTTTGAATGAAGATTGAAGAATACTATTTTCCATTTTCTGTATTTTTTTTCATGGTTTTTTTTCCACTTTGGATCTGTGCTTTCTTTCATAACATGACTAATATGGTAATATGTTTTGCATGATTAAACATCTATAACCTGTATCAAAACCCTTACCATCTCAGGGAGGGGGAAGTTTAGGGAGGGAAAGAGAAAATTTGGAACTCAAAATTTTTAAAAAATGAATGTTAAAAATTGTCTCTACATGTAATTGGGGAAAGAAAAAAATATTATTGAAATAGAAAAAATCCTTTGCATATATTATCTCATTTGGCCTTACAACAAATTATAGGAAATAGACGTCTTATTTTTCAAATGATGAAACAGACACTCAGAGAGGTTGTAACTTGCCCATGGTCACCAGCTGGTAGGTGTCAGAAAGATGATTCCAGGCCAGGTCTTTCTGATTCTAAATTCAGCAGTGTGTCTACTGCATCCCACCAGCTGTATTTAGAAACTGAGGAGTAGACCATAGGGATATCCTTGCTTTTCAGTCCATTCTTCATCACCTCCATCTGAAATCCAGAAACATCTCACTCCACTGACTTATGGGGGGGGGAGGGAGAGAGAGAGAGAAAGAGAGAGGGGGGGGAGGGAAGAGGGGAAGAAAGGGATGAAGGGGTAAAGAGAGAGGAGGGAAAGGAAAGAGGATAAAGAAAGGGAGAAAAGGAGGGAAAGTAGGATAGAAGAAAGAAGGGAGAGAGGAGAAAGGGAGAGACAGAGGGACACAGAAAGGAAAGGAGGGCAGAAGGGAGAAAGAGAAAGATAAGGAGAAAGAGGAAAGAGAAGAGACAGGGAGAGAAGGAGGGAAAGAGGGAGGGAGGAAGGAAGAGATAAGAGAGAGGAAGAGAGACAGAGACATAGACAGAGGAAAGAGAGAGGAGGTACAGGAAAGACAATAGAGAGAGGGGGAGAAGGAGATAAAGGGGAGGGAGGGAGAGAGAGAAGAGAGGAGAGGAAGAGAGACAGAGAGAGAGAGAGAAAGAGACAGAGAGACAGACAGACAGACAGAGACAGAGACAGTGGGAGAGAGAGAGAGGGAGAACCATTATATTACCTTGAAACCCCTGAACATTATATTACCTCCCTCTGCCAGTTCTCTTCTCTTCTAATCCCTCATGTTACCTGAATTTTCCTGAATAATTATAATAATGACAATAATTCATATGTATATTTTACTTTAAAGTTCAAGCACAAATTACTTTAGTAAACATCACCTAGTTTTAGCTTTTTGGCTACCCTTACTCCCATATCAAGGCAGCAAATTAACTGGGATCACAAAAATAGATGGAGATTTAAATGTACTAGGCCAACCTGATTGCAGTACAATTGTGTCAGAAGACCTGTTGGAAATCCCTTGCCTCCTTAAGGCTACAAATCATCATTCTCACTTCTATTCTTGAAATATCACAGCCAGGGCAATCAAACAAAGGGAAGGGCAGGTCATGATCAGGTAAATTGTGTCCAAAATTTTTTTTAAAATGCTGAAATTTTTAGGAGTGGAAGACCCTGCATCTTCTTTCTTCTTCCCTAGAGAAGTGAAGAACATAAAAATGCATGATTGCCTTCCAGAAGCATCTAAGCCAGGGCCAGGCTCCCCGAATGTCTTCTGGCTTGTGTGCTATGGTATCTGGGGCTTATGAATAACTACTTTTAGTGGACTTTCTGTCTCTCTCGATTCCTAAGACTGGGATTGGCTTGAGTGACATAAAGATGTTAATGTCCATAAAGAAGCTGTGTAATTTAATGGAGAGAGAGGTGGCCTGGGAGTCCTTAGCAAGTCACTTAACTTCTCTGGCTCTAGGCAACCAAAATTATAAATTGCTTAGCAATTGGCCATCTGCATTGCTAGAAGGAGCTTACTCACTGGGAATTTACTCTATCAATATAATCACCATTCTGGCCAAAAAAGGTGCCCCAGAACAAAACAAAACCAACCATCCAAATAATACACATAATATGGGACTGGAAGACAAGTGTGATAGGTTACACTCATTCATTTTGCTTTAATTAGGTCCTTGTGAATCCAAAAGGCAAAGTTATAACAATGGGATGTATAGCTGAATGAGACTCTGAAAATACTTTGCAAATATCCCTTGTTGAATCACTTGAATCTGTTGAATAGGTGGGAGGCCCTAGGGCCCATGCTCCTGCTGTGAATTCTGTGGGGCTCCTTTAGGCTCTGGGACCAGAGCATTACAGAGAGGGTTTAGGCAATAGTTACTTCTATTCTGGTTGGCCCTGGGTAAAGTTTAAACAACCACGCTCATTCATTTCCTCTCATTCAGCTCCAGCTTTCCCTCTCCTCTCTTTACTCTCTTTTGATTAGAATAATGTAGTAATTTAATATAGCCAAGTGGTGATTGTGCTGGGGGTTGGGTTTTATTTTACTTGAGTAAACACCAGCCTCTAACCCTTCCAACTATTGGTTCATTTCTTTGTAAAATCCCTCTCTGGGTGCAAAATGAAATCTGAGGTATGACCAGGTTCATAAAATTGGAGAAATTCTGTCTATAAATGGTTCCTTGCCCCTACCTCAGCTTGAGACAAGGAAAAACTGCTTCTCTGACTTTCTGCCATGGGGCAATGCCCAAACTTTTGCTTCCTCCTGACTCAGCAGAAGAAAGAGGGTGATGGGTAGAGGCAGGCAGCTTGGCTAACTCTCCTCTTTTCTTCTCCATCTTAGTTGTGTGATTTCAAAGGGAAAGAATTCCCACCAACCCTCCCCCCCTCCAACCCCCATGCACACACTTCCAAAATCAAAAGCCCTTGAAGCCAGGAAGAGTCAGTAATGCTCATGGGCTATCCTTCTTTCCCTACAAATCTCCATGGCAATGTCCTTGGGGGAGGGATTACTTATACAGCGTCTTACACTTTTCAGAGGACATTCAAATATGTTACCTCATTTCAAAACCTTTTGAGGGGAGCAGAACAGGCATGGAAATGTTTAAGGGACTTTCCTAAGGTTTTTTTTTGTTTGTTTTTTGTTTTTGCAGCAGCAGCAAAAATGGTGTGAGAAGTTGGGTTTATGATTCTCTATTGCATTATGCTATGTCCACAATTTGACAAAATAATTTATTGATTATTTTTAAAAGGGAAGAGGAGAGAGGCAGTAAGGAAATGGGCTTGTGTTGACCATCACACTCTAGAAGACTCAGATGGATGACTTAAGGCAATAGTCCTTCAGAAACCCTTCACCTTTTCCTCATTCTCTTCCAAGGATCCCATCCTCTGTTGGTAGTTCAATCTCATAAGGGTACCCAACCCCTTGCTGGATGTCTCCTTTATTGTAGACAGAGATAAATCATCTCTGCCCACTGATATTACCTCTCATAACAATTTCCATGCTGATTCTAGTTTAGTGTTTTAGCCTCAGCTGTTTGAAGGGACCCCAGTAGTTATATATTGAAATAGACTTATCAATTCCTTTTTTTACCCAAACCCTCATTTTACCCAGCCAAGATTACTTCCAATTCCAAGTCATGTCTCCCCTTTTCGTATTTGATAATTATTTCCCAGTGCCTAAAATTCAAATTCTTAAGTGATGATCACATTTGATGCCTACGACATAGTAGTTGTGTGACTTTGAGCAAGTTACTTAACTTGTCTAGTGCTTAGTTTCCTCATCTGTAAAAATGAGTGACTATATGACCTTTACTGTCCCTTCTAATTCTAAAGCCGTGATCTTATGATCACCCTCTCAAATCTTGATATTAAGGTAGAAATAGTCATCAAGTTTAGATATATGTGGTCAAGGGCTAGAATCATTGAGGGGATTTCTTCTCTTTTGCCATTGGCCAGCCAAGGTCAAAGGAGGCCATAGACAAATGTTGAACTCAAATGAACAGGAAACCTAAGAGGGTCTGGCTACTGGATTGGATCAGACTATTTTTAGATGAACTAATTTAAGATTATTTCCCAACCACATTACCTCAATTATTTTTAAATACTTGCCTGAAACTGCTATTCAGCAAGATTCCATCTTATTTAAATCCAAATTGCTTTTAAAGGAGTCAATAAAAGTCAATGTTTGGTTTTGAGTTTTTAAACTTCAAAGATCTGCAGTTTTGTTATAGGGCATCCCTTCACCAACCCAGATTTCAACCCCTCTATAACTTAGAAGGCATTCTTCAAGATTCGCCGGAGCTAAAAAATTCATCATCCTGCAGCCAGACTGGTCTTCAGACAACAATTGACAGGAGGAGAGAACCAGTTACCCTTGTTAATTCCACGTTGCTGAAGAAATGTATGTGTCAAATTTTTGTGGACTTTAAATTTTGTTGCCTTGGAGCAAAGCCCTTGTCATACAGTCTTGGTTCTGGCTCTGATTCTAACTGGCATTTGCACAGGGTACTGCAGTTTACAAAGTTCTTTTATACAATCACTCGGTGAGATGGAGAGGGTAGGTACAATCATCCCTTTTTCTCTGATGAGGAAACTGAAGCTCATAAAGATCAAGTGACTTGCTTAGTGCCAGACAATTAGTAAAGGGATGGCAGTAATTCCTGTCTTGTTGCTTATTGGTCACTTCAGCATTAGTGGTATTCACTGAAAGTTAATGTGGTATATATATGCATGACTTTGTTTTCCTTTTCTTAAGTCTCACCCTTCAGTAAAGATAGTCCTAAGATACAGGTACAGGAAGATAAGATTAAACAGTAACTTATCCTTAGAACACCAAATAACAGCAATAAGAAATGTCACAAAGGATTCCAAGAATGAAATTATAGGAATGCTGCACCCTAAAGCTAAAACAATCTAAAAACATGGCCTTCACCCTGTAACCAGGAGCTCTGACTTGTCTGTGAGAAAACAAGATTAAAATGGACAAAAAAATTCCTATTTTTTTTGAAGAGAGACATTCTGGTTCATCTTAACCTCTTGATCTAGCCAGCACATCACTAATGTTTGCACAAAATAGAAGAGAATCTATCAATAAGAATTTATTAAGCATCTACTATGTGTCAGTCAATAAGTATTTATTAAGTGCCTACTATATGTCAGGCACTGTGCTAAGCACTGGGGATACAAAAAAAGGCAAAAGACAGTCCCTGTCCTCCAGAGAGATAACAAGAACACAAATACCGCACAGTTAAGCTACATGTGGAATAAATAGGAAATGATTAAAGGATGGAAGCCACTAGAATTAAGAGGGATTAGGGAAGGTTTCCTTTAAAGGTGGGATTTTAGTTGGGATTTGAAGGTCAGAGAGGTCAGTAGTCAGAGCAGAGGAGGGAGAGCATTCCCAGCATGGGGACAGCCAGAGAAAATGTCCAGAGTAGAGATAGGGCATTGCATGTCTTGTTTGTGGAATAGCCAGGGGGCTAGAGTCACTGGATGGAAGAATAGGGGCAGAGAGTAAGGTGTAAGAAGACTGGAAAGGTTGGGGGAGGCTAGATAGTGAAGGGCTTCAAATGCCAAATAGAGGATTTTATATTTGATCCTGAAGGCAGTAAGGAGCTACTGGAATTTACTGAATAGGGGGTTGACATGGTTGAAGCATGTACTTCAGGATAAACACCTTAGAGACTGAATGGAGGATGGACTGTAGTAGGGAGAGACTTGAGGTAGGCAGATCCACCAGCAGGCTATTGCAATAGTCTAGATGTGAAGTGATAAGGGACTTCATTACAGTGGTGGTAGTGTTAGAGGACAGAAGGAAGCATATCTGAGAAATGTTGAAAAGGTGATATCAACAGGCTTTGGCAACAGATTGAATATGAGGGGTGAGAAATAGTGAGGAATCCAGGATTACTTCTAGGTTGTAAGACTAGGAAGTGGGATGATGGTGGTATACTTGACAATAATAGGGAAGTTTGAAATTTGAGAGAGTTTAGGAGGAAAGATAATGAGTTTGGTTTTAGACATGTTTAAGATGTCTACTAGACATCAAGTTCAAGATGTCAGCTCTAGATGTGAGATTAGAGGTCAGCAGAGAGGCTGGGGCATGATAGGTAGATTTGATAACCATCAGTATACTCATCAGTAATTAAATCCATGGTAACTGATGAAATCACCAAGTGAGTCCAGAAACCCAAGGCATACCTACAGAAAGAGGATGTAATCTATAGGAGGATCCAGCAGAGGAGACAGAGAAGGCACGGTTAGATAACTAGGAGAAGAACCAGGAGAAAATGATGTTCAAAACCCTAGGGTATCAAGGAGGAGAGGGTGATCAACCATGTCAAAGTCTGCAGAGAGGTCAAGGAGAATGAGAATGGAGAAAAGGCCACTGTGCCAGGCATTGGGCATACACAAAGACAGAGAATGCCATACTTCTTACTATCAAGGAGTTTACATTCTAACAAGAGCATAGACTGATAGGACTTTAGAGCTGGAAGACACTTTCAAGGTCACTGAGGCCAGTCCTCTAATTTTCCTGGTGATGTGCCCAAAGCCATAGGATTATAGGATTACTAGATTATATATTTAGAGTTGGAAGGGGCTTTAGGGGCCATTTATTCCAATCCCTTCAATCTACAGATGGGAAAAGTGAGGCCCAAGTAGATTATTTGACTTGACCAAGGTCAAATAGCTAATTATTGAACCCAGTATCCAATGTTCTTTCTACTCTACTAGCTGTCTGTACCATACAATGGATTCCAATGCTTAGTTCCCGGCTCATGGATTACTTAGGTACTTCCTTCAGTATTTTGCACATAGTTGGTGCTTAATAAGTGTTTGTTGAACTGAATTCAATTGAAAATAAGAACTGATAATCAGCAGAATAACCCTGAAGTCCTGTATGTTCTTTAATAATCAAAGTAAGCATGGTTCACATTTTATATATCCTGTTTAGGAAAGTAGAAAGGTGGACTTGCACATTTAATTTTTTTTTAAATTTAATTAAATTTAATTTTTTAGCATAGAGGCATTGCTTGGCTGGTGCTCATGGAGATTGGTAGTCTTCACCAATCCCTATCCTGGACCTAGCTATTGTGTTTTGACCTGGTTCAATTCTAGGGAGTTCAACCACTAATTAGGGGAAGTAGGCTCTTCATTTTCACACTGATTAGCTCATGAAAACTCCCCCCATGGAGACAACTTTATTTTTTGGCTTAAGTTTTAAGATTTTTCCCTAAAGGATGCAATAGTAGAGTACTCAAGGTACAATATGAAGCAGTTATAGGACAGGAAGTTATTCCCACACAGACAGCAATGATAATACTAGAAAAAAGAAATTACAGTGGACATGACAGAATGATTTACACAGAATTCAGTAACATACTCTATGTTAATATGGACACAGTCAATTGGTACTAGCATTTGAAGTCCTCCCAGGATCTTCAGAACTTTTTAGAACTCACAAGGTGGCCACCTGGATGTAGCCATCAAGGTTGCTGTTTATTCACCTACTCAGGAAAGGAAATACAAAAGAGATGCAATTTCATCCCAAGTAAAGGATTGCCTAGGCAAGATATGTGTTCAAAGCCACACGGAGATGCATGGAGGAATAAGGTTGAATGCTCCTATGCCACTTGACAGTCCTCAGTTAAAAGAGAAACTCAGTTAACTAGAATGTTGTTCCCTTAGAATTCTATTTAGTTGAATTTTTACTTACCATTCCTAAGACTCTACTTTTTGCACCTGCTCTTTTTCATAGTATCATAGGTCACATATTTAGAGCTAGAAGGGACCTTAGAGACCTTTGGATCTAACACATTTTATAGATAAGGTAACTGAAGCATGTTAACAAGCATTTACTATGTGCCAGGCATGTGCTAACCATACAAATACAGTCAATCATCAACATTCACAGGTTTATTTTTCTTACTTCAAGCCTCCCTGTGATGTTACTAGTAACCTCATTTTCACTTTTGTGTTGGCAGCCTCACACATTCATGGCTATAAGCAGTAGAGACAATGTCAGAGGTGATGTTGAGACCTCACAAGTCTTGATATCTTCTGAGCAAACAGGGAAGTTGTTAAGGGCAAAATCTGACTGCCTCTTTCAGCTCCCCCCAGCTCAGCCTAGAGTCAAACCCTTCTGTGAGCAGAAGGAGTGAAGTGGGGGAGGAACATGACTGTATGTCCTGGGGTACTTAGCTAGGAGGGGGAGGGCACTTTTCCTGGGAAGCTCTTGGTAAGCACTAGCTCTGCTCCCAGGACTGCTGGAATTCTTAGAAAAGGCTAGAGATGGGAGCACATAGAACTGACCATGCTGGGATGTTGGCCTATTGGGCTGAGCCACTAAAGTCCCAGCAACCTCTCCCTCGGTTTTCAGAGGACTGCCAAGGTAGAAAGGTTTACAAGAGTATAATATACAGTACAATAGTCTCACACTGCCATTTGACACAGTAGAAAGTAAAATTCAGGTTAAAAATATTTTAGTTTTAAAATTTTTATCAGCTGTACAGTATTTATTTGCATGTATTATGACAAGTAAATATTGTCTGAAATGAATTTTTTTTCCTATTGAGGTGTTAGCACAAAAGGTCACAGAATTCTAGGGAATTACTGCAAGAAAAATGTTTTGCATGTTACCAATTTTATTTTTATGTACTGCATTTTATGGATTATTTCATAGTTGCCATGTTAGGAAAAGTGCATATTGTCAGAATTAATGTTTTGTTATAAAGAATTGTATGCAAAAAAGTATATTTTGAGCAATTTCTAGTGATTACAGTTTTTGGTGGTGATTGGGAGTACCTAAAACCTAATTTTCCATAGGGGTTCAACGTCTCAATGTCTCAAAATTTTTATTTTCACACTGTTTTCTAGAAATGTTACTCACAAAAGTTGAGAATTGGCTGTTGGTGGTTGTCTTTCATTCTTGAAGAGGACCCAAATGACATCACCATGTTGGAGTCAAGTTATAGTGTGTCCGACTGTGTCTGGTCAGACCAATGCAAGCTTGAAATGCTCTACCACAGGTTGGGCATGAGTAGTCCATATGAACATGTGGACTGTACAATGTATATGAATTGACTGCATAAGCAAAAAGAAAGACAGTTCCTGCCCTCGAGGAGCTTATATTCTAGGGGGAAAGGCAACCCACCAAAGGGAGCTAAAAAGGTATGTGTGGGAGGAGTTACCTGCATAGGGGAATGATGTCGAAGTCTGGAGAGTAAGAAGCATGGCTGGGAAGGAAAAGAAGGAAAGCTAGCTTCAGTCCCTCCCCAAATGAAAACCCCAGGCACCAATTATAGAAAGGTACCAGAATGGCAGAAAGATGTTCCAGGGCAAGAGAGCAGCTGAGGCATGATGGGAAAGTCAGCCAAAATCAAAACTGGAAGGGGAATGGTAAAGGTTAAGTGACTTGTCCACAGTTACACAGCTAGTAAATGACTCTTACTGATTCCAAACCCAGGTCCTTATCCCATACACCTTCCACTTCACTCTTTCCCTCCCTACTGGCTTCTTCTCCTCAGGCTACAACTATGCTCAGGTTTCATCTACCATAAAAATAACCTTCCCTTGACTTTTCTGTCTACTCAAACTATTGTTCTATTATTCTGTTATTGTTGGTTTGGCATGATGGTACATGCATGTAATCCTCGATTTTGGGAAGGCTGAAACTAGTGGATCTCTTGAGACCCAGGAGTTCTGAGCTGCAGTGGTCTAAGCCTGTCAGGTTTCTAAGCTAAGTCTGGCACAAGTATTGGGAATACTCAAAATTGGGGCCCCACCAGGTTGTCTAAAAAGGGACAGACTGGCCCGGGTTGGAAATGGAGCAGGTCAAAATCCCTGTGCTAATCAGTAGTAGGATCAGGCCTATGAATGACCTTCAGCCTAGGCTGAACATTTTCAGCCTAGGCTAAATGGGAAGATCCAATTTTACCACCCACCCCCCAAATGTGTTGATTGCTAGATTGGTGATGCACACTTATGTTTTTGTTTTTGTTTTTTTTTGGCTAGGCAATGGGGTTAAGTGACTTGCCCAGGGTCACACAGCTAGTAAGTGTTATTATGTGTCTGAGACTGGATTTGAACTCAGGTCTTCCTGAATCGAGGGCTGGTGCTCTATCTACTGTGCCACCTAGCTGCCCCGAGGAAATGACATCAGTCTGACATGATCCTTTTTTTTTTTTTATAGGCAATTGAGGTTAAGTGACTTAGCCAGGGTCACACAGCTAGTAAGTGTCAAGTGTTTGGTGTGAGGCTGGATTTGAACTCAGGTCCTCCTGACTTCAAGGCCAGTGCTCTATCTGCTGTGCCACCTAGCTGCCCCTCACACTTATGGTTCTTCTGTCAGGTCTGTAGTTCTGTCTCCTTTTCTGCTTCCTTATTGTCATTCCCTCAATTCTAGGGGTCCCTACGTTTCTATTCTAGGACCATATCTAACTCCTCCCCACCTAAAAAGCTATGGCACTGGAATCACAGGTTCTTGTTTCAAATCCTATCTCTGGTTTGGTTTTGTTTTGTTTCTGGCAAGGCTCTTGGGGTTAAGTGACTTGCCCAGGGTCACACAGATAGTAAGTGTTATGTGTCTGAGGTCGGATTTGAACTTATGTCCTCCTGACTCCAGGGCCTATGCTCTATCCACTGTGCCACCTAGCTGCCCCATCACATCCCATCTCTGAAACTTACTACTTGAGGGACCTTGTGCAAGTTACTTAAAGTCTTTGGGCCTCAGTTTCCTCATCTGTAAAATGTAGTAAATGGCCTCTGAGGTCCCTTGTAGTTCTATATCCACGATCCTATGATATCTACCTGCTGAAAAGAAATCACTTTCTTTTCAAGAAAGTGCTGCTTAGCTGTGAAGCCTTTCCTAATCTCCAGCGATCTCGCTCACCTCAAGTTTCTTACAGCACTTTGTCTGTACTCATCCTTTGAAGTTATTACTTCGTGCCATGTATCATGGTTATCTATGTTTATGTCTTTTCCATGCTGTTAAATAGTAATCTCCTTAAAAGCAAGACCTCTATTAATCTCTGTGTCTCTAATGTACAGTATAGAACCTTGCAAGTAGCCAGCACTTAATAAATGTTTACAGAATTAAATTACATATGTCCACTCTCAAATAATCAGTAATTAAATAGACACTCATTATGAGTCCACTGTGTTCTAGGGACTGGGAATGCAGGAACGAAAATGGAATGGTTCCAGCCCTTGAAAAAGCTGAGTTTGTATCGGAGGAGGCACAGATACATAAATATAAAATTGATACCAGGTAACTTTATGGAGGAGGCACTAGCAGCTGAAGGGAGGTTGGGGAGGACCAGGAGAGGCCTCATGTAGAAGGTTCCATTGGCATCAGACTTTTAAGGGTCTGGGGGATTGTAAGAGGCAGAAAGGGAACAGAGAGAGCATTCCAGGCATGGGGGACAACCTGGACAAAAACGCAGAGAGCCTAAGCCGTAGCCTCTTGGTTAAGAGGCTTTCCACCTTCTCATCCTGTCTTTCTCACTCATCCCTGCTACCTTGGCAATCCAAATTCAGTTTTCTATGCCTAGGAGAGAGTTGCTTTGGGGCCCTATGGGGAATAATAATAATAAAAAACCATGTGGTTAATATAGGTTCTAGTCAATAGCCAGATCAATAAAAACACATCCTGCCAGGCTTTGCTGATGATGCTATATTTATCAAGTGACATAGGCATGGGATGCCTTTTCACTGGAGTCAGAAAAGAGATGGTTTAATGAAAAGGTTGAGGCCCTCAGTGGTTCCCTGGGTTCCAGGGGGCATTGTATTAACTTGGTGCCTGTTCAGCAGGTGATTCTAAATCATGGTTTGTTTCCCCAATGGCCTTTGAGCATTGGGTTCAGAGTTACAGGGATCCCCAAATACTTCTACTTTCTCAGCTGAACAGAAAGCACTATCCCTTTGTAGAGGTTGTTCTCATCTCCGAGTATTATATTGATTTCTAATCAATTGATTATATTGATCCTCACTGTTATCATCAACAGAGGGAGTTACTGTGCTAGAGAAAGAGGGTGCTTGTGAGGGGTAGGATAGATGGAGTGGGTTTTCTTAGATAGCTCTAATTCTCCTCTCCCATAGCACACGGCCATCTTCATATGCCTTCCTCTTCTTTCCTTTCCCTAATCTTTCTCCCCCAAGGAAAAAGTGGTAAGATAAAGATGAGGGAGAAGGATGTTGGGGAGAGAAAGGCTGTGGGGAATGAATCTAATAATGTTAGCCTTGAAATCATAAAGCCATGCTGATTGAATTTACTGAAAATGTCATAATCTCAACTGGGTCCTCACTGCAGAAAGGCAAACATTCTACTCCTCTCTAGCTGATTTCTATCCTGCTTTCTACAGCAGTTATTCCAAATCTCATCATCTCTTATCTCTTCCCATGATACCTTCTTCCCCCACCTTTTCTACTAAGCATTTATTCAAATAGTGTGCTAGTAAATGTTTAACAATAGTCTCTCAGAAAAAAAAATATACACATGACCCACTTTTAAGGCTAATCTGCATTATTAATATTTTCTCCATCACTCTCTTAAGTCTAGACAACCAATAAAACAATAACTCAAAGACTATTTCCGAGTTGTAAATGCTCACACTGAAAATGTAACATTAGACTCTCATGGGCTGGTTTGAACTGGCTTCATCATACTTCTGACCTATTCTCATATTTCACTGGAGAAAATTGAAGCTGTTTCTTCTCCCCTCCTCCTCAATGAACATCACTTAAACATCTCCACTATCTCCTCCTTCCGAATACTATCAGATGAAGAAGTGGTTCCTCTTCTTTTTAAGCCAATCCCTTCAAATAAACCTTTTATCCCATCTGCTTCCACCTTCTCTAGCATGTAGCTCCCACTAACACCCTCACTCTCTAATTTAGTGTCTCCTTATCTGCTAGTTCCTGTACTGCTGTCTATGAATACTCTCATATCTTCTCCATCAATAAAACAAAAACCTCTTTTGATCCCACTATCCTTGCTGACTCTCTCCCTTTATCTCTTCTCTTGTTCCCAGCCAAACTCTTTGAGAAAATCGAGGTCATCTGACCCACAGGCTGGCATACTTTTCATTGTAGCCTACTGCTTCACACATATGAAATGGTCCTCAGTCTGCCTGACCTTTTCTGTTGCTATAATGATGGTACCAGATTAGTGGGAAAAGGGTGAGAGGGTACTAAGTGCCATGCATGTTTTAAACCATCTATGAATATTAGTGCACTCAATAAATTTCAGTCATTTGTGTGAGATGAAGGAAATAGAAGATGTTGATCAGCCAGTAATATCTGAAAGGTCATGAAAAACAGAAAAAGCATCAGAAGATTTTCAAAAAAGGGAAGAGAATGGACCTTAAATATTATATGCCAGTGAGCTGGCCTTCACTTCCTGGCTAAATTCTAGAATGGATCATCAAAGAGATGGTTAGTGGACATTTGAAAAAGGAATAGGTGATTGCAAAAAGTCAGCCTGACTTCATCTAGAAGAAACCATGCCAGATTAACCTTATTTCCTTTGTTTAGACAAGGTTACCTAAATGGTAGATCAAGAGAATGTTAGAATTTACCAAGGTTTTAAAAAAGCATTTGATAAAAATATTTCTTATTATTCTTGTGGAAAAAAATGGGGGATGGGGAGAGATGTGGACTAGAAGATAATGCAATTAGATGTATTCAGAACTGGTTGAATGGCCAGACTCAAAGAATCCTTGTTAATGATTCAATGCCAGCATGGCAGGTATCCAGTAAAGAGCCCCAGAGATCTGGACTTTGTCCTAGGCCATTTAACACTTTTATTAATGACTTGGATGAAGACATAGGCATCATTCTTATCAAATTTGCAGATAACACAAAGTTAGGAGATGATAGAGTTAAGATCCAGAAAGACTGTGAGAAGCTACAGTATTGAGGTGAATCTAATCAGATGATATTAAATAGGCATAAAGGGAAAGTCTCATGCTTAGGTTTGGTAAGTTGCTTCCTAAGTATAGGATGTAGAAGGAGGCATGGATGACAGCAGTTTGTATGAAAAAGACCTAGGGTTTTTTAGGAAATTGCAGGCTCAGTATGAGTCAGTGACATAGTATGGCAGCCCAAAAAAGCTAAGGCAATGTTGGATTGCATTGAGGGATATATCCCAATATAATAATATGATTGCTATATAATAATATAATACAAATTTAAATATTTACAAAACATAATATATAAATAATAATACAATATGGGAGTATAGCTCAATGATAATTGATATAACAATATAACTGAGGCATATATCTCAATATAATAATATAGTATAATATAAATTTCAATATAATAATATTATATAACAAGGAAGACATAGTTCCTCTGTCCCCTGCCCTAGTCAAATCTCATCTGGAGTACTGTATTTAGTTCTGGGCACTACATTGTAGGAAGGATATTGATAATTTAGAAAGTGTCCAGAGGAAGCAGCAGAAGGGTGGGGGAGGGGAAATACAGCTTTCTAAATTAGAACAATCCAAAGTGGAATGGAATAGCTTTAAGAGGTGCTAGTTTTTCCCCTTCTTAGAAGTCTTTGAATTGAATCTGGATGACCATTAGTCCAGTATGTTAGCATGTGGATTGCTTTTGGGTATGGGTTGGACTAAATGGATACCAAAATCCCTTACAACTCAAAATTCTCTGATTCTGCAGAAGTTTAACTGATATAAAATAATAACCATAATGATAAGGTCCAAAGAGCCCAGGAATTGTCTTAGACATCAATCATTTGATTTCTTTGCCAACCTGAGAGAAAGGACAAGAAAGAACAATACTAATTTAGAGCAGACCATGTATTCCATGTAAGTTCTGAAGGATCCTTATCTCAACTCTCATTCCCTTCCACTAATGTCAAGTCTTCAGAGTTTGGTTATACCTCCCCATCAGGGATCTAAAGGCACCCTTGAGGATTCAAGGGTAATTCTCTATTGCCATGGATTGAGCCCCCACCGGTGTATTTCCTTCTAAGGTTGTCCGTTAAGAATCATTTAGTCAGCCAACCTTAAGTAGCTTTTAGAAAGCAGTATTTACTAAAAAAGAGTAAGAATAGTTGGTACCAAATAGCCCCCCAAAGTGTGTGACACCCTCCTACAAATTTAGAGAGCTTAGGAGAAAGTGGGCTAAGTTTAGAAAGCACATGAGGCAAAAGGGTAACCCATAACTCCTGGCTGATAGAAGTCCTTTTCTCCCATCTCTAAGGTGATCAAGATATTCCCCTTAGAATCTATGTCCATTCTGTCCTTGGCTCCCAGTACAGACACTGTTATCCACTGAGGTAGTAACAAGGCACCAACTGGAAAACAGGAAGCCCCAAATCCTTCAGATCCTTCAAAGTTCTCAAATTTCTTTTTAAGCGAGGCGCAGAGGAAGGGGGAAGTTAAGGAGACCTCACTGAAGCTGGAGTGAAAACGGATCCTTCCCTCCACAGCTAGTCCTCTGTAAACATAAAGGTCCTACTCCTAATCGTGTGATGGCTGGAAACTGCTCCCTGCAAAGTGATTTTTCTCACACGCACCAGGGTCATAGCTGTAAATGCTCAACAGTGGACCTTATTCACCCCTATGAGGAACCATAGCTCTTAGAAATATATGTTCTCCTCATTCTCCCTCCTGAATTCTGAGTGAAATTAATGAATCTTAACAGCATGGTGCTTTTGGAGGAATCCATTAGGACAGGTGTCATTTCTAATTTTGCCCTTACAAAGAAAGAGAAGTAAAGGTAGGATTTAAAACAGGAACCAAAAAATATCCCCCGAAAACTTAAGGCAAAGAGGAGATACAAAAGTCTGCAAGACAACAAAAATGAATTTTCAGAAAGCCTAATGAAAGTCATCTTGATTTGCCAGCAGCAATGCATATACCATACCGCAAACCACTTAATTCTCAAACAATATAAATAAGCTTTAACATGATGACTTGATTTTTCTTCTATATCAGATGGAGCCAAGGCTAATTCTGTTGAGCAAAAAGCTCAGTTTTCTCCTAGACCTAGACATTTTAAAAAGGAGGGATTAGGATCTGGGCTTTATTGCAGCTCTGAGAGCTCTTGAACATCTACACAGTAAGACCACAGTCAGAATGGCAGCCCTGTGAAATGTTGAGCATTTTATTGTGGCAGGCAGATCAGACAGCTGGCATTCTTACAGATAAGTAGGAATTAAATCTGGAAGGGGTCTTAATTCAACTCACTTATTTTACAGATGAGGAAACTGAGACCTAGAGTGTGGAAATGGCTTTTCTGAGGCTGAACAGCTCATATAAAGTGTCAGAGGCAGAATTTAAAACGTGATTTTTTTAAAAAAAATTCAAATCCACGGATCTCTTTCCATTACACTATTTTCAGGAAAAAAAAATCTGCCCAGTACTTTAGGGAAGCACTGTAAACTTAACCCTTTGTGGTTTTATAGATCATAGGATCACAAGTTTAGAGATAGAAGAGATTGCAGAGTACATCTGGTTCAACTCTCATTTTACAGATAAGAAAACTGAGGTTTGGAGAGGTTACATGACTTTTTTTCCAAGGCCATACAGGAGATAAGTGTTCAGGGCTGTCTGAAGACACAGGGTATACTAAAATGACTTTTTAATATATGTAGCTATATATAAATTCAATTCAATAAACAGTAAAAATATTCAAGATATTGTGCTAGGCACTGGGGATACAAATATAGTTACAAAACAGACTCTATTCTCATTGAGCTTTTACTCTAAAGAAAACGAAGAGATGTACATAAATAAGCATGATGTAAGTGTGATACCCCCTCTAGTCTCCTTACTCACCTCCCACCCACACTGAGAGGCAGGGTCCCCTGAGGGCAATTAAGTATAACGTTTCCTCAGAATTCTGGGGTAGCTCTGAGGGGTTGCAAGTGATTTCACTAGTACAATTGGCTCATGAGCCCCCATCCAGTGTGCTCCTCCATTAATTACCAGCCAGGCATACTTAACTAGCTTTTATAAATGAAGTATTTACCGAGATGGTATAGTAATAACAGTGGGTACACCCCCAAAGCCTGTGACACATTCTCCTCTTACTAATGCATGGATCCTTGGGTAAGTGAGCTGAATCTTAGACAGAAAATGTGGTAAAGGGGCAGCTCCTAGCTTCTGTGGAGTTGTTGTGAAGTTTCCCTTTGGTGTAGGTAGCTTTCTTTTGATCTCCAAGGGTCATTGCACTTGTAGAATCCTAGAACTGCCTTTCTTTGGTATGTCTGGTTTGTTCTTAGCTCCTGATGCAGATTCTTCCATCAGCTATTGATGGTTCAGGGACCTTGCTACCAGCACTGATACAAAATCCAAATCTTTGAACTTCTTGAAATTCACAAGATCATTCTCTGATCGAGGTGGAAATGGGAGGAGGCAGAGGCTCTGTTCTTCCCCCATCCTCAAATGGTCTCACTCTTTGGGGCTTGTTAGGAATTGTTCCACTGTTAGGCTGGCCTGCCATTGGAACCCTGGATTCCAAACTGGCTTGCTATCGTATCCAAGGTCCACTGGGTGAGACCACAAGAGTGGCTCATCTGTTATCATTCAATTTATATTAAGTTTATACTTTTGATTGGTTCTATAACTCAAAGAAAAGTTCTCACCTAATAAATATGTCAAGAAGTAGACCATCTTATTGATTACATTCATTGAGATTGAGGGGTATGGGACCCTCCTCTACATAAGATAAAGTGTTATAAGTGCAAAGGAGAGGTACAGGCAAAGTTCAATGAGAAATTTGAGGAGGGAAACATCATTTTCATCTGGGAGAGTGTTAGGGAAAAAAGACGAAGGGTTGGGAGGAATCAGAGAAGGCTAAATGGAGGAGGTGGCATTTGGGTTGGACCTTAAAGGAAAAGAGGGACTTCCACAGCAGAGGTGGAAGAGAGAGTACATTCTATGCTTGGAGGCCAGTGAGAGCAAAGACAGAATGATGGGAAAAGAGAGGATGAAAATAGAGCTAAGGGGATAGTTCATTTTGGCTGGAAAGTAAAGTATGTAAAGGAGAGTAGGAGTTAACACTAACTCACTTTTCTGTACTGTGTTAAAATTTTCAAAGCACTTTCCTCACAATAACTCTGTGAAATAGGTAGTGAGAGCATTACCTCTCCCATTTTAAAGATGAAGAAACCGAAGATCTGGGAGGTTGTGATCATACAGCTGGTAAGTGTTTAAGGTGGGATTCAAACCCAGGTCTTAGGCCTCTAAGTCCAATACAGATTCTGTGGTGCTGGTATGGGTTAAGGTTAGAGTCAAGCTGCTGAAACACGAGGAGTTTATACTATATTTGGTAAACATTGTGGAATTGTTTAAGGTTTAGAAGTAGATAAGAAATGGGGCTAAATTATACCAGAAGTGCAGAGGGAAAAAAAAAGGACCAGGGACAGAGTTTGTGGAATTCTCCTTTGTTAATGGAGTGAGAATTAACTGATGGATCTGTCTGGAGGACTGGAAACCAGGAGTTTGGAAACATATCAACCACACTTCACTCTAAGATTAAGAGTCAGGAGGCCTGAGCTGAGTCCAGGATCTGCTATCAATTAGATGTTTCATCTGGGCCAAGCCATTTAACTTCTCTATGTCTCTGTTCCTCATCAATCAAATGCATGTAAAAAATACGTCGCCTACGTGTCACACAAAAATATTGTGAGTACAAAGAAATCGTAGATGCGAAAATATCTAAAAAGTTAAAGGTTAGTTGTGATTATTAAGTACATGGAACCTTCATTGAATCAGTCGATAAATATTTATTGAGCGAGGATCAGTATGCCTTGAAAAGGGTACGAATAGCTTACCTTTCCCCATACCTCTAAAACCCTTCTTCCTTCTTTACTTTTGTCCTCTCCTATCAGTGAGTTCAGGGCAGCTATGTGGCACAGTGAATAGAGTGCCAGATCTGGGACCTAGAGTCAGGAAGACTCCTCTTCCTGAATTCAAATCTGGCCTCAGACACTTACTAGTTATGTGAGCCTAGGCAAGTCACTTCACATGTTTGCTTCAGTTTCCTCATCTGTAAAACTGAGCTGGAGAAGGAAATGGCAAACCACTCCAGTGTCTTTTTTTTTTTAAGGCAACTGGGGTTAAGTGACTTGCCCAGGTTCACACAGCTAGTAAGTGTCAAGTGTTTGGTCTGATGCCAGATTTGAACTCAGGTCCTCCTGACTTCAGGGCCCATGCTCTATCCACTGTGCCACCTAGCTGCCCCTCCTGTGTCTTTGCTAAAAAAAATCCCAAATGGGATCAAAAAGAGTCAGACACAACTGAAATGACTGAACAACAAAAACAGAAAGGTCATTGGATCTCCTTTTAGCCACTTTCATCAATCAATTACAAATCTCTTTGCCTATTGTCATATTAGACTAGGCTAAGAAGTGGGACTTTTGGTAAACCTCAGTCTACAAACTGGTAGAGTAAAGAGAATATATATGAAGAGCAGATATATGAACATGAAGGGATACGAATATGAAGAACAGAATTGGGAGTTTCCTATTTTTCTGGGACAACTCTGGAACTGAGGCGTTTGAGCTGCTTTTTTTTTTTAACTTCTGGTAGCTTTTCCTGTTTGTTTTTTTTCTCTAGAAAACTTTGAAGACTACTAGGCTTTTGGGGCTTGGAGTTTCTATTGAAGGTCATGCATTGAAAACCCTAGTAGATCTCTGGAATGGTACCATCTCCTTTTATATCCTTTTTATGTGCTTTATTTCTTTTTCTAAAATATCTTGTTAGGATTTTTGTCATGGATAACTTCTTCCTATATAAGAAGACAGGCAACAATGCACTGTTAGTCAAATTGAACTGGTCTATTTTGAAAAGCAATTTGGAATTGTTTGATGAAAGTGGTTAAAAAGTGACCCAGTGATCCTATCACTAGGCATATATTCCAAGAAGTTAAAGGAAGATTTTTTTTAAAAGGTCACATATTCAGCAAAACATTTGTAGCAATGCTTTTTGTGGTAGCAAAGAGCTAGAAACAAAGTAGGTACATGTTCATTGATTGGGGAATGGCTATACACGTGCCATGAATGTAATGGAATACTGTTCTGAGTTAAGAAATGAAAGTAGAGACTTCTAATTAAGATAGGATGTTAAGAAACTGTGAAAAAGTCCACTTCTCCCACACAAATGCCAGCAAATACCTGATAAGCTCCCCAAAAGATCAGTAAAACCCAAAACGAAAAATAAGGAAGATCCTTTGTCTAGTCCAGAATTGCACCCAAAACTGGTACAGGTAGAAAGGGGGTCAATGCAAGGGAAGCTAGTGAATAGAAGAAGAAAAAAAATATTGTACTCTGTGTTTTGGGCACATCTGTCAGAAACAATTTTACTAATTAAAATTATTCTAATCTAAATAATTTCTGCCTAGAAGGGAAAATGTCCAAATTGAAAGTTTTCTACTGACCTTGTATATTTATCTTATGTAATTAAAAAAAAATCCAACATAATTTATAAGGTTCTTCAATGAAGAATATATTACAGATAAAACTGAGTAAAGTCCCAGAGTTTAGGTAACAGTTCAATAAACAGTTTACTTTGTCAAACAGAACAATAGTTATGTAATTTAACCTTGGATAATCATTGTCCTAAAACTATTTGATCCCTCTATGACTAGTCCTTTTAAAAGTTATACTTTCCAGCTAGTCTAAGGTGAACCCAAGAGAAATTTCCATTAACTGAAGTAATCAAGGAGACTGCTTTCTGATTATTCTTATAACCCCTTCAGGGCCTTGGGAAAGAGGGTACTGCTCTTACATGGATCAATCAATGTCCTTAATTTTGTCTAATCACATCCTTATTATTTCAGGGAGAAATCTTTTTCTAGGCTGAAGGCTTTGAAGTAGGATAATTTTAAAAAATGCTTTCTGAATACACACACACACACACACACACACACACACACACACACATATATTTATTTATTTATATTGCTGAGGCA
This sequence comes from Phascolarctos cinereus, assembly GCF_003287225.1. Lineage (NCBI taxonomy): Eukaryota > Metazoa > Chordata > Mammalia > Diprotodontia > Phascolarctidae > Phascolarctos > Phascolarctos cinereus. The sequence continues at coordinate 82,420,474 of NW_027555625.1, read as the reverse complement.
TTTGGGGTTAAGTGACTTGCCCAGGGTCACAAAGCTAGTAAGTGTCAAGTGTCTGAGGCCAGATTTAAACTCAGGTCCTCCTGACTCCAAGGCTGGAGTTCTATTCACTGGGCCACCTAGCTGCTCTTTGAATATTTCTGAAGGAGGGAGCAGAGGAGGCTTCAAATCTGAGCTCCAACAAACAAAACTGAAACCTTCTACTGCTCTAAACAATGTAAGTTACAAGCCAATGTGAGTTTCAATAATCAAGGACTTGAACCTAGATCTCTGGAACCCTAGACTGCCAGAAGGGAAATAAGGAACAGAAGCTACTCACATAGATCATTGCGTATGAGTGAACATGAATGGGATGAACTCCCCCATAAAATGTAGAAGGGTAATTGAATGGATTAGAAAGCAGAATCCAACAAAATGTTATATATAAGAAATATATTTAAAAGATAAAGTTAACCAAGAGTTAAATTGAGGGGCTAGAGCAGAATTTATCACGCTTCAGATGAATTTTAAAAAAAAAAACAGCTATAGTAATCATGATCTTAGATAAGATAATAATTAAAATAGACAAGGTTAAAAGAGATAAGCAGGGAAACCACATTTTACATAAGGGCACTATAGATAAATAAATAATATCGGTACTTAACATATATATGCACCATATGGCATAGTATCTGCACAATTGAAGCAAAGGTTCATAGAATTATAAAAAGAAATAGGCAAAAACCCCAAGATATTTGAGGACCTCAAAGATTCCCTTTCAGTATGAGAAAAGACTAACAAAAAGATAGAAGTTAAAGGCTTGAACAGAATTTCAGAAAACTTAAGATATGATAGATTTCTGATGATTATTGAATGAGAATAGAAAGTACTGAACATATTTATCAGCTGTACGTGGCACATTTACAAAAATTAACCACAGAAAAAGTCATAAAAAACCTCATAAACAAATGCAGAAAAGCAGAAATATCAAGTATATCTTTAACAGACTATAACACAATCAACATTGAAACTAAATAGTATAATCCTAAAGAACTCATGGGTCAAAGGCCAAAAAATAGTTATGATAGATACCTTCCTGAAACAACATCACAACAATGAGATAATCTACCAAAACCTTTGGGACAGAATCAAAACAGTCCTTTGGGGAAATTTTATATCAGTAAATACTTTCATCAACAAAAGAGAGAAAGGGGAAATTAATAAAGCAAAACAATAAAGCAAAAAAGTTTTAACCATGAACAAAAAAGTGAATTCTATCAAACATTCAAAGACTAATTCCAATATTAAATAAAGTGTGTATAAAAAAAGAGAAAGAAGGTGAGTGATAATATTATGTTTAAAAAAAGGAAGAAAAGGTCATCAATTTTTAGCATTTTTAAACATTTTTAAAATACCCAAAAGAAAACAGAAGAAGTTCAGAAGGGAACAAAGACAACCAAGGTGGAGTTAATACTATCATGTGAAAAAACATATACTTTATAAAGACCTAACTGTATAAATAGATTCAGTTTCATATACAATCATCTTTTTCTGTCCCTTTTTTGTATATGGAAATATTAGTATTTGTTGATTGTTATCAAGTTTGTAACTAAAAAAAAAGATAATGAATTTGGCAAATACAGAATAGCATGGGAAGAGTTATATGAACTGATACAAAGTAAAACAAGTTGAATCAGGAAAACAATATACACAATTCCTTTAATCATGTAAATGGAAAGCATAACAACAAAATAATCAAAACTTAATGCTACAGCATTATAATGACCACACAGTGCTAAAGAAGAGAGATAAGGAGACAACTTCCCCCATTTCCTTGCAGAGATGGGGGACTATGGGTGGGAAACACTGCAGAGAATGTCAAACTTTTGCAAGATGTTAATTTTACTAAACTGTGTCCCCCCTCTTTTTGATTCTTTGTTATAGGGGATGACTTTCTTGGAAGTGGAAGGTGAAAGGAATATAATGGGAAGTGTAGGTGATAGAAAAGCAAAAGACTAATAAAAAAACCTTAAACTGTTCCTCCCCCCCAATTAAAAAAAATTTCCCATACAGATAAGTTATCTGATTGATTGACATATTTCTTTTAAACTGAAAATTATTTAAATTCTGTGTATTCAATGACTAAATATCTCCATTTTCAAGGAAGAATTTGGCACACATGTATCATGTGATTTTCTAGTAAAGTAAAAGGATACTGAATCTATAGGATTCTTGAATGGCACCCAAGTTCTGGCAGGGAACACAGGTGAATCTTGGTAACAACAGGCTAGTTCTAGGTCTCATATGATGCTACTGTGCTCTCTGGTCAGATTTTTCTCTCTTGGCATTACATTTTTGAAGAATTTCAGCAGCAGCCATAGTAATCCGCTGCCTCTCTTCTTTGAACAGGGTCCATTAAAAAAGAAAACATGAAACCTCCTGTTGAAAATCACCTGGACCTTTATGGATAATGATAATGAAAGAGGTAATTCCCAATCCAGGAGGCCAACCCAACAGGCCAGTAAGAACCCAATAGGAAGACATAGCTCCAGTATGCTGGAAAGAGCCAGCATTGTCCAGCACAGGATTAGCCAAGTCCAAGGAGGCTATGTGATCTGAAAGTAGTTACAGTGTTGTAATATGTTGTGTGTATGTTGTCTCCTCAGCTATCCACACAACTCTGGGACCCCTCAATGCTTCTCAGATTCTGTGCATTTTCTGGGTCAGTAGGTATTGAAATCTTTGAGTAGTCAGGTCAATCGGGGACATTGAGTTAAGACTTTTGGTAGCCCATGCATGCCTCATGGCTGCTCCCACTAAATGTCTCCTGGTAGCGTTAGCTAGTCTGTGCTGCCTTTACCTCTCCTTTAAATTCCATCCCAGCAGTAACAGGACATTATCAGTCCTGCCTCATGGCAAGGGTGTTATAAGCCAGCATTGGCAGCTGTCACTCATATGAAGTTGAGCCACTTCATATTCCATTTCACTGTAGCAGCAAATCCTAGGAGCACTAGGTTCTCAACACAGCCCATGAGGTACTCTGCTAGTGCCTCATGGCCTCCTCTTTCTTTAATAAGCAGCTCAAGTACTGCCTATTACCTCAACCAGATTAAAATGAAATTGGGAAACGGTTAGCAAAATAAATAAAAATACAATGCAACAACAACAATATTAATATGCAGCCATGGGTCACCCTTTATATTTGAGTTTGACACCAGTGTGCTAGAGGAAGTCTTTTCCTGATCCTCCCAGCTCCTGTGTCCTTCCTCTTAAACTACCTTGTGTCAAACTACTTTGTATATATTTGTATTTATTCACTTTATATTTATGCCATATATATTCATATATGTACTTATCTTGCCCATAAGTGCCTTGAGAGTAGGGATTTTCATTATTTGTGTTTATATCCCCATCACTTAGTACAGTGCCTGGCACATGGTAGGCTCTAAATCAATACTTGCTGATTGATAGAGAGTTCTGCTACCACCATTAGCACTTGCATAGTAGAGATAAAATTATCCCTTCTTGTTTCTATCCTTCACTTCCTCTACATTTTTAACCTTTTAGAGACTTTTTCCTCAGTGTCTCCACCACCTCCTATTTCCTGCCTTGAAGGCTATTCACTCTTCACACATACACACAGCTTTCTGGGAGATGTAGTCCTTCCCCCTCTCAATATCTCTCTTCCTTCCAATGTGGTCTTCTTTTCCAGATATGCCCTTTTACAACTGGATAATTATTACTTTTCATTTAGATTAACTGAAAGGAGCCCAGGATGAGATTTCAGATGTGGCGTGTTGCTTATGCTCATGAAGATGGTCTTGATAATGGAGAAACATAATATGATTTGAATGACACAGCAAAGTGGATACCATACCAAAGAGTGTCATAGATGAACATTGCTGGATTTCATATTGAGGTGATGGAAGTTACTCCAAGGTCCAGGTAGACTCTTTTTTTGGGGGGGAGGCTAGGCAATGGGGTTAAGTGACTTGCCCAGGGTCACACAGCTAGTAAGTGTTATGTGTCTGAGGCCGGATTTGAACTCAGGTCCTCCTCAATCCAGGGCTGGTGCTCTATCCACTACACAACCTAGCTGCTCCCTAGGTAGACTCTTGAGCTAAGACATGGAATTCTGGAATAGGCCTGCATACAACACAGTTGGCTCCATTTTCAAATTCTTGCCATTGTTGTGGCTTATCAATCTCAAGAATCAACAGCTCCCCTTCAAAAGGCACCACAGACACTGACTTTGTAATCTCTTCTCAGGCTAAATTCACCTTTGATTCCATTTTCCTGCACTGACTTAAATCTTAAGAGTGTGGTTGTGTAATCTTATTTCATAGAATCACGGAAACTCAATTTCTTTATCTATAAAATGAGGGCTAGATGAACTAGATGATATATCAGTACTCTCCCAGCTCTAAATCTACAATCCTGTGATCCTATCCTTTAGGCCAGGTAGAACAAGTCCAGTTCTTTTTGCACATGATAACACTCTCGAATTATTTGGAGAAGCTGTCATCCCCCAAAGTCACATAGCTAGTAAATGGTAGAGTTTCCAAGTCATCTCTTTCCCAGGCTAAACATGTTCATATCCTTCCAGTGATCCCCATGTGCATGGTTTTGAGTCCATTTGCTATCTTGCTCACCCTCCACTAGATCCCCTCCAATTTCTCAATGTTCTTTCTAAAATATGGCAGCCAGAGCTGAAGACATTGCTTCAGATATAATCTGGGCAGAGCAGAGTAGAATAGAACTGTTTCCTTTCTCCTTCTCAATATTGTGTTTCTGTTTACGAAACTTGAGATCCCATGCTGGTTGTGCTGATAGCATCAAACATCAGAAAGCTGCAGAACCTCCACTTATGGCTCTGTGGCATTTAAAAATATTTAAAAAATGAGTTTTTACCTGGGAAGAATTATATGAACTGATGCAATGTGAAGTGAGCAGAACCAAGAAAATATTATACACAGTAGCAGCAATATCATAATGATGATTAGCTTTGAAAGATTTAGCTGCTGTAATCAATATAATGATTTAAGACAATTCCAAAGGATTTGTAAAGGAAAAAAATACTATCTACATCCTGAGAGAGAATTGATGAGCTCTGAGTGCAGATTAAAACATCTTTTTTTCACTTAATTTTTCTTGTCTTTTTCTTTGCAATATGGTTACTATGGAAATATATGTAACTTCACATGTATAATTGATATTATATTTCTTGCCTTCTCAATGGGTAGAGGAGGGGCTAGAAGGAGGGAGAGAATTGAAAACTTAAATTTTTTTTAAATGAATATTAAAATAAAATATAATTATTTAAAAATAAAATTTTATTATCTTTTGTCTTTCACATCAAAGTTCCTCTCAGTATCTCTCCAGTTCCATATAACAAATGTCATATAATAAATAGTATTTTTCAAAAAGTGAAAAATAAAGAGGAAGAAGATACTAAAAAGATCAATACATTGAAAGAGTTTGAAAATATATGCAAGGCACCATACCAGCAAACCTCTCACTTTTGCGAATGAGTACAGTGGGGGTAATTTATCTTAACTCTTATTTGGAGTCATATTTGTTATTTATAATACTTGCATTGTTCACTTTTCATTGTTTTGTGCTTCTTTTTATTTACATTGTTGTAGTCACGGTAAATATTATTCTCTTGACTGTTTACCTCACTGTGCTTTAGGTTGTGTAAAATGGTTCCATGTTTTTCTGAACTCATCATATTCCTTATTTCTTATAGAATAGTAATATTCTATTACAATCATGTGCCATAATTTGTTTAGCCATTCCCTAATTAATGGTTACCTGCTTGTTTCCAATTCTTTGCTGCCACAAAAAGTACTGCTATAAATATTGTAATGTATATGGAAACTTTCTTTTTTATCAGTGACCTCCTTGGACTATAAATCTAGCAGTAGGATCCCCAGGTCAAAAGGTACATATATTTAGTAGCTTTATTGGCATTATTCTCTATTGCTTTTCAAAATAGTTGTGCCAATTTATAGCTCCATCAATAGTGCACTAATGTGCTTATCTTCCCACACCCCCTCCAGCAATGACTATTCTCATCTTTTGTCTTTTTTATCCATTTGTTGGATGTGAGGTAAAAGTTAAAGTTCATTTTTATTTGATTTTCTCTTATTATTAGTGATTTGAAGCATTCTTTCATATGGATGTTACTAGTTTATAGTTCTTTTGAGAACTCTGCTCCTATTCTGTGACTGCTTGTTTGTTATGGAATGACTTTTGGTCAAATATATGTTAGTTTTCCATATATCTTATATTTCAAACTCTTACCTGAAAAACATGAGACAAAGATTTTTTTTGCCCATTTGAACCTTGTTATTCTAGGTGTTTTAATTTTGTTTGTGCAGAAGCTTTTCAGCTTCATATAATCAAAGTTACGTATTTTTATCTTTCATCATTTAATCTTTCTCTTTTTTTTGTTAAGAACATATCTCTTACTCATAGCTATGAAAGGTTTATGATCTGCTTCTCTTTTAATTTGCTTTATGGCTTCCTAAAAGAGATCAGCTTAACAATCTACACGAGAAAAAAAATCTGGAATCCCAGAGTTGTAAGGGGCTTCATCAGCTAGCTAGGCCAATCCAGACATAAAAGGAATCACCACTATACCATACCAAGCAAGAAGCTGGGTGTCCATTCTCTGCTTAAAGACCTCTAGGATGGAGAACCCACCACTATGGACAGCTCTAATTTTTAGGAAGTTTATCTTAACATCAGGCCGACCTCTTTCCATTTTCCACCCATTGTTTCTTGTTCTGCCCAACGTCTAATCTTTTCATCACCTAATAGCTCTTCTGATACTTGCAAACAGGTATCGTGTCACTTCCTCCCTCCCCTCCCCTTTTCTTCTGCAAGATAAAAATCCCTAGCTCAAGGATTCAAGTCCTTCACCATTCTGGTTTCCCTCCTCTGCACATTCTACAGTTGATCAGTCTGTATTTTACCATTGTGTGTCGAATTCAATACAATACTACAAGAGCAGAGTACAGTGAGATCATTACCTCCTCATTCCTGGAAGCTCTGCCTCTCTTAATGTAGCCCAAGTTCATAATAGCTGTTTTGGCTGCCACATCATCCTGCTGACTCATATTGAGCTTGTAGTCCACTAAAATCCCCCGATCTCTTTCAGAATAACTGCTTCCTCACCATGCCCTCTCATCTTATACTTACAAAGTTAATGTTTTTATATACTGTGTGTAAGGTTTACATTTATCCCTCATTGAATTTCATCTAATTAGATTCAGTCCAGTGCTCTAGCCTGTTAAGATCCTTTTATATCCTGATCCTGTCATTTCCATTTATGCCTTTATCCAATCGTTAATAAGAATGTTAAACAGAACAGGGTCAAGCACAGACTCCTGGGTTACTGCACTGGCTATGGTCTCCTGCCAGTTTCACATTAACTGTTAACAACTACTCCCAACCAGTCATCTGAATCCAGGGCTATGCTGGTGAGTGTATAACAATCATCTGGACAACACACTTTTAAGTTTTATCTGCATTTTAAACTTTTTCTCCATTATTTTCTTGAATCCAGATAATTAAAATAATAAATCAAACCCTCATTTGTAATATTTCCTGATTTCTGAGGTGTAAATGCTCACACTGAAAATTTAACAATTGGCTTTTCTAGCAGTTTGATTGTCTCTAGCACACCTCTGTCTGAATCTATCTAATTGTATTATCTACATCTTTCTATTAGAAGACACATTATTAAAAAATGTGATAAAATCTGGGTAAACTATATGCATAGCATTTCTTCTATTTACTAGTTTGGTAATCCTGTCAAAAAAAGGGAAATTGGGGTAATTTGGTATAAACTGTTCTTGACAGAACAATTCTGGCACTTCAGTTTCCCTTTCTTTTTTTTAAACATTTTTATTTATTAAAATTTTAATTTATGAAATAAAACAACCATTTCCATAAGACAGTATAATAAAAAAGATGATTGCACATGAAACTGCAAATCTATTATGTATAACATATTATTCTTTTTAAATATATAATAAAGTTATCATGTAAATTTTTCTCCTTTTTTTCTTTCCTACCTCTTCCCCCCATACCCTGCCCTAGAGATGGCCACAAATATGTATATATTCTATTCATCAGTTCTTTTTCTGGATGCAAATAGTGTCTTCCTTCCTACATCCTTTGTAGTTAATTTGAGTATTTATAATAGTCAAAATGACTTAGTCACTCAAAATTGTTCATAAAACAATATTGCTATCACTGTATACAATGTTCTCTTCCATTTCAGTCTTCATTATTTTATGTAAGTCTACCCATGCTTTTCTAAGGTCATCAAGCTATGTTTCCCAACCATCTTTAATAATCCATTCTAGAATTTCCCTGGAAGTCTAGGTCAAGTTTGTTGGCGTATAGGTTATAGATAGTTTGGTTCCCTTTTTGCAAATGGAGATAAAATGGATGAAGAATGCTTATTTCCAAACTTCGACATGGAGGTGTATGGACAAACCATTGTATTCATCTACCAATATATAAATTGGGCAGAAATGACTGAAAGAAAATGAGCTGGCCCCAGCACCAAATATAAGGAAGAGAGTGGGCTCGATTGCATTTGAGAAATTGTGGAGTGATTTAAATAATTCTATGCTGCCCCTTATATCAAAAAGTAATATTCATAATACAGATATTCTCCTGGTAATGCTAAATAACTGAATCATAGCGCACCAGAATCACTGAAGAATTAGCATTGTTGGTGACTCAAAAAGGCGATGAAGATGATGCATGGTGAGTATAGCTAAGTAGTCGTGTGTGGTCAATAATGATTTATTTACAAGAAGTGGCATAAAATTAAAAAAAAAGAATAGAAAAGGAGACGGTATAGTCATGTTGAAAGAATGAAAGTTAATAGATGGATGGCCCAGTTATTGCCCTATTACTCATGGGATGTCAAATGACCTGGAGAAAGTCATGCAATAAGTCAAGTAGTCATCTGTTAGGCACTTACCATAAACTAGGTTCTGTGCTAAGCATTAGAGAAAAAAAGAAAGGCAAAAAACTGTCTTTACCCTCAAGGAGCTCAGCATGTATGTGAGGAGGCAGCATATATGTAAAACAGGTGCATAAAAGGGGTGCAATGGACACGGAAGTTAATGTAACCAGGTACATAAAAGATACACACAATGTACATGGAAGTTAGTCTCAAAGTGAAGCAGTAGCAGCGACAGGGATTAGGAAAGATCACTTTGCAGTCAGTCAACTAGCATTTATTAAGTGATTAGGATGGCCATGCTTTGTGTTAATTGCTGGGAGAACAAAAAGAAAGAGTCTCTGCCCCCTCAATGAACTTATGTTCTAATGGGGAAAGGCAACACATAAGAGGAAGCTGAAAAGGGGGATTTGGGCTGAAACCCAAGGAAACTAGAGTCAGAGTGCATTTCATAACTCTTTCATGAATCATTCGTAGATGGACATAGACAAAAAAAAATCATGCACAATGAGAAGGCGGAGAAAGGTTGCAATCTGCACTGGTGAAATGGTAGGTCAATTGGAGTATAATTATATTAAATTTCTGTTAATTTTTTTTGGCTGCCATGACCTACTGAAGCAACCTTTTATCTTGAAGGGACACTTGTACTCTTAGGGATTCTTTTCTGATAGGAACTCTCAGGGCTGCCTGAATGGTCCTCAGTTATATATGAAGAGTAGAGAAAAATCGTGAACTGTCAAAGTTGGAAGAGATATTAGGGGTCATCTAATCCAACCCAGTAGAATGTAAACTTTTGGGGGCAGGTACTGTTTTATTACTGCCTGTGTATCTCTAGGGACTAGCAAAGTGTCTCATCCATAATATGGCCTTAATAGATAGTTGCTGGATTGCCTTGTTGAATTGAAACCCTTCGCTTTATTAATGAGGAGACTGAGGCTCTGGGAGGGGCAGTGATTTGTTCAAGATTATACTTTCAGTGGCCAAACTAAAACTCAACCCCAGGTCTCTTGAGTTCCAGTCCGTCATTCCTTCTACCACCCCACATCAAATGTCTTTGACATGCAAAGAATGACTTTGAGGGCACTTAAAGAGGTGATCAGTCATCCTATCATCAACTCTTCAGGAAGGTTCATCATTTGTTTGTGGAAGTTTATTTTAGGCCGTAACTTGTTGGCACACACATTTGGGGATTGACATTTCTGCTTAGATGGTTGGAATTGGAAAAAATGCCAAGTCTTTTTAACTGCTTATCCTGCCCCACTGTTTGGTGTCCATTTGCATATTTAGGTTTGGAACATGGGATACGACAGCTGCCTGTTTTGATGTGAATCTGTTAGCCTTTGGAGGCAATTCAAGCTGAAGAATTAAAAGAAGGCTTCAGTTCATTGGCAATGACTTTTCCTCCCCATCCCCTTTAATTTTGTATTCAGAAGCAGTATGACCCAGAACTCAGAAGCTCTCCATCCTGATTTTCATTTTGTAGGGTGGCCTGACAGAATTGTAGTTGTAGGGAAATCACTTAAATTTTCTATAATAACAGTTGAAATGTAATAGCACTTTCCATATATTATTGTGTCTCAACTGATCTTTATAATAACACTATGAGGTAGCTACCACAAGTATTATTATGACCATTTTACAGATGAGGAAACTGAGAAGAATAGGGTCTTACCTATGATCATGTAGCTAGCAGAGTCCTAACTAGCATGGGATAAAGGGAGCTTTTCTCCAGCATTGAGTCTGGGGGAAATACTTCTTTCTCCTCACTATGCCCTCACCATTAGATTGTAAGGTTTTCCATTTGATTTAGCTTCTCCAAATAATTTAGCATTACTGCTCCTTAAGGGCAGGGAGTGACTTTTGCCTCTTTTTGTACACCCACGGCTTAGTACAGTGCCTGGCACATAGTACTTAAATATTTATTTATTGATTAACTGACCCTTGTTGACTTCCTTTGCAAACTATCTAAAAAATAGGTCACCCCCTCTTCAGGTACAATTGCAACTGAGGTTAAATAGTCACCTGTACCCATCCTCTCACTCCCAGTCATATTGCTTTTTGGAGCACTGCAGCTTCTACTGCTCTTTCACCACCCCACTGCCATATGTTTTTGTCTTAAGTTAAAAAAAAAAAAGCCCAAGTTATAACTCTGATAGCTAGTAAGTCTCAGAAGAGGGACTTGAATCCATGTCTAGATTGTTTTCCATTACACCACACACCCTCTCCAAGTTTTTTTGTCTACTGAACAGGGATCATCTGAAGAAAGTTTGTTTTAAAAAAGTCTAGAACTCTGCAGGCATTTAAAAGGCACTGCCAATATCAGCCATGTGATGAATTCTCCAACACAAGATGATCTCGATTGTGACTGGCTTCTTCATTAGATAGTTCCTGTGTTTATTCTGGAGACATAGGAAACAAATAAGTTTTTGTTCCAAAATTTAGGCTTCACTTCTTATTAACTTTAAAGCCTGTCTATAGAAGTTTCTACTACTGTTAACAAAAAGAAGTTTACTTTGTACTGTGGAAAGGGTTTTTAGCTTTGGTTCAGGTACATGTAGTCCTCCTCATCACCATTCAGATAGACAGAAAGATAGATAGATAGATAGACAGACAGATAGGTGATAGCTGGTAGGTAACAGGTGATAGACAGATTATATAGATAGATGATAGAAAGATACATAGATTGATCAATAGATGGATAATTGACTAGCAAGATAAAACATTCATTAAGCACTTACTATGTGGACTCTGTGAAGTGCTGGAAATACAAATACGAGTGAAAAGAAAAACAGTTCCTCAAGCAACTCAAAGAGGTTGTATTCAAGTGGAGAAAGAGAAGGGGAGTGGTTTTAGGGGAGCTGAAGAGTGCAGGGGTGGGGAAGGGTACCGAAAAGAGAGAGGTGGTCTGGGAAATCATGGGCTGGTTGGGTTTTGAAGAGAGCATGATGGCTGGAGTGAGTGCTTCCTCGAATGAAGGTTTGGAGAGGAACTCATCAATCCGAGGAAAAGGTCGTAGAAGTAGAGATACTGCTGGGTGAGAAGAAGCTGCTGAAGTAGAGATGGAGATGTGATCTAGGGCATCATGGCCTGACAGAAACTCATCTGGGCAGCAGAGTGTGATGGATCAGATGGCTGTGGTGACTTACATGGCAGTGGGACAGCCATCAAGCCTTAAGGACACTGACTTCTTATGAACTGTTTTTTAATGCCCTAGGTGATTGGGAAGCTTTATCAATGACTCAAGCCTTTGGCTGGGCCAGTCTAGTTTTAGGAACAGCTTCTCTGACTTTTAGAGAATAAACTAGCCCAGACTGTGTGGCAGGAACGATATCTACTAAGGGCCTGCCCCAGAGGCTAGGCTTCTCCTGTACAATTTCTGGTTTGCAGTTTGTTACCCTTTGCTGAGACATACCATAATCACTCTCCTATTGCTATTTTAGTGATGCTCAACTCTAATCAAATATATGCAAAAGATAGTGCTGCTACTCAGGGATCAATTTTCAAGAAAAGTTTCCCAAAGAATGGAAAAAACAAATGGTATTATTATTTAAAGGTGGTCAAAAATGCATCAGCAATTATCAACCTAATCACCTCTATTTTCCCATCACTACAAAAGTATGAGAGATGACATGGCACAGTAGATAGAACACTAGTCTAAAGTTAGGAAGCTCTATGTTCAAATCCTGACACACTGGCTGTGTGATCCTGGAAAAGACATGTAACCTTTCACTTCCCCTCCCCTCCCTCAACTTTCTAAGACTACAAGTTACAGAGCAAGGGCTGACCAGCACGGTTAGAGGGAATTATCCCAATGAGAGATCCATGCACTAATGAAATTATAGGGCCAGTCCAAAATTTTTTTAAAAATGCATGTGTCAGAAGATACTCTTTAAAAAATGTGAGAAGGGACTATATACGGGGCTTTTTTTTTTCCCCAGACAAATTTCCCCCCCAGAACAGATCTTCCCTGTCACACAATTAAAAAGTGACTGGAATTCAAGGTCTGCTGTGTCTGTTGCTTGTTGATTACAAAGAACATTTGATCTGATAGTGAAATGATGCCTTTTTTTTTTTTGGCTAGGCAATGGGGTTAGTTAAGTGACTTGCCCAGGGTCACACAGCTAGTAAGTGTTATGCGTCTGAGGCTGAATTTGAACTCAGGTCCTTCTGAATCCAAGGCCGGTGCTCTATTCACTGTACCACCTAGCTGCCCCTGAAATGATGCCTTCAAGGCTCTTCTCCAACCCAGTGTCTCCCATGAATACATTAAGACACTGAGATTCCTTGACTGATATAAGCAGAGATATTCTTGTTCACTGACAGGCCCCCAGCATCAATTTCAAGGGAGATGTTCAGCAGGGACAGAGGTTCACCTACAGCATTTGCCAGTGTTGTGAAGAATGTCCTACATAGAGTTCAACTGAAAAAGGGATTCTTTTTGGACACAGGGGTTCTGGGAATGCTTTTCTTCATGGGTGACACTGAGATGATTGTTTTGAGTCCCAGAATACTTCTCCAATGGAGTCCTCATTAGTGACTCAGAAGAAGTAAGCCTACCAATACCCAAAGGAAACACAAAGTAGATGAAGAATGTATATTGCATAGATTGTAACTTGCAGTTGGAAGAACAGCACCCTGCATTAATCTATCAGTATATACATACATCCTTACATACATACATACATATATATACACACACATACATACACATACACATATATGACAGGGGCTGTTGTTATTCAACTGTTTCAGTTGTGTCTAATGCTTGGTGATGCCATTTGGGATTTTCTTGGCAAAGATCCTGGAGGGGTTTGCCATTTCCTTCTCCAGCTCATTTTACAGATGAGGAAACTGAGGCAAACAGGGTTAAATGACTTGCTCAGAGTCATACAGCTGGTACATATCTGAGGCCAGATTTGAATTGTGGAAGATGGGTCTCCCTGATTCCAAGCCTGGCAGTCTATCCACTGTGCCACCTAGCTGCCCCCAGTACAGGGGCTATAGGTGTACAAAAAGATTGGGCATAGAATTTAAGGGGAAGAAATGATCAGGCTTAGTTTCAACTCCACAAATAAGATGGTCCTCCCAGGATAAACTGATCACCTCAAATCTCATTCCCATGCTGCTCATTCAGCCTTGGATAATCAACACATTCCCACCTCCCTCAGCCTCGTTTTCCTTCTGATCCAAGGGCTGGAGGGTAGGGCAGGGAACTTCTTCCTTTCCTTTATAGAGGGCAGAGCCTGAATTCTGCAGCTCCCTCCACTTTCCATCTGCAGCTTTGCTTGGTTTCAACTGCACAGAACAAGACATTCCTGCTCAGGTTACCTTCTGGTGTCCCCCTCACCCTCTTTCCAGCTTTCTTTTGTGTGTTGTCTCCCTCCATTAGATTGGAAGTTCCTTGAAGGTAGGACTGTTTTTATTTGTATCCCCAGTGGTTAGTACAGTGCCTGGTACCTGAATTGGTCCACATTTGGGAAACTGTACAATTCTTCCAGTAATCTCAAGGTGCTCCCTACTGCCAAAGCCCCTCTTTTTTATGCCAGTATTTTCCTAGTGATTCTATATAGCTGCCAGTCATAAGGCACCATTATCTCAGAGAAGCAAAATTGTAGGTGACCCAAAGGACAACACATAGACACATGGACAGCTGGACAGATGACGGACAAGCAGAAACTGTAGCATCTTACCAACAATGACTTGCACACCAGAGGTAGCTTTAAAAATGTCCCGAAGGTCAGTATGATCAGTAAAGGATGCAGACCTGTCATGTAGCAAGACTAAGGAATAGCAGATAGATAGACAGCTTTTGTATTGCACTGGTTTCTAGGAGATAGTTGAAGAATAACTGAATGACTAAGTTATTCTGAATATTATAAATACTCAAACAAATGCAAAGGACCTATGAAGGAAGGTGCTATCCATCTCCAGAGAAAGAACTGATAAATAGATGCAAGCGTAGTATGATATATAGATAGTATATATAATGCATTATATCTAGTGTATATATGTGTATGTATATATGTGTGTATATATAAATATATAAAATATACATATATGTGTATGTGTGTGTATATATATATATATATATATATTACATATGTATAGTATGGTGTGTGGAGGGAGGGAAGAAAAGTTTAGAACTTAAAATGTAACAAAAAAAATAAAGACATTTTAAAAAAAGAACAAAGGGAAGACTTTAGGAAGATTTGCAGAGAGACTGCATGGGATGAGACAATATATAAATGGAATGAGATCTTCATGAGTAAGGGGAGTGCCTATGCCAGGGAGATCACAAGTATATTGAAGGAATGAAGGAATGATGTATGTCAGCAATATCTTGTGGCTCAGTCTTGGCTCTAATGCTAATCAAATAATGCCCATTTATAGTCAGTATTTTTAATCATATTTTTTGTACCAAGTTTGGAAAAAAATCAAGTTTTAGGTGGTAATAGTAATACATCTGATAATAATGATTAGAAAAACAAAAAAAGTGACATTTGTGTAGTGCTTTTAGGTTTGCAAAATGTTTTACAAATATTGTCTCATTTAATCCTCACAACAACGCTTTGAAGTAGGTGCTATCATTATTCCCATATGACAGATGAGAAAATAGAATGAGAGGTCACGTGACTTGACTTAATCCACACTGCTGGGAAATTTCTGAGACAGGTAAAAGAACAGGACTCTAACAAGAAAACATATAGAAGCCTAGCCAAACATAGTCAAAATGCAAATATTTCTATCTGTTAGTTCCTTACCTTATGTTTATAAACATGACCAACTCTCCCTTATCCTGAAAAAAATCCCTTCTTGCTCCTGCTTATTCCCCAAACTCTCACCCTCCATCTTTCGCCTTCATCACTGCTAGAATCCTAGAAGGAATAGCTCCCCTTCCTTACCATTCATTAATTCCTCAACCCCAGCACTCTACAGAAAATGCTCTCTCAAAGGCCACCAGTGACCTCTTAATTTCTGAATCCTATGGCTTTTTCTCAGTTCTCATCTTTTTAAATGTTCTGGATCATTTCACATTCTTAAGTTCCTCCTTTTCATCCCAGTATTCTTTGTTCCCTTGGCCTCCTTGACACTATTCTCTCCTGGTTCTCTTTTTACTTCTCTTTGTTTCATCTTTGCAGGTTCATGTTCCTCCTCTTGCCTTTTAATCATAGGTGTCTCCCAAGTCTTTATCCTGTGACATTAAAAAGTCTGAGAGATATAATTTCTGAGTAATTAGTCCTTTTAATAATAATGCTAGCATTTTAATAAAGGTCAGTGGCACTTTCAAATGCCAAAGACCCTCATGATCCTGGGGTTGGGGAGAGCTCATATTTTATATGCCCTTGGAAAAGTGGGTGTTCCAGAGGATGCAATTAACTCTGATTGGCTAACAATAAATGAGAGAATAAGTATTACAATAAGTGGACTCACTCCAAACAGGTGCTGAAAGAGTGACATCATGTCATTCTTGGACAAAGAGACTATCTCTACAACTAGACCATCCCCAGCTTTGGACATTCTAATTGAAGAATTTATCTCCACCCAAACCTGAATAGAACACAATGGGCTTCCCCACCTTAGATTAAATTCCTGGTAAAGGTTAGGTGGAGTCTGACCAAGATTGAGAAGGGTTAATTCAATCTCAATATCAGTAAACAGGCTAAACTTTGAAATGAGGACTATAGAAAAAGGGGAAACTCTGGATCTCCCCAAATCATTGGTTATTAATAATCATTTCTCTCAGTCCCTGGATCTCACCTCATCTTTTAACAGCCTTTCACTTGTTGATTTCATCCCGTGAATTAAATGATTACCTCTACGAAGATGACATAAGAATATCTCAAGTCAAGACATCACCCTGTGATGTCATTGGTCCACTTCAAAAAGGAAAGACAAACAATTCACATATATGTAGACAGAGATAATGATGTGCTAATAAAATTTTAACAACTGGCTCTCCAGAAAAAAAAAGTATGCACAACATACATTTTCTCCATCATTTTTCTCAAGTCTAGAGAAGCAACAAAACAAGATATAGATGTCTCCTAAGTCTCTGTCCTCAGATCTTATTTCTTCTTTTAACATTCTCTCACTTGTTGATTTCACTGCATGGATTCAATGATTACCTCTAAGACAATACTTATAAGCAGACAGGTGGAGATAGTGGTATGCTGATAACTGTTTAATAAATGGCTGGAGGGGGGAAGTATGCAAAACACATTTTTAATTTTAATTTGTATTATTTACATTTTTTCTCAATTACTTTCTTAAGTTCAAACAATCAAAAAAACCCCCCAATAAACCAAGCCCTGTTTAATAGTGCTTGCTGATTTCTAAGGTATAAATGCTCACACTGGAAATTTAGCAATTGGTTATAATGAGCTGGAGTGAACTGCCTCCCCCCATAACCCTGGATAAAGACATAGATATTCCCCAATCTGTCCACCTGATGAGATCTAGAGGTTTAGGGGTACTGGAACCCCAAAACCATAATACGTGGGTCCTGCCTGAAACAATTTGACCCGAGCCTTCTTTCAGCCAAAGGCAAGGTTTATTAAAGCTCCACCATATTGGCCAGACTCAAGGAATCTGAGCACCTGTGAGCTATTGGCTAGATTGTAAAAATCTAAACAGTGGCTAGATTATAAGAATCTGAGCACCTTAAATGGAGACAAGATAGACCTTATATACAGAAAAACTGTGGGAGGGATCTAGGCGTGGCCAAGTAGTTTGGGGTGACTGGAGGAGGGGTCTAAGGAGGATCCAGATGGGAGTGGCCGGTAAACAGTGAACAGAACTCCTGGGACCTGGACCATGTGACCAAGGGAGAATGGAACCTAGCTAGGATTAAGGGTGGGAAATGGTGTGTGTGTGGGGGGGAAGGCATTGGGAGGTAAGACAATGGAGGGCCAGGCTAGGTCAAGGGTAACAGAGATTGGGTGTAGCCACAATGAAAGGCCAGTTGATAGGATTATAGCCTCAGGGGAATGCCAGAGATTTGGCCATGTGGGAAAGTCTAGGGTTTTTCCTTTTTGGGGTCTAGATCATATCCTCATCACAATGGCATGCTAGACGTTTCCAACCAGGATTGTCACATTGGTACCTCAAATTCAATACATCTCAAATTTAACACATTATTTCCTTTTGTAAACCAGCATCTTATTACAAACTTCTCTATTTCTGCATAGGCGCCATTCAACTCAACAAACATTAATTATCTGTCATCAGTGAATCAATCAACAGGCATTTATTAAGTGCCTACTGATGGGGGATGGTGAAGAGGTCTAGGGGTTTTGGGGTGCTGGGACCCCAAGATCGTGGTACCGGGCCCTGCTGAATGAATTCAACTCAAATCTTCTTCAGCCAGAGAAAAAGTTTATTAGTGATAAATCACATTGACCAGGTGACACCCGTAAAGACGAGTGGGCATGAGAGGTTCTCAGCCTTGTGGGCCTGAGATTCTCAGCATCTGAATGGGGGCCAAGGTGGATCTTAAATACTAAAGTAACTTTGGGTGGCCAGAGAAGGGGGTTGGGAAATAGGTCTAGGTAAGAATTCTAATTGGGGAGGTCAGAGAGATTGAATAGACAATGGGAATAGATAATGGAGGGAACCAGAAGGCAGAAGTTTGAAAGGCATCTGCACAAAATCAAGGTGGGGCTAGGACTTTCAAAAGGAGATAAAGGAAGTCGATAAGGAACAGTTTGAGACCAGAGAAGGCCTTTCTGGGGCCTATAGACAAAAGGGAGCCTAAGGCTTTCAAAGGGAGATGAGGGTCAGGGGCCTGTGAGTCAGATTCCCTTTGAGGCAAAGGGTGAAGATCTTGGCTTGGGCCCTGCCCCCATCAATGGGATTCGTGCTGGACCCCTAAAAGGAAAAGACCATATCTTTGGGACCTGGACCCCAAAGCCCCTGAACCCAGATCTCTGGTGTTTGCCTAAGGCACCCAGCCTATCCCAGTCAATACCCACTTACCTCCCTCAGTTGTCTTGCACCTGGCCCACCCCAGGCTACTTGCCACTTCTTAATCCCATCCAGATCTTCCCACAGCCTTTCCATATAAAAATATCCATTTTATCCTCATCAAATGCTCAGATTCTTAAAATCTGGTCCCCTTATATTGGGGTCTCAAATAGTGTAGACTCACTAGGAATCTTGCCCACCCCAACAGATGTTTTAATAAACTCACTGCTTGGTCTGAAAGGCTTGAGTGGTTGAATTCTTTCGAGGCAGACCGGCACCCTTTACCCTTGCATTTCAGGGTCACCAAGAGCCCTAAACTGCAACATATTTTGGTTCCCTGAGCAGGAATTTAATCTAGGCCATGATGGTGAGAGTGCCAATTTTATACCGAGAAATTAGAGAGTTGACCACCCAGGCTAATTTTAAATTGTGGACTTTATTATATTAGCGTGCGGCTGCCAGGGATATTCACATCCAAATCAAGCAGCACCCATCAGGAGTCGAGCTAGGGTTTATATAGGGAGTATACAGGACAGGGAGGGGGATGGATCTTTGAAGTCTGGCAAGAGGAAGAGGTTTTTTGGGGGGCTGGTCAAGGACACCCTTCTCCCTCTGTGTAGATATGATAATGCTCTGCAAACTTTCTCACAACGGAGGCTTCCAGAGATATGATCTGAGGGCTGTGGCCTGAGCAGCCAGACAAGGGTCTTGCTAAGGAATTTGAAGGTTTCCAGAGATATGATCTGAGGGCTGGAGCCTGAGCAGCCAGATAAGGGTCTTGCTAAGGAATTTGGAGGTTTCCAGAGATATGATCTGAGGGCTGGAGCCTGAGCAGCCAGATAAGGGTCTTGCTAAGGAATTTGGAGGTTTCCATGGCCTAAAGGGTTCCACTACCTAAATGGTAAAATAACGTTCTGCATTACACCAAAATCCTACTATACACCAAGCACTGTGCTGGACTCAGGGTATACAAATATAAAAGTGAGATACTCCCTGCTCTTTTTTTTTTTTTTTGGTGAGGCAGTTGGGGTTAAGTGACTTGCCCAAGGTCACACAGCTAGTAAATGTCAAGTGTCTGAGGCAGATTTGAACTCAGGTCCTCCTGATTCCAAGGCTGGAGCTCTATCCACTGCACATTCCCTGCTCTTAGGAAGCTTTTATTCTATAAGGTAATTTGTGAACCAGGCCTAACTCGGGTCAGTTGTGGACCATCTAACACTTTAAAAAAAGTTTATCTAACAATAGCATGGAAAGGATACTTAGGAGGAGATTCAGCACTGGTTCAGGTAAATGTGACTCCCCCTTGCCAACATGGAGGAAACTCGTGGTCATAAAGATGTATTGGGTGAGAATGGTGTGTTGACTTATACAGCAGTATCAAATCTGAGGGACACTCATTTCTAGGTGGCACCGGGCCTGCAGTCAGGAATACTCAAATTCACATCCAGCCTCAGATATTTATCTTTTGTGTGACCCTGGGCAAATCCCTTAACCTCTGTTTGTCTCAGTTTCCTCAAATATAGAACTGGAATAATAATAGCACCTATCTCCCAGGGTTGTCATAAGGATCAAATGCGATAATATTTGTAGAGCGCTTAGCATGGTGCCTGACACATAGTAGGTGTTTAATAAATGCTGGTTCCCTTCCTTTCCTTTTGAGTTAGCATTTGTAGGTGATTAGGTGTTTGCAATCAATAGCTCGAGCACTAGTTCACTGAATCAATCAAGTCTCAGGGATAACTTTGCTACCATTTAGGGAAAGACGAGCCTAGCCTATGTGGCCAAGACTTTAGTGTGGATTGTGCCTTCTACAAAGAAAATACAACATGTTTTCAGAGAAGCAAATACTGGATATGGACAAAGTAAATACCCAGTGATTTGACTGAAGCCAAGTACTGATGATTAAAACTTTCAGAGAAGACCACTTATAACAGGTAGCCTTGAAGGGAGCTAGAGAGTCCAAAAAATGGGGGTTAAAAAGAATTCTAGGCATGGGAAATTCCAGGGAATTCCAGACTTATGCAATGGTACAGAGACAGCAAGTGGAATGCAGTGTTCATGGGTCAGTAAGTAGGCTAATTAAGTTGGAACATAGAGTACATGAAGAATAATGTATAATAAGCTTGGATAGGTAGACTGAACTTAGATTATGAAGGGCTTAAAATGACAGAGGAGTTTGTATTGGCAATGGGGAAGCAGAGGGGAGGTGTGATGGGGTAAGATCCACATTTTAGGAATATCATTTGGTGGCTATGTGGAGGACTGATTGGAAGGAATGGAAGAGGTTGGAGATGAATGCAGAGACACCAGTTAGGAAGTTAGTGTAAGAGGACTTCACATATCTAATGGGTATCACATTGCTCACCTGCTCGATGGGTGGGGGAGGGGCTGGAAGGAAGGGGACAATTTAGATTCAAAATTGTAAAAAGAATGTTAAGGGGTAGCTAGGGGGGGCTGTGGACAGAGCACCAGCCCTGGAATCAGGATGAAACTGAGTGCAAATTCAGCCTCAGACACTTACTAGCTATGTGACCCTGGGCAAGTCACTTAACCCCAATTGTCTCCCTCAAGAAAAAAAAAGAATGTTAAAATAAATGAATAAACCTTTTCTTTTTAAGGAAAGTTATTGCAAGAGGTGATGGTCTGAATAGAGGGATATTGAGGGGTTGGAATGAATAAAATTTGGCAAATTTTGCATGAGAGTGAAGAATTAAGGATGATTCTGTTGTCTACGAGGCTCTGGGAATATAAAGCGAAAAGCAAAATAGTCCCTGCCCTCAAGACCTTTCATTCTACCAGCATCTTCTCTACTGCTTAGGCTAAAAGCTACCAAGTCTAGCTCTGTGACCCTGAGCACTTCACCGCAGTCTGCCTCGGTTTCTTCATCTGTGAAATGGGGATAACAACCTCCCAGGGTTGTTGCAAGAATGAAATGAGCTAACATATGTAAAGCTCTTTGCAGACCTTAAAGAGCTATATAAATGCTGGCTATGACGATCATAATAATGATGATGCCCCCCACACAGGTATGAACTGGTTTATTTTGATTAAAAACACTTCTCTAGTTGTCGGTTGTCTCTGCCAGAGGCCAACTCCCCATTTTAAAAGGATTCCTTTTGTTTTTACATGAGTCATTTTGGAAATATAATTTCTCCCCTTTAGGCTCCGACTCCTCTTACCTCTCCACCACCTAGTTGTAGGTGGTAAAGCTCTTGGATTAAGTGTTGAATTGAGGCTAGAATCAGACGAGTAGGTGAGTCAGTCAACTGTATTTACTGAGCTCCCATTGTGAGCAGAAATGCAAACCAGGTGCTGGGAAGGTAGAACACATTCCAGTGTTGACACTGTCTCTGCCCATGAGTAATTTGCAAAGCAAAGAGAAAAAAGGCACAGAGGAAACAGATGCCACTTAACATCTAGAAAAATTAAATACTTATCATGACTTTGTGGATCGCCCTATATTTACACAAGAGAAGGAGGGGCATACAAACAAACAGTAGTTGAACGCCCTCAGGAGTCTGGTCCCAACTCTACTACTCATTAGCTGTGGGACTGTGGGCAAGTCACTTTCCTTCCCAGAATTCAGTTTCCTCATCTATAAAATTATGTGGGTTAGGTTTGGTGACCTCTCAGCTGCCTTCCAGCTCTACCATTTTGTTTTTCTAAAGGTGACCAAAGTGTCTTGAGCACAGTTTTGTGAGGCTCTGATTGACTGACTGCATGCCAAAGTCAAATATCAAGTCATTTAGGATGACCATTGGTTTCTATAACTCATGTCTCTTCTGGAGTGGCAAATATTTGACTCTATCTCTGGGTAGGGACAGCACAACCCTAAATGCTCTTGCTACCTTCCCAGCAACAAGTCAGTTGATCAGTCAGACATGTTTACATACAACGGTACTAAATAGAACATTGTACAGGCGGCTAAGTAAAGATGAGTAAAAGGGTAGGAGGAGAGCTATGAAGCAAATGGAAAACATAATCCTTTGAGGAATTTATAGTCTAATAGGGAAAGAGTGCTGAACTTTGAGGACAAATTGCAGCTCTGCTAATTACTACTTGGGTAACCCCTCGGGCCTCAGTTTCCTCATTTGTAAAATGAGAGGGGTTGACTAGATGACCTCTAAGATCCCTTCCAACTCTGGCATCATCCTGTGGTTAAAAAGAAAATTCTTTATTCAGGCTTTGGCCCTGATTAAGGAGGCAAAACTCAGGGGGAAAGACAATTAAAAACAGTTTATTAAAAAATATGTCAAGGTAGCAATACCTTGATGAGCCGATCACTAGAGATCAGTGAGAAATTCAAGATGGAGCCAGCTTTTATCGGTAACTTTCATAATAAGATAAACACAATTTGGATAGGTCATGCAGCAAAAGGAGATGGGCCGTTGCTTCTCAGCTCCTCCCCCAGTTGACACCTCAGGAGAAAATGAGATAATAGATAAGGGGAAGCAACTTCTACTGGCTGGCTAACAGGCAGGAGATGAGCTGCGATGAGCTGGATAGCAGGTGATACAAAAGCTGCGGAGTGGGTGATGCCTCCCCCAATAGAACCTCTTCCAATACTGATTAACAAAGACCTGGAAAACAAGCCTGATTGGAGACAATGGAGGAAGCTACATAAATTTCAATACTATTCTACCATTTTGGGGAAGTGCTACTGGACCCAGGTGACTAGTGTACTGTGCCCACTTCCTTCTCCAGTTAAAGGTTCCCCTGCTTTGCACCCTGTGTACGTGGCTGGATCAAGTTCAGTCTTGGAGGAGCCTGATCTCTCATAAAAAGAGGTTTAGGTTCCTTTTTACCATAGTCTTTGGTTCACTGAACACTTCACCTTTGTGCCTTGGGACAAATTATTTGAGGTTTTTGGTTTGTGTCTAGGTCTCCCTAAAAGGGGAAATAAAAAGGTATTCAACACTCAATATGAATCAGGAATGGGACAGGTATTTTATTCTTTCACACAAAAGAAATACTAGACATAAAAGACTGCATCAACAGAACAACTTAAAACAGGATTTAGTAACTTATAACTACTTTTAAAATCTCCTGGGAGGCTATCATTTGAAATTTATAAAAGCATAAAGCATTTTGCATGATTTCTGATTAGGCAGATTACATTTAGTCTCTACTCTGCATTGTCTTCCTCAAAGTTCATCCTTCTGGTGAGCCAGGCCAGGGATTTACGGTTGGTAATAATTCCCTCCAATGAAGAAATTCCTCCTGCATTGAGTCAGCTTCACCCAATGGACCCAAGACTTCTGGAACTCCTCTCAGATTCAGACAAAGCCACCTCTGCCTCTGGACACACCCAGTTGAGGTTAGTGTTCAGTCATCTTCTCAAGAAAAGAATGCAAAGCAGGAAAGGCAGCCAGGGTGTAGGTATAAATTCACCCAATGGAATCTTCCTACTTTGTTTATTCATTTATTCATTCATTTATTTGTTTGTTTGTTTATTCATTCATTTGTTTGTTTGTTTGTTTTGCCTAGGCAGTGAGGTTAAGTGACTTGCCCAGGGTCACACAGCTAGTAAGTGTTCTATGTCTGAGGCCGGATTTAAACTGAGGTCCTCCTGAATTCAGGGCCGGTGCTCTATCCACTATGCCATGTAACTGCCCCGAATCTTCCTGCTTTAGCTGCTGCATGAGAGTGGTTGCCATGCTGCTGGCTGGGGTGGGGAAGAACCATCCCTTTCCTCGCTTCTCCCTGGATGCCAGCTGAAGGGCTAAAGGAAGAGGAGTGAGCTGGAAGATGTCTTTCCTATTAATTGATGAAGCTCCTTGGCTTGTAGCACTATCACAGGGCATGAGGAGGACCAAGGGGTCATCGACAGTTTGTCATTTCACACCAAAACACTGAGTCTCTTCACTACTAGGTCGCCACCACATACCTAGAAACAGCTACACCATTTATCATCTCCAAAGTGCCCCAATGCCAAGTCACACATGTGGTTGGCAGAAAGAAGGCAGGTAACATCTTCACATGCTTTTCATAACTGACATTACGTCAACAAACACAGAATGAATATAAGAACATGCATAATAAATAATAGCTCTTCAAAGATAGATACTGGCAGTGCTATAGAGTGATAAGCCCTTTGGTCTCAGACTCAGAAGATGTGGGTTCAAATCCAGGGTTTGACACTTACTAGTTGTGAGACCTTGGACACGTCACTTTACTACTCTAGCCTCAGTTTTCTCATCTGTAAAACGAGATAGGATAGTAATCTTTATGTTATCTATCTCATAGGGTTGATGTGAGGACTGAAAGAGATAATGTATGGGAAACACTTAATAAGGTGCTATATAAATGTCAGCTATTATTATTATGAGTGTGAATGGTCTGCTCAAGGGATTGCATGACCAAGCCAGATGCATTTAGCTAAAGGTTTTATAATACAGGACAATTTTTTTTTTTGGCTAGTCCAATGGGGTTAACTGACTTGCCCAGGGTCATACAGCTATTAAGTATCAAGTGTCTGAGGCTGGATTTGAACTCAGGTCCTCCTGACTCCAGAGCTGGTACTCTATCCACTTTGCCGCCTAGCTGCCCCTATAGAGGACAATCTTAAATTGCATTTTGAAGAAGGATAAGCACTGTTTCCAATGATGTGCTTACTGGGAAACAGACTTTTCTCCAGCTTATGAGGACCTTGCCTGAAGGTTCCATATATTCTATTGGCCAAAGGCCCTTTTTTTCTTCTAGGCCTTTCCAAATACCACCTTTCCAAATACCAGCATTAAATGGTATTGAGAAACCTTTTCTAGTTGTATTGCCCTATAAAAGAATACTTTTGATTTCTCATAAGAGGCTCTGATTTTCTCTGAGGCAGAATGAATTGAGTTTGACCTCTTCTATCAGGCACATTAGCTGCCCTTTTTATACCGTAATCCAGGAGGAGAGTCATATGACTGTATTTACCCAACACCTGTGTTCCCAAAGCTCTCATTATCATTCTTCTGTCTCAGTGAGGAGAGTGAAAAAAAAAAGCACATTGGAATCTTATTATAATGTTGGCACTAGGAGACAAGGTTCCTTACAGAGTTTTATTACAGAACTACGACTTGGCTCAGTGGAAAGATTGCTAGATCCGGAACTTGGAAGAATAAGATTCAAATCCTGCTTTTGACACTTATTAACTACGGGGCCATGGACAAGTCACGTAGCCCTCTTTCATAATTCCTGTTTCACCAGTCTGTCATAAGGCTTAAATACTTAACAGTGTCCTGTAGAACAGCAAGTGCTAATTGAATGTTTATTGAATTGAAAAACAAACAAACAAAAAACATTCCTCCCCAAAACAATAACAACTGAAGAATCACTCGTTTTACGGAAAAGAAAACTTAGGGCCAGAGATATAAAGTTTCATCCTGTCACCAGCTAACATTAGAGCTATAAACAGCAGTAAGGCCCAGTGGAAAGAGCGTCAGCAGCACCAGTGTTGGAGTCAGTGGAGCTGAGTTCAAATCCTACTCCTGATCCTACCAGCATAACTTTGGAAAGTCACAACCTCTCTGAGCTTCAGTTACCTCATCTATAACACAGAAGGTTTGGATTTGTTCTCTGAGACCCCTTCCAGCTCTAAAATTACGTTTCTAAATCTCAGATTGTTTGGGGATGTGGTTTTACTATGTCATTTCCAAAGGGAATGTAACAACAGCAGAAATGGCCTTGATTCTCTCAAATAGCCATGAGTATTTTTTGCCTGACAAGAAATCTTGTCAAACTCCATTGCCACTATCCACTCTTGATTCATATATAGAGAGATATTAGTACATTGACAACCTGGAACACATCTAGAGGAAGGAAGACAAGAAGGTGAAGGGCCTGAGGAAAATTCCTGAGGAATGATGGATGAGGGAAAATGTGAAACGGATTTGGGGAGTATAATAGGTGACTTTAAATATTTGAACGACTGTCATGGGGAACAGGGGTAGCTAGGTGGCACAGTGGGTAGAGTGCTGGGCTTGGAGTCAGGAAGACTCATCTTCCTGAGTTCAAATCTGGCCTCAGACACTTACTAGTTTGCCTCAGTTTCCTTATCTGTCAAATGAGCTGGAGAAGGAATGGCAAACCACTCCAGTATCTTTGCCAAGAAAACCCCAAATGGGATCATGAAGAGTTGGATGTGACTGAAAACAACACAGCAGTAGCAGCAGCAACACCACCACCAACCCCAACAATAACAACAGCAACATGGGGAATAGAAATTAGACCTGTTCGACAGAGCTATGACCAGTGGATAGGAGTTACAGAGGCAGATTTAGGCATTATATAAGGGGGAAAAAATTGCCTAACAGTATGATCTGATTAAAAGTGGAACAGCCTACTTTGGGAGGTGGTGGGGGCTCCCCTTCTTGGAGGTCTTCAGGCCAAGGCTAGATGATAAATTGTTGGAGATGTTATGTGGAGGATTCTTGTTTGGGTAAAAGTTGGACTAGTGACCACAAAAAACCCCTTCCAAATTAGATTCTACAGCTGTATATCCTGCCTTTTGTTGTGTTTAGAGGGTGAATTTGGCAACATAGCCTTCATTCTTTTTAATAAATGCTTGTTGGATTGGAATGTGTTCTCAACTAAACAGCTTAATTTCTATTTCTTACTGAGTAAGGGATTCATTGACTTGGAAGCTGTAGCAGACATTCTACTTTTGAGATGCAAATTGCTGTGATTTGTCTTCCTTTGCTTTCAGAGTTCTTAGGCTAAACGCTGGTTTCAAACTCAGGGATGCTAAACAGCTCTCTACCCAGTGAAATCCATTCCCTTCTTCATATGAACTTTAATAAAAATGAAAACCATGACTATCAGTCTGGTGAAGTATTTTCCTCAGGTCACCGATATCCATTGCCTTGAGTGACAATGCTCAGTTCAAGTGAATTCAATTCAACAGCTATTTGGTGAATGCCTACTATGTGTTTAGCGCTATGGTAGAACCCCCAAGGTGGGGAGGGGAAAGCAAAAAGTGGCCGAAGTTCAAGATAGTGACCAGACCTCTAGGATTTTTCAATCTTGCTGGGTTCCCAAGACATACATGTGCATGTGTAAGAGGAATGTCTTACACTTCTTAACTCCAATTAATATTATTAAGATTTAAGAAGAATTAAGAAGATTCACTAAGTTCTAAGAGGTCTATCAGAGTTACAGAATCAAAAGGCTTGAAGTAGGCATGAACAAAGCTTATATAACTATTGAATTAATTAAGCTATCAAAGACATAAATTAAGTGTGAACAATCCCTAAATATATTTTGGAGAAGAAATGCTTTGGATGAAATCAGATGATGAAACATATTGAGATGGGTTGAAGAGAATCAGCCATATCCTATGGGACTCGGATAAAACAGTAAGTCAGTTGGAAATATAGGATTTCATTAACAACTCATCCTAGTGATGGAACAGTTACAGCCAATCCCCCAAGAAGAAACTGCTTTAGGATGACCTAGTGAACTTTGAAAAGTTGGGAGATTTGTACTTCCAGCAAAAGTCCCCTAGAATTCCATGATGGCATTTTGTATCAGAAACATTGAGGAAAAGCAGCCTCAAGACTGTACAAAAGCCCAGCAGAGACCCAGAAAGGTCACTAAAGAGTAACTCATGAGGATTCCACAAAGGGGTAAAAGGACTTCCAATGACCAGAAGCTGTGACTTACCCTTTGAGCACATGTACTTTTAAAGCCTGAACCCTTGGATATTGTATATACTTGTTAGAGAATTTGTCCTAGATTTCTGGGGAAATATTTTTTGAACCAACTATTCTTTACATTAGTAAATATCCCTTTCTAAAACCTAAATAACTCTGGCTGGCTAATTTATAATAAATGGGGCAGAAGAAGCAGAGTGGATGGGGGCTTCTGAGCAACAGCGTGAGAGAAATCCTCTGACAGTTTTAGCGTTAATCCTAGAACACCAGGGGTCAAAGTAGCTGAACTCGGAGGACCCAACCTGCCCGTGCTTATGGGAATTGAGCCCATAGAGGATGGATGCTAGACATGTAAATCTCATTTCTTTATTTCCCAAATGGATATAACAAGTTCTGAAAGTAATTTACTCTCCAAGTTGGTAGGTCCTCCGTGGTTTGCCGTTTGGACATTTTGAAGTTTACAATGTCATAGCTTGTTTTCAATACTTCTTCACTTACAATGAAGAAAGAATAAATGGAAAAAGTCAAGGAACAGAGATCTATATTCACAGACCACATGATGGGCTGACTGGGGAGGATCCTAGGATTCTCCCAATTCAGAGGCTTATAGCATG
Source organism: Phascolarctos cinereus (assembly GCF_003287225.1). NCBI lineage: Eukaryota > Metazoa > Chordata > Mammalia > Diprotodontia > Phascolarctidae > Phascolarctos > Phascolarctos cinereus. The sequence goes on along the minus strand of NW_027555625.1, from coordinate 82,391,297 downwards.
TAGAGGCAGGAAGGAGAAAGAGGCTTCCTTTGGTCAGTTAGCGCCTTGTGAATGCACATTCAGTTCTGGCTCAGCAGCCAGTTCTAAGGCTGACTTTGACCAGCCTGGACAGAAACTGTTATCTAATGTCTACATGCTCCAAAGGTCCATGTGGGTATTATTACTGGGTACTGCTTGAATGCTCATAAGGTCATGCTTGTCCAGTCCTCTGTTACATATATAGAATAAATACAAATTTCCTTCTTTAAATAAAAGACCTCCCTTATAACAGATAGGTATAACCAAGCAAAACAAATCTGGCCATGCCTGAGAATTCAAGCCTCACTCTGCACCTATACACCATCTCTCTATCAAAAGGTGAGAGACATGTTCCATTATCAGTTTTCTGAAGTTAAGGTTGATTGCTGCTTTGATCAGAGTTTTATATCTGTTGATAATTGCTCAATTCAGATTATCTGAGAAAACATAGTTCAAAAATTGTAACACCTCTGATACTTACTAATTTGTGAACTTGGGCAAATCATTCAATCTGCCTCAACTCCATTTTAATTTTCTGTTAAATGGAAGGTAGGTACACTAAATGGCCTCTGAGGGCCCTTCCAGCTCTAGATAATAATGGCAGTAATAATAATAAGAATAATAATGCTGATGCTGAGTGAAGTGAGCAGAACCAAGAGAACTTTGTACACAATAACAGCCACATTGTGAGATGACTAATATTGATAAACTTAACCCTTCTCAGCATTACAAGGATCTAAGACATCTCTGGTACTTGTGATGGAAAATGCTATCCACATCCAAAGAAAGAACTATGGAAGTTGAATCGCTATCATTTTTTTCTCTTCTGTTGAGTTTTGTTTTCTCTTTCTGATGGTTCCTCCTATTGGTTTTAATTTTTACTTACAGCTTCACTAATGTGAAAATATATTTAATAGGATTGTAAATGTATAGCCTATATCAGACTATACCGCCATCTTGGGGAGGGTGGTGGGGAGGAAGGGGGAGAAAAATTTTAAATTCAAAAGCATATGGAAGTGATTGTTGATAAATCAAAATAAATTAATAAAATTTTAAAAAAAGAAAAAAAGAATAATAATGATAGCATTTGTATAGTGTTTTAAGATTTGCAAAACACTTTACAAATATCATCTCATGTGAGATACACAACAACCCTGGGAGATAGGTTCTGTTGTTATCCTCATTTTACAGATGAAGAAATTGAGGCAGATAAGTTAAGTGACTTGCCCAGGGTCACATGGCCAATCAAAAGTCTGTCTTCTGGATTCTAAATCCTGTGCCCTATTCACTGCAGCACCTAGATGATTATCATCCTAAAATAATTTGAGGGGGACACTGTTGCATCTGGGAAATAGCCAAGGTTTGGGTTAATGCATCTGTAGAGGCACTTGAGTTGAACTTTGGAGGTAGCTGGGACTTCCAAGTGCCAGAGATGAAAAAAAGAAAATATTACAAACATAGGGGATAAGGGTGGGGGTAGAGGGGCAGCCTGTCCAAAGGCATAGAGACCAGAGATGCAAGGTCATATGCAAAGAGTCACAAGCAAGGCAGGTTGACAAGAGCACAGTGTTTGAATAAATTATGTGTGATAAGCCTGGGAAAGGTAGCCAGATGGAGCCAGATGGCTAAGGGCTTTGAATGTCAAGTGCAGGAGTTTGTACTTCATCCTAAAAGCACCAGGAAGCCATTGGGACTTTCAGAACAGAGGACTGATCTGTTCAGACCTGTGCCAGTGGTATTAGGGACATTTAGGGGCCCAGATGAATTGGAGAAGGAAGGAAATAGACATTTTTATGTGTCAGGCACTGTTCTAAGCACTTTACAAATATCATATTTGATCCTTACAACAGCCCTGGGAAATAAGTGCTATTATGACCCTCATTTTACAGTTGAGGAAACTGAGGCAAAAAGTGATAAAATGACTTGCCCAGGGTCACATAACTTATACGTGTCTGAGATCAGATTTGAACTCAGATCTTTCTGACTCCATACCCAGTGCTCTATCCACTATATCAGTACTTAGCACAGTGTCTGGCATATAGAAGGCACTAAATAAATGTTTATTGATTGATTATCCCATCTAGCTACCTTAGGAGAAGTAAGAAAATGGAGGAATCCTACAGTCTTACCACTATACCAGGCTGTCTCTACTCTCAAGAATAATAATATAAGAAATAATACTCCAGGACATTTATGGCCTCGTTTTTCTTCAAAGAACGTTCAATGTCATCACCTTCAGTTTCCTCATCTGCAAAATTGATATGAGAATATTTGTACAACCTAGTTCACTACAGTTGTTATGAAGAAATCGGGTTGTTGTGAGGAAAGCCCTTTACGAGTCTTAGAAAGTTATGTAATAATGTGGCTGTCATTATTCCAAATGTATTGTTGTTACTAACATCCACAATCTTCCTGTGCCGCAAGAGGAGACCTAAAGGCTTGAGGAAAATCTCTACTCAGAAAGCAAGGCCGTGGCAAAACTAGAACCTCGGGCTCTTCCTTAGCTCTTGGATAGGGCTAGGGCTAGAGATCAGAGCTAGAATTTCATTGGGAGAAGAAACTCTCAGGTGAAAGCCCTTAAATGTTAAGTGACTTACTTACAGAGGGCAGTTTGGTGTTGGAGTGGATAGAGTGCTGAGCCTGGAGTCAGGAAGACTCATCTTCCTGTGTTCAAATCTGGCCTCAGACCTTTACTAGGCCTAGTGATCCTAGGCAAGTCACTTAGCCCTGTTTGTTTCAGTTTCCTCATCTGCCAAATGAGCTGGAGAAGGAAATGGCAAACCACTCCAGTATCTTTGCCAAGAAAACCCCAAATGGGGTCATAAAGAGTTAGATATGACCGAAAACAACTGAATGACAATTACTTACTTGCCCAGGTGTCAAACAGCTAGTACGTGTCAGAGGTGGGATTTGAAGCCAAATCTTCCTGGCCAACTTACTGTCCATTGTTGTTGTTGTTTGTCCTTCATTCTCGAAGAGGACCAGTGACATCAGGAAGGTGATGCCATGACTTGCAAGTGAATTGGATTTAAGTGAGGGAGGGCTGTGCAAAATCACCAGCCTCACTCTCTCCTCTGGAGCCATCTGAGTCCTGTGGCCAGATATAGATCAGGACGGCTGGAAATGGCCCTGGATGTAGGGGGAGACTTGGCCTTTTTACGTTAAGGTCTTCCCCAGGTCTCAGTTTGTCTGAGGCAACAGTCATTCAGTGACTAAGTCTAGGTAAGAAATGAGGCAAAAAAACCAGCCTCTTACTCAGAAAAAAAGAAAAGAAGAATCAATCTGGGAGGAGAAAACCCTTAGGGATTCCAGCCAGAACAGAAGCAATTGCCATTTAAGTTCACTCTGGGCAGACCAATCCGTACTCACTACACTGTGCTGTGAGTAGCATTGAACTTTAACATACCCCCAAAATTCTGTGCCTTAAATATTGGTGTGTATTGCCTTGTTAGCCACCTTCAATACACCTGTACCTTTCAAAGCTGAATGTGTGGGTGGGTACAGCAAAGAGAGGCTCTAGCTGCAAAAGACCTGGGAACTAGTTATGTGCAATCTAGTTAAAGTATCTTAGATTGCAGCTCAGTATTTGCTTTCTCATTTTGATACTTAATGGCGTGAGTTAATTCCAGGGCTTGTAAATAGCCTAGCTTAGAAGAAGAAGGAGGGATTCAGCTGTTGTAATTCCTCCTTGTTTACTAATGCAGGAAAATCTAGAATTCAAGAAGGAATATTGTGAAGTTTACACTACGTGCTCCCCACTAAGAGCCCAGGAAAAGGGAATAAGGTAGACAGAGGCAATGCTTTCCTCAAGAGACTGGCATAAGGCAGGCTTAGCTGAACTAGGTTCTTGACTATGTGTGTATGCCTACTGGCTAGCCTGTCCTTTTCTGTTTCTAGTACCTAGCTCTGACCTGATTCTCCAGTCCTTGTCCTCTATTTCCAAGAGGTCACTGGTTTTTGTTCTTACTTCTATGCTCATACCCCTGTCTTCCCCTTTCTATTCCCTTCCTTCCAGAGGCTACGTTTAAATGAGGGAATTGGGCAAGGGGGTCTTTAAGGCATCTTCCAGCTGTAATGATAGTCTGTCTGTATATTCTAGTCCTCTTATGCTTCAGGGCAAATTGTTGCTACCCACAATGTATCACTCTACAGGTAACCCTTGACAGATAAAACAGCAGCAAACAGTTTCCTGACCCACACTGGGAACTCTGTTAATAAATGGAACTGGAAACCTTCCTCCAAAATTTAAGTGGAACAACCATAATCTGAATATCACTTAGGTGCTTTGCTCATTTAAAATGTAAGTTATGTGTGTCTGCAACTTAATTCAGCAACAACGGGGGCTCATCAGTGAACTTTGAGTATAGCAAGAGTTTGATCTGGAAGAGGGATATCAATTATTATTGGGCAGCTTTGTACAAGCTTGGAAAAATCTGGAGGCTTGAAACATTTTAACAGCTCTTCCTATCCTGAAGATTGTCATGGAGATGGCACGTCTCCTGGCAGTGATAATCAAGGGGCTAGAAAAACACAGCAGTAAATTAGTAAATGGATATTGTGTTTTCCATTTTTGTTGACACATTTTACTTGCTTTCATAACTTTTTTGCAGCTCCTAGAAAAGCATTGATCTGGGTTTGGCCTCCATGGGGGCATTGTTGGTTACTAAGCTATATGAAAGTGACTTTAAAAGGACGACCTTCTTCTGAAGAGTGGCTTTCCTTCTTGTAGCCACTCTAAGAAGCACTGTTGTCTTGAAACGAGTTTGTCTAGTCCAGACTTGTCTGTGAATGATGAAAGGACAACTCTCCCTGCACAACCTGTAAATCTTCAGGGACAAATGTATTTCTTGGACAATTGTCATGCAGTTCCTATAGTGCCTGAGTCTGCTGAGTGGTTTCACAGTATGGTCCATACTCTTTTGTATTTCTGGAGATGAAATTTAGGGGGTTATGCAAGGAATTGATCTCTCTATTTTGATAAAGTATAGGGAAAATACTCTAATAGAGAGACATTGGGGAGTGGTGGATAGACAGCTGTCATTAGAATCAGGAAGATTTGGAATTCATTGAATTCACTGGGTACTGCCTCAGACACATATTGTCCGTATGACCTTGGGCAAGTCACTTAATCACCCAGTGGTCAAGGTAGCTTTCTAAGACTGTAAGTTGCCAAATAGGTGTTGATCTGCATTGGTTGGGAAAATTTCTCATTGGGAGCTGACTGTTCCAATGAAATCTCACTTTCCATCTAAAATAGCAACAACAAATACTCTGATCCAATACATGCATTCTTGAGTACTCTTTCTCCTTTCAAATACACACTGTACATGTAGAAATATATGGCAGTAATTAGACCATCAGGAAAGCCATAACTAGGAAGAAAAGAGATTGTAAGAAGAATGTTCCATTTGGGAGACCAATGCTCCTTATATAATTCAATTCAGGAAACATTGATTAAGCACCTACTGTTTGTAGTACACTGTGGTAGGTACTAGGGTGACATATAAAATTTAGATAAGATATAGTCCCTGTTGCTGTGGTGCCTGGGTTGGTATGCTGCATCACTTTGATTTTTGGGTCTAGATTTTTACCTCAAAGGCAAATTAGTTTTATGTCTTACTTTATGTCTTACATCAGAGGGTCTATGAATGAAGTTATCACTATCGTTGTTTTTGTAACCTTTGGCCATATGGTCACTCTGACCTCTTAGGTCAGCCTGGCCAGAGCCAATGAAACTTTGATCATTGCCCTCAACCTAAATGCAGAGTTGCAGGCCTTCTCTTTTTCATCTTGGGAGGTGGTTAGGAACCTTACGTACACATCCTCTGGGCTCTCAATACCAGCAAACTGACAATAGAACACCTATAAGTATTCAACTATTGTGAGCACATTGTGTTCCAGCATCCACATACATGTGATGCGTGATGAAAGCAGGCCCCTTGAGGTTCTCTAGTCATCACCCATATGTTGTTCCTCACTGGTATCTTGCTCTTTAGGCATCATATCTATCACATATTTGAACTAGAATTCAAAGGCTTCTTCTCAAGGTAAGTGGACACTTACTCTTGAAAATAACCATCAAAGTCCAACACGCCCCTGTCCCATAGTTCAGATCCACCCTTTTGGTACCAATGGGCACAATATGAAAAAGAGAGTATCTCTACCTGAAGCAGTCCCTTCAAATTGACAGTGGTCCATCCTACCTTCTCTATGATGGGTCTCAGTTAGTTTAGCAATTCTTGGCCAAAAGTAGAGTATTTAGTTACTAAAGTCCAAGAACTTCCTTTTCTAGGCCTCTTTCTGGAGATCTGAGAAATCTCCATAGCATCGGGCAATTCACCTACACTGGTTTGCTTGCTGATCCTTGCACATAACACTCCCATCTTCTGACTCTGTGTCTTTGCACTAACTGGATTCCATGCCTGGAGGGAAATAAACTAGATTACCATTGGGAAGTTGCAACATTCTTTCAAAAACCCTTAAGCTCACCCTTAAGCTCCTCCATCTCTTTAACACCCATATGCTTCCAGTAATGATATATTGCTTTGAGTTATGAAACCCTATGGTTTCCAAAGAATTGAAGCTGAGAGTCACTCAGCAGAAGAGACTGGAGAAGCATGTGGTAGCTATAAGCTGGCTATACATACATACATAATATGTATATATCCACACACATGTATACATATGAAATATACAGTATAAAAGGTATAAAGGAGGTCATCAGAGAAATGTATGATCAAAAATGAAGATGGACAAATCACATAATGGGATCAAAGGATAATTGGTAGATAGTCCATATGCACCCTGCAATGTGAAAAGGATGCAAAAGGGCCTTCAGCTTATTGAATGGACTTCCAAGGGGAATTTGTGGAAAGATGTGACTGAGAGATGCATAGGATGGATAGATATTGATTGGTTGCAGGACCATCCACACCAGTGAAGTCATAGGTCCATTTGAGTATCAGAGCACCCTGTACAAGGCCCTGTACTACATGTTTGGGTGATACAAAGTGGTAGAATATGTGGTCCCTACCCTCAATTTGATGTCCATCAGATCATTTTATGAGTGACATGGGTAACCTTAATAATCTTATGGTGACTCCTTTTGTAAAGCAAACATTCCTTAATTTGTCTCTGCTAAATCTAGACTCTTGCATTCTAGGTTTGTTTTAAATGCTGCACACCTGCTACATAAGTAACCCATGTTATTTCTGGTGCTTTTTCAGCAGGATGGCCCATTCATTTTATCCCTGACTTTATTATGGCAAATCAGTCAACTAGTCAATCAAAGGGTGGATAGAGTAAGTAACCTATAACAAGGAACTGAAGTTTGAAGCAAATAACATGGTGTTCACTTTTTTTTTTGCATTAAACTATGTTTTCATTGTTATAGGAAATTCCTGATAAGGAAACTCCTTCTACCAATCCTCTTTGCAACTTAAAGTCTTAGAGAATTACCTGGGGCATTAAAAGGCTAAGTGATTTGCCCGGGATCATGAAGCCAGTATATGTCAAAGGACTTGAACCCAGGTCTTCCTGATTCTGAGGTCAGCCTTCTACTCCATACTCCATACTGACCATCTCTTAGTATCCACCTTATGGATGTAGAGTCAAGAGAGGAATATGGCAGCCAAGAAAACCAGTGAATGGATGAGAAAGCATTTATTAAGCATCAATTATGTGCCAAGGCATTGTGCTGAGTGCTGGAGACGCAATCATCAAAAAGCAAGACAGCCTCTGCCCTTCAGGAGCTTTCATTTTAATAGGAGAAGCCAACACATAGAGGGAAAGCATAGTTACAGGGAAGGTGAGTGGCACCAAAGGGCAATGGCCTGACATGTCCGTCCCAAGAATGGTAGTGTTGATTTTTACCACCGTTCCCAAAGTTAAAGGTAGAAAGGACAGCATGAGAAAATGGCCAGAGAACAACAGCAGTGTTGTGGGTGTGGGTTGGGCTAGTTTTGGAAAACTCTTCCCAGGGTGCCAGGAACCTGGAGCTAGAGTGTCTGGTCAGAGGTGAGGAGGTAGGGCATCAAGAATGAGGAAGGTGATAGTGTTCTTTACTCTGCCTTGCTCAAACTGTATCTTTGTGGAGGCCACATTTTAGGAAGGACATTGATGAAACAGAGAATGACCAGAGGCAGGCTAACAAAATGATGAAGGCCCTCAAGTTTATATCATATGAGGACTGGTTAAAAGGATTTGGGAGATGTTTAGCATGGAGAAGAGAAAATATAGGAATGAGGGGAAAGCATAAAATCTGTCTTCAATTATTTGAAGAGCTGTCATGTTGAAAGGGTTAGCAATGGGTAGAAGTTGCAGAGAGACAAATTTAGGTTGGATATAAGGGAAGAACTCTCTAATGATGGGGTCCTTTCAGAAATGATAGCTTGGGAGATAATAACTTTCCCCTTATTAGAGATCTTTAAGCAAAGATTGTGTGGTTGCTGATCAGGTATGTTGGCGAGGAATTCTTTTTCCATCTACAGGTTAAAAGAGATGATAGCCAATGTCCCATTCGATGCTGTGATTCTAAAATTACCCATTGGAACTGATAGTTTTTCTTGGTAAGCCTACCGCCAAATAAGAGCTGTTTTTGAAAGCACCGAGTTTCTCTTTCTCTCTCCTCTTTCCCCTTCAGTGTTTCCAAATTAACTGCTAGAACCCTCAGAGAGCCACCCTACTGAGTTAAATAAAGTGGCAGCAGAATGAGAGTTACACACCAGGTCTGCTTCATTCAACATTCTGGCTTCCTTCACGTTTTCTTTCAGGCACAACTGGCCTTTGCCACTTGGGTTTTCTTTTAAAAGTTCATGCTGAGTTTCTCCTGGGGTTTGCAGCTTTGTATCATTTATTAAGGACATTTTTGAAAGAGGAAAAATAAACAACACACCTCTCCCACTCCGTTGGTCAACTTTGAGCAGTGAAATCTGGGTTGTTAACCTTCATTCGCTGTTGCAAAATTTTGGCTTCTCTGTTTTTGGCAGATGGAGTTTCTTTAACACTGCGGCTGAAGATGCTACCAGCCTTTTGCAGCTCTTAGATTACCATAGGCTATCTAATATTGAGCTGGTATCATCAGCATAATTTCATTTTCATTTGATAGGATGGGTGGAATTGTATACAGATAGCTTGATGGTACTAAGTGAAGCCAGGGTCCATCATGGCTGCATAAATTACTTTTTCCTGTTCCTTCAGGGAATCTGAAATTGGTATCATCTGAGTAAAAGCAATTCTGATTTCAACAGAGGAAATTCCTAATCCTGCCATCTGCTCTGGCTTGATTTCCATATTGGTATGAGGAAGAGATAGGATTTTTTTAAGCTTAGTGCTTTTTGAACATAAGGAAACATGCCACTGCAATATAAAAAAAATAAAAGGCATCTCAGATTAAATACATGGAATTCAGCCTCAGGTCTACCCACATAGTCAAGAAATGGTTGAATTTTTCTGCCTTCATTATATCTTGTCCTCAGGTATGACCAGCATCAGAAGCTCATCTACCCATTCAATGATCCCCTCCCATAATATTTTGTTGTTCAGTTATTCACTTGTGTCTAATTCTTTATGACCCCATAGACTGTACTGCATTTTTTTTTCTGGCAAAGGTACTGGAGTGGTTTGCCATTTCCTTTTCTATCTCCACCTTCTCCAATAATTACTTTATATTTACTTTGCAGGGTACTTGGTGCTTTTTCACAGTAGACTCTAAGTTTCTAGAGGCAATGATTGTTCCATTTTTCTCCTTAAGTTAGAGCACCTGGGTTTGAATACTAGCTCTGCCAATTACTATCTGTGTGAACTCAGGCAAATCAATCAACTGCTATGGGTCTCAGTTTCTCCATCTATAAAGCTAAGAGATTGTACTAGAAACCTAGAAGGTCACTTCAAGCTCTAAGTTTATGACTGTGTGATCCTACAACCTAGCATATAGTACCTGGAACATTTAGGCACTTAATACATGCTTGCTGAATGGAATAGAAATCTCAGCTGGTAGACTTTGCTCCTGTCTATCTCAGCAGTGGGAATATTCATTTCCAGAAGATCCTGGAGCTTCTGGAAACTCAGGATATTTTTAAATCCACAACTGGTGTTTTTTAGAGTAATTAATTTATTTTTAGTTTACAACATTCACTTTTATAAGATTTTGAGTTCTAAATTTTTCCCCTCCCTCCCTTCTCCCCTCCCCAAGATGATATGCAATCTGATACAGGCTATACATGTTTAATCATATTAAATATATTTCCGCATTAGTCATGTTGTGAAGGAAGAATCAGAACAAAAGAGAAAAAAACACAAGAAAGAAAAAACAAATTAAAAAAAGAGAAAATAGTATGCTTCGATCTGCATTCAGACTCCATAGTTCTTTCTCTGGATATGGATAGTATTTTCCATCAAGACTCTTTTGGAATTGTCTTAGATCATTGCATTGCTGAGAAGAGCTAAGTCTATCACCATACAATGTTGCTGTTACTGTGTACAACATTGTCCTGGTTCTGCTCACTTCACTCAGCATCAGTTCATGTAGGTCCTTCCTGGTTTTTCTGAAGTCTGCCTGCTCATCCTTTCTTATGGAACAATAGTATTCCGTCACATTCATATACCACAACTTGTTCAGCCATTCCCCAACTGATGGGCATCCCCTCAATTTCCAATTCTTTGCCACCACAAAAAGAGCTGCTATAAATATTTTTGTATATGTGGGTCCTTTTCCCTTTTTTATGATCTCTTTGGGATACAGACCTAGTAGTTGTATTGCTGGATTAAAGGGTATGCACAGTTTTATAGCCCTTTGGGCAGAGTTCCAAATTGTTCTCCACAATGGTTTAAATCTACAATTTTTAGTGAAGAGAGCTTCTTAACACCAAAGATTAGACTTTTATGTCTCTCTCAGTATGACCAATCCTCACATTCAGGGAATTCTCCAAAAGAAGCTAGGTTGACAATTTGGAATTTAAAATATTTGAACTAGATAAATAAAGATGTATAGTTTTAGTCTCCACCATCCCTAACTCAGCACATGATTACAAGTTAGCTCCTCTGTGTTACAGTGTAAAAGCACATTGGCTCAAGAGTCAAAAGGTCTGTATTCAAATCATCCTTCTAGCACTTACTGCTATGTGATCTTGGGTAAGACATCTAACTTTCTTGTGTCTCAGATTCTTCCCCTTTAAAACAAAAGAGTTAGAATGGATGCTCTCTGAGTTTCCCTCTAGCTCTAGAATTAATGATTCTGTTTTCCTTTCCATGCCCACAAAAGAGGAAGGTAATAGACTATTTCAAGGGCTATAAAGGGAACTAATATGGGATTTCTTTTATAATGAGCCTTCCATCAAAGTCCTTCTTGATGCCTTACATTGACATCAAGATGACCCTAGGTTTTTGAAGGCCTCTGCAGTGGAGAATCTGCTCTGGAAGGCTCTACCAAGATGAAAAGGACTGGGTAATATCATAGCTAACATTTCTATAGCCCTATAAGGTTTGTGAAGCGCCTTAAATCCATTATCTCATATGAGCTTCACAAAGATCCTATGAAGATCATGATATTAATTATCCTCATTTTATAGATGACAAAATTGAGGCTGGGAGGTCTTGCATGCTAACCAATGAACCCTGTAGCTGCTTAATGAATAGGAGCACAGTGAGGGCCTGCATGTCTGTCATCCAAAGACCAGTCTAGTTAAGTTAGGAGAGGCTAATCCAGGGGTGGGAAACCTGTGGCCTTGAGGTTACATGTGGCCCTCTAGGTCCTCAAGTGTGGCCTTTTGACCAAAACCAAACTTCACAGAACAAATCCTCTTAATAAAAGGATTTGTTCTGTTCAACTTGGACTGAGTCAAAAGACTGCACCCAAGGATCTAGAAGGCCATGTGGCCTCTAGGCCACAGATTCTCCACCTCTGGGGTAGTCACCAATTTGGATTCAGGGTCATACATGTTTTGGTCATAGCAATTAAAAAAATTTTTTTTCTTTTTTTCATAGCAATTTTCTTTTCTCTCTCTGTCTCTCTGTGTCTCTCTCTCTCTTTTGGCTAGGCAATGGGGTTAAGTGACTTGCCCAGAGTCACATAGCTAGTAAGTATTATGTGCCTGAGGCCAGATTTGAACTCAGGTCCTCCTTAATCCAGGTCCGGTGCTCTATCCACTGTGCCGCCTAGCTGCCCCTCATAGCAACTTTCAAAGATCATCTGCTAAACCAGAGGAGCTGTAGCCTGTATTAGCAGAGGGAATGCACACATCAACAAAATTGTAGGTCCTTGAAATGTTAAAGTATAAATATGGAAAGTGATGAATGAATGAATAGCATTTTAAAGTGCTTAGTATGTGCCAAACACTGTGTTAAGCATTGAGCTTACATATAGGAAGGGCAGCTAGGTGATGCAGTGGATAGAATGCCAGGCCTGGAGTCAGGAAGATCTGAGTTCAAATCCAGCTTCAGACATTTACTAGCTGTGCAACCCTGAGCAAGTCACTTAACTCTGTTTGCCTCAGTTTCCTCATCTGTAAAATGAGCTGAAGAAGGAACTGATAAACCACTCTAGTGTCTTTGCCAAGAAAACCTCAAGTGGAGTTATGAAGAGTCAGATATGACTGAGACAACTAAACAAGAACATATAAATAGGAGAGACAGACAGACAGTTAGACAGAGAGACAGAGAGAGACAGGGAGAGAGAGAGAGAGTGACAGAGACAGACAAAGACAGAGAGAGAGAGAGACGGAAAGACAGAGAGACAGAGACAGACAGACAGACTCACAGAGAGACAGAGACAAATAGAAATAGGGACAGAGAGAGAAATATAGAGACAGAAACAGAGACAGAGAGATATAGAAAGACACACACACACACACACACACACACACACACACACGGAGTCCCTGCTCTCAAGGAACTCACATTTTAATTAGAGGAGACAAGACATATAAGAGTTCAGGACAGAGAGCAAGGCCTAAAAGTCCTAAGGGCTCAGTGGTAGGGCAGATGGTAAAGCCCAGGTGTCTTTAGGATGCAGTGGCAAAACCAGGTGGTATTCCACCTTATCAGAAGGTCTATAGTTGTAGAAACTGAGGAGGAGAAATTGTTTGAACAAGGGTAAGGATCTGTAGTCCTATTACTCTACTGCATTTCTTGGCCATAGTGGAAGGAAGCTAATTAACAAGTACATGCAGTGTGCGACACCACATAATTGATTCAGGTAGCTCCCCTGCCTCTGAGTTGCCCATGGTTGTTTACCAGGCAAGCATCAACTCTCTTGACAGAGAAGGCTCTTGTCACCTCTTAAGTTTTATGTTATAGCTACTACTATGTAACTACTGTTACATAAGAGAAAGTGATCAAAATTACACCACAGAGCTAGCATTAAGAAAAGAGAATGCTGACTCCCAGATTCCACTGTATCTGTCATTCTTCCTTCCTGAGCATGCATAGATTCAAGTGAGTTTTGAGGTCACCAGAATCTCTCGGGGGTATTTATAACCTTGTAATTCACAGTTACTTTATTGTTTCACATACTGTACATTTTGACATTCCTCCTCACCATCTTCCGATTGTAGCAATTGGCTGATCAGTCAACCCTTTACATTCCTGCAGCTTGTGAGTGTATAACACGTTTACTCTGGGAGCAATTATGTTACATTCCTCTGCAACTTAGCAACTGAAAAACAGAGGGAAGCTTAGCAACGCATGGCATGCCGTGCAATAAAACCAACCATAAAGCCTTGGCCAAGCAATGACAGTGACCACATTCATGCCTCACTCTCATCCTTTTTAGTGGATGCCTCACTGTAGCAAAAACTGTCCAAGGATAGAATTCAGTATAAGGTGTCTCCATCTTGGGTTCTGTCCAGAGGTATGTATCACTGAAAGTACCAGAGACCATGCCACATAGTAGGTGTATCTCTAACATGAGAGCAACATAGTATAATAGAAAAAGTACTGGCTTAGAGCCCCTAGGCTCGAACATACTAAATAAGTGTATCTAGATATGGCAGCATGTTCCCTGGCTCTCAGTGCCTGGGGCAAAGCCCTAGCTGCCCTGTGCTAGTCCTGGCTCTTGTTCCAGAGTATTGATTTAGTTCCAACTCAGTTTAAGAGGAATTATATGCAAGATTTTAACAAAATGTCCTAAGCTTAACAAGCATGACCTAGAATCTGGGTCCTAGATACTTGAAAGTAACAGAAGGCATATCTAATACACCTACTATGTATATGACCTTGGCTAAATTACTTACATACATACTACTACCACCACTTCCACCACCACCACCACCACCTACAAAATGCTTTATAAATATTATCTCACTTGATCCTCACAGGAGCCCTGAGAGGTAGGTGCTATTATTATTATTCCTATTTTTCAGTTAAGGAAACTGAGGCTGAAAGAGATTAAGTGACCTGCCCAGGGTCACATAGATAGTAAGTGTTTGAGGCAAGATTCAAACTCAGGTCTTCATGATTCCAAGTCCAAAACTCTCTCCACTATGTCACTTAGCTGCTATTTAACCTTCCTGGAACTCAGTTTCCTGCTCTGTAAAATGAGGAGATTGAACTAAATGGTTTCTTCCAATTCCAGATCTAATTCCCTATGGCTTTATAGCATGGGGAAATAACAATGATGTGGTAAAGTACAGAGTCATATCTAGGTATTCTGGCAGCTGAGGCAAATTCAGGGGTGTGTGTGTGTGTGTGTGTGTGTGTGTGTGTGTGTGTGTGTGTTGGAGGGGTTAGGGAAGTGGGATTAGGTTTTGTGGCTGAGGTAGATCAGTGAGCTGGAGACAAATGTCACGCAGATTGAGGAGGTGGAAGTCAGAATGTTTGAAAGGGCTAGGAGCTGAGAAGATTATAAACTAGATACTCAAGTTGTTAGGCCATAATCTTGGTAGTCACGAAGTGACCTGACGGTACATAAATAATAGCAGTAAGGATCTCTTAGAATCGAGTGAAATTTAAAGGTGGGGAGATGGTTGCTGCTTGATGCTGGTTGAGGAGCTATTTGACAATAGCAATGAGGAGGAAAGAGTATGTTAAATCTTCCTCTTAGCCTTTTGTGAAATGGGTTAGAGAGAAAAGACACAGCCAGTCTTGGGGAAGAAATTAGATTTCAGTGGGCACCAGAAGGTGAAAGGAATGTGAAAGGGAGAAGTTTAGAAAGAAAGACAATTTGTTAACAATGGAGGAGGGTTTGAGAGGGCATAGTGAGAAGGCAGGACAGAGGAGAATAGGGCCTAAGGAAGGTCAGGAAGGAGTTTACTTTGATGGAAGAGGTGACCAGTGTCTGGCATGTACTATCTTTGCCACTAATCCCCCCTGCTGACCCTGTGCTAATTGTGGGCATCTAGGCCAGGAGGCATGCTGAGATAATTCTGCCTTGTTGGAAGGGAAGGCATAGGAGAGGAGCATGACAGAAAACACAGATAGTGATAACTTTTCTTGGTTCTCTAAATTATATTGAGGCCAGGCTCTGTTACAGCTTGGTACTTAGATGAGTTTACTTAGTAGTCCCTTGAGGTGGGAGCGGGACTGAATGCCAGTAAGCCTAAGGGATTGTCCTCTATAGCCACATTCTTCTCTTCAGTGGCATCCCACCAGAAGGACGAGGAAAAAAGATGCATTCAGAAAGAAATCCCTGTGAAATTCCCACAAGGTCCCTGGGCATTAGGGCTCAAATGATCCAGTTAAACCTTGAGATGCTTGAAGGACCTCCCAGCTAAGAGAAGGGGAAAAAGATAGGTCTGCCTTTGGAGTAGAGGTGGTCTGAATCAGAGACTCTGCTCTCTGAGGGGGGGGGGTCAGAGTCAGAGAATCTGCCCACCTAAGGATGCCAAAATTGTTGTGGTTTCATGGTTTGTTTCAGGGATCATCTTAAAGAATTCAAAGTCAGACCACCTCTAATCCAAGTATAGGCATTTATTGGGAATGACACATCCAATGGGCTAAGTTCCAAGAGGAACCAGCAACTTAGTTAGATAAAACAGGCAATTTTATAGTGTAATGATGTTGATTATACAATAGAAATTATAAATATTAAAAAGGCAGGAGGGGGTTGTTAAGGGATTAGGTAATGATTTGGTGGTCAAATATCCTGGTTGTGCTGCTTTGTGATTGATTAGCTATTGTGGTCCTATCTTGGGCTAAAATGGATCATGTGATTGTGGTTGAGTGCAAGAACACACCTGTTCAAATATGTAAATTGGTTCTGAGGGGAGTGGCTAGCCAGGCACAGTGGCTATATTGAGTCTGGAGGCAAGTGGCTTGCTAGGGGTAGTGGCTGGGATCCCATCACATGGACACACTTAATGTTCTAGTGAGGCAGTGAGGCATATAGGAGGAAGTTAGGATAATGAGTCAGTGGAGGGGCAGTGGCTATATTGAGTCTAGGGGCCTGTGGTTAAAGCTAGATTATGTGGTTAAATCAGGACATGCCTGCTATTCAGTGGGGCCCATAAGGAAGTTAGAATATTGGGGCTGGGACAGCTTTATTAGGCTTCTATTAATAGGACTCTAAGAATGGCAGCCTGGGGAACAGTTAAGGGATTAGACCCTCTCTAGTAGGAAGGAGGGGAGAGGTTCCCTGGCTCTCAGTTCCTGGGGCAAAGTTCTAGCTGCCCTCTGCTAGTCCTGACTCTTCCTCCAGAGTACTGATTCAGTTTCAGCTCAGTTTAAGGGGGGTTTTATGCAAGATTTTAACAAAATGTCCTAAGCTCTGCTTAACAACCATGACCTGGATACTTAAAAGTAACAGAAAATGAGGCACTAATAACAAAAGGAAAATAATATGGTATTCTGAAGTCCTGGCCAGCTTTGACATTAGAATTCAGCTTTTCTATTTGCTGTGTGTTTACCACAAAAATGCCACCCAAGATTTAGGTTGTAACTTTCTTTTAGGAGCTGAAAAGATTTTATATTTGTATATTATATTCTCACGAGGTAAATTTCACAAACCCTCTTAGAGATGAGGAAAACAAAGTATGGAGAAGCAAACAAACAAACCCATCCATGATCAAGTAGAACTTGACTAGGTCCAGGCAAGTGGACAAGCTCTTAGTAAGTGCTTGTTCTATGTCAGACACTGTGCTAAGCTCTGGCAATACAACCAGCTGGTGTTTTCAGTTGGATATTTGTTACTAACAGTGCTTCTAGCTTTTCTGGATTGCTTCTCACCCGGAACTCCTTCACAGACGAAGGTTCCTGGATTTCCTTCCTTCCTCCTCCTCCTCCATAACAATGGACCAACCCTGGACTTTAAAAGGTGTGTTGTGGGGATTTACTCCTAAGTATAAAGGGGAAGACTTGAAAGAAGTGAGAGAAGGGAGAGGGATTGTAAAAGATGAAAAGGTTAGTAGTTTTACGAATTAGAAAGATACTTATACTTTAATCCCAAGCTTTAGCATAAACTACAAGTCATTAGTTCTATTCTTCAGGCTTCCTATCCAGTCTTGACTTTATATTAACTCAAACTCAACTCTCAGAGGTAGGGTCAAAATGGCAGAACAGAAGGAGAAAATACAGTAAGCTCTTTTCAGCTCCCAGCTCCTCCAAACGTATTTTCTAGACCAAATTCTGATCAGGAAATTAAAAAACAAAAAACAAAAACAAAAAAACACAGCAAATCATTTCCCCAGTTCAGGTCAGCATAGTGAGAGAGACAGGTCTGCAAATACTGGGACAGTAGGGACGCAGGGTCTGGCCAGGAACAATTTATGAAGTACTTGCATTCAGGGAGAGGAGTGCTCTAGGGCAATGTGCACTAGGGCAAAAGGAAGTCCCATATTCACCATGGAAGGGCCTAAACTTGTGCAAGATACAGGAACTGGTGCCAATTGGCAGCTCTATCACTCAGTTCCCAGTTCTGGATCACAGATCCAGGGTGAAATGAGGAGGTGACCAGGACCTAAGGGTGACATTTTGGGTGAAGAGAAATCACAAGACCTAGCTTATATACTGGGCAAGTTTAGAAGCAAGTAGCAGCTGTGTGACTCAGACCCCAGGAGGAGAATGGGGTCTCAATTTTAAATTCTAGTCCAGTCTGAAGCCTGTGAAGGAATACCAGACCAAAGGGAAACCTTCAGTTCTGTCACTCTGAACCAGCAGAGCTTTCCAGTTGGCTGATAGTGGCTGAGTCCACCAGCAGTCTACTAGAACTACCAACAAGTTAAGCCCACAGACATGTCGCCCTCACCTAAATGCAGGTCAGGGAAGTAGCAATCAGATTTTGCCTAGGATAAGACCACTGTGGAAGGAAGGAAATGTGCATTTATTAAGGACGTACAATATACCGGGCACAGTGCTAAGTACTTTACAAATATTATCTCATTTGATCCTTACAACAACTGTGGGAGGTAGGCACTATTATGATTCTTATTTTACAGTTGAGGAAGCTGAGGGAAGCAGAGGTTTAAGTGACTTATCCAGGATAATACAGCTAGTGAGTGTCTGAGATGGGATTTGAACAAGTCTTTTTTACTTCAAGCCCAGAGCTCTATCACCTGTGCCACCTACTGCCTTTGAGAGCTCTGAAATCTTGCAGGTCCCCAACCGGAATTGTCCCAGAGATTCTAGAATAACACAACACTCAATATTCCAAGAAAGCAACAGCAGGACCAGTCCAGACCTTCTCATCAGAAGTGCCCAGGGCCTGATCCAAACATAAAGATAAAAGTCAGGAAGTAAGCTAGAAGAATGAGGAAGGAAAATAATTCCACCATAAAGTGCTATTATGATAACAGGGATGCTCAGGGTCACACAGATAGTAAGTGTCTGAAGCCAAGAGACAAACCTAGAAGAAGAGAATGACTCCAAAATAATTATAAGCAAACCCCCTAAGAAAAAACAACTTTGGCATAACTTCAAATATTATTCCTGAAAGAGATGAAATAAGAGTTTTTAAAGAGTTCAAAAGATTTTATAAATGAAATGAAAGAAAAATTACTGGAAAAGAAATGAAAATTACGGAAGAAAGATGTGGAAATGGACTTAATAACTTATCATAAGAGGTACAGAGCCTTGCTCATGCAACAAACTCTCTGAAAATTAGAATGGACCAAATAGAAACTTTTTACTCCATGAAACAGTAAAGTATATTCAAACAAAGTCCAAAGACTGAAAACCTAGAAGAAAATATAAAGGCATCTCATAGCAAAAACAACTATCCTGGAAAACAGATCAAGGAGAAGTAATTTAAGAATCATTGGAGTAACAAAAATCCATAATAAAAAGGAGGAAATGTTAATAGAAAACTGTACAGATCTCTTAGGCAACCTAGAAACAGAATCTAAAAGTCACGTCCTGAAAGAAACTCCAAAATGAAAACTTCCAGAAACATTATAGCCAAAACCTAAAGTTTCCAGATCAAAGAAAGAAATATTTCAAGCTGCCAGAAAGAAAATTCAAGTACTGAGGAGCCACAGTCAGGATCACACATAATTTAGCAACCACAACTTTAAAGGAGCAGAGAGCTTGGAATATAATGTTCCAGAAGGCAAACAATATAGACTTACAACTAAGAATAACTTACCCAGAAAAACTGTATAATCCCACAGGGGGAATAAATAGACTTTTAATGAAATAGAAGACTTGTGCTATTCCTCACACAAGACAATCCATCCCCCAATTCTGGGCATTTGTACAAGCTGTCCACCATGCCCAGAATTCTCACCTCCCCCATCTCTTCCTTCTGAATTTCCTAGTTTCCTTCAAGTCTCAACTAAAATTCCATCATCTATAGGTAGCCTTTCCCAACCCCTCTTAATTCTAGTGCCTTTCCTCTATTAGTTATTTCCTATTTATTCTGCATATAGCTTGTTTGTACATAGTTCTTTACATGTTGTCTCCTCCATTAGACTGAGCTCCTTAAGGGAAGGGACTGTGTATGTTTATTAAGTTTATTAAGTCACTGACTGACTTCCAAGCAGTCCTGATGAAAATACCAGAGCTTTGCTGAAACTTTGAAGTACAAACATAGGAGTCAAGAGCAGCATAAAAAGGTGAACATGAATGATCATAAGAAACTAAACAAGGATAAATTGTTTACTTCCTAATATGGGGAGATGATACACATATATTTTCTAAACACTACCGTTGTCAGGAATCCTAGAGGCAGTCTAATTAGGCAGAAAGCCTGGGAGTAGCTCTTCTATGTCTTCTTAAAAGAATGAAAATGGAGGGGAAGAGGAACACACTAGGGAAGGAAAAGTAAAAACAAATTAGGGGAAATTATCTCACATAATTAAGGTGTGCAAGCAGAAATCTATGCAAATAAGGAGGAAAGTGTGGGGGGATCAGGTGATATTTGGATTTCACTTTCATCTGAACTAGTCAAAGGAAGAACACACACAGAGATGGATGCAGAAATAAATTTCAATAAACAGGGAAACAGGAGAATGAAGAGGGGGAAAATAAGAAGGAAGAGGTTAGATTAAGGGAGAGATGTATCCTAAGTAAAACAAACACTAAGACTGTACAAAAATATTTATAGTAGCATGTTTTTTTGTGATAGCAAAAAAAATCAGAAAATGAGGGGGGGGTGCCTACCTATTGCAGAGAAACTTGGAAAGACTTGTATGCCTGGACTGGTCCTGCTCTTTCTTTTATTGAGTATTGAGTATTGTGTTATCCCAAGATCTCAGGGACAACTAGTGTTGGGGATCTATAAGCTTTCAGTGCTCTGAATGTACTAAGTGGCACAGTGGATAGAATTCTGGGCCTGGAGTCAGAAAGACCTGAGTTCAAATCTTGCCTCAGATACTTTCTAGCAGTGTTACTCAGCACAAGTCACTTAACCTCTATTTGCCTCAGTTTCCTCAACCATAAAATGGGAGTCATAATAGCACCTACCTCCCAGGGTTGCTGTGAGAATCAAATGACATAATGTTTGTAAAGTACTTAGCACAGACTTGCAGAATGAAATGAGGAGGATGGGAGAATAATTTATACAATGACAATAATATCATAAAGATCAAAATAATAATTAACCACCATTCCAGTTGTGATGAAGAATGCCACCTACCTACCTCTTGGTAGAGAGGTAAAGGACTCAGAGTGCAGAATGAAACATATTTTTTGGACATGACCAACACAGAAATGCATTTTGTTTAACTATTCATGTTTGTAACAGATGTTTTCCTTTTCTTTCTTAATTGGGTGTGGGGTGGAAGGGAGAGGAGGATTCTTGCTGATTAAAAAATAAAATTTAATTTAAAAATAGATATGTTAAACAAAAGATGTGTTTTAAATGTTTTAAATATTCAATGGGAAAATGCTTTAGTTTTCTTTAAGTAAACTCCCTGGAAGGATCACCTTTTTTTTTTTCCTTTTAAAAATATTCTAAACTTAAATAGCAAAAAAGGAACATTTCTTTATGTGTAGCAGAACACAAAAAAAGGATTGTAGACAAAACTGGGAACCTCCATTTCATCCTGCTTGATTAAAAAAAAGCATACAATAAATTCTACACATTTCTTAAAAAAAAAAACCAACCTAGCTCTCACTATGCATTTGGTTGGCCAGGCTGATGTAAAATCTGCTTTTTTGTCCTTAATTTGAGTGTGTGAATCCAGGACTTAGGCTGGTTCTTCACTAGTAGCTCATAGGTAGTATAGTGAGTTGATAGACTTGGACTTGGATAGACAGGAAGATCTGAGTTCATATATTGGCTTAGATGCTATGTGACTCTGAGCAAGTCACTTGACCTCTCTCAGCCTTAGTTTCCTCATCTGTAAAATGGGGATAATAGTAACATCTACTGCACAGGGTTGTAATGAGGATCAAGTGAGGTACAATATATAAAGTGCTCTGCAAACCTTAAAGCCAGACCACCATCCCAGAAAGTGCTGCCTCCCTGCTCAGAAAGAAAGATTTTCCTAAATGGCCCCATGACTATATCTACTTTGGTTTCTTGTTTTGGAACCTCCCTTATTATTATCAGGATATCTTCACTCTGTCCCTTGTCCACAGTTTCTCCCTTCTTCCCTCTCCCTCTTCCTCTTCCTCTCTCTCTCTTTCTCTCTCTGTCACACACACACACATACATACCTTCCTAACAATTAGAGCAATCCAAAAAGTGAAATCAGACGCTTCAGGAAGTAGTGGGCTCCTCTCTCTAGAGGTCTTTAAGCAAAGGCTAGGTGACCATTCATAAGGTATAGTAGAGATTCTTGCATAGGTAATGTTTTAATGAAGCTCATTTAAAAAAAACATATACCATATTCATCTCACAGAGACTCCTCACCTCCTAAACAGAACCTTCTTTTGTAATGAATATATATAGTCAAGTAAAACATATCAGCATGTTGGCCATGTCTTAACAATGTAGACCTCATTCTGTATCTATAGTCCACTGCCTCCCTCTGTCACACTTCACTATCAATTCCTTATAGTTGTGATTGAAGTGAAGTCTTTCAATGCCTTTTTCCTTTGAATTATTGTTATCACCATGCACATTATTCTCTTTACTTTGTTTTGCACCTGTTCATACAAGTCTTTTTTTGTCATTTCTTTCTTCACAATTATATTCCATTACATTCATATACTGCATTTTTTTTCAGTTATTCATCCATCTGGGCATCATCTTCCCCCCAACTCTTGAAGCTATGAAAAGTGTTGTTACAAATATTTTTGCATATGAGACTTTCTCTCTCTTTTTTGACCCCGTTGTGGTATATGACAATTTGAAGTATCACTGGGTGAAACAGTATATATGATTTGTTGACCTTTTCAGCATGGTTCTAAATTGTTTTCCACAATGTTTGGATCAATTACAGTTCTTCCAGTAGTGCGTTAATGTGCCTGTCTTCTCACAGCCCCTCCAACATTTACCATTTTCATTTTTTGTCATCTTTGTCAATCTAATGGGTACGAAGTGAAACCTCAGAGTTGTATCACTTCTATTCCTGATGGGCCACTGAAGACACTGCTCTTTTCAGGTTCTCCTCTTGTTCCTTTGAGTCTTCTTTCTCACCTCCACTGGTCCTCTTATTCTTTCCACTACCTAAGTATGGATATCCACTAAAATTCTGTCCTTGGTGAAAGCCCCAAAGAATCAGATTAGATTCAGTAAAACCTATCTTAACTGAACTGAAATCACCTCTGGGTTTCTCTTGTAACTCAAATTTTAAGCATGTTTGAAGCTTGGAACATTTGCACAAGATTTTCCTTTGGTCTAGAGGATCTTGTTTAAATACTCCAGTCTGAAACTAAGTTAACTTGTTTTGGAAGGAGAATGTTTAGAAGAGGAGATAGAGTGGGCAGAGAGACCCTGGGAAACCTAACACCACAGAGTCTTTAGAGAATAAATAATGAAAAAAAATGTTGGTGGGGTGGTGGAGTTTTGTATGGAGGTAAAGACAGGAGGGAAAAAAGGCTACTAAATTGAAGAGATTCTTTCCTGCTCCCTGCTCTTCCCTACTCTCCCTATGCTGAATTGGCCCTTGGCCCTTGGCCCTTCTTTCCTGTTGAGAAAGGTACACTAGTGTATATTCTGAAATAAACTTACTTTGTGCTTTTGACAATTGCTCTTGCATACCTCCTACATGGAATTTGACCTGATATTATAGTTTCTATTCAATAACAATTTATGTTCAAATAAAAGATAGAGAATTTCATTCAACATCTTTGTTTATCTAAACATTTGACTAGTGTGGGTGAAGATAGCAAGCATGGGTTCTCTCCATGTGGGCTTGCCATGGCATAAATAGAGACAGTCACCCGAGAGAATGGTTTTAGCTTAATAGTTGTCTGGAGCCCACTGATCAATTTGGCTTTAAGCTGAGAAAACAGGCCTCCTCCCTGCTTGTCTGTCAGCACAATATGGTGGAAAGAATACTGGAATTGTAGCTAGAGGATCTGATTTCAAATTTTGGCTCTGCTACTACCTGTGTGATGGTGGACCTCTTTGGCCCTTGGGTTTCTCTCCCCCAGAATGATGGGGTTGGACCAGGTGACCTTTAGGGTCCCTCCCAACTCTAAATCTAAGATCCTTTGATTTTTTTATCTTCATTATTTTTGTCTTTTTTTTTTTCTACTTTCCTCCATGTTTCTCTTCTCTCTGACAGCCAAAGTAGAAGCCCCTTTCCCTGTGCTACTCATAACCATTGCTAGACTCTAGACTACTTTCCTGTGGGGGATGACTATAGGAAGAAACACAAAGTGTATTCACAACATCATGGAGGCTAAGGAATGGTCATAGTCACCAAAGGCAGTCAAAGTAAATATGTAGAACAGTCTCCTGATGGTCCTGTAATGTGACCCCTCTCAACCTACTTAAGACCAAAACCCCAGCCCAAACTTAGTTAATTGACAGCTCTAGAGATGGCTCAAAAAGTACAGTTATGATCAGCTTGTTTCCCACATTGCATTATTTTTGAGCAAAAGTGGGAGACTGCAAGCTTCTTGAGTACAGGGACAATGTTAATGTTCATCTTTGTATCCTCATCACTCAGCGTAATGCCTTGCACAAATTAATTTTGATTGATCAATAAATCAATGAAAAACATTTATTAGGCACCTATTAACATGTTTTTCACTCTTCTAGGTGCTGGGTATACGAATGTTTGATGAATGAAATTGCAGCAATGTAATAAAGAGGCAGATTTGGGTTCAATGTAAGGGGAAACTTCTTCGTAACTAAAAATCCTCTAAAGTGGAATTAACTATTTCCAGAAGTAGTGGGTTCACCATCACCATCACCATCACCAACATCATCATCATCACCATCATCATCACCATCATTGTCACCATCACTAGGTCCTCAAGGGAAAGCTAGATGACCACACATCAGGGATTTTCACAAGCCCACAGATTTGGAGCTGGAAGGGACCAAAGGGGTCATCTAGTCCAAGCCCCTCTTTTTCACTTTTTCAACAGTTCTAGTTGAGAGAATTTCCAATGAGGGAACTTAGATGTCATTAGATGTCAATGGTGGGACTTTAACCCAGGTTTTCCTGACTCCAAGATCAGCTCGATAATCATTACATCATTCTGTCTTTCAGTCAATCAGTCAATAAACATTTATTAAGTGCTTACTATGTGCCAGGAATTATGCTAAGTGCTGGAGATATGAAGAAAGGCAAAAGTCAGTTCATGTGTTTGGGGAGCTCACAATCTAATAGAGAGTGCAAATAAGCATGTACAAACAAGTTATGTACAAGATAAATAGGAAATAATTAATAAAGGTGAGGCACTAGAATTAAGAGGAATAGGAAAGGCCTACTATAGAAGGTAAGATTTTAGCTGGAATTTGGAGGGGCAGGAAAGTCAGGAGGCAGAGGTGAGGAGTGACAGCATTTCATGCATGGGGGCAAAAATACCTAGTGCTGGGAGATGGAGTGTCTCATTCAAGGGACAACAAAGAGACCAGTGTCACTGGATAGCAGAGGACATTGAGGGGCAGGGTATAAGATGAAAGAAGTATGGAAAGTTGGGGCAGGGGAGGGGAGGAAGCACGTTATGAAGGACTTTAAACACCAAATAGAACATTTTATATTTGATCCTATAAGTAATAGGGAGTCACTGTACTTTATTGAGTAATATGAAGGACTTTAAACACCAAATAGAACATTTTATATTTGATCCTATAAGTAATAGGGAGTCACTGTACTTTATTGAGTAAGGGCTGACAAGTTCAGACCTGAGGTAAAGGAATTAAAGTTAGCTTTGCCAGCTAAGTGGAAAATGGACTAGACTACTTGTGGTAGACAGACAAACCAGCTGGCTATTGCAATAGTCCAGGTTGGAGGAGATAAGTGCCTGTGCCAGGCCCTCCTTATTCTGTAGATGAGCAAACTGAGGCCCAGAGAAATAAAATAACTTCCCCAAAGTTATAAAGAGGGTAATGGCAAAGCTTAGATTTGAATGCATGTCCTCTGATGTCAAGCCCTATACTCCTCTAATGCTACCATGCTGTCTCTCCTTTGAAAGAAAGGATTCCTGTTCTAGTACAGGTTGGACAAGATGGTGCCTGAGATTCTGCGATTCTTTGGGGCCTTAGAGATAGTGCATATCTCAGATAAGAGCCTAGGAGTCTAGACACCCCTCATCTGTCAAACTGATAGTGGTTCCACTCATACAAGATGACCCTGCTCATTGAAGACTAGCAACTCTTAACAATTCATATGGACTGGCAGATCCTCACAATAATACCCATGCTCTGGGAAAACAGATCACCAAGCTCTCTGCCTAGAAGCAACTGATGATACAGTGGGTCTGAAATCAGAAAATTCGGTTGTTTTCAGTCATGTTCGACTCTCCATGACCCCATTTAGGGTTTTCTAGGCAAAGATACTAGAATGGTTTGCCATTTTCTTCTCTAGCTCATTTTACAGATGAGGAAACTGAGGCAAACAGAGTTAAGTGACTTTCCTAGGGTCACACAGTTAGGAAGTGTCTGAGGCTGGATTTGAACTCGGGGAGATGAGTCTTCCCCACTCCAGACCTGGCACTCTATCCACTGTGCCACCTAGTGAAGTTCAAATCTGGTTCCATAAACTGACTAGCTTTGGATCCTGGTTAAGTCATCTAACCTTTATTTGTCCCAATTTATTCAACTATAAAATGGACGTAATAATATGCATCTACCTCCCAGGGGTGTTGTGAGGATCAAATGAGATGATAATTAAGTACCAGTGTCTGGTACACAGTAGGTACAATATGAATGCTTATTCTCTTCCCTTTCCTTCTCTTTCCATTTATCTTTGTATTTTCCCCACTACCTATTAGAGGTCTCTGTACATCCTTCAATACTCCAACACCTTGAAGGAGCTATGATTTCCTCAGAGTGGACATTCCCTCCACTGATACAAATGACAACTCCTCCATGCCCAGGTTAATGATTTCAGTAGTTGATTAGCCAAAAAAAAAAATCATCACAGTGGCCGACTATCAGGTGATAAAGTTCTATGAACTAAGCTAGACATTGGACGACAGATATACAAAGTCCATGTTCAAAACCTTTCCAGTATGGTAAGACCTGAGCTTATATTCAAATGGCATAACCTTCAAGAGCCCAGGGTCACCCCCATTCCACAATAAAGCCAGCCAGCAAGTCTTTAGAGCACAGCCCTGAATGTAGAACACTTCACCTCTGCAGCCTCTTCCTCTGTTAGGATGACTCTTCCCAGCCTCTATTTAATTTATTTGTTAATTTATTAATTATCATTTATAACAATATAATAATTATTAATTAATTAAAATCAATTAATTTAATTTATTCTCACCAGGCTATCCTCTAGATTTCTCCACAGGAAGTCTTGGCCCCTAAGCTGGGTACCTTCCTTTCCTTCCCCTCACCCTTTTCATTTTCCCTTTATGTGCTCTCTCCCTCAACTCCTTTACCCCCATTAGAATGTAAGCTCCTTTTTTCAGTGCTTAGCACGGAACCTGGAACATAATAGGACTTCATAAATGACTGCTAACTGACAGAAGATACTTAATAAATGTTGAATTTATTGGTGAACTCTCTTTTGAGCTATTGCTTGAAATCCTGGGCCCTGGACAGGGTACATGACAATCATGCACCAGGAGGACAAGATTAGGATCCTCACTAAAGGATGCTCCACATGGTCCAGTGGTCCTGAGCTATCGATTGGTCCTCATTCTGCCCTGGGGGGTCAAGAATTAACACATACTGTTTGAAACCAGGCAAACAGAAAGATTGGGGCTATCCATCATGGTATACTCATATGCAGAGAAGTCAGTCTTGAAATGGGATGACAACACATAGTTAGTCCATTTGAGGGTTGTTCTAATTGTCAACACAGCAAAAGCCTTGCTCTAGCTGTATAGGCTGCCTTGCTGATTCTCAAGCGAATGACTAATAGAGTTAGATGATCACTCATTTACCCCAGAAAAAAGCCCAAACAATCTCTGTAAGTTACATAATCAGACATAGCCTTAGAGGAACTTCACTGCCTTTTTCAAGACTATGCTGGTGCCTTTCTGTTCCCCTCACGAGGTCAGCCTGAGATTTCCGGCTGATAATTCCAGTGCCTTGACCTCCTTTAGACAGTAACAGAGTGATTGCAGAGGGATGGTAACGATGCTCCCGAGACCGATTTCTCTGCATCTGGAGCGATATGGTGTTGAATGTTGAACTGCCACTCGCATTTGAGCAGCTGTGAAATGCTAGTTACTTCTACTAGAAAATGCATGAATTGCAGTCTGTTATTATCCTCTCTCTGTTTGAGCCCTCTTTTTCTAGGGAGCTTGAGCCTTAATTAAAGGAAGGGAATAAACATTTATTAAGTAGTTACTATATGCGAAGCACTGTGCTAAGCCCTTTTACAAATATTATCTCAGTTGGGATGCTCACACCAACCCTGGGAGGTGTTATCCCTATCCCCATTTTACAGATGAAGAAACTGAGGCAGGCAGAAGTTAAGTGACTTGTCTGGGATCACACAGCTAGGAAGTGTCTAAAGCCAGATTTTATGTCAGGTCTTCTTGACTCCAGGCCCAAGGCTCTATCCAGTGTGTTACCTGGATCCTTCTAACTAAAGACTCAAAGGAGCTTTTTTTCTTTTCTTGTGGAAATATTTTTACTTTTACTTATTCTTGTGGGAATATTTTAACTGGGCTCTGTCCAGAAAAGCCAAGTTGAGAAGCATTTATTAAGCACCTATTTGTTCAGAGAAAACTGAAACATCAGCAAATCCCAGAATGAGTCAGAAGGTATCATGGGACTCAAGAGTTAGAGCTGGAAGAGATCTTGGAGGTCATCTAGTCCAACCCTTCATTTTACAGATGAGGAAACTGAGGCCCAAAGAGGTTAAGTGACCTTACCAACAGTCATGAAGATATTAAGTTGCCAAGGCAGGAGTAGGACCTATATCCTCTTACTCCAAATCCAGTATTCTTTCCACTCCAATATGTTGCCTCCACTATGTATGACATTAGGGTTGGTGCAGTATGATGGGAAGTACTTGGGAATTGGAAATAGCAAGATCTGGGTTCAAATTCTGGATCTCCTCCTTCTTAGCTGTGTGACCTTGGGTAAGTAATTTAACTTCTCAAAGACTCAGTTTATTCATATGTAGAATGAGGATAATAATGGGCCACCCACCAACCTAACAGGGTGAGAAAGAAGAACACACTTTGTAAAGCCCTTTGCTTTCTGGCTCCAGCCTACTTTTCCATGCTTATTTCATTTTTTTTTTTGGCTAGGCAATGGGGTTAAGTGATTTGCCCAGGGTCACACAGCTAGTAAGTGTCAAGTGTCTGAGACTGGATTTGAACTCAGGTCCTCCTGACTCCAGGGTCACTTATTATTCCCCTTCATGCACACATCCCAGCCAGCTTAGCTTGACTGCTCTCCTTTGACATTAATATCCCAACCCTCATCTCTATGTATGAATGAAAGAAAAAGCATTTAAAAAACCACTGTTCATTGCATGGCAGCTACTGTGTTAAGCACTGAGAACAGATAGAACAAAAGTGATACAGTTCCTACTCTCAAGGGGCTTGCATTCTAATTGGGAGGGAAAAAACCACATGTGAAACAGAGTTCAGCTAGAGGGCAGGTCACAGGAGGCCCAAAAGGGAGGCCTAGAGGGAGATGGCAAGGTCCAGAGTCCATACAGGAAGTCTGTAGGTCAGAGGACGGTTTTGGGGGTCTACAGGGTGCAGGGCCACGGGGCCCTTAGGAAGCAGCGGCAAGCTTTTCTTCATCTCCCTAGTTGTTAGGGAATCTCTCCCTCTTTGTATAAGTGGAGTATCCCATTGGTGGCTAGGTGGTCCAGTAGATAGTTCAAATGTGACCTCAGACACTTCCTAGCTGTGTGGCTCTGGGCAAGTCACTTAGCCTCTCTATGACTCAGTTTCCTCAACTGCAAAATGAGACAATATAGCAACACCTACTTTCCAGGGTAGTTGGGAGGATCAAACAAGATGATATTTGTAAAACCCTTAGCAGAGTCCCTAACACACAATAGATTAATAAATGCTTATGCTCTCTTTCCATCCCTTTCAACTGAATGAAAATGCCTTTTTCATTTTGCCTGTATATGGACAGAATGTGAGGGACGAATGGCATTCAAAAGATCTGTGAACATGACTCTGTGTTGGCTGCCCTGGGTGTTCTAGAACCAGGCAGAGGCAGGTGATCTCTGCAGGCTAGGGATCTCAATATCAGAATTTGGGGAATTATGTTGACTAAGTCATGGCATATATAAATATCTGATTGGCACATTCCTGCTCTCCTAGTAATCTCTAGAAATTTGGAGGAAAAGTCAAATGACTCAGAATCTGGATATGAAGGTGATAAATAGCAACTTGAATATACTTATGAGTATGTATATATTGGGGGTGTGGAGATGAAGGTGAAAATGGAGGTCTGTGCCAAGTGGAGGTAGTCATTGGACTCATTTAAGGATAAATTTTAATCATTTTATGTCACATTATCTATGAAGAGTGTCTCAGAAGAGGGGTAGGGTGGAGCAAGAAAGTGACTAGAAACTTGGTTGCCAAGAAAACTGTCTCCTGCCTGAGGAAAAAAAGATAATAACGTGATATTCATTCTTCTCTTGGTTCCATTCCTGACAGTATGGATTACTCACCTTAACTTTAAATATTAGAATTTTTCATCTTTTAAAATGTATAAATTGGACTAACTGATGTCTAAGATCTCCAAGGGTCATCTAACCTTCTATGATTTCCAAGAGTGATATATTTGGAGTTGGGGAACCTAGATTTGAATGCTAGATTTACTACTAGGATGACTAAGAATAAGCCACTTGATCTTTTTGGGCATCAGTTTCCTAACCTATCAAATGAGGGGATTAGATAAAGTGATCTTTATGGGAAGGCTGCCATATGATTTCATTAATCCACTTAGTCTGAGCATTCATCCTTGGAACTTAGCTATCCTGACTGATAGAAGAATGAGCGAAAACTCACTCAACCCAATCTACCTAGCCTGGTCCAGACCATGCTTCATCTACCACTACAACTTGAAAGGTGTGATAATCTATTGCCCAATGATTCCACTCACAATCCTTGTGATTACCTTACCCCAAACTGCCTCCCTTAGACACCATTCCCTTATGTATGTATGTAATTTAAGCTCCTTGAGGGCTGGGCCTGTCTTATTTTTATTTTCATATATCTAGCACCTACCATAGTGCCTGGCAATAATAGGCACCAGGTAAATGCTAGATTGATTGATCTTATGACTCTAAATTCTAAATGTGTTGTTTTTGTTGTTGTTGAGTAGCTTCAATCCTGTCCAACTCTCTGTGACACTATTCGGGAATTAATTCAGGCCGTTCACTGTAAGTGATGCGATTTAGGGGTTCAGGGGTGCTGGGACCCCAAAACCACAACATACAGGTCCTGTCCGAAAGAATTCAACCCAAGCCTTCTTCCAGCCAAAGACAAGGTTTATTAGAACATTGTCATATTGGGCAGACTCTTAAGGAGTCTGAAGATGGGTAAGCAGTGGCTAGATTATAAGAATCTAAGCATCTTAATGGAGACAAGGTGGACCTTATATATAGAAAGACTGTGGGAGGGGCCTAGGAGTAGCCAGTAAGCTGGGGTGAGCAGAACTCCTGGGACCTGGACCTTGTGGCCAAGGGAGAATGGAGCCTAGCTAGGATTAAGGGTGGGAAATGGCCAAGGGCCATACATAGGGAGATAAAACAAAGGAAGTCCAGGCTAGGTTAAAGGTAACAGAATTGGGAGATTGGGTGTAGCCACAATGAAAGGCCAGTTGACAGGATTATAGACTTGGGGTTTTTTTCCTTTCTGGGGCCCAGATCCCAACCCCATCAGAAGGTCAAATACTAAAGCTAAAACTTAAATACTTGGGCCAACTAATAAAAAAAGGGGCTTTATGGGAAAAGACCCTGATGTTGGGAAAGGTTGAAGGTAAAAGGAAAAGGGGATGGCAAAGGATGAGATGGATGAATAGTATCAAGGAAACAATGAACTTGGACTTGGACAGACTTTAAAAGATAGTGGAAGATAGAAGGGCCTGGCATGCTATGGTCCATGGGGTCACAAAGAGTCAGACACAATTGAATGACTGAACAGCAACAACACAAAAATGCCTAGGTCTCACTGACCTTAAAACAAAACAAAAACTCCACTTGGTTTTAGCATTCCCTAAGGCTATCACTCTGTCTCTCTTCCCTTTCACAGTGAAACTCTGAGAAAAAGCTATCTCATGGCCTACATTTGCTCACCTCCCACTCTCTTCTCAAGCTTTTACAAACTAGCTTTCCCCACCAACACTTGGCTGAAACAATTCTTTCCAAGGTCACCAATGATCTTTTTATTGCTAAGTCTAATGATTATTTTCTTCAGTCCTCATTATTCTTGACCTCTCTCTGTAGCTTTTGATACTGTGGACAATCTTTTCCTTCACTATACTCTCACTTCTCTGAGGTTTTTGTGAGATTACTTTGTTATGGTTCTCTTCTAAGAGTGTGCTGGAGCTTTGAGAGCTGGTTGTTAAATTTTCACTGGGAGCATTTATACCTCAGAAGTTGGTAATCACTATAATTCAGGGCTTTATTTACTGTTTTGTTGATTATCTCTATCCAAGAAAGTATTAATCAATCAATACTGAACTTAAAAGTACATATGCATACATTTTCCTCTCAGAGCCCAGTTGTTAAACATACCAGTAAGCCCCTAAATTGCTCTATAAAAATTGCTTGAACTCAGCTCAGGGAATGAATTAGAGACCTAATAACTGTAGGATAATTAATAATAATAATAATAATAACATAGAGTACATTAAGGCTTCCACATCTTATTTTATTTGAGCTTCTTCTTACTTGTTAGTCTAATACTGCCTAGTTGTTTTCTTTACAATTCTATTATACATGCCCTACTTTCTATGCATGAATGTATCTTAGGCCTCCATCCTAGGCCCTCTCTTCTTTCTCTCTCTACACTCTTTTTTCATGATCACATTAGCTTCCATGGCTTCCATTATCATTTCTATGTAGATAACTTCCAGTTCTACATAACCAAACTCATATCTCTCTTGAGCTCCAGGAATGACTTTTCAACTGCTTACTTGATGTCTCCATTTGGATTTCCATAGACATCTTTAACTGAACATGACCAAAGTAGAACTCATTAACTTCCTCCCTAAACTCCTCCTAATTTCCTTCACCATATCTTCCTGACTTCCCTGTTTCTGGTTTGTGATCTAGGAGTCATTCTCCACACTCCACTCTCTCTCATCCCCTGGATCCAATCAGTTGCCAAGTCTTGTCAGTTTCCCTTCTCCAATATCTCTTGAATCTGTCTGCATAGTTCTACTCACATAATTATTCCAGTCCAGACCCTCATCTTCTCCCACCTGGAATATTGGAAAAGGTTTCCTAATTGGTCTCCTTACAGACAGACTCTCTTCTTTCAAATCTATCCTCCATCTGACTGCTGAATCAATATGGCTAAAGTACATCACCTTGTCACTTTAGCCCAGGAAGATGCAATGGCTCCCTTTTGTCTTTGAGATAAAATACAAATTCTTTTGCTTGGCATTTAAAGTCCTTCACTATCTGACTCCAGCTAAGTTTTCTTTCTTTCTTTTTTTTTTTTTTCTAAATCATTTCAGCTTTAATAGCCTACAACATTGATTAAAAAGATGGGTCAACTTTAGGCTTTTCATTTTAGGTTGATTGCTACCAAGTACAGAGAGGAACACAGACAAATTGAGACTAGATTCTAAGAAGCAAGTGTACAAATGGAGTAACTGGAAAGTTATGAGAATGGGTTAAAGAGTCCAAGATATGAGCTCTTTCTGAATGAGGTCTCCTAGATGTAGGAAAAGGTTCTTGGGCCAAAGTCCTTGGTGGCTGCCATTGCTTGGTGGTTGGTAATTCAGAGGACCGATCTTGCTTGTTGGGTCATGAGAGCCTTGAATCTCTTGATAGTGATAGTGTCTTGAATACTTATCATCCGGGGAGAATCTGGCTGGGTGAGCTGAACAGGGCTGTTGTCCTGCAGGGTCTGTTTTCTTTAGGGTGTAGACCTGGTCCCCTTGCTCGTTGAGGTAATACTGCAGAAACATCACATCCAATTCACTTCACAATCCAGATCTGCCACGGAAAGAATCGGTCCAGCTAAGTTTTCTAAGCTGATTATGTGACTCTCTCTCACGCACTTTACATTGCAGCTAAACTGGCCTACTGGCTGTTGTCCATGCACAACATTCCATCTCCAGCCCTGATGGGCTTTCCTCTATGCCTGGAACGCTCTCTCTCCTTACCTCTGCCTCTTAGAATCCTAGATCTCTTCAAAATTCATCGCAAGTTCTATCACCTTTAATAGGCCTTTTCTGAGTCCCTCAGTTTTTACTCATCCTCCTACCCAATTACATTTTATATAGACCTTGAGTTAAATTTGCTTTGAACTTCTTGTAAACCCTCTGTAGAATGTAAGCTCCTTAAGGTCAGGTACTCTCCTTTGTACTTTTATTCCTAGTGCCTGATATGAGTACAAGCTTAATAAGTACTGATTGGTTGGTTGATTGATTCTAGGCTCAATTCTGCTACTGACTCATGGATTGTCTTTGGACAAATCCCTTCCTCTCTCTAGTTTCCCTGTCCAGTGCTTTTTCTACTATACCATTCAAAATGAGGAGGTTGAACTCAGTGACTTCTCAGTTCACTACCAACTCTGAAATGTTGTATTTCTTTACTCTAGTACCATTCAGGTGACCAGGAGATAGCATCTACCCTAGATACTCTAATCTGAGAAATGGTAAGAGTATAAATTCAGCCCAGTACCTCCTTCCCAGTTATATCTTCAGTGTAGTCTTCCAGGTTACGCACCCTTTGGTTGCCCTGTCCTTTCTCTGGTCGCTTGGAAGAGGGACACATGGACCCCAAAGATTCTTTCCAGGGGGCTCAGGCCCTCCTGAATTGATCTTGCTGTCATCTTGTTTGCTTTTGTCCTGGAGGCTTCTGTGATGACAGGCCTTGTAATACTACTTTCACGTCTGGCCTTTGCCCTATTAAAGCATCTTGGCTAATCATATGTTAATTCTCTTTACTGGCTGGGTATAGAGATTGCATCTGTTGCCAAAAGTGATTGGTTTCCTTCTTGAAACCCTATGGGTCCTTCAGTGTGGGTTTAATTATCATCTCTATGCAGATGACCCACATGTCTATATATCCAGTCCCTATCTCTCCCCTGAGCTTCAGCCTCAGATCAACACTGTCTATTGGGCATTTCAAACCAGATGTCCCATGCTAAATCTTAAATTTAGCATGTTTTAAACCTAACTCATTCTCTTTCCCTCTAATCTGTCCCCTCTTCCAAACTGTAATGTTTCTGTCATGTGTTGACATGACAGAAGGTGCCACCATTCTTTCAGTGCCTGAGGTTTGTAATCTCGGCATTATCAGGATGCCTCATACTCTCTCATCTCATTTATCAAATCAGCTGCCAAATCTCAACATCTCTTCCTTTACCACATGTATCACATTCAACCCATTCTTTCTATTCTCACTACTGCCTCATCTCAGGCCCTCATTTCTTGCCTAGATTATTTCAACATCCTCCTAACTGGTCTCCTAGCCTCAAGTCTCACCATTCCAGTTCATCCTCCACACTGCTGCCAAATTGATTTTCCTTAAAAGATCTAAAGGGTAGCTAAATAGTGCAGTAGATAAGAGTGTGGGCCTGGAGTCAGGAAGATATGAGTTCAAATCCAGCTTCAGACACGTACTAGCTATGTAACCCTGGACAAGTCACTTAATGCTGTTTGCCTCAGTTTTCTCATTCGGAAAATGAGCTGGAGAAGGAAATGGCAAACCGCTCCAATATCTTTGCCAGGAGAACTCCAAAAGGGATCGTGAAGAGTTGGACACAAGTGAAATACGACTAAACAATGAAAAGATCTGGATCATGTGAGTTTTCCTACTCAACCAACTCTGGAGCTTCCTATCTTTCTTTTAGGATAAGATATAAACTCTTATATTTAGCTTTTAAAGCTTTGTGCTTCCTGGTCCCAAACTATCTTTTTTTTTCTTTTTTTAAAAAAATTAATTTATTTTGAATTATCAACAATCACTTTCATAAGCTTTTGAGTTTTAAATTTTTCTCCCCTCCCTCTCCACCTCCCTCCCCAAGAGGGCTCACAATCTGATATAGGCTATACATATACATTCCCATTAAAAATATTTTCACATTAGTGATGTTGTAAGTAAGAATTGGAACCAATAGGAGGAACCATCAGAAAGAGGAAACAAAACACAACAGAAGAAAAAAAATAGCAAATAGTATGCTTCAATCTGCATTCAAACTCCACAGTTCTTTCTTTGGATGTGGATAGCATTTTCCATCATGAGGCCTTTGGAGATATCTTAGATCCTTGTATTGCTGAGAAGGGTTAAGTCTATCAATATTAGTACCTAACTGATTATGTTATTCCCTTCTTGAGCCAAATCTGATGAGAGTAAGGTTCAAATAATACTCATCTCCCTCCCTTTTTTCCCTCTGTTGTAATAGGTTTTTGTGCCTTTTCCTGTAAATTGTTACCCTTGTCTGCCTCCTCCTTTCCTTTTCTCTCAGTACATTTTCTTAGTTACATCAGATTAATCTACTTACTTGGATCCATTTAACCCACTTAATTAGATTTTTTTTGAATCATTACATCAAAGTCAACTTATACCACCCCTTTATGTAAAACCCTTTAACATGGTATAATAACAATAACAGTTCTCAAGGGTTGCAAGTATCATCTTCCCTTGTAGGGTTGTGAACAGTTTGCCCTTATTAATAACATGTTGTTTATTTCTGTCTCATTTACCTTTTTATGTCTTGTATTTGAAGATCAAATTTTCTGTTGAGCTCTGGTCTTTTTTATCAGGAAGGTTTGGAAGTCTCCTATTTTGTTGAATATCCATCTCCTCCCCTGAAAGATCGTGCTCATTTTCACTAGGTAGTTGATCCTTGGTTGTAATCCAAGCTCATTTGCCTTATGGAATATCATATTCCATACTCTATGATCTTTTAATGTAGAAGCTACAAGGTCCTGGGTAATCCTCACTGTGGTTCCATGATATTTAAGTTGCCTTTTTCTGAGTGCTTGCAATATTTTCTCCATGATCTGGGAATTCTGGAATTTGGCTACTATGTTCCTTGGCGTTTTCAATTTGGGATCCCTTTCAGGAGATGATCAGTGGATTCTTTCTGTGGCTATTTCACCCTCTTGTTCTAGCACCTCAGGGCAGTTTTCTTTTATGATTTCCTAAAAGATATACTGTCCAGGCTCTTTTTTCATCATGATTTTCAGGTAGACTAATAATTTTTCAATTGTCCCTCCTGGATCTATTTTCCAGGTCAGTTGTTTTACCAATGAGGTATTGTACATTTTCATCTATTTTTTTTTCATTCTTTTGTTTTTGCTTGACTGATTCTTGCTCTCTCATAGAGTCATTAGCTTCCATTTGCCCAATTCTGATTTTTAACAAATTGTTTTCTTCTATTAGATTTTGTACCTCCTTCCCCATTTGGCCAATTGTATTTTTTATGGATTTGTTTTTTTAGTGTGCTTTTTTTTTCCAATTGGCCAATTGTATTTTTTAGGGATTTGTTTTTTTAGTGTACTTTTTTTTTTCCAATTGGCCAATTGTATATTTTAGGGACTTGTTTTCTTCAGTGTACTTTTTTTTCTAGTTGGCCAATTGTATTTTTTAAGGACTTGTTTTCTACAGTTAATTTTTGTTCTTCCTTTTCCAAACTATTGACTCTCTCTTGTATACCTCTTATTTCTTTTCCCATTTTTTTCTTCTATCTCTCTCATTTGACTTTTAAAATCCTTCTTGAGCTCTTCTAAGAAGGCTTTTTGGGCTTCAGATCAGTTCATATCCCTTTTGAGGTTCCAGATGTGGGTTTGTTGACAATGATGTCCTCTTCAGAATTTCTGCCTCGATTTTCACTCTTCCCATAGTAAGAATCCCATGTTTCTTTTTTGCTCATGGTGTTTGCTTATTTCCTGGCCTTTAAAGAGATTGAGATCTCCTGCTGGGGAGCAGAGGGCACTGACCCAAGCTTCTTGTGTTGGGAGCCTAGGGCCTGGTCACTGGCTTTGTGTGTGGGGCCAGCAATGCTGGCACTTGGAGGC
This sequence comes from Phascolarctos cinereus, assembly GCF_003287225.1. Classification (NCBI taxonomy): domain Eukaryota; kingdom Metazoa; phylum Chordata; class Mammalia; order Diprotodontia; family Phascolarctidae; genus Phascolarctos; species Phascolarctos cinereus. The sequence continues at coordinate 82,353,205 of NW_027555625.1, read as the reverse complement.
TGTAGGGTTCTGGCAGCTTACCTGGTGTTGGGTTGGAATCAGCAACACTAGAACTCCAGGGGGTAGGATCGGATAGTGTGGCCTGGAGATTTCCTGCTCACCTGTACCTTTCCTTCCTTTCCCTTTCTTCAGCTCCTTTTAGATGGATGTTGCAGGATGTTTATTTGCCTGGGGGCCCCTTGGATGCTGCTTCCCTTAGTTTTGCTGAGGCGCTGGGAGACCTGGTTGCTGTAGAATGCTGAGGCACCTAGTGGTTTTCCAAACTGTTTTCCACAGGTTCCCCCACCCTCACTGAGGCACTCGGGGTCCAGGTGTTGGTATTTGCCTGCTCCACCACATGGGTTTCAGGATCTCCTCCTGGTATGCTGAGGTGGGGCTTTCTGCTAGCTTGCTGGAACTCCTCCTGTTCTGTACTGCTCCCCTTCCCCGAGGGCAAGAGGGGACTTACCCTTTAATCTCTCAAGCCACCTGGGCTACTGGACTGCTGCACTCCATCTTTTTTCTGGTTCAAGTGTTCCAGGGTTTTTCCTGAGGCCCCAGCCTAACTTTTGAGCCTTATTGGACTATTCCTCCTACATTCTGAAATTCAGCCAAACTGGTTTTCTCTCTATTCCTCACACGGGATCTTCCATTTTCACCATTTACAGTCTCTGTGCCTTTGGACTGACTGTCCTCTATCCCTAGAATGCATTCCCTCCTTATCTCTGCCTTAGAGAATCCTTCTTTTCCTTTAAGATGCAAGTCAAGCACCATCTTTTTCAGAATGAAAGAATACTTAGAAATGCTTAGAACAGCTGCTCCTCTTTCAATCACAGAATTTCTGGTTAGAAAGGACCTTAGAGATCATTTAATGTAAGCCCCTTATTTTATGGATATGACTTTCTAAGCTTTGCTTCATAGGCAGACAAAGGTAACTTCACCTCCTGTAGAGAGAGGGAAGGCTGGTAGTGGGGTGAGGGTGGGAGAGTTAAAACCCAGGAGGTAGGAAACTTGAAAGATGAACTTTCCAGACTAGATGCCCAGGTTTCATTGCAGATCTCAGGGTTATGGACCACCTCTCTTTGCAAGGTCACAGGCACCTTGGCCTGAACTAAGCTTCTAAGGCCTGCTAGGAATCAGTTATTAGCATTCCAACTATATTTAACTTGGAACAAACCCTGGATTCATCAAAGCCGGATTTCTTTTTTTTTCCTGCACACAAAAATCAACCTATTGATTTAACACTTTGGGAGGGGGGAGGGTAAACACAGGGATGAAACCCCAAAGCTTTACATTCCTTAGAATGTTCACCTGAAAAGGATTTAATTTCCTTAATACCCAGATTTGGAGTAATTAAAATAAGAACATTCCTGTTGTTAAGTCCTTGATCCTTTTTATACTGTCCCCAGAAAGTGGAACAGCAGACACTACCACTTGCTGATTGACTTAGGAGCAAGGTACTCTATGACAGAGTTTTTTCACCTGTAAAATGGGAATATGATTCAGAAATATCTCAGGCAACCAAAAGTTGAAAGTCATAATGAATTTCTCACAATAATCCTTGTGAGGGAATTAACACAAGCATTATAATCCCTACTTTATGCATAGGGAACCTGAGGCTCAGAGAGGTCATAGAAGTAGAAAATATAGAGCTGGAAGGGACGTTAGAAATACTCCAATTCAGCTCCCTCATTTTTCAGATGAGGAAACTGAGGCCCAGAGTAGAAAAGTGATCTTCTGTTATATGAATCTGACTCAACACAAAAGAAACTATGCAAAATAATCAGGAATAAATGGAAAACTCATCCTCCGAAGAAAGAGTTTTCTTCTCAGAGAACCAGAAATATGTTTAAATCAATGAATCTAACTGAATACTTTCTATATAAATCACACTATGCTTGTCACTAGGAGGGAGATGGAAAAGATCAGAAAGGTAACATAAGCCCATATTGTAGAAGGCTTTGTACGGAAAGATAAGGAGTTTAGACTTTATCCTGTAGAACAAGAGTTCTTCACTTTTCTTGTATGTCATAGACCCCTTTGGCAGTCTAGTGAAACCCATGGACCCCTCCTCAGAATGTTTTTAAATGCCTAAGTGAAATGCATAGGATTACAAAGGAAATTAAACATATTGAAATATAGTTATCAATTTCTTTTTCAAAAACAAGCTCATGACCCCCAGGTTAATACCTCCTGCTCTAGGTATTAGTGAGTTACTGAAGGTTTTAGGACAGGGAAATGACATGATTCAAGAAAAGTTTCAAGAATTTTTGTTTGGCACTGAGAAGGGAGCTTTGTGTGGCTTAGATTAGAGACTGGCTCAGTAAAAATCTTGTTAACAGCACCAATGTCTATGATGGATTTGGCTAGAGAAGGGAGAAACTGACAGAGAGACCAGCTGGGAGTCCATTGCGATCATTTAAGTGTGAGCTGATGAAGACCTAAATTGTGGTGGTAGCAGTAGGAACAATATCAGACATAGGGGAGTAAGGACTGAGTATATTTAGTGACAGTGTAGTTGAGGAATCAGGACAAACAGTAGAAATAACTCGACCACATTCCAGTATCAAATAGTGCTAAGTAATCTAGTACACACTGAAAACAAACTGACTCTAGTATACAAATAGTTTGTGTTCCAAAAGTTCATTTAGGAGTCAGTTGACTGGTACTTGGAACGCATTTTGCTATAGAAACAATGTCATAAATGGTGCTTATACTCCCAAGGTAGGCTAGGAAAGCCTATTTAACAAACTTATAATGTAGTTGAAATTCATTTTAATTTGTAATGAAACATTGTAGAAAGCAATACTATTGTAATTATGCAGATTAAAAATTTAAGATACAATTGAACAAGAATTAGTGTTTTATTTGTCTTGAATGTTGGTGCCTGGAGAAAAGTAGACTTAATTAGAGTAGAAAGAGGAGGTAGATGGAGAACATCACAGAAATTCTGAAGGGGATCTTAAGACATTTTAAAGAGTTTTGTGGCTGAAGGCAATGGTTCCTTTGGGTGTATTTTTCTTTAAAAATGTTTCTAAGGAAGTCTAGACCATTATCTTCCTTTTCTTAAGAATTATTAGCTTGAAACAAATAAAGGAAGAGAGAAAGAGAATTTTCCTAAGATAGCTGGAAGAGGGTTGGAAAAGTTAAAGGAGGAAGGGGGTTAAGAGGTTATATGTATGTCATTGAGAGAAGGATTTTTGCTTCTTGTAGAATTACCTGAGCTGTTATTAATTGAAGATGGAGGTAATGACAGCCCTGAGTGGAGAGAAAGTAGGTAATAGGGAAGAACCATCAGATCAAAGTTCCCTCAGGCTGCTTATCAGGTGACACCATCAATCCTGGATAGTTTAATCACTGTTGAGTTCAAGTAGTTTTAGAATTAGGGAGGAGATGGGGAAGAGGATTAACAGACAATTCACATTTTTAACGTAAGGATTGTTTTTAAGATTTGTAACTGGAGGAATGCCTGGAAATAAATGCTGAAGGGATGTCAAATCTGAGTGGGATTAAGCTGGGAGGTCTTCCTGGGAGAGGTGAATGGGGGTGAGAAGATGATGAAGGGAATATGGAGCAGTGGAGTGGGGGAAAAGATCTCATTGGTTGACACTGATTATTGCTACTAGATTTGTCCTCCTGTTTTTCTCCTCTCTTTCCTTAAGCCAATCAACCAATCAATCAACAGGTATTTATTATGTATCTACAGCTTTGCTAGATGGTGGGCATTTTGATTACAAAGAATGAAATAATCTATACTCACAATGAGCTTACATTTTAATGGGGGAGACAAGTACATACAAACATGTATACAGCACAAATGTCAAGTGAATAAATACAAAAATATATAAAGTCATTAAATACAAAGTATTTTGGAAAGGAGGGTACTAGTATTTGGGTGCCTCAAGGAAGGCTTCATGTAGAAGATGGTGGGCAGCTAGGTGGTAGAGTGGATACAGTGTCAGGCTTAGAATCAAGAAGACTTAACCTCTGTTAACCTTAATTGACTAAAGAAGGAAATGGCAAAGCACTCCAGCATTTTTGCCTAGAAAACCTCATGGACAGTATGGTTCACAGGATCATGAAGAGTTAAACAATAAGGAGAAGCATTTATTAAATGTTTACTATGTGCCAGGCATTGCAATAAGCATGGGGTGATAGCAAGAAAGGAAAAAATTGAGTCGTTTTTCCTCAAAGAGCTCACATTATAATGGAGGATACACCAAGCAAACAAGCATGTCAATGCAAAATATATATGGTATAAATGGAAGGTAAGCTTAGAAGAAAGGCACTAGCAGTGGGGGAGACTGGAAAAGGCTTACTCCAGAGGGTGGGATCTGAGCCAAACCTTGAAGGAAGTGGGCCGAGATAAGAAGAGAGAGCCTTCTGTTAATGAGGAACATGAAGTGAAAAGGCATGGAGGTGGAAGAGGCAGTGTCATGGGGGAAGAATATCAAGAACACCATTGTTACTGGGTCATAGAATATGTGGAAGGGACTAGAAAGATAGGAAGGGGCCAGATTGGGAAGGACATTAAAAGCTATACAGAAGATTTTACATTTGTTGGGTAATGGAGAGCCACTGAAGACTACTGAGTGTAGGTGTATCTATGCGGTGGGATCACACCTCCCATGCATTTGATTCCTATAGATTGAATTGTCTGTGCCATTCATTAATCATGGTCAAAGAAGCAGCATGGTGTTAATGGAAAGAGAGCTGTGTCAAGAAACATCTGGCTTAAATCCCTGCTTGGATGAGTACATGTGTCATTTCAGACAAATCACTTAACCTCCTCATGTCTCAATTTTCCCATCTGAAAACCAGAGGACTTTTGTTATGAAGGTGCTTGGGAAACCTTCAGGCACTCTATACATGTGAGTTATTATTATTATTATTCTTACATCACAATGTCCTATTGTCAATACATTGTTGTAATAACTTGTTTTCAATAGCTGTATCATTAAACTTGAGCAGAGCAGGAGACTAGGTCTCCTCTGGGTTTTTGAAGACTAAAGTAATGGAGCACAAGTTCTGACAGATCCTAATCCAGCTAGAAAGACTTGAAGTACACACCCAACAGTGAGTGGCCTATTGGCCCACGACCAGACTGGCTAAGTTCCAAACACTTGCTCACCAGGTGATAAATGTTCTCATTCTCAGCAACTGTGAAGGGGGCTGTGAGCTGCATTTGAAATCACAGATCCTTGGAGTATTGACATCCCCATATCTCATCTTCCCAAATAAACTGTGAGCTCTTGGAACAAGGAACAGATCGCAAGGTTCTTTGGGGGCAGAACCTTGCCCCAAGACTTAACTTCTCTACTCTATTTCTATTGATGACTGAGTGGCTCCTAACTCTCGAAGTCACCCAGGTTTGAAATCTCATTCATATTTGACTCTTTCTTCTTTCTCCCTCATTCCCCCTCAACCAAGCAGCTGCCAAGTCCTGTCAATGCTACCTCCACAGTATCTCTTGCATCTGATCCCTCCTTTTCACTGCCACAGGAACCATCCTTGTTTGGAACCTCATTACCTCTCACCTGGGTTGTTCCAAGAGTCACCTAACTAGTGTCACTACCTCTAGTCTCTCCCTTCCCTTATTCATACAATTGTCTTGGCAATCTTGTTCCATTAGATAGTAAGCTTGTTGAGGGCAGAGTCTGTTTTTTTCTTCTTTTTATATTCTTAGCACTTAGAACAGTGCCTGGCACATAAGTAGGTGCTTACTAGTTTATTGATTGATTTCTTGTTTCCTGTTGCATACTGAATAAAACAAATTCCATAGGCTGGTATTTGAGGCCCTCCACAATTTGGCTCCAACCTCCCTTTTCAGGCTTATTTCATACTAAGTTCCCTTAATACTATGTTTCTGCTAAAAACAATGGAGTTCTCCAACCTCCGTGCATTTGCCCAGGTTGTTGTCCCTTCTAGGACTAACATTCTCTGGATCTACCGTTTTATGCCCTTGAGGAGCTTATGATCTTTTGCAAAGGGAGGGCATGCACCTCACAGGCCATCACTGCAGCAAGGCAATTCACTCTCCCACTCACTCCAGCAGCTATTCCAAACCTTTTCATCCTCCCTCATACCTCCCATAGTACCTTCTCCACCTACCTTTTCAGCTGAAGACTTTGCCTCATCCTTCACTAAAAACAATTGAGGTCATTCACTGAGAGCTCCTTTTTCTCCTCATCTCAAGTCACTCAAAATCACCTTAATGAGACGGCTAAAGGGATAAACAAGGCAGTCATCCTGGTGCAGTGGAAAAGTTGGTTGGGTTTGGATTAAAAAGAGCTGGGTTCAAATTCCAGCTTTGCCTCTTTTTACTTGGGGAAGTCTCTTAGACTCTTTAGTTCTCAGTTTGGGCAAAAGGAGGGGGGGACTAGAAGGCCTTGCAGGTCCCTTTCAACTCTCAATTCTCCAATTCAGGATTGATTCTACAATGCTAAGATGAAGTGCTGACGCGAGTGTTCTAGGTAACATATGCTAAGAGTATGGAGAAGAGAAATATTCAGCAATGTGCTATGGGGGGGGAATACTGGATTTGGAGTCAGATGATCTGAGTTTGAATCCTAACTCTGCCACTTTCTATCACAGCGAACTTGGGCAAATCACTTAACTTCTCAGGTCCTTAATTTCCCATCTGTAAAATGAAGGGGTGGGATGAGATTGGCCAAAGCTCTAGATCTCTGACGTGAAGACTCTACGAGCCAGGGTGATCAAGGAAGACTGCATAAAGGAGGTAGGATGGATTTGGATCAAAAAAGCAGGGTAGGGTAATCAAGCCAGCAAGAACAAAGACCCACACGCAAAACTGAATCAGATGTGTTCTAGGACCTGGGAAAACCCATCTGGATCAACTTTTTTGCTGAGGAGGAGCAGGGAATAAGATTGGAGCAATGGCATGAGGTAAGATAGTATAGGACTTTGAACGCCAAGTTAAAAAGTTTGAACTTTTACCAATCCAGTCATTGTAACATGGGGGAACTCAAAGTCATAGAAGTGAAATGACTGTTCCAAGGTTACAAAGCTAATAAGTGGTGGATGTGGGATGCTAACCTGAGAGAAATGGGGAGCACCAAAGGTTTTTTTTGTTTGTTTTTTATGAAGAGGAGGGTAATTAAAGCAGTGTGTTAGAAAGATAAATCCATCCGATGAAATATCGTTAAGCAAGGCTAACTCCTAAATACCCAGAGGATAACAAGAATTCTTACTTCACATGTAGCCCTCAAGAATTGCATCAGGAACCTAATCCTAGAGCATTCAGGCAGTAGGTAAAAGGGCCCTAGAACTCCTCAAACCCTTGGCCCCTTAATATCATTGAAAAGCCACATCCCTTATGAGGCCTAGCTCTCCAATGTTCAAAGAGCTAGCCTGGGGTCGGGAACCCGCGGCCTCAAGGCCACAGGTGGCCCTCTAGGTCCTCAAATGTGGCCCTTTGCCTGAATCTTGAACTTCCTCTGGGTCCTCAAGTGTGGCCCTTTGACTGAATTTTGAGCTTGAAGTTCAAGATTCAGGCAAAGGGCCACACTTGAGGACCTAGAGGGCCACCTGTGGCCTCAAGGTCACAGGTTGCCCACCCCTGAGCTAGACCCTGAGACTATGGCTCTTAAACAACGAACTTTAGATTATCTTTGCAAATGGTGGGCATTAATAACCCAAATAATAGGTGATCAAATAAGTACTTCTGGTCCAAAAGTAACTTATATTTGACTTTCAAATGAATTTTTAAGCCTACATTTGTTGATATGGGGAGTGTCAATACTATGAACAAGTTCATGGAGACACTCTAAAAAAGGTTGATTAAAGAGAAGATAAGAAATTGTCCTTCCTTTTTTTCCCCCTGGTCCAACTCTGCTTGGTTCACTGCTTTCTATTAAATGGAAACAACATAATTCTTCAGACCCCTACAAAGTAATATCAGCCTAAGCCAAGCTATTCTCCCTTCCTCTTTCTTTCCCTCCCTCTCTGCCTCCCTTTCTAACCGCCTCTTTTTGTCTCTCCTGCTATCTGTTTCTAACTCTGTCTCTCTTTCCTCTTCCTCACTTTCTCCTCCTCTTTCTGACTCTCTGTCCATTTCTTTCCCTCTTTCTCCCTCTCTTTCTCTTTCTCTCCATTCTCTTTCTCTCCCTCTTTTCCCCTCCTCTCTCCCTGTTTCTGTGTCCCTCCTTCTCTCTCCTTCCTTCTTTCCCTCCCCCTTTCATTCCTCCTCCTCCCCTTCAATGTGTTTCCTTTCTGGATCACAGCATCCCTAGATTAGAAGAGGTAATAGTGTTTTCATTTTAAAAACATTTTGAGAGGTAAGGCTAACTAGAGATAATGGACAGCTCCAAAAAAAGGGATGGAATTAAGCAGACTAGGTGTCATCTGTCAATAAGAAGATGAAAGCAAGATAATCTCCCTTGGGATTACTGATGAACATTTATTTATGCATCTGACAGTCTTGTTCAGAAAAAGGGGAAGGGAAGGGAGAGAAGGAGCATTTCTTTTTTTTTTTTTAATTTTTTTGAACAATAACTGGACACAACAGCTATTCACCTGTTGTTCTTTTCTGGTTCCTTCCTTTGTACGAGCCAAAGCATTTCACAATATCACACCCACCCTATTCAGGAGGCCTGTGGGAAAGAAGCAAAGCTATCTTGTAAAGGGCAGAGATTGTGTTCTCGTTCTTGGCAAGTTCTCTTGGGAGACATTGCGTACACTCAAGGCTCTGTATAAATAAATAACACGGATATAGAATTTGTGGGGGAGGGTTCTCGCCTGCTGTTATTCCAAGCCCTGGTCCAACCGAAGCCTTTGTGATAAAAAGAGACTTGTTTGCACAACTCAGAGCCCTACAAACACAGTTTATTTGTTGAGTGAGGGTAGGTTTGAGTGCACAAGCACTTTGATCTCCACTGACCAGCACTTGTCTAGGAGTTGAGGTGAAGGAGAAAAAAAATTTAACTAGTTCAGAACTTTAGGGAAGAACATAAGAGGAAGAGAAAAGTCAACATTGCTTTTTGTTTCTTGGTCTTATTTTCAATTACTGCCCAAGGTGATGGGGCTTCATTAAATGACAATATATGAGAGTTGGAAGGACTCCAGAGGCTGTCTGGTCCAATTCAAACATGAACAAGAAAACCCTCAATGACGCTGAAGGAATGATCATCCAGCCTTTGCTTAAACTAAAGAGGGAACCCAGCGCTTCCCAAGGCAGCCCGGTCCACCTTGGAAGATTTCCAATCATTACTCTTTCCTTTGTAATTTCTACCATTGGTTTTAGTTCTGCCTTCTGGGGCCAAACAGAAATCTAATTCCTTCTTCCAACCCTTTAAATATGTAGAGACAAATATTATATCCCTTACAAGTCTTTTCTTCTTCAGGCTTCATTTGTTTTAACTGACAACAGACACTTACTAGCTGGGTGACCCTGGGCAAGTCACTTAACCTCTGTTTGCCTCAGTGTCTTTAACTATGAAATAAGAATAGTTATAACACCCAGCTTGCACTGTTATGAGGATCAAATGAGATAATATTTGTAAAAAACACTTAGCACAGTGCCTGGCACACAGCAAATGATATATAAGCACTTATTTCCTTCTTTCCCCTTCTCTCCTTGCTCACTTATCCCTTTGTGGGACTTAGCTGTATTTTTTTGACATTTGCAAAACACTATATTTGCATGGATAAAACCCTCTGCAATCTTAGAATTCCTCCTCAGCATTGAATGATAAATGTCCTACCCTGATGAAGGGTAGATTTAGAAAACTTTTGAAATGCTATCGTGTGGATTGATTTTCATGTCTAGGCTCACCAGGTCCCAAGATGTCGCATTCAGCTAAAACTTTCTGTCCACTGGCATTGATACACAGGAATTATCTGATGGCAATCAGTATTTATTGAAGTGACCCAGAGCAATTCAGGATCTAGAAGCACAAACTGAATCATCAAATAAAGACAAAAATTCATTTAGTAAGTCCACCAGCATCTATTAAGTGCTTAATATGACAGGAACTATGGCTGAAGATCCAAACTTATAAAGGGTGTTTAGAACACACCCAGTTGACCTAATATGCAGGCTGCCTAAGGGTCTTGTCCTGGGCATACTCAGATCATCTAGTACCTACTCACATGGGTGGTGACCCAGAATGCCTCCATGTTAGGCAATCTGAGATTGCCTAACATGAGCTTTAGGAAGCTAACTTTGGCAGCTGAGTAGAGAATGGACTGCCATGTAAAGAGACAAAAGTAGGGCTAGGATTTGAATCCAAGCCCTCTGATTCCAAATCCAGTGTTATTTTCACTGTATGACACTGTTAGGGTGGGTTTTTTTTTGTCTTGTCATTTTAAAATCACAACTTTATATAGTCAATGAACAAATTGGAACTGGAGTCTAACAGAGGAGATCCCTTTTGCAAAGCTTCCTTTAAAGTAAACAGCCAAATTCTAGGTGTGCTAGTCTTGTTTACAGTGTCCACCACGCTGCCATTCAAGGAACTCTGTTAAAAATGGAGATGAAATTAGTCTGGCATGGTCCATTCATCACAAAGCCTTTCCGAATCTTCTGGATTCCCTTCTGGATCCGTTCTGGGTCCCCTATTTCCCTTCCCATATACAGGAGTCATCTCTTTACTATTAGGGAGAGGGATTGGATACATACATATGTGTATATACACAAGCAAACATGTGTACATACATGTACATATGTATGACTACATGTGTATACACATACATATTTATGTGTATGGATAGAAGGACAGATAGACAGATGCCTCAGTCTCCACTCTGAGTTCACCACCTCTCTATGTGGAAGTTGGTAGCACTTGTCATCATGAGTCCTCTGGAACTGTGGTTGGTCATTGAGCAATAGCTCAATGTTGGTCTGAGAGTTCCTAAGCTTTTCAAAGTTGTCTTTACAGAACTATGATTTCTGTATAAATTGTTCTCCTGATTCTGCTCCCTTCACTTTGCATTAATTCATGCAAATCTTCACAAGTTTCTCTGAAACTATTACCTTCATTATTAGTTACAACACATAATATCCCATTACATTCATACGCCATAACTTGTTTAGCCATTCCCCAACTGATGGACCTCCCCCTCAATTTCCAATTCTTTGCTACCATAAAAAGAGCTTCTATCAACATTTTTAATCCAGTTGGGTCTTTTTTCTCTTTCTTTGATCTCTTTGACCTAGTAGTGGTACCACTGTGTCAAAGGGTCTGTACTGTTTAATAGCTTTGGGGGCATAGTTTCAAATTGCTTTCCAGAACACTGGATCAGTTCACAGTTCTACCAACAGTGCATTAATGCACCTATTTTTTCACAGCCTCTCCAGCATTTGTCACTTTCCTCTTTTGTCAACTTTGCCAATCTTATGGATATGTGGTAGTACTTTTAGAGTTATTTCCGCTTGCATTTCTTTAATTATTAGTGATTTAGAGAATATTTTTCATTTTAGATTTCTTCCTATGAAAACTGGAATAACTCTTATTCTTATGATTTGAATCAGTTCCTTATGTATCTTGGAAATGAGGCTTTTGTTAGAGAAATTTGTAAAGATTCCCCTCCCCCATTAATTTCTTGCTTCTCTTCTAATTTTAGCTATATTGGTTTTGTTTGTGAAAAACCTTTTTAATTTTATGTTATCAAAACTGTCCATTTTGTCTCTTGTGAACTTCCCTATTTCTACATTGAAGCATACACTTTCCCCCATCCATAGATCTGACGGGTATTTTTTTCATGCTCCTCTAATTTGTCTAAACCTTGTATTTTGATCTCTTTGATACCTAATCTTCCTAAATCTAAAGAGCATGTTAGACTGTGTCTAGTGTCTTCTCTGACATTACAAAATCTAAGACGATTTGTTCGCTTCTTCCCAAGGTTTCCATCATTTTCATTTCATCAGGCAGATAATTCTTGTTGACAAGAATCAGATCCAGAGTAGCAGTTCCAGAGTAGAAGTTTTACTCAGACACTTCCACTACCTTTAGAAGCATGAAATGATAATTACAAGGGTGTCAAGAATCCATCAGCTGGTTCATTTTTGGCAGCAAGAGAGAGCATCCGCAGATGTTTGGGTAGTTAAGGTTCTCCATTACTACTCTAGCAGGCCTCTTTGCCAGATTTGTAATGTTTCCCAAACTCTTTGTCACACCCAAACATGGTGCTGGATCTAATTGCCAATACTGAAATTTCTCCAGAACTCCCCAGTGCCCATCCATTAAACTGCAGAATTCCACAGAATGTAGTTTGGAAATCCCAGCTCCAGGCACTAAGACATCATACATTTTCATATGTCATCTTCTTTACAGTTTATTCTTCAAGAACCATTAAGTACAACTACTTGACTGATAATACATGTCAGTATCCACTTTTGTAGTTTATTGTTTCCCAACAGAAGCAAGGATGTGTGTTTGATCGATAGTGTGGTACCAACATTCTTGTCAGTTATATTTGATATTATCTTTCTTTACGTTAGTGGAGTCACTGTGTCTTCAGGCTCTGCTGTCTTCATTCTACATCACTTTATTCAGGAAGTCTTCTGTGTTTCTCTGAATTTTTTAAACCTGTCATTCTTTACAGCCCAGTGAATTCATGTACCTTAAAACTGACTCAGCAGTTTTCCAATCATTGGGCACATATTTCATTTCCTATTTTCTGTTGTCACAAATAATGCTGCTATGAATATTTTTGTACATAAAAGCATCAGTGAGATTTTGCCCCATTCCTACAGGCAGCTAGGTGGCCCAGTGGATAGAGTACTAGGCCTAGAGTCAAGAAGTCACTTTCAAATATGGCTTCAGATACTAGCTATATGACACTGGTAAAGTCATTCAACCTCTATTTGCCTCAGTTCCCTCAACTGAAAAATAAGAATAATAATAGTACTTAATTCCCAAGCTTATTACAAGGATCAAATGAGGTATCTGTCAAGCATTTAGCACAGTGCCTGGCAAACAGTAGGTGCTTAATCAGTATTCTCCTGACTTAGCTGTTGAATGACTAGGTGAATCTCTGCCAACCAACTGACTTTTCTGGGCCTTAGTTTGACAGTGCTTTTGTCTTAATACTTAATATCAACAGGCTGGAATTTTGCTTTCACAATATTTGTGGAGAATCCAAAACATTGTTGATATTTCGCTGTTGCTGTGGAGTCATTCGGTCATGTCTGACCCTTTGGGACTCTGTGGACCATAGCACACCATGCCCACCTATCCTCTACTATCTCTCAAAATTGGTCTAAGCTCATGTTTGTTGTTTCCATGACATAATCCATCTCATCCTCTGCCATCCCCTTTTCTTTCTACCTACAATCTTTCCCAACATCAGGGTCTTTTCCAATGAGTTCCATCTTCTCATTATATGGCCAGAGTATTTAAGCTTCAGTTTCAATATTTGACCTTCCAGTGAATAGCCTAAATTAATTTAAGTATTGATTGATTTGACCTCCAATGATGATGATTAAATAGTGTAAAACAATAATGAGATATATTTTACATACACCATTATTTCAAAGTCATTTGAATTGCATTGGCAGCATCATTTCATCCATTTCCACATCTTTTCATTACAAAGATTTTTTTTCAGGGCCAGCAAAGTATTGTATGATTTTAAAAGTACCAGACTTCTATTCTAGCACTACCTTATAATAATCCTGTTCTATTTTGATTATGCATTATTTTTCTTTGAAACATCAAAGTTAGAAAACTAGATGCATCATACATATGTTGCCCCTTTTTATCTTATCAGGGGGTCATGCTAGATGGTCTCTACAATTCTTTCAGGTCTATGTAGAATGATTCTGTGATCTCTTTTTTCGGAGATGTTTTTAAAGGAAGCTTGATCTTTAAAAAAGGGTATTCCTCTTTCTGTCAGGAACTGCCTGGCTCCCTGATCCTTCACTACAGCCAGATATCCTTACTTGCTTCCATTTGTAAGTTCACTTTCCCCATATCCCACTCTGAGACATATTTTGGTTCACTTTCCCCATTTGGTCTGGGCAGGAAGCATATGGCATCTCCTGTTTTTTTTTTTTTCACAAAGTCCTTTGTCCTTATTGCTTCTGGTCTTTGCTTCTCACTCAGACACCTTGCCTAGATTCTGACCTCTTGTTGCCCATATCCTTTGCACCTTAGATCTAACTTCCTGATTCTTGTTGCTTGGACTCTGGACTATAGACCTTGTTTGTTTTCATTCCACAGTAAATATCTATTCCTTCCTACCTTTGCTTACTTTTTGTACTTGAAATTTATCCAATAAGATAAGGAGCTTCTAATACCTGGAGATCTATAAAGTGCTTTGTAAACTTCAAAGCACTAAGTTAGTTATTGTTATTATTAATATTATATTAATTAATGTAATAAGCACTGTTATTTATTATACAACAAAGCACTAGGTTAGTTATTATTAATATTATTGTATTGCTTATTTATTACTGTATATTAATATCATAATAGTATTATAATTATTACTATTATATTGAAATGGATAGCCATTTGTCAAAAAAATTATAGGAAATATTCCCTTATTGAATGGGAGGAAGAACTAGAGGTGTCAAATTCAAATCCCCATATTGACTTAGAAACCAACAAATTAATATTATCTCTGTTGTATTTTTATTTACTTTGTTAAACATTTCCCAATTACATTTTAATCTAGTACTGAGCTGCACTGGGAAGTTTTGCTCACCATGAATCTTAAATTTGACATCTATGAACTAGATGATCTCAAGTTTCCTTTTTAACTCTGAGATTCTGAGTCTGTGATTCATTTTGACTCCTTATCTTCTTCCTCCTCCAGTATTGGTATTTCCAAGCTTTATTCCTTTCTAGCTGAACTTCTGGTCCTAACCTCTCATATCCTTTCTTACATCCCTGTCCTGTTGCTGCACTAAACTCAATCTTATGCTTCCACTCAATAAATAAGCATTTATTACGCTACTACTATGTGCCAGGCACTGTGCTAAGCACTAGGGATAAAAAAAAGTGGCAAAAGACAGTCACTGTTCTCAAGGAACTTACAATTTCCTATCTGATGCTGATGGGATATAGGATCTGGACCCTTCCCCCCTCCTCTTGGACTTTCCCACAAATTTCAGGAACCCAACCCCTGAACCCAGATCCTTGGCATTCACCTGAGGCATCAAACTCATCCCAGTATAATTCTTTCAGTTTTCCATTCTTACCTCTGACCCAGCCCAACCCTTCCTTCTCTGTTACCTCTGGACCATCCCAGGCTATTCACCACTCTTTAATCCCATCCAAATTTTCCCACAATCCTTCTCTCTATAAAGAAATACATCTTGTTCCTATCAAATGTGCAGATTCACTAGGAGTCTGGCCTGCTTGTATTGGCATCACAAATAAACTACTTACTTTGACTAGAAGGCTTGAGTGGTCAGATTCTTTGGAGGCAGACCTGTGCCCTGTGCTCTTGCATTTTGGGGTTCCCAGCACCCTTAGACCACAACAATGCTATATTTTTTCACCTTTGTTTCCTTCCCAAGAATTAATCTTTATTATCTTTGACCTTTTGTTCCGTGTGTTTTTTGCCTCTTCTGTACCTTTTCTTCTCTGTTTCTGTGACTGGCCCTCACCAGACTTTTTGGTGAGAAGAATTTTCTCACCTGGATAAAATAGCTCCACATTCTTCACACTCTTTACTCTCAGCTGTACACGTGGCTTCTCGTTCTCTGGCACACCTTAATTCACTTAACTCTGCTCCACATCCTCACTCTCCTTTTCTCCCTGTCACTCTGTTGTTTGAGATCATAAAACTAATATCATAAAACCTTGAATCCTGTGCTTCATGATTTGAGCTAGAAGGGGACTGGAGTCAGGGCTGGGAGTTTGAAAAGAGAAACACATATCCTGTAAGAAGGCAGCTTGAGAAGGAGCCGGGAAATGGAATTCCTAGCCCCACCCAGGACTTAACATTAATTGCTACACCTGGGTGAGGCTGGTTAAATTGCCTGGGAAAAGGAGGATAGGGCAGTGGCTGAAGAAACATTACATCTAAATCACAGTCCACAAGGTGGTTACTCAGTGCCAACTTCTTCATAACATTTCTAACAAATTCAACCACTCTTTTAATATGGCTATTGATGAGGAACTGATCTCTGTCCAAGTCCATCTGGCTAACAAACAACATATTTGCTCAGGTCCTTATCATTATTCCTTTTCACTGCCTCTAGAATAATTCCAATCTTTCCCCCTCTTCAGTCCATTTTCCAATGGCTTGCTGAACTGTATTCCTTTATTTTCTTTTTTTTTTTAAATTTTACATGTAAAACCAATTTTTAACATGTTTTTCATTTTCTTTTCAATCAACAACATTTATTCAATACTTACTATATATCAGGTACTGTGCAAAAGGGAATGCAAAAAAAAAAAAGGCAAAAACACAGTCCCTGCCCTTAAGGAGCTTATATTCTGATGGAAGGATAAAAAACAAACAGCTAGGGATTGCTGCTTAACTGTATTCCTAAAGCATGGGTCTTACCATGTCATTACTCTGTTTGAGAACTTTTTGTAATTCTTTATTGTCCCTAGGATAAAATACAAATTTCTCAGCTTGTCATTTAAAGCCTTTCACAATTTCTCTAGTCTACCTTTCCAGATTCATTTCATATAATTTTTCTAAACATTTGTATTAAGCTGGGATTAAGATAGGAACAAAAATATTTTCCTGAATTGGCACAGAAATATGTAAATAAAAATTACTACTGAACAAAAGATATTCACTGCAGTTGATTTAAATGTACTATCTTGTGGGACAACTTTCTTAAATTCAATCTTTTTTAAAAATTGAATATCAATTTGAACTTTGGTGATAATATTCACCATGTTAGTCACTATTCAATCTTTTTTTGGGGGGGGGGTTGGCAATGGGGTTAAGTGACTTGCCCAGGGTCACGCAGCTGGTAAGTGTCTGAAGCCAGATTTGAACTCAGGTCCTCCTGACTCCAGCGCTGGTGCTCTATCGCCTGTGCCACCTAACTGCCCCATTATTCAATCTTTAAAAGTGCCTTTCCACAGAATAACTATCTCAGTACGGAGGGTAGAGTTATCTTGATGGTAATTCGTTCTTTCTACTCTCTCTACCTTGATGGACTGGGTAAAGATGAACCTATCCTAGGCTTTGTCTGTCTCTTCCAGGACTGTGATTTAGATGTAATGTTTTCTTCAGCCACTTCCCTAGCCTCCTTTTCCCAGGAGATTTAATCAGCCCCTCCCAGGTATAGCAATTAATGTTAAGTCCTGGGTGGGGCTGGGAATGTCATTTCCTTGCTCCTTCCTCTTAATCTGCCTTTTCACAGGCTGTGTGTTTCTCTTTTAAAACTCCCAGCCCTGACTCCAGTCCCCTTCTGGCTCAAAGATTTTGAGAGCTCAAATCGCTTTTAAGCCTGGGATGAAATACTTGCCTCTCTGAACTACAAATCTCCAAATACCAGTCAATTCTTAAACCCCTATTACAAATGCATCATGATAAAGTAGCTGTATTTCATTGCCATTCTGTTGTTTGTTTGATGTTTAATTCCAAAATGGCCTATTTGCTACTTATTGAACTCAGCATCCCATCTCCTGCCTCCCTGCCTTTCCCATTCTGCCCTCTGTTCCTGGATCACACTCCCTCCTCACCTCTGCTTCTAAGGGGTCTGTATGTCTACATCTATGTCTGTAACAAGATAGCCTCGGGAGTAGACATCTATAGCTTGACCTCTGGATTGTATACAGTAACTGTGGGAACCAGTACATGATAATTCTGCTGGTACAAGATAGTCCTGTTCATACAAGGGACATTCTACAGAGGTCAGCTTGTTCTTGTAACAGGGAGAGATAGTTTGCCTTACTGGGGTCCACTCCTGAATTATTGTCTTTGGGCTGGGGAGAGATACGGTGCTAAGGCTGGGGTCTAATCACCCCATCAGTCTCTCTGATCTTCAGATGATCATTTTGATCCTCATCTGTTTGCATGTAATATCCCCCACAACAGAATATAAGCTCATTGAGGACAGAGACCACCTCTTATTTTGTCTTTGTAGAACCAGCACTGAACAGGTGCTTTATACATGATAGGTACTTAATAAGTGCTTATTGGATTGGAGTTCGGATCATTAAAGATTTTCGCAGGTTGGCAAAGAAATATATAAATAAGAAAATTACTATTTTAAAAACAAAGGTCTACACTGTTACTGATTCAAATATACTTTCACATAGAACTGGTGAGGTGGAAAGCACACTGGGTCTGGAGTCAGGAAGAGTTGAATTCAAATCTTTCCTCAGATGTTTACTAGTTGTGTGACCTTGGGCAAGGCACTTAACCCCTATCTGTCTCAATTTCCTCAATTATAAAATGGGGACAACAATACCACCAATCTATCAGAATTGCTGTGTGGATAAAATGAGATAATATTTGTAAAGCGTGTAGCACTGTGCCTGGCACATACCAGATTCTGTATAAAGGCCAGCTATTATTATTACTAAGGGGAAGTTAGGTGGGGCAGTGCATCATCTTCCTGAGTTCAAATCTGGACCTCTGACACTTCGCAGCTATGTGACTGACCCTGGGCGAGTCTCTTAATCCTATTTGCCTCAGTTTCCTCATCTGTAAAATAAACTGGAGAAGGAAATGGCAAACTACTCCAATAACTTTGCCAAGAAAATCCCAAATGGGGGGCAGCTAGGTGGCACAGTGGATAGAGCACCAGCCCTGGATTCAGGAGAAGCTGAGTTCAAATCCGGCCTCAGACATATAACACTTACTAGCTGTGTGACCCTGGGCAAGTCATTCAACCCCATTGCCTAACCAAAAAAAAAAAATCCCAAAT
Organism: Phascolarctos cinereus; assembly: GCF_003287225.1. Classification (NCBI taxonomy): domain Eukaryota; kingdom Metazoa; phylum Chordata; class Mammalia; order Diprotodontia; family Phascolarctidae; genus Phascolarctos; species Phascolarctos cinereus. The sequence goes on along the minus strand of NW_027555625.1, from coordinate 82,334,415 downwards.
GTCCACAGAGTTGGACACAACTGAAATGACTGAACAACAACAATATGTGTGTGTATCTGTCTATCACCTATCTAGTCTTTTCTTTGTGACCCTCATTCCATTGTGCACCCTTCACAGTGCTTTTAAAATTGTGTCCATCTTAATCCCGACATTTTTACTGTTATTATCTCAGGGTCCTTGCTACACCCCAAAATGAACTTTGAAGGGATCCCACACCCAAAGCTATTTGTCTGGTTTTGAAAGTGGACCAGAAAGATCTGTTGCCTTTGGGAACAAGTGATATTGAGGCTTATCTCCCTGACAGAATGAGCAGTTGATGAGCACCTTGCCACTCAACTGTGCTGAGGAGATAATAGGAATACGTGTGGTATATGTGCTTCATGATACAGACCAGTGCTGGAAAGGTTGTGGGAAGAAAAGCTAGATCTGGGTTTTCTAATGAAAGGCAAACAAAGATCTAAGGATTTTTGAGTAAATTTGTCTTTTACTCTGGCATTTTACTGACAGAAAGACATCATTCATCTGAAAACCTTAGATACATGTAATTGCAATTCAGTTTGGTTCATTAAACATTTATTAAGCACCTACTGTGTGTGTGTATGGGGGGGAAGGGATATGTTGTTCTTACAAGCAGAGCAGCTGATGGGAAATGGAGTAATTATTCCTATAACATCTGAGGAGACTCATTACTCCTTTTCTGCTGGTTTTGATCTTTCCTTCTTGTCCCATTTTTCTATTTTAGAAGACCTTGGGCAACAGCATCCTTTCATATGGGTTCGGTTACTATCCATATGGAAACCCTCTGGAGAACCCAGACACTCTACCGCTCTTCAATTTGGGGAGAGTATATGGTGTAAAGAAAAAACAAACACTGACTCTGGAGGTAGAGGACCTGTGTTCAACTCACTTCTGATGCTTACTATCTTTGTGACCTTGGGCAAGCTCCTTAACCATACTGGGCCTCAGTTTCCTCATCTGCAAAATGAGGTGGTTGGAGTCAATAGCCTCACAGGTCCTTTCCAACTCTACATCTGTGAACTTTCTTCCTAAGCCTATGCCTATGTGATAATTAATCTTCAGTATGTCTGTAACATACTCTTTCATGAGCAGGCTGCAACACATCTCCCAAGAAGAATTACACAGCAGAAGTGGTATAAAAGATACCACTAGAGAGATGCATGCCTAGAAGAGAAGGCGATCTGTTCATAGAGCAGGAGTAAGGAAGACCTCGAGGACCTATCTCTTCTTATGCTGGTATCCATAGTATTTCTAGATGATCTAGAGAGAGGTCCCCCTGAATGTCAGGTGGATTCTCTGCCAAAGATCTGTGAAAGGACATGGACAACAGTTATAAGATGAGTAGCCATCTGTGTCATTGGAGGGATTACCTTCACAGATGAGACCACAGATTCTTGGATGTATTAAAATATGCCTTACATGGGGCAGCTAGGTGGTGCAGCAGATAGAGCACCAGCCCAGAGTCAGGAGGACCTGAGTTCAAATTGGGCTTCAGACACATAACACTCACTAGCTGTGTGACTCTGGGCAAGTCACTTAACCCCAATTGCCTCACCAAATAAATAAATAAAATATGCACTCCACTAGACACCTCTGGGCAGTGAGGTGGCACAATGGATAGAGTTCTGGGCGTGAAGTCAGGAAGGCTCATCTTCCTGAGTTCAGATCTGGCCTCAGACACTTACTAGCTGTGTGACCCTGGGCAAGTCACTTAGCCCTGTTTGTCTCAGTTTCCTCATGTGTAAAATGAGCTGGAGAAGGAAATGGCAAACCACTCCAGTATCTTTGCCAAGAAAACCCAGATGAGGTCACGAAGGGTTGGACATGACTGAAACAATTGAACAACAACAAAGACACTTCTATTACTAACTCAATAAAACACACCAAAATCAAAAACGCCTGCCTTTCTTCTATAATCCTCCATTACAGCATCAACATTGTAAATGAAAAAACACAACAAAAAAACACAACAAGAAATTTATGACTCAGTGCCTGTCATCTGATAACTTGCCATTTTGAGTCTCCAACGACTATCCTTGGCAGGATTCCACTCTTCCATGGACATACCTATCCTAAATCCTGCATGCTACAGCCTAGATCCACTCTTTCGTTTTCTTCCAGCAGAAACGTAGAAGGCTGTTTCCTATCTCTTTTGAAATAGCTTTATTATGAAAACTCCTCCTGAGTTGTTCCTTGGGTTTCTTTTCTACAGTCTGAATGATTAATTCTTACTTAATCATACTTCCAGAGACTTGACTATGCTCACTTCCAGAAATATTTTAGCTCTGAAGTTTAGAGTTTTGAGTTTTCAGGTGCCTCAAAGGACAATGGAGAGAGATGCATTCTGGGTATGACTAGACCATCAATAAATGATGAGTACTCAAGAGGTCATGTAAATGTATTAGAAACAGCTCTAGTGCTGATAGTCAGCTATTCCAGTGTCATCTTGATCACTTCTAGTGAATAGGGAGATCATTATTCTTGGAGGAAACATATTCCATTGTTGAGTAGCTTGGGGAAAGTCACATTTATGGGAAGCCCCAAAAGATCTTTCTATCTACTCTGAAAATATATCATGACCTCTTGCAAAAGATAGAGGGTTCCTATGATGAAGAATACAGCTAAGTCCTAATTAGAGGGAATGATGAATCCTGTGAAGTGGTTACATTATTTGAATTTGCTCAGCATATTGCCATTAGAATAGCACCAATTATCATATTTTGGACAATTATAATGGAACAGAGTATGAATTCAAATACATGATCCACTTCATAGGTGTCATTATTTATACTAATCGGGACTTGGGAGTATATATACCTAATGGAACCATTCAACTTTCCCTGTTTCCTTTCCCTTGTCCAATCCCTCTTTAAGGCTGGCAAACACTGTCTCTTTCCTCCCCTCTTCTCGCACTTCCACTCCTGCAGTGTACGGGGTATCCAAGGAGTATTGGCACCTCTGGTGTGAAGGCTTGCTGAGCTTTTTTCAGGGCTGCTTATCCACCTTGGGTGTCTACCTCTCACCATCCTCTCACCTGTGGATCCAAGAAGCTGTAGCATGTGCAGTGGCTACACCCCAATAAACCATCTCAGCAGACTGGCTAAACCAGGTTGAGGGTAACAGCCAGGCCTCAAACCCCAAGCATATGAAGACTTCCTTCAGTAAAATGGGCAGATAAGAACAATTTGTTCCAATGGCCATGAAGGTGGCTGATGCAGGCACTATGGCACACTCAGCCATTGAAGATACCCAGGTCATCTACTGTATACTTGGTCATCACAAGTCATCCTGATTTTTGTCTTGCCACTGGACTTCAATAACTCTGGAAGAGAGAGTGAGGCTGACAACTCTGGGCAACTTTGCTTCACTTAAATCCAATTTATGCATGAGTCAAGACATCACCCCATAATGTCACTGGTCCTCTTTGAAAATGAAGGGCAAACAACATCTCTACTCCTTTACCTTACATATTTCCCTTCTCCTTTCCCCCAATTATTTTCCAGAAACTTGTAGAAGTAAACTTCTGTATGTATAACTCATTCAACTGGGAGAGGGTTCTTATATAATCTCTCTGACCTTAGCCTTGTCCCCAACCTTACCACCTTCTCCCTTTCCCTGGCTCCAGTCTAGCTTTTTCACCATGCATCTCTATATTCCATTTGCAACCTAGCAATTCAGCTTTCCGTCTACAACTACCTCGTTCCATGTGCTCTACCTGCTCCAATGAAGAATCTCTGTCTACTTTCCAATTTATGTCAAAAACAGCAGCCATCAAATTGGATAAAGACAGGGGAAAAGACCAGTGGATTTGGTGATAAGGACGTAATTAGTGACCTTGGAGAAAACTATTTTAGTGAGTGGTGGAGACAGAAGCAACATTGCTAGGGACTGAGGATTGAGAGGATGGTGATAAAGTAGAGGCTACTAGGGCTATGCTATTCTTTTAAAAAAAAATTTTTTTTTAATTTTTTAGGCAATTGGGGTTAAGTGACTTGCCCAGGATCACACAGCTAGTAAGTGTCAAGTGTTTGGTCTGAGACTGGATTTGAACTCAGGTCCTCCTGACTTCAGGGCCCGTGCTCTATCCACTGCACCATCTAGCTGCCCTATGCTATTCATTCTAAGAGTATGAGAGTGAATGGAAAGAGAGACATAAGATAGTAGCTTGATGGTAGGGTAAAAGGAAGGATTGGGGTTTTGTTGTTGTTTTTTGTTTGTTTAGGATTTGGGAAATCTCAACATGTTTGTGGATAAGGAACCAGTAGAGAACAACAGACTGAAGATGCATGAGCCAGAGGCAGCAAAGTGGTGGAACAGACACAAGAAGATGGAATTAAGAGAATAAGTAGAGGAATTAGCTTTTGCAAAGGGAGGAAAGGGGAAGAAAATACCAATTTCCAGTGGCTTCTAAGAAGTTAAACATCCCCAGTTCTTTCAACTATTTCTCACACAATGTAGTTTCTGCACTCTTTGTGGGATCATAGAATTCCAGAGTTCAAGGGGCCTTGGTGGTCAAGAAATCCAATCCATTCCTGAAAAAAAAATTCCCAAAAATATGGAATTTCATACAATCACAGACTTTTGAGAGTTGAAACATAGCTCAGGAGTCTCTACTTCAAACTACACATGAAAGGAATCCAACCCCCTCCCCCCAACACATTTGATGAATTGTCTAACCTTTGCTTGAAGACTTCCAAGGAAGGAAAATCCACTACCTCCCAAATTAGCACGTTCTATTTTTTGAAAGCTGTAAGGTAACCTTGTGTTGTTCAATCATTTATTTATTCATAGTGTGATTTTTAGCATTTAGGTCATATCTGTTTTGAGGTTTTAAAAATTCTATTCTATTTTGTTTTATTTTCATTTCAAATTTTCTTCTCCACCCATTGAGAAGGCAAGAGAAACAAAATCCATTACAGATAGGTGTAGTCAAGCAAAAAGAATTTCTGTATTAGTCACGTGTGAAAATGAAAGAAAGAATGAAAAAAACATGCCTCAGTCTGTATTCTGAGTCCATCAGCTTTCTAGCTGGAGGTGGATATCATGTTTCCATGAGCCCTTTGGAATTGTGGTTGATCAGAGTTCCTAAGTCTTTCAAAGTTGTTTGTTTTTATGATATTGTTATTATTGCATACATGATTTCCTTGGTTCTACTTACTCCACTTTTCATCAGTTCATATAAGTCTTTCTAGGTTTCTTTGAAACCTTCCCCATCATCATTTCTTCCTGTACAATAGTATTCCATCACATTCATACACCTTGTTCAACCATTCCCCAATTGATGGACACTCCCTCACTTTCCAATTCTTTGCTCCTACAAAAAAAGAATTGCTATAATTTTTTTTTTATCTGTATGAGTCCTTTCTCTCTCCCTTTGACCTCTTTGGGGGTATAGAACTAGGAGTGGTTTTGCAGAACAATGTAACCTTTCACATGGATTCCTTACCAAAGATTAGGACATTTCCCGCTTACATCAAGTGTAAGTTTGCCTTTTTTAAATATCTACCCGTTGCTCCTAATTCTTCGCTTTGGAATCAAACAAAATGAGTCTGAATTCTCTTCCACATGACAGTCTTTCAAACACTTGAAGACAACTATTCTGTCACCAGGGGCAGCTAGGTAGTGCAGTGGGTAGAGTACCGGCTTTGGAGTTGGGAGGAAGTGAGTTCAAATCTGACCTCAGACACTAGCTATGTGAACTTGGGTGAGTCACTTAATCCTGTTTGCCTCAGTTTCCTCATTTGTAAAATGAACTAGAAATGGCAAAGTACTCTAGTATCTTTGCCAAGAAAACCCCAAATAGGGGCACAAAGAGTTGGACACAACTGAAATGACTCAACAACAACAAAATCATATCTTCCCTCCCTTTCCCATATCTTCACTTTCTTCCAGCTTTTCATATCCATTACATAATACTCATATGGCATGACCTCAAGGCCCTTCATCATCATCTTTGGTTGATCAATATCTGGCATAAAAATGGTGCCCCAAATTGAGCCTAATACCATGATAAAGAACAGTGAGATGACCTCACCACTCCTGGAAGCCATACTTCTTTTAATGCAGACCTGGCAGTCTTAGCTACCGAGTTGACATTATTGGTTCCTCTGGAGCTCATAGCCACTAACACCCACAGGTTTTTTTTGGACAAACTGCTCCCAGCTAGTCTTCTTCTGGATGAAATGCCATCTGTCATTGCTCCTCTCAAAATGGGGCATCTAGAACTACACACCAAGGAAAACAATCTTTACCCTCCTTTCAGAAAAAAAATCTTTTTGAGAATTAATTGTATGCAGAGATTGTATCACATGTTGTATCACATGAGATACTTCTATTCACAATGAGGGAGGTAATAGTGTCAATGCCTATGTATGTAAACTTCCATATAGTGGTAATATCAAGCCCAGGGGTGCCTTGGCCAAAGCACGCCTGCATAATTATATTCAGCTCTGGGAGCACCATTTTAGAGGGGTCAGGGGAGCAGTGACAAACTGGACCACATCATCTTCCCATCCCTAGTGCTGTAGGCACTTTATAATATGTGTTGAATTGAATTGAGCTGAAATGGAAGTGTGAGCCTGCAGTGATAAGCAGAGATCCAGCCCGATTCAGGCCAGATCCAAATTGATTAGAGCACATGACAGCTGGGACACTGCTAATAATAGAGGCGAACGTTCAGAGCCTCAGATCTGGAAAAATAAAAAACCAATCAATTCAATTTCTACTTAAAGAAAAATCAATGTGCTTAGCAACCAGAAGTTCACTTAGGCCAATAGGATTGCATTATTTGAGATTTTCCCCTATACATGAGACGCTATAGAATCCTCACATGTGGAGAGGCTTGTTAACGGCTACTCTGCAATGTGGGTATGAGGAAGGCTCCTTGCCTCTCAGACCCTACTAAGCTCACTATTAACACTATTAACATCGTGGACCTCTAGGTCAGAAGCTACTAGAAGTAGGAATTGAATGTTCAAGCAAACTACATTAAAACCTCTTGACAAAGGAAAGTAGGGGAGCTCAGAACTCTGTTTTACTAGACCAGTTTTTCTTCTATTGGTCATTTTTAATGAAAAAAAGTGCTCTGGGCCATGTCCACAGAGACCTCAGCCAACTGTAGGAACAGGGTACTTGGAGCAAACACTTGGTTCCCAAACACATATGTGCTGAAAGAAGATGGCCTAACTTGCTTATTGTGTGGTCATGGACAGATCACTCAATCTCTTAGAGGCTCAGTTTCCTTATCTATAAAATGGACATAATCATATTTACACTACCTACATTGTAATGGGGTCCTTGTGAGCAAATATTTTGCAAACTCCAAAGGCTATAAATTTGAGCTATTTATTGCCATCAATAATCATAATCAAAAAAAATTTTTTGAACAAAGGAAATGGATTGCTCAGTGGGTAGGTATAGAGTTGCATCCTATGCTATTTATTTCTCAAGACCCTCCTCTGTGGGTTGGATTGTCCTAGGCAGGCCTGAATTTTGTTTGCAGAGGACATGCTGTGCTCCTTTTCTTGACTTTGTGGTCTCCAAAGGGAATGTTGGGAAGAGGACACATAAGAAGCACCCCTTTCCTATTTCTGTCTTTGGCCTGCCAACCGACACAGTCTCCTCTTTTCCTATTCTTAGAGAAAGGGCTAATTTAGTGCCACTGGCAATGACTAGTCATTCCCTGCCTTATTCCCAAATCTCTGCTGGCTTTCACCCAATAAATGGGTTGTTGTTGTTGTTGTTTTTTAAGTCACACAGTTGATGGATTCCTAGAACATTGGAGATGATCTAATCCATCCCCCTATTTTACATATAAGGAAATTAAGGCTTAGAAAAAGAAAGTAATTTGCCAACGTTCACACAGTTAATTGGCAAAAGACCTTCCCAAAGGGGACTTTTAGTAGTGGTAATAACAACAATACAACATTTATAATATAGTCATTTAAAGTCTGCAAAGTGTTTTACATATATTATTTCACTTGATCCTTATAATAACCCTGTGAGGTAGACACTATTATTAGCCGCTTTTTACTTATGAGTAAACTGAGGCTGAGAGAGGGCAAGTGACTAGACTAGGGTCACAGAGTTAGTACATGAGTCAGGATTTGAATTCACGTTTTCTGTACCCCAAGACTAGGACTCTTTGCCTGTCCCCAGTACATTGTTCATAAAGCTACTCTTTCCTGGTGCCAGGAATATCTTTCTTTGTGGAATGTGAACAGAAATGGAACAGAGACCTGGGCTTTGTCGAAAGGTGCTTGAAGTTTTGTGATTCTAATAGCATGTATTCTCCTTCAACAGATAGAAACAACTGAGTGTAGCACCCAATTAGCAAGAATTACTTAAAATAGGAAGCTACTAAATGATACTTCCTTTCTCCATCCCAAACCAATGCCCCCTCCCCCACCATGTCTGCACCCCAGGTGAGCGCCTTCCCAGCTCAGCCACACCCTGTTTCCTTGCCTAGCCACGGCTCCTTAGCAGAGGACTTGGATGGACTCCAGCACCTTGGAGTCTATCCCTTCCTTGGGAGCCTGTATCCCAAGATTTGTAGTTTCTTCCTATTTCTCTCTCTCTCTCTCTCTCTCTCTCTCTCTCTCTCTCTCTCTCTCTCTCTCTCTCTCTCTCTCCTCTCTCTCTCTCTCTCTCCCCCCTTCTTCCCTGCTCCCCACCCCACCCCTGCTCACCCCGACATTTTCCCTATATAGGTTTTGTGGTGCTTTTGTCCCAAAGTCCAAAATCAATGGAAATGAAGAAAAAAAGTAGTAACAGAGGGTGGTGGGGAAGAAGCTGGGGGAGTGGGAGGGAGAGGGGAGGCTCAATCGGAATGAGGGGGAAGGGAAGAGGATAGTGGATATTTCCACCAGTGATCTCCAGGCTTAACTATGACTTTCTTTTCCCAGGCTGTGAATTGAAACCCAAGACAACACTGAATCAGGGCTGAGGGCCAAAAAGGTAACTACCCTGTCAAGAATGAATCCTGGCCTGAGATGGGAGAGATCCAACTCCCCCCACCTCGGAAAAGATTAGAACTCAAGGTCAAAAGCAGCAGCTTTTACCAAGATTTACACATTACTTTTAATCAGGCATTTAGCTGAGGACCTTGGAGAAGCAACAGCGAGAAAGCAATGTAAGAAACTCCAAGGTTAAACCATATGTTGTATAAACTTTTGGCCGTGGAATATGACACTGTTAGTCACTGCCAAAAATTAGGCTTTCTTCTTCCTCCAAAATACAAAAAGCAAAACTACCTTAGTTTTCTCATCTTCAAAATAGTAGTAATAGTAGCACCTACTTCCCAGAGTTCTTCTGAGGATCAAATGAGATATTACTTGGAAAGTACCTTATAAACCTTAAAGCACTATATAAATGCTAGCCATTATTAATTAATTTACCCCTGCCTCCAAACATATCTCCCACCCATTCCTTAATTTTCCTGTGGTATACTACCATTTTGCAGATGAGAAAATTAAGGCAGTCCAAGGTTAAATGACTTGTCCAGGGTCACACAGCTAGGCAGTACATCTGAGGCCATATCTGAATTCAGGACTTTGTGACTCCAGGTCCATTGAATTATCTATGTATTGTGTCACCTAACTGCCTCAAGTAGGTGGGGTACCTGTTTCAGTTATGAATAGGACCATCCCTGTTCAACATGAGACAAAAAAAAAATATGAAAGGCAGCCAGATTCCCATCTCATTCTTGAATTTCCCTAAAAGTAACAGAAGAACCATATTATTATGGATGAATGAATAATTAATTAGATAAAGTCCATCCCCTCCTCTCCCTAGTCAAAGCAGCAGTTTCCTGTGGTTCCCACGCTCTTTCTCATATGATGCTACATATAATCAACTATTCCACTTGCTATGACCTCCTAAGATAAAAGTACCAGCACCCCCTCCCCTTGCTTTCTAATTAAGGGGATGGGAAAAAAATGCAAAACAACACAGGAACAGGCCACTGGGCTTATACCAACACCCTTTTTTGGATGCAAATTTAAGAAAATCACCATCCTGGAAAGAGTAAAATGCTGCCCATGGCCTCGTCTTGAAGCACAGCTTTCTACTTGCTCTGGAGTGCTTTGCTGATATTGAGGGGAAGTAACAATAAGAATAATAATTTGAGGCAAATATTTCTCACATATGCTTCACCCAGCGAGAAGATCTTAAACTTTTCTTTGAAGGGAAAAAAAAATCATCCTTTTGTTATTTAACCCTGGGACAACTGCGGCCGAGATGAGATGATTAGAGACGCTGGCCTCCTTCCATGCCTCCTCTTGTTCCCAGGAATTTACCAACTCTGCATTTAAGTCCAGCTAAAGGTTGTGTAATCCCCTGCACCCACTCGAAGTCTACCAGTTCCTAATGAACATGGACCCTGCCTGTTTCTCAGGTCCACAAACTGCAATTACCCTTATCTTGTGTTGTGGGTTGCCTTTTTGCCATGTTCAAAGGTCTGCCACAGGTAGGTGAGAAATCCTAAATGCAATGGAAAAAAAATGAAGAAATGTGCCTTTTAAACCCCCCCCCCCCTGCTTCACCTATTTTCATCTTTACCTTTTTCTCAGGCATAAGGGAGGGTATTAATAGTAATACTAGCTCACATGATATGGATAAGGAACATGGACAATAGAACTGGCTTATATATTCCAGTGAAGGGAAGAGCAAAGAAAGCATAGGGTTAAATTGTAGTATTTTGAGTATTTTAGGTGAGACCTAAGCAAATTTCTATATGATGGTTGACACAACCACAAGATCTCATTGATGGAAGTGGCCTGAGGGGTAATTAGGGTCAGGCCAGTAAGCCTGTGCCCTAGGGCACTGATATTAGGAGATGTATGTATGGTAGGGTATGTATTCCTCTCTCTGAGGATTACAAAGACCTATCCATTTCTGCTCTATGTCCTCCAGGGGCTTTTCCCAAGAAGATTAATGCTGCCCCCTTAGCCAGCCCACTCCCAAAGCCCCTCACAAGGTGAGATGAGGCTTGAGCCTTTTTCCTGTCAGGTGAGTATTCTCACCTTGTTATTGGTCTATCCCAGGTGTAACCATTACCAGCTAGTACATACCCTCTCTTCCCACTAAATGTTCTCTACTGACCTGGCCCCAAGACACCTTTCCATCCGAGGTGAAAGAATTTGCTATTCTTGCTCTAGAGGCATCATTAAGGAGGCTGTGCAAGGTAAAGGATGGACTTGAGTCCCCCATTGAAAAGCAAATACATCATAAAAGGGTCACACCTTTAATTTTTATTAGCTTTCTGTTGGACACACCGGGTTGAAAGAATAGCTGGCCAAGATAAGCACCTGACTGAAGAATTCTCAATTTGTTTCTAAGCCTAAAACCTAAATTTAGGATTCTTAGCCTAGAGTTCTTACGGGTAGAGACCCAGGGAGGATGTAGAGGAAGAGGAAAAGAACTAAGCCATGAAAGGGGAAGTAGATGGCTACAAAAGATGAATTTGGTTATTGACTTCACAATTTTGTATGTAAGTACACAGGGCTACTGCTTAGTAGTAGTATTGGTGGAAGGAAGCAATACCGCCAGTAGGCTAGGATCATGAAGGGTAGAGAAGGGAGTCAAAAAAAAGAAAAGTCAGAAAAGGGAGAAAGAACAGTAGAAAGACAAAAGGCCTTGGGAGTTGGCAACTTGTACTACTGAGATTTCTCCTTGAATTTTTAGAGCTACTAGGAAAGGAATTCCATTAAATTTTGGCTCATCTAGAAAGAACAAAGCTAACTGGAGGGCAATAGACACAGCGCGAGGGAAAAGGACCCTGGATTTGAAGTCAGAAGAGCCAGATTCAAGCCTAGCTCTTTCACGTACTACCTGACCTGTGTGACTTTGGACAAGTTACTTCTCTTTAGGCCTCAGTTTTCTGGCGTTTAAAAACGACCTCCAAGGTACTTTCCAGTTCCTGTAGTCCTATGAAAGAAGTGTACGGGGTGGGTGACCACTAAAAAGTGGCACAAAGTGTCACTGAACAGCTTTATCTGTAGCTGGACCATAGTTAGCCAAACCCTGTCTTAGGGGAAAGATTCAGTTACTCTGGAAGCACCTCAGAAATACAGTCTTAGAGCGAGGAAAATCTGAGTTCAAATCTGTCCTCAGAGGCTCATCTGTGTTGATCCTGTGCAAGTGATTTAATCTCTGCCTCAGTTTCCTCATCAATAAAATGAGGATAATAATAGCACCTCTGTCTGAGAATTGTTCTGAGGATCAAATGAGACAATAATTGTAAAGTGCTTAGCACAGAGCCTGGCACAAAAGTAAGCACTATGTAAATGTTAACTATTAGCTATTTAATTTAATAAAGCTTCCTGACCCATACACACCCAGCACTGCCAGAGTCAAGCCTTCTGAATAGGTGGGAAGTTGCATAAGAACCTGGAAACAGCTGGTAATCTTAACTCTTTTTTTTTCTTTTCTTTTTACCTTGAAATAAGACTGTCTTTGTTCAGATACCCAGTTATGTAATTCATTTAAATTGTTAAAAATTTCCTTGGCTACAATGTATATTTACTACTCAGCATTTTTGCTGTCTTGGTTTGTTAACTTTAATTGAATAGCTAGCTGTGTGTTTATGTTGTTTTTTTGTCCTTGTTTAGTCCAAATAGAGTAATGCTCTGTTTCACTTTTTAAAAAAATGATTTTATTGACATATTTTGTTTTTACATAGCTTAAATTTCCTCCCTAGCTTTTCTCTTTTCCCTCCTCCAAAACAGCTATATTATATAAAAAAGATTTTTTTTGTACTAGAAAAATGAGGAAGTAGAGGAAAAAATTAGTAAAATGATCCAATGCATTGAGAAAATCTGACAATATATGCAATATTACACACTGTGGTGCCCCCATTTCTGTGTCTTCTTATACCTCTTCTCAGGAGTCATATTCTCTGTAATTTTTCAATATTCATTTTTTTTGTTATTTTGTCATGACCTTTTTAAAAATAGTTCATTTTCCCCAATTACACATAAAGACAAATTTTAACATTCATTTAAAAAAAATTTTGAGCTTTAAATTTCCTCCCTCCCCTTCCTTACCTCCTCACTGCTAAGATAGTAAGCAATTTGATATAGGTTATGTAAGTGCAATTGTGTAAAATATATTTTTATATTAGTCATGCTGTGAAAGAGGAAACTAACCAAAAATGAAAAAATGAAAATAGTATGCTTCAATCTACTTTCAGACTTCATAGTTTTCTCTGGATGTGGATAGCATTTTCTATCGTAAGTCTTTTGAAATTGGCTTTGATCACTGTATTGCTAGGAAGAGTTAAGGCATTCAGGTTAATCATCATACAATGTTGCTGTTACTGTGTACAATGTTCTTCAGGTTCTACTCACTTCGCTCAGCATCAGTTCATCTCAGTCTTTCCAGGTTTTTCTGAAATCTTATAGCACAGTATTATTCCATTACATTCCTATACCTTCATGGTGATTCTTTCTATTTACATCCTTGTGGTCATTGTATAGATCGGTTTCTTGGCTCTGCTTACTTCATTTTGTATCAGTGCAGTTGATAGCTTCTCACTATTCGTCGTATTCACTATTTCTTACAGCAGGGTAACATTCCATTACATTCATGTAGCATGATTTATTTAGCTATTCCCTTGGAGGTTTGCTTTTAAGATATATGAGGACCAGCCTGATGATCCATCAGCACTGAGAAATAGGTTGCAGCTCGGATCTGTAAAAGCCTCACTTTCAGGGCAGGCCTCGAAAAAGACCCTTTCAAAGGCCAGGGCCTCTGAAACACACTGGTGGCATTTGTCATTATTGGCTAGCCACAGCCCCAGGGCTAGGTGCACAGAGGGGTATTAGCTACTTGGATTTAGAGGTCAATAGAGAAGTGATTAAGTCAGCTGGGAGTTCTTTCCACTAGATGTAACCTATCTGTTAAGAGATAGAAGGGCTTAAGTTTCCACAGGTAGAATAATGCAGAGATTTAAAGAACAAAGGTCCCAGGAGGTGGTACACTGTAGGTGGGCTGGGCTTGACCAATAGGATGTAAGTGGATTGTTCGAAGAAGACCCCAAAATCAAGATAGGGGTCGAGCCATCTCAGACCAGTTAGGGTCAACCTGAGGACACCTGAAAAATGTTAGTGCGCCTGCTTAGTGAACTTCATTACTATTATCTGACACACCCCGCATAAAATTAGAGCCTCATTAACGAGTCATGGGACGTATGACGAAGGGAGGGGGAACATACTTGAGCATATCAAGGGGAAACATGTAAGGAAAGGTGTAACCTGGGAAGGGTTGGACCAATCTCGGCCTGGGAGGTTTCGGGCCGAATTCAACTGCATAAAAGCACACTTTCCCTTGCACTCAGGGCCCACCCCTCCTGAAGAGGGGTGGAGCCTGCTTCTGGCCAGAAACGTCTAAATCCTCTGGACTTTCTTTATAATAAATTTTCTTGATACTAAATTTTTGGTGTCAAGTCTATCTCTTACATATCCCTATTAGTAGACAGTCTTAGAAAGTTGCTTGAGGGTCAGAGATATGTGACTTACCCTTGGTCATACAGCTGGCTGGTTCCAGAGGTGGGGTGCTTGGAGGTATATAAGAAAAATATCTTACCTGAGTCAGCAACTTTACCCCTAGAGGCTTCCTTATAAGTATCTGGGAGACCTCGGAGCCCTGAAACATGTGGTTATGAAAAGAATGCGAACAAGACATTTTTTATGCCAGTAGAATGTAATGACAAAAGATCTTCCTTTGATACTGAAAAGGGCCTGGTGGCAGCAGAATGCCCTGTGACTCTACTCATCATCCCTGTGATTTCTTAGGCCAAACCTTCCTTTCCTGACACCAATTCCTGCATGTATCATCTCTTCTTATTAGAAAGTAACAACGCCTCTTGAATGAAGGCAGGGTGGTCTCGTTTTTTTGTTTTTGTTTTGTATATATTCAAGGACAATTCCTTGAATATATAATCACAGGTCTCTAAGAAATGCTTTTTCATTCATTCAATGTAAGCCTCTTGACGACAAGAATTGTTTCTTTTTTTCCTTTACATTTCTGGCTCTTAGCATGGTGCCTCGAACATCTATTAGCTGCATTGTCATGGACCCCGTCACTTTACAGCACCCCTGCCTTGTGGTCCTCAATAAAAATTTAAGGAATTGGATAGACAGATGTGGAACTATCTGAAGGGGGGCTCCTGAAGTGTCTGTAATTAAATGTTCCAGATTTTAACTTGTTGAATTTCTGCTACTAGAAGCTTACTTGGAACTCCTATAAGATGTTTTTCCAAAAATGTGATGGATGCTAACAGTTGCAATTCAACATGTGGAGACTTGGTAAGCCCATTTTAGGCACGTGCAATGGAGGGACTCTTCCCCCCACTTCAGAGTATGTGCAGGGGTCTTCTGTTTCTTCTGGCACACTGTTTGATGATTAAAAAAGTCTTTTAATTTACTGCTAAACTGGAATTGAGTGTGTATACAAAAGGTTTAAGAGGGATGATCTTTATCTGGATGAATTTGAGCCAAAAGGACTGTTGAGAGCTGCTGGGTAGGGGAAGACCCCATCCAGCTGTGCTTCTGGCTCTTTGGACCTCAAGGTTATATGTGCCTCACCTGCAGTCCCAGGCCTGGGGCTTCCTCACATCTTTCTCTGTAGCTTTCTGACTGTGGAATAACTCTTTATAATACTACTGCCCTTCTCCCATTGGCAAGTTCCTCCATTTTGGGGAGGGACCCAGGTTGGCCAACCTTCATTCCCCTCCCTGGTGTGCTTCTAACTTTCTGGACTTGAACACATAGATAACCCTCCCTCTGTTACCTGCTTTTCAGCTCCCTATTTTGTAGGTTGTCTTCCTCTATTAAAGTGGAAGCTCCTTCAGGGCAGAAACTGTATGGGTTTTTGTTTTTTGGGGTTTTTTTGCTCGTATTTGTATCCCTAGCACTTAGTGTGGTATCTGGAACATAGCAAGGTACTTAATAAAAATTTGTTGTCTGCCTGTATGCTCTATCTCCTACCTAACTGCCAGGTGGCCAGGAACACACAGCATTTCTATTCCTGCTGTGTTTCTTCTTTCAGGATCTTAGATTAATTAGTTACTTTTGAGAGATAGGAAAAGCTATTAGAAGTCCCCTCAGCAAATGGAACCGGTAGCAGAGACCACAATTACAGAAGTTGACTGACCTGCCTGATGTAATTCAGTCATGGATTGACCTGTTAGCCAGCCCAGCTGAGCAGGGCAATGACTTGCACATTTCTAATACCTTGTCCCTAAGCAAACTTGGTGGAGACTCTGGGAAGGGAGAAAAGGATTCCCAGGGTCAGGAGTCACTCAGCCTCATGTGTGTTTTTAGTGTGAGTGCATTCTCCCCAGGGACCTTGTATACGCAAGGACAGAGTGCACCCTGCTTTGGGGGATGTTTTTGTAACTTCTGTCCCTCATGCATATTCTCTTTGAAAAGTTAATGGATATCAACTTGGTTGATCAATATTGGGAGATACAGACTAGTGATGGTGGTGTTAGAAGCCACAGATCCTCAGGGTTATCCCTAGAACTCTGAGGGGAGGAGTCGGCTCCCCCCTGGGGACCCAGCAGGCCAATGTGACTTGGGGCTGGGAGAATTAGTCCAGATAGGGTGCTGCATTTCCATTCCAACAGACTTCAGACCCATCACCTATGGACTAAGAACAGGGAAGATTGTTGACCGGTTATGTTTCCAAAGAGAGATGGGAAGAAGGAAAGACCTCAATACTTAAAATTGATTCCACTCCACACAACTGAGTCCATATGGAAAATTAAGCCCTACTCTCTACTAGTTAAGGGGAGGTCAGTTGCCATGCAGTTAATATGGGCATTTAATCATGTTTTTTACTGTATGATTTTCTACTACTTTCATATATTAAGACATGTGACTTAAGAGTCTTAAGACTTAAGAGTCTCTTTTCAATCAGATAGGGTATGGATTCATTGTATATTTCTTTAGGGATTCTTTACTAAGTGCTTAGTAAACTGTTAAACCACGTTGCAATATTCTAGTAGATTCATGCTCTCGTCTCCATGGATGTTGCCTCCAACAATACAGGTTGTAACCCATTCATTCCTGTCCATCTGGTGAGATTCTTTGTTTTATATCCTCCCACAAAGTCACTGGAGGGAATCCACCCAACATGCTTGGGGCCTCTCTCATCTTCTCTGGATACCTCAAGGGTACCAGTGGGGCATGTGGGCTCCCCACTATTATTTCTCACTTTCACCACATTATCAACCCATCTTTTTTTTTTCCTCAGTTGTACAGTTTTTTAAGGCAACTAATAGAAATACCATGTAAATATGCCATTATTATTATTGGCCTAGGTTCATTATAAATATTGGGTAAATTGAATGGTGGAGGGAAGCCACCTGTGAATTGTCTGTAGAGATTATTTTCCCTTCCATAAGCAGGTGGAGCGCACACACACACACACACACACACACACACACACACACACACACACACATATCCAACCTGCATGCTCTCAAGAGCCAAAAAGCTTGTTTGGGGCCAGACTCAAGGCATGAAAGGGACCTGAAAAAGTGATATTAGTAGGAAGCTGCCTGACTTTTTCTGCTTTTCTATGAATAGGTCAGGCCTTGGTTCTGCTGTTAACAATGGTTCAGGTGATTTCCCTGAGGAAGGTACCTTGGAAAATCTGCAAATGGGGCAGGAGAATGGCTTTCTCTCCCTCTGTAAGCGTCATTGTTCGTGTCCTACCATGCTTGAAGGGGAGAATTGGGCTCAATATGTCTGATCTTATTACACTAGCCTGATTTCACCACTGCTGGGATCCAGCTTGGGAGAAACTCCCCAACATACTTGCTATAATCTTGAGAACTCTGAGCATGTGTGTGTGTGTGTGTGTGTGTGTGTGTGTGTGTGTGTAAGGGTCTCACTACTTTTTAAAAAATCCATCTTTTTAATACGTGTGCTCTCAGATCATGGTGCATGAATGCAGTAGAATATTATCACACAATAAGAAATAATAATTGTGAAGAATTCGGAGCATGTGTGTGTGCTGACACTGTTCTGCTTACTGAAATCCTAATGTAGAAAGACTTTTCTTGTCATATTGAAGAGGTCTAGGACTTTTTGGGATGCTGGGACCCCAAGATTGCGGTACCGGGCCCTGCTGAATGAATTCAACTCAAATCTTCAGCCAGAGGAAAAGTTTATTAGTGATAAATCACAGTGACCAAGTGATGCCTGTAAAGACAAGCAGGCATGAGAGGTTCTCAGTCTTGTAGGCCTGAGAGTCTCAGCATCTGAATGAGGGCCAAGGTGGATCTTAAATACTAAAGTAACTTTGGGTGGCCAAAGAAGGGGGTTGGGAAATGGGTCTAGGTAAGAATTCTAATTGGGGAGGTCAGAGAGATTGAATAGACAATGGGAATAGATAATGGAGGGAACAGGAAGGCAGAAGTTTGAAAGGCATCTGTACAAAATCAAAGGGTGGGG
This sequence comes from Phascolarctos cinereus, assembly GCF_003287225.1. Taxonomy (NCBI): domain Eukaryota; kingdom Metazoa; phylum Chordata; class Mammalia; order Diprotodontia; family Phascolarctidae; genus Phascolarctos; species Phascolarctos cinereus. The sequence continues at coordinate 82,315,936 of NW_027555625.1, read as the reverse complement.
CTTGGACTTTCAAAAGGAGATAAAGGGAGTCGAAAAGGAACAGTTTGAGACCAGAGCTAAGGCCTTTCTGGGGCCTATATACAAAAGGGAGCCAGATTCTTTTAGGGTGCATCTGAATAAGATTAAAAGGTGTAAGGGTAAGGCTTTCAAAGGGAGATGAGGGTCTGGGGCCTGTGAGTCAGATTCCTTTTGGGGCAAAGGGTGAAGATCTTGGCTTGGGCCCCGCCCCCATCAATATCCTTTATCTAAAGTATCTGGGCCTATTTTTCTATTTCAACATTCCTTCTTGCATCGAATTAGCTTAGTACAATCTAACTGGGTATTTCAGGAGTAACAGAAAATGGTGAAAAGTTAGGAAAACATAATGGTCCTCATTAGCTGTGGAATAAAATACTCCCTGAAATCGCCTAGTTTTGTCTACCAGCTCTTAGTGAAATGTAAAGTCCACTCGGGAAATCTCTGTACAGACTCAGTAAGGGGGGGCTGGCGGGAATGGAATCATCATTAAAAACAATATTGTGGTTAGATTTGGAAAGTTTATCAGGCAGTAATTTTATAGCTACTTATAACAACAGTGGTTGCTCTGCAAGCTGAAGGTAATCAGATCCTGTGCTCTGGGGCCTGCAGCTATAAAATGATTGCTTAGAATAGCTCCAGAGGCCTGACACAAATGGCCATTTTCCCAAGGCCTAGGAGACATATGCTTCTGTCCTGGGGCTCCCCATCATGACTTTTGACCAGGCCATGGGGCAAAGAGAGAAGCATTCAGGTATGATGTTATTCTCTAGGCTCCATGTTTGACTCTCTAGACTTTCTCTGCCATCCTACAGATCCTTCTTACCCTGGAAAGTCAGTCTGCCCCTGGCCTTTTTATCCTGAAAGTGACCTGGACTCCCACAGCCTTTTCCTCTGATTGGTCAGTTCCTTCCAGACCCTCCATTTTAAGGAGGGTGCCCAGGTCAGCCATGTTTTCATTATTTTCTAGGCTCTACTCCAGAATCTCTGGACTTGTCTTTCCACCATGACCCCACTACTACCTACCTTCTCCATCCTCTTCTGCCTCCACCCCTCCCTGACTATTTTTTTGTGTTTTCTAACGCCATTAGAATACAAGCTCCTTAAAGGCATCCTTTTTTTATGCTTTTTATTTGTATTCCCAACATTTAGCAGTAAGTGCCTGACACTTATTAAGTACAATAAGTGCTTTTGACCTGTTGACTTGACAATACAGGGCTGTGTGCCATAGTGTCTTGAGCTCTAGGACTTTGGAAGACCAGGTCTTTCGAATCTTGCTTCTGCTACTTACTTACTGGCAGGATTATGAGGACTCATTGGCCACATCCAAATATACCACAGTATAACCTAAATTGTGAAGTTCAAATGATTTAATATACATAAAATGCTATGTCAGCATACACTATTATTATTCAGTACAGCAAGGTGACATCCTTTAAAAAAAGAAAGTCATTATGAACCTGACATGTATTTTACCTTCCTTCTTGCATGTAAGGCATCATTAGCCGTAGTATGTTATAGCCTCCTTTCACCATGCACCCTTCCTTTGGGTCACTGGCAGTTGCTATTCTCCTGGGACCAGTGTTCCAAGATTTGCAGTTGTATAGCATCACTTTGGAGCACCTTTGATTGGTATTTTTTTAAAAAAATTATCCATACTTTTATTTCGTTAAAATTGCTATTACTTCCAAATGATTCTGCCTCTCTTGCTAAAAAAAAAAGGAAGAAAAGAAAAAATGAAGGATAGAGCCATCTTTTATAACAAAGAAATACAGTTAAGCAAAATAAATCAACACGTTTATCGTGTCTAACAATGAATGCCTCATTTTACCTCCATATTCTGCAGCCTCCCTGATGAGGTCTACTTTACTGTCTGTCATGATTGGTGATTATATTGATCAGACTTCTAATGTCTTTCTAGATTCTTTTCTCTTACCTTATTGTGGTCATCAGATGAATTGTCCGAGAGGATAATTTGTTTTGTTTATGTTTTTGAGTCTGGGTCTTCCAGTTTTACTTAGACAAGTAGTGCACTTGTCACTCAAAGGCCTGACCCTATTGCTAATCTTCCCAGAAACCTTGTTCTGTTCAGTTTCCAGTCTGGGCTGGTTTGTCCCTTGTAGGAAGCCTGGTGACAATCCTTGACCACCTCCTGGGGGCTCACTTCATTGAGGAAGACTTAGTGAGGATGTCCAGTGGACTTTAATTCCACTGCAGCCCAGAACTCCTGAATTCAAGGGATTCACCAGTCTCAACCTCCCCTGAAAACAGAGATTACAGCATGTAGACCATGCCCTGTGTTTTCATTTCACTTACTTTGGTCTGTATCAGTTCATACAAGTCTTCCCAAGTTTCCTTGAATCCTTTATTTCCATCATTGCTAGTGGTAATAATATTAAGCTAAATTAATACAACATGATTTAGAAAACCTTGGTTTTAAAAAGATCTCTTTTTTTGACAGCAGGCAGCTAACTATTTATAATCCCTGATCTTCTAAGTTTTTAGTGCCCTTCCTCTCAAACTACATTTATTTATTCTCATGTATATGAATATAAACATATGTACATAGAATGTTTCACATATGAGCTATATGTGACATATATACACATACAAATATGCCTGTTAAAATGTAAGCTTCTTGAGAGTAGAGATGGCTTCATTTATTGTTTTTGCATCCCTAGAAGAATGCCTGACTCATAGTATACACTCAATAATACTTATTGATTGAATGCACTGTCAAATGTTCTAAATGCAGTTCAGACTATTCACTTCTCCTTAATTCAGTTCTGGGTCCAACTCCTTGTCTACCTGCAGTACAAATCCAACTAATATATGATGATGGACCAACTCAATGATATGTTCATCTAGCTGCATTTAATAAACTGAGAAATGTGTAATCTTCATCCACTTGGTTTTTCCTGTGCAGGTTGTTAGGCTGACCACTTTTTGAATGGTTATAGATTTCATTGACTTCATCAAGGGTGTGTATGATGGGAAAAGAAGGTGAAATAATCATGTAGTATGAGTGAAGAATAAGAAGGATATAGCCCTCTTGCTTCATTAGTACTCATAAAATATAAAAAGAATAAGAACAAGTGTTATATTTGGTATTGTTAATTATTAATAATAAATAGCCAATTGTTAATGTTGGGGAGAGTCAGGATTTTTTCCCTTCCTATTTTTCCCTATTTCTCTACTACGTCAAATTAGCCTCTGAAGAATAGGGCTGATAATGAGATTGGATTTAACATTCTCTTCAAACTTGTTCAGACCCCACCCAATTGGGAAAGTTTAGGTCTGACCAAAAGGTAAGGAGATTTTCGTTTAGGTGAAATCCAGCCCATTGTGTTATAGTCAAGATCTATCTGAGTGGAGGTGGACCCCCTTTGTCTAGATTGCCCTTGTTGGAGGGGGTCTGAGTGATCACAGTTGATCTGTTATTATAACATTCATTCTTCTCATTAAATTATTAACCAGAGTTAATTGCCCATCTGTTGGGAACACTCACTCTTCCAAGGGCATATAAGTGTCAATAGGTTGCCATGATCTGTCTTTGGTTCATGAGAGACGGCCAAATGGCCAATCCTTTTATTAATTATGTTAGCCACAATTAATAAAATGATTAATTATCCAGAAATTATGCCTCCTGAACTTTTCATCACACTGTGAAAGATATAGAAAAAGACATGGATGAGCATGCAATAGGATGAAAAGGCAGGGATGGGCTGTGTGCTTTACCACTGGAAGGGGTACCCACACTTGAGAGATCATGATGCATAAAATCTTAAAATATTATGAACTTAACTTTAAACATTAACAAACAAATCTGACTTATATTGACAAGTTAAATTTCTGGAAGGGTGGTGTTTTGTTTCAACTTTCTATCTTTCCCTAGCACACAGTAAGCATTTAATAAACATTTGTTGAACTTGAATTTGGACTTTTAAAAATGACCTTTAGTATGCAAATAGATGTGATCGCTTTTCATTGCTTGCCTATGGATTGACTGATAGAAGGATAATAATTAGTAAGCAAATGTATCTCTTCTCTTTAAAAAAAAAATTAACAATAATGGCTCTTCATTAAGATAGTGCTTTGAGGTAATTTAACTTTTCCTCTTAAGGATCACTAAGCTATGCCCATGAAGTGCTTGCTAGAAGGAGTAGTAAATGTAATATATTAGTTATGGCATTGAAACTACTGAGAGCAGCTGCAGAAAGGAGTATGGATTTGGAATCGGAAGACTTGAGTTTGAATCTCGACTTTCCTTGTATGATCTTGGGCAAGTCATTTAGCATCTCTTAGCCTTAATTTTTTCATCTGTAAAATGAATAAAATGAAGGGGGGGTGGACTAGAGGCATCTAGGTGACATGTTGGTTGGAGTTCAGGAAGTTTAGTCAGGAAAACCTGAGTTTGAATCCTGTCTTATACATTTACTGGCTTGTGATGCTTAACCTCTCAGCCTGTTTCCTTATTTTTTTTTAGGCAATTGGGGTTAAGTGACTTGCCCAGGGTCACACAGCTAGTAAGTGTCAAGTGTTTGGTCTGAGGACAGATTTGAACTCTGGTGCTCCTAACTTCAGGGCCAGTGCTCTATCCACTGCACCACTTAGCTGCCCCCTTTGTCTATCTTTTATTGAAAAAGCTGAGGCCATTTGCTGAGATCTTCATAATGGCCCCTATTCCCCATCTGGTCTCTAGGGAGAGTAGGCTCAGCTTTAGCACAGTTTTTATAAATTGTTGGTCCCATTAAGGTCATGCCCAAATGCCAGATTAGTTCTTGTCTCAGTTACTGGCAAGCTCCCTCCCCTCCTCCCCCTTGGTCTTCAGTGGGCCTTTGGGAAGCCTTAAATCAAACTTTGGGAAACATTGACTTATTCATCCCTTTTCTCTATTACTTAAGCACTATTCTTAACAACTCCTAAAAAAAAATCTACCTTCCCTTTCCCCAATAACTCTCATTTAAGACACCAAAACTAAGTTAAATTCTCTTGTTAATCAAAACAGAAAATAGTTTATTTTTTTACTTAATAGAACAGCACTAGCTATCTGGGGGAAATGATAATGGGAAAGGTAAATGCTAAATTTTTATGAGAAATAGACAACATATGTGGTCATGTGTCTATATAGCTTTTTTTAAGATCAGATTATACTGCTGATAATTATAAATGCAATCTCCATATTTATTTAATTTAACCTGAATTTTATAAAATCCAGAGTCATAGTCAATTCAATCTGAGAAGTTTTTTTTTGTAAGAAAGAACAAATAACTTCATGAATGAAGATTACTTAAATATAAAATCCAGGACCCTGCCTTAACATTCATATTTTGATATTCCTATGAACTGAAATCTGAAAATGCCATTTTCTCAAATGCACATGGTAATATTCTGTTCTCAAAATTCAAGCTAAAGGAGAAAACATTGCTCTTTTGATGAGAGGCAGCTTGGTGTAGTAGAGAGAGAACTGGGCTTGGAATCAAATGACCTGCATTTTGTCTCTTGTGTGCTGGCTATGTGATCTTGGGCAAATCCAGTAACCTCTTTGAGATTCAGTTTCCTAACCTGTAAAATGGAGTTTTCTAAGATCTTTTACAAATTTACAAATTTTCTTTTTTTAAAAAATAGGCTTTAAGTATTTTGTTTTTTTATATCATCATAATTTCCCATTATCCTTTTTCCTGCCTGCCCCCACCATCACATATAACAAACAATATTTTTAAGACAAAGAAAAAGAGAAAAAAATCAGCAAAAACGATTAATATGTTGAAAAAAATCTGAAATTATATACAACGTGCAACATTTGTGGACTTCCCTCCTCTGCAAAGGGCTGGGGTGGCAGTATTTTCTCATATCTCTTCTTTTGAACCTTGCTTATTCTTTATAATTTTACAATATTCCCTTTTTGTTACTGTTGTAGTCCCTTCTGTTTAGATTGTTATAGTCATTTTCTATATTTTTTTCTTAGGTCTTCATTAGTTCACGTAGATTTTTCCATCCTTCTCTGTATTTGTCACATTTATAATTTCTTACAACAGAGTAATATTCCACTACATTCATGTATCAAAATTTATTTAGCTATCTTTTACAGTTTTAATAGTCTATAATTTCAACAGCATACTTTATGAAATAAAATATGTTTTATTATTTATTACTTACACTTGAGTATCCAGGTTCCAGTGCCCACCATCTGCCCACCATTATGCCCACCAGCGCATAATGAATTGATAATTTTTAAAAAATGGATACATGATCATAGGATGATAGATTTAAAGCTGGGAGGGGTCTTAGAGACCATCAAATACAGCACTCTCATTTTAAAAATGAGGAAACTGACACTCAGAAGGGCATGGTGACTTACCAAAGTCACAGAGGTAGTGAGTGGTAAAGCCAAAATTCGAACTCGTCTTTTGACTCTAAAGCTAACACCCTCCTACTGCCCCACATTATGTACTATGTAGATATTACATTTATCACAAAGCATCTTTCTTTTTTTCTTTTTAATTTTTTTACATTCATTTTAGAAATTTTGAGTTTCAAATCCTCTCTTTCCTATTCCTCCCCCATCCGTTGAAAAGGCAAATAATCTGATACCCATTTTACATGTGAAGTCATGAAAACATTTCTATATTAGCTAAAATATAGCACCTTTCAAAAAATAACTAAAAGCATCATGATGAATACCATTTTATATCTGGGGAAACGGAAGCAGAGGGATATTTAAAGACCTTCCCAAAGGCACAAAATGGAGTCCAAAGCAGCCAGAATTAGAATCTAGAGACCCTGAAGTTTCAGTCTTTTTTCTTAGCATCCAGAAAAGCAATCATTTCATTAAAAATCCTTTCTTGGAGGGATTATCTTCTAAACCAAGCCCCACAATCTAACAAGAATATAACCCAAGATTTGAACCTGGACGTTTGTACAAGACTTCTCTTTGGTGGAGTGAATGATTACTCAAGGATCTATGCTTTGGATGAGAAGTGGCTGGTGAAAGCTTAAGAAAGACTTCTTTTGGCTTCCATTTTCAAGAGAGGACACACGCAGTTCCAGGCTCTCTTTAGGGAAAGACCTAGGGAGTGACTTTGGGAAGAAAGCCTTCTCTTCATATAGACAAGTGATCATTCTTTCTACCAAATGAAAGAGTCTTATACAAACAAAAAGAGTCTTATACAAAGTTTGAACGCATGGTTGCATTCAGGACCACTACTGGGTCCATAGGACTCAGGTCATGTCTTCTTCTCTACTAAAGGTCCCACTCAAGCTTGGATCCACAAATGCAGTGACCGAGTTCAGGCTAAGGGGAGCCTGACTTCACAAAAGCAGGTCCTTTAATTATCCAGTGCAGAGGTAACCTTTCAGCATATAGGGAAGCAGCATGGGAAGTGCGTTGGACTTGAAGAAAAGACAGACCTGGGCTTACATCCTGCCTCCTCCATTTACAGTTACTAGTTGGGTGACCACAGGCAAGTCACTCAATCTTACTAAGTGTTAGTTTCCTGATTTGTAAAATGGGGAACATGATAGTATTTACCTCACAGGATCATTGTGAAGCTCAAATGAGATAATTTTTATAAAGTGCTTTCTAAACCTTGAAAGGGCTAGATGAATGTTATTTGGATAGCTTTAATCTGTTCCTGGGCCTTTACATAGAAGTGATGCTCTTTACTTGCTCCAGACACTTCTGGAATAAAGGGAGAAGAAGTTGATGGTAAAGGATACACAAAAGTGGTGATACCATTCTTCCTCACTCAGTGTCAGCTCTCTTTGTCAAGTAGTAATGTCATACTCCTGGTGCTCTACCTCAAATGTAGTGTCCAATTTCCTCCTCCCCACTCCAATTCCCATTCTGAAAATGAGAAGATGGGACAGACTGAATTACCATAAGTGGCAATAATCATTCTTTTTAGTTTCTGCATTCTAGCCTCCCTTTGTCTATGGACCCAGATAGTCTTGAAAAAAAAAGTCATATGCATTGTTGTGGGCAAAGTCATGGCTACCACATTCCTGGACTTTATGAAAGTCTGTATGGATACTTTTCAGCCTGTTAATATGGAAGATATGAGGGACAGTTGGAAGAACCCCCATTGTACACTCTCCAATGCTTTGCCACCCAGTTCAAGGGAGGGAGTTATCTCAGGAGTGAGCAGGGTTGATTCTATGTTCATTTTTGAAACCCTAAAGTAATGTCTCTAACAGTTGGTATCCCATGAAGAGCAAATAGCGATTGGATACCTGGTGACTTGATGATATGACCACAATGGCTTGGATCCCACTGTCCCTACTTTGTACTAGATAATAAGAGGTTGCATTTACATAATGTTTGATGATTACAAAACACTCTACATGCATTATCTCATTTAATTCTCACAAATACTCTGAGTTATGCAAGGAAGGCATTATTATCCCCATCTTATAGATGAGGAAACACACACTGAGAATCAAGAGACTTAACTGATATCATAGTTAACATGTGGCAGATTGGGGACTTGTGTCCAGATCTTTTGAATCCAAGTCCAATGTTCTTTCCAATATCCCAGCCTGCCTCGTTACGTGATACGCTATTTAAATAGTTGAGTTATTTTTCCTAGTAGTATTAGGCACCCAGTCTCAGAAACCCCAATATGTGGTGTTATTTAGTTTTTTTTCTTCAAAATGTTACTGAACAGGAAACTTAGACAGGGCAGGTAAACAACATTTTACAGTCATTTTCATGTTTACACTTTGATTCTAACCAGCCACAGAAGCACAGGAGAGAATTTCTGACTTAACATAGACTTAGTTTTAGTGACAATTGGCACCTTTAGCCTACTCTGTTTAATCTTCTCTCATAGCACTTAACACAATACAGGATACACAATGTTTACAAAGTACCTTGTGAGCCTTTGAAGGGAGAAGGCAGGAAGTTACAAACATTAAAGTCCTTTCTACTGAGGGGAGGGTAGTGCTAGTAGAAGGAGGAAGAATGCCATGTGTTTATAAAGTCCTCTACAGCTTACAAAGCTTTGTATCAGGACATCTTTGATTACTGATTTCCCCCCAGCACCCAGTAGAGAAAGCTCCAGGACATCAGATGAGGGAAGGGAGATTAGGATATTGAAGTAATGGAAGTATGAATTCCCTAGCAGTGTGACCCTTTACTAGTGCGCTCCAAGTATGTGCCCATTCTTCTCATTAATACTGCAGAAGAATGTACGCCAGATTTATGGAGGGTGGGGATGAATGTTTTGTTACTATTGTTCTTACATTCGCTTTGAGCTAATTGTATCTACTAGCTGACTATTCAATTGCACTGGTAGGGGCTCATGAGCGATATTTTTAGGAGTGGGGATTTATAGAGTACCTTAGACATGGTGGTAGTTGCCCTACTAAAGACTTAACCCGTGGGTACAAGTTAGGTCTATCGTCATGCTATTCTTCCTAAGTCCCATACCTTCATCTCTTCTTCCCATTCATACCCTTCCCAGCTCCGAATTAGGATGTAAGCTCCTTGAGGGCAGAGGCTATTTCTGCTTGTATTTGCATTCTTATTGCTTAGCATGATATCTGGAATATAGTACCCTCTCTATAAATGCTTCTTGACTGTTGATTGAAAGACCAAGAGATATAGATTATATGTCTAGAGACAACTCTTGACAGTGAAGAAAGGGAAAAGGTATTTTTAAATAAAGAATAGAAAACTTGATTCATCCTAGGTCCACATCTACCTTCTGCTCACCAGGCAGTGTTAGGAGGTCCTAACTTAACTTGGATATTTTTCTGTTCTACAGTTAGAGAAAAGCTTTGGCCATTTTCCAGTTATATGCACAGAAGCTCGCTGTAATAAGGTCAATGTGTTACCCTAATCTGAAAGGGGCCAGGCTGCTTTGTTCTCTTTCTGGTGAATAGAATCTCCCACTGACTACAAAGGCATTCCTGAGAACATAGAAGTTATGGGAGGGAGATTCTGAGCAAGCTGGGTATTGCAAGACACCATTCATTACCCAGCTTCCAGCAGAGGTCAAATCACATCGGTAATAATTTATTTTCCATTCGATACTTGCTTCGGTCTGCTGCCATATTATCCTTATCCTGGTGGCTGCAATCCCCTGTCCCCTTTCCCCCTTCTTTTATTCTTTTTTTGTTGAGGCAATTGGGATTAAGTGACTCGCCCAGAGTCACACAGCTAGTAAGTGTCAAGCATCTGAGGTTAGGTAAGGAATGTTGTCCAGCCTCAGACCACACACTTGCCTCTTATTAGCTGTGTGACCCTGGGCAAGTCACTTAACCCTAATTGCCTTAAAAAAAATGGACAAGATTCTCAGCATATGGGTATGGCAATTGGAGTTAAGTGACTTGCCTAGGATCACACAATAGTATGTATCTGAGGCCCAATTTGAACTCAGGTCCTCCTGACTCCAGGGCCAGTGCTCTATCCACTGCGCCACCTAGCTGCCTCTCCCCTTTCTTCCTTTCTTGATACTCTTTTGGTACCTTTTGGTATCTTTTGTTGCAAGATTGTGTTATTCCTTAGAGAAGCATTTTATGGTATATCTTAGCACTATCTTCAGAAACAAACTGTTCAATAGGACTAAATTTATTGATTACTGAAATTCAGGCACTCACTACTGAAATATTTCAGTGACCACAAGAGCTCTTTGTGCTAAAAAGATGAAAATCATTTTAATAGACTCTCCTCTCTATCCTAGGGATGCAAGGGTTATTTAATGAACTAAGGAATAGCTAAAGTTGTACTGCTTCTGAGTCTCAGGCTCAGGGAAACTCTCCATGCCATTTGTCCTGTGCTTGAGGGTAGTTATTCTGTATTTATGAGATATACCCCTTTCTGGCAAAGAAGGAAGAATCTGGGGGTCATCATCTCTTCTAGAAATTGAGGAAGAGAAAGACATTCAAAGGGGAGGGGAAGCCTGAGAGAGGGGGAAGTGTCAGAGGACCTTGATTTGAATCACAGTTCTACCACATGCTACCTGTGTGACTAAGGTAAATCCCTTATCCTCTCTGGCCCTCCACTTCTTCATCTGTGAAATAAGGGTTTTGGACTAGATGACCTTTCCTGTGCTAATTTATCGTTATATCTATCTGTCTATCTGTCTGTCTGTCTGTCTCCACCTTGTATCTTCTGCCATGCCTGGCTTCAGCTCATATTATGAGATGCCTTTCCCAGAATAAGCTCATTAATTCTAAACTTACCACCATGCTGCTAACTCAAGCCTTGATTGACACCACCTCTTTCTGCTTCTTCTCCCCTCTGACTGGAGTGTTGCAGGTTGGTACCAAATTCCTCCCAATGCCTTCCTTTATAGAGGGTGGAAATTGGACGTAGCTCACTCCACTTTGCATCTGAAGCCCTGGCTGGTTTCACCTCTACAGAACAAGATTCCTTCTCATTCCCCTATTCTGTGCTGGTATCCCTTGGCATCTGTTCTTTCCCTCTTTCCCCTTTCTTCTCTCCCCCTGCTTTCCTGTATCCTTTTGCATATGTCTCCTTTTTTAGATTGTAAGCAGCTTGAAGGCAGGGGCCATTTTTCTTTTTATTAATTATATCTCTAACACTTAGCACAGTGCCTGGCACATAGTAGGAACTTAACAAACCTTTTTAAAAATAATTAATTAATTTTTAGTTTTCAACATTCACTTCCATAAGATTTTCAGTTTTAAATTTTCTCCCACTCCCTCTTCTTCCCCCTTCCCAAGACAGCATGCAATCTGATATAAGCTCTATTTATACATTCATATTAAATATATTTTCACTTAATAAACATTTTTGATTTGGTCTATCTATTATGTTATCTTCTCCATTAGACTGTGAAGTTCTCGTGAGTAGTGACTGTTTTTTGCTTTTCTTCATATCCTCAACACTTAGCACAGTGCCTGACACATAGTAGGTGTTTAATAAATGCTTGTTGGCTTATCTTGACTAAATCTCTGATGATCCTGACTTGCTATCATGTAGCAAGCCTGGGGTAGAAGTAGGGCACGATCCAGTTGTCTAGGCAGAGATGTCCAACAGGAGGCAAACCACTGTAAAACTCCTCACTGAGGCCTGGACCAGATGAAAATGTAACTGGGAAATATTTAACAAAATAAAATAAAATACAACACAACATAATGCTAATTTGGCTTTTCTAAATCAATATTTCTACCACCCCCATAATTTCTATTTGAGTTCGATACCACTGTTTCCAGAAACCTGCTTATCAAGATTACTATCCTGATTTCCCCTGGTGGCTAGTACCCTTCTGGGGCAATTACTACTTAAATATTTTGTATTTACTTATACATCTACATGTTGTTTTCTTACATAAAATGTGAACTCTCTGAGGATAGGGACTATTATTTTTGTCTTTGTATCCCAGCGTTTTTCACAGTGCCTGGCACATAGTAGGCACTCAATTTTGTTGAACTGACTATAAGTAGCCCAATACCTCTATGAGGTGGACAAAGGTCTACACGGGAGAATGCAAACATATCCAGGATCCATGAAAATTTAATGAGCCAGAGGCCTCAAGTTGCTCTTTATAACCCTGGGTTGGGCTCCCTTCTCAGATATAAAACAAACATCCTGTAGTATCTTGTCAGCAAGGGGGAAAAGGACAGCAAAATTAAAATAAAACACATAGAGGTAGTAGTCAGGTAAAGAAACAAAACTAGCTTTCTTCCATAATGAAGGCCCACTGTGGAAACATGTCATCTTATTGACTTCTAAGTCAAAGAGTTATCCAAAATGACTGTCTCTGCATAGGAGGTGGGTAATGTTGCATTACTATGAAGTGTATGTTCTTATGCTTCTGTTTCAGTCAATATGGCAAATTCAATTTAATAAGCCATATAATTTGTCTTATTCTCAAATAACTTCCTGTTCTATGTGTTCTTCACATGCACCTGATGATGAGTTCGTGAAAGTTTATAAGACTTAATGGGTTTTCTTGTCCTACCTATTATCTATTAGTCTTCGACTTGATCAACTTTTGCTTTTTGGCCTAATAATAGAAGAGAAAACGTCCTGACAAAGTGGACTCTCCAAACAGTTTGTCACAAGGAGATAAAGGGAGTGCTATTCAACAAGCTGATATGTGTACTCTGAAGTCACAGAAACTAGTGTTGGACTTTATCCAGGAACAGCCTTTTAGCAGTGTGGGCTAATTCAGTGAGCTTGTGTGGTGTGTTGTAAGGATAACG